>NC_069389.1:64889192-65566692 GCF_027475565.1 Acinonyx jubatus
TCAAAAAAGTCAGAGTAACAATATTTAGAGAATTTAGACTTTAAACAAAGACGATAACAACACAAAAAGGGCACTATATATATAAAAAAATACAATCCAATAAGAAGATAAAACAATTGTAAATATTTATGTGCCCCACATGATAGCACCCACATACATAAAACAGTTAATACCAAGCATAAAGGAACAAACTGATAACAATACAATAATAGTAGGGAATTTTAAAAGCTCACTTACATCAATAGGCAGATCATCTAAACAGGAAAACAAGGAAAGAACTGACACATTGGAACAGATGGTTTTAACAGATAAATTTAGAATATTCTATTCTAAAACAGCAGAATCCATATTATTTCAACAGCACATGGAAGATTCTCCAGAATAGATCATATATTAGGCCACAAAATAAGCCTCAACAAATACAAAAAACAAACAAACAAACAAAAAAACACTGATGTCATACCATGTATCTTTTCTGACCACAATGTTATGAAACTAGAAATCAAGCACAAGAAAGAATGTGGAAAAAGCACAAATACATGGAGATTAAATAACGTGCTACTAAACAATGAAAGGGCCAATGATGAAATCAAAGACAAACTTAAAAAAATATATATGGAAGCAAATGAAAGTGAAAACACAATGGTACAAAACCTTCAGAACACAGCAAGAGCTGTTCTATGCGTGAAATATATGGCAAGAAGCTACTTCAAGAAGAAAGAGAAATCTTAAGTAAACAACCTAAACCTACAACTAAGGGAGCTAGTAAAAGAACAACCATGAAAACACACAAAATGACAGAAGGAAGGAAATAATCAAGATTAGAAAGGAAAAAAAATGATATAGAAACAAACAAACAAACAAACAAACAAAAATCCAAGAGAACAGATCAATGAAATCAAAAGGTGACTCTTTGAAGAAAAAAATTAAATTGATAAATTTCTGGCCAGATTTATCAATAAGAAAAGATACCCAAATAAAAAATCACGAATTAGAGAATAGTAATAACAACCAACACAACAGAATTACAAACTATTAGAAGATCATGGAGAAAGGGAAAGAGAAAAAATAGTTACAGAGAGGGAGGCAAACCATAAGAGACTTTTAATACAGAGAACAAACTGAGGGCTTATGGGGGTTCAGGGACAGAGAAAATTACTGATGGGCGTTGAGGAGGGCACTTGTAGGGATGTGCACTGGTGTTGTATGTAAGTGATGAATCATGGGAATCTGCTCCTGAAGCTAAGAGCATACTGTATACACTGTATGTTAGCTAACTTGACAATAAATTATATACATAAGAAAATAAAAAGAAAAACTATGTGACAACTCATTGGACAATGTAGAATAAATGGACATATTCCTAGAAACAAAAATTACCAAAACGGAAGCAGGAAGGAATAGAAAACTTGAATAGACTGATAAGCAGCAAAGAAATTGCAGCAGTAATCATGAGCCTCCCAACAAACAAAATTCCATGACTAGATGGCTTCACAGGTGAATTCTACCAAACATTCAAAGAAGAGTAAATCATTTTCTCCTCAAACTATTCCATAAAATGTAAAAGGAAAGAAAACGTCCAAATTCATTCTATGAGGCCAGGATTATCCTGATACCAAAACCAGATAAAGACACCACAAAAAAGTGAACTACATACCAATATCTCTGATGAACATAGAACAAAATCCTCAATAAAACATTAACAAATGAAATCCAATGATACATTAAAAAATCATTCACCCCCATCAAATGCGATTTATTCCTGGGTTGGAAAAGTGGTCCAATATTTGCAAATCAATCAACATGACCCATCACAGTAATAAAAGGAAAAAAATGAACCATATGATCATATCAATAGATGCAGAAACAATATTTGACAAAATACAACATCCATTCATAGTAAAACCTCTCAACAAAGTAGGGATGGAGGGAACATACCTCAGCATCATAAAGGTCATATACAAAATACCCACATTGAACATCATTCTAAATGGGGGACAACTGAAAGCTTTTCCTCTATAATCAGGAACAAGACAGGGATTTCCACTCTAACTACTTTTATTCATCGTAGTGGTGGACATCCTAGCCACAGAAATAAGACAACTAAAAGAAATAAAATGCATACAAATTGGCAAATAAGAAATAAAGCTTTCACTATAGCAGATGAAATGATTCCATGTATAGTAAGTAAATCCAGAAGACTCCACCAAAATCCTGCTAGAACTGATAAACAATTTCAGTCAATTTACAGGATAAAAAATCAATATACAGAAATCCCTTGCATTTCTATTTACCAATAACTGAGCAGCAGAAAAAGAAATTAGGGGATCAATCCCCTTTACAATTGAGCCAAAAAGAATAAGATACTTAGAAAGAAATGTAACCAAAAAGGTGAAATATCTGTACTCTGAAGACTATAAAATACTGATGAAAGAAATTCAAGATGATGAAAAGAAATGGAAAGACATTCCAAAGTCATGGATTGAAAGAACAAATACTATTGAAATGTCTATAAAACCCAAAGGAGTGTATATATTTAATGAAAGCCCTATCAAAATGCCAACTGCATTTTTCACAGAACTAGAACAAACAATCCTGAAAATTGTCTGAACAAAGGACTCTCAAATAGTCAAATCAATTTGCCAAAGAAAAGAATAGCTGGAGGCACCACAATTCTGGACTTCGTGTTATATTATTAAGCTGTAGTAATCAAAACTGTATGGTACTGGCACAATAATAGTTACAGAAAGATCAATAGAACAGAATAAAAAACCCAGAAATAAACCCATTAATATATTGTTAAGATATCAATATATCTTTGTCAAAGAAGTAAAGACTATCCAATAGTAAAATGACTGTCTTCTAGAAATGGTGTTGGGAAAACTGGATAGTAACATGCAAAAGAATGATACTGGACCATTCTCTTTCACCACACACAGAAATTAATTCAACATGGATTGAAGACCTAAATGGGAAACCTGAAACCATAGAAGTCCTTGAAGAAATCACAGGCAATAATTTTTCTGACATGGGCCATAGCAACTATTTTCTAGATATGGTCCTGATGCAAGGGGGGGGAAAAACCTGAAGTAAGCTATTGGGACTATCTCAAAATAAAAAAGCTTCTTCACAGCGAAGGAAACAACCAACAAAACTGAAAAAAAAAACTACTGAATGAGAGAAGATATTTGCAAATCACATATCCACTGAAGTGTCAATATCCATAATATATAATATTATATATTTATAATATATAAATATTAACTTATAAAACTTATAAAATTGAGCAACCCCAAGAGAATATTATTAAAAGTGGGAGAAGACATGAATAGATATTTTTCCAAAGAAGACATACAGATAGCCAACAGGCACATGAAAAGATGCTCAACATCACTGATCATCAGGGAAATGCAAATCAAATCTAGAAGGCAATATCGTCCCGTACCTGTCAGAATAGCTAAAATCAACAACACAATAAACAACACGTTTTGGTGAGGATGTGGTGAAAGTGAGACCCCTCTTGAGCTATTGATAGGAATGCATCAATAAGTGGAGATATCAATCCACTTAGGTCTTCTTTAATAGCCACTATGGAAAACAGTATAGAGTTTCCCAAAAAATTATGAAATAGAACTACCCTATGATCCAGCAATTGTACTATTATGTATTTACTCAAAGGATACAAAAATACTAATTCAAAGTGATACATGCACCCTAGCTTATAGCAGCATTATCAACAATAGCCAAATTATGGAAAGATCCCAAATGTCCATAAAATGATGAATGGATAAAGAAGATGTGGCATGTATATATATACATGCATACACACACACACACACACACACACAAACACACACACGCATATACACACACAATTGAATATTATTCAACCATAAACAAGAATTAAATCTTGCTATTTACAAATATATGGATGGACATAAAGAGTATAATGCTAAGTGAAATACATCAGTCAAAGAAAGGCAAATACCATGTGATGTCACTCATATGTGACACTTAAGAAACAAAACAAATGAGCAAAGGAAAAAAAGAAGAGAGATAGTCAAACCAAGAAACAGATTCTTAACTAAGAGAACAAACTGGTGGTTACCAGAGGGGAGATGGGTGGGGAGATTATTAAAATAGGTAATGGAGGGGGCTCCTGGGTGTTTCAGTCGGTTGGGCACTGGGCTTCGGCTCAGGTCATGATCTTGCAGCCTGTGGGTTTGTGCCCCGCGTCTGGCCCTTTGCTGGCGGTGCAGAGCCTGAAGCCTGCTTTGGATTCTGTGTCCTTCTTTCGCTCTGCCCCCCCTCCCCCTCACTCATTCTCTCTCTCTCTCTTTCCCTCTCTCTCTCTCTCTCAAGAATAAATAAAACATTTTTAAAAATTATAAAAAAATAGGTGATGGAGACTAAGGAAAGCCTTTGTTGTGATGAGCACTGGGTGATGTATGGAATTATTGAATCATTATATTGTACACGGGAAACTAATATAACACTGTATGCTAACTATAATAGAATTTGCAATAAAATTAAAAAAAATACTAATGACATTGCGAGGTTATTTGTTATTCTTTGTTTAGTATTTTGTGGAAAACTGTTTTTCATAGCCTTGTATCATTTTACATTTTCATAGGCAATATACAAGCGTTACATTGTCTCTCCATAATTACCAATACTTGCTATCTTCCTTTTTTATTAATATGTATTCAGATTTGTGTGAAAGAGTATCTCATTATGGATTTGATTTACATTTCTCTAATACTGATGATGATGAACCTCACTTCATGTGCTTCTTAGGGATGTGCATATCATGTTTTGAGAAATGGCTACTCAAATCCTTTGCGTATTTTAAAAATTGTTTTTCAATTTGTCATTGAGTCAGGAGTTCTATATATGTTGTTTATAGCGTATATTGAACAGATATATGATTTTCAAACATTTCTCTAATTCTATAGGCTGTCATTTTGTTTTCTTGTTAGTGTCATTTGAAGCACAAATATTTTTTTATTTTAATGAAGTCCAATTTATCTATTTTTCTTTGTTGTTTATGTTTTTGGTGTTATATTCAAGAGTCCATGACAAATCCCAAGGTTATTAAGATTTGTCCTGTGTTTTCCTTTAAGGGTTTTATACTTTGTCTCTTGCATCCAGATCTTACACCTTTTTTGGTTAATTTTTGTATATGTTGGAAAGTAAGAATCAAACTTTATTGCTTTGCATGTGGACGTCCAGTTATTTGAACACTATTCATTGAAGAGAATATTCGTGTACTATTGTCAAAAAAATTGAACATACATACATGGATTTATAAATGGACATTCAGTTCTACTCCACTAGTCTATATGTCTATCCACAGACCAGTCCCACGCTGTTTGTATTACCACAATATTACAGTAAGTCTTTTAAGTAGCATGTGTGAGACCTCCAACTTTGTTCCGCTTTTTCAAGATTTTTTGGCTGTTCAGACTCCCTTGCATTTAATATGATCTTTCAGATTGGCTTTTTCATTTCTTTAAAAATACTTTTGGAATGTTGATAGGTATTACATTACATCCGTAGATTATTCTGTATAGTACTATTATTTTACCTATTTTACGTGTTCCAATCAGTGAACATGATATATCCACCTACTTAGTTAGGTCTTCTTAAATTTCTTTCGGCAATGTTTTTTTTTTTTAACATTCATTTATTATTGAGAGACAGAGAGACACAAAGTTTGAGCAGGGGAGGGGCAGAGAGAGGGAGAGACAGAGAATCTGAATCAGGTTCCAGGCTCTGAGCTGTCAGCACAAAGTCCAACATGGGGCTTGAACTCACAAACCGCGAGAACATGACCTGAGCTGAAGTTGGAGAGTTAACCAACTAAGCCGCCCAGGCGCCCCCTATTTCGACAATGTTTTGTAATTTGCAATGTATGTGTCTTAAACCTTCTTGATTAAATTTATTTCTGAAGCATTTATTTTTTTGATGCTATTGCAAATGGACGCAAATGGACATGTTTTCTTGAATTCTGTTTTTGGATTGTTCTTTGCTAATCATGCAATAGAATTTTGTGTGTTGATCTTGGATCTGGAAATTTTGATGAATTAATTTATTAGTTTTCATAGTTTTGGTGGTTGTTATTTTTTTAAGTTTTTCTCTATATAAGATTATTTCTTTAAATATAAATAATTTTTATAAATAATTATTTATTTCAATATAAATAATTTTATGTATTAGTTTCCTATTTAGACACCTATTACATTTTCTTGCCTAATTTCATTGGCTATAACACTTACTAAAATAGTTGAATAGAATTGGCTAAAGTGGACAACCATTGCTTCTTTCTGATCTTTGTGGAAATCTTTCAGACTTTCTCTATTGTGAATGTCAGCTATTGGTTTTCCTTAAATGTTTATACTCAATTTATTGAATATTCTAAACATGAAAGTGTGTTGGATTTTATCAAATGGTTTTATTGCATCAATTAAGATGTATTTTTCAAATTTCTTTATTCTATGAATGAGATCCATTACAATGATTGATTTTCATATGCTGAAAACACCCTTGCATTTCTGGAATAAATCCAACTTTGTCATATTATGTAATTATTTTAATTTGCTATTTAATTGACTTTGCTAGTATTTGTAGAGATTTTACATCTAAATTCAGAAGAGATATTGGTCTGTAGTTTACTTTATTGCATGTGATGTCTTTGACTTTTGTATCAGGATAATGCTGGTATGTTACAATGAATTAGGCTCTATTCATTCTTCAGTTTTTCAGAACAGTTTGAGAAATATTGGTGTTACTTTTCTTAAGACAAATTTTTTTCAATGCTTATCTATTTTTGAGAGACTGAGAGTCAGCACCAGTGGGGGAGGAGCAGAGAGAGAAGGAGACAGAATCTGAAGCAGGCTCCAGGCTCTGTACTGTCAGCACAGAGCCAGATGTGGGGCTTAAACTCATGAGCCATGAGATCATGACCTGAGCCAAAGTCAGATGCTTAACTGTTAAGCCACCCAGGCACCCCAGAACAAATTCTTTTTTTTTTTTTCAGTTTACTCATCTACTTTGGAAGAGACAGAGATAGCACAAGAGGGGGAGAGACAGAGAGAGAGGGAGAGCGAGAATCCCAAGCAGGCTCTGCATCATCAGTGCAGAGCCCAATGCGGAGCTCAAATCCACGAACTATGAGCTCATGATCTGAGCCGAAACCAAGACTCAGACACTTAACAGACTGAGCCACCCAGGCTTCTTGGACAAGTTCTTTATAGTATAATTTCTGGATCAAATTTTTTCACATTTTGATTTCTGATATAAAATGTCATATCGATATCCAGAAATGTTTTATCAATTATCATGTGAATTGTTGGTGTCCATTTAACTGCACTTAGTCATTTATGTAATCTAATTACATACAAGTTAAACCTTTCTCATTATCAGATGAAAACCTTTTTTTTTTCCCACCAGTAAAAAACAAGTTGAAGTATAACTGAATAGCTTTTTTAGGAAGGATGTCCTTAATATAGGTTTTGAAGTCGGATATATCTAGATTCAAATCTTGGCTGTGTCATTTGCTTACCAGTATTTGGAGTGAAATTTAAAAAATTCTTTGGTCTACAATGCCCTATTCCACAAAAAGAGAGGTTCTAATGCATTTTTATAGGGTATCAATAAGTACTATATCATGTTTGTAAAATTATTAGAGGTATATATTGAATATATTAAGTTCTCAATCCATAGATACTATTGTTGCATTCAGTATTCTAAAATCATATCAGTGCAGGTCCTCTAGTCTCCCCTTTCACAAATTGATATTGGTTCAGTGAACTATTGGTGGTCAAGATGAACAGTTATACTTTACTGAAAATGGTAAATGCCAGCATATTATGCCAATATGATTTAACAATTTTATTTTTTGTTACCTGGATACTTATATTTACCAACTAAATAGCTAATGTTTGGATTAATTGACATATGAGGAAAACATCACAGAGGTAGCTCCTTATATAGGAAACTTAGTTATTTGTAAATATGAGATTAACTTTTGACGTTTAAATTCTGAAGTCTCCTCCCTTGGGCTTTATAACTTATTCATGGTTCATAAAGATGAAACCAATACTGGCAATACTTTCAACATAGTGATGAGAAAATATACATCAACTATCATTTAGTTTTATTAATATGAATATTACTTTTATACACATACACATGTATACTTTTATATACAGAAAATATCATTTCTAGAGCTCCTGATACAGAGCAATTATACTTTAATCTAAAAAACATTATCTACAAATAATTTTAATGTTACATCCTTAAAATAACCAATGGGTATTGGTTATTATAAAATAAGTCATATATAATCTGAATGATGGATCAAGATGCTACAGATTTAAAAAGCCATCAAGCATTTATACTAACTATACTAGTAGAATGATTGATTTTATATTTTGTCATTAGTTAAACAAAACTTTATTCAAGACTTTTTACTTGCCAAAAACTGCTGGTTACTAAGGGTAATACAACGTAAAAACATAAACAGTTATTTTTTGTATGAAAGTTATAGTTCACTTAAGAAAACAAGACATGTAAAAATGGAGCAATTAGAGCTGTCAGATTTGAATTCCAATTATTTATTATGTGCTGTTGTGGTAAGAAACCAATGTGTCATAGGAGATTACAAAAAGTGTTAGTGCAGTTCTCTTTGTTTACTGGGTCTCTGTCTGGTTTAGGAATCAAAGTAATGCTGGCTTCATAGAATGAGTCTGGAAGTTTTCCTTCCCTTTCTATTTTTTGGAATAGCTTGAGAAGGATAGGTATTATTTCTGCTTTAAATGTATGGTAGAATTCCCCCGGGAAAACATCTGATCCTGGACTCTTATTTGTTGGGAGATTTTTGATAACTGATTAAATTTTTTCATTGATTATGGGTCTGTTCAAGCTTTCTATTTCTTCCTGTTTGAGTTTTGGAAGTGTGCAGGTTGTTTAACATAGTGTTGGAAGTTCTAGCATCAGCAATCAGACAACAAAAGGAAATCAAAGGCATCAAAATTGGCAAAGATGAAGTCAAGCTTTCACTTTTTGCAGATGACATTATATTATACAGGGAAAACACGATAGGCACCACCAAAAGTCTGCTAGAACTGATACATGAATTCAGCAAAGTCGCAGGATATAAAATCAATGTACAGAAATCAGTTGCATTCTTATAAACTAATAATGAAGCAACAGAAAGACAAATAAAGAAACTGATCCCATTCACAATTGCACCAAGAAGCATAAAATACCTAGGAATAACTAACCAAAAATGTAAAATATCTGTATGCTGAAAACTATAGAAAGCTTATGAAGGAAATTGAAGAAGATATAAAGAAATGGGAAAACATTCCATGTTCATGGATTGGAAGAATAAACATTGTCAAAATGTCAATACTACCCAAAGCTATGTACACATTCAATGAAATCCCAATCAAAATTGTGCCAGCATTCTTCTTGAAGCTACAACAAGCAATCCTAAAATTTGTAGGAACCACAAAAGACCCCGAATAGTCAAAGTAATTTTGAAGAAGACCAAAGCAGGAGGCTTCAGAATCCCAGACTTTAGCCTCTACTCCAAAGCTGTAATCATCAAGACAGCATGGTATTGGCACAAAAACAGACACAGAGACCAATGGAAAGAATAGAAACCCCAGAACTAGACCCACAGAAGTATGGCCAACTAGTCTTTGACAAAGCAGGAAAGAATATCCAATGGAAAAAAGACAGTCTCTGTAACAAATGGTGCTGGGAGAACTGGACAGCAACATGCAGAAGGATGAAACTAGACAACTTTCTTACACCATTCACAAAAACAAACTCAAAATAAAGGACCTGAATGTGAGACAGGAAACCATCAAAACCCTAGAGGAGAAAGCAGGGAAAAACCTCTCTGACGTCAGCCGCAGCAATTTCTTACTTGACACATCCCCAAAGGCAAGGGAATTAAAAGCAAAAATGAACTATTGGGACTTCATGAAGATAAAAAGCTTCTGCACTGCAAAGGAGACAATCAACAAAACTAAAAGGCAACCAATGGAATGGGAAAAGATATTTGCAAATGACATATCAGACAAAGGGCTAGTATCCAAAATCTATAAAGAACTCATCAAACTCCACACCCAAAAAACAAATAATCCCGTGCAGAAATGGGAAGAAAACATGAATAATTGTTTTGAGTGTAATAGCCACTTGCTAAAGATCCTTGGAGGAAAAAAAAATTACCTAAAGGGAGCACTATGGACTGATTTTTTTTGTCTCCTGAAATATCATATGCTGTAAACATAATTCCTAATGCAACAGTGTTTGACAGTGGGACGTTTGAGAGGTAGTTATTTATGAGAATGGAGGCGTTAAGAATAGGATTAGTGCCCTTATGAAAGAGGCTGCAGAGAAAGATATCTTGCCTCTTCTGCCACGTGACAAGACAGTAAAAAGACATCTATGAGCCAGAAAGTGGGCTTTCCTCAGACATCAAATCTGCTGGCACCTTAATCTGGGACTTCCCAGCCTCCAGAACTGTGAGAATAAATTTCTGTTGTTTATAAACTACCCAGACCTTGGAATTTTTTTTTTTATAGAAGACTGAAAAGATTAAGACAGAGAGATTTTTTTTAAGAAAATTATTCTAGCAATTAAAATTACATTTCAGAGAGCCATGCCATACATTAGATTCAATCCTATAATATTTGGTATTCTAACAATACTACAAATATTAATTATCTATTTTAAATTTTGGCAGAGATGGCACCTGAATTTGATGCTATATATTTCAGATATTTCAGGAAGATTAAGTGAATGAAATTACTTAGGCATTATGAGTTTTCTCTAGAATATTATTCCTGTCACACAATAGATGTATACAGCTACAGATTTTTATTCAATATTCTCTTGTAATATAAGTGGAGTCATACATTTTCATTTTACTATCATAAAGGAACACTTATTCCATTCATATAAGAATGTAAACTATGAAAATACAAGAATGAATTTAATAGAATAGATGATTCATAGGAATATTTTACATTTTGTGAATATCTGAAAAACTGCAATCCAACCTGTGGCAGAAGAATAACTCTCTAAACCATCATTGTAAGCAGGAGGTCTGAACCCTGTAACTTTATTATATGCATGAACTCTTTCTGGAACAATAAACAACTGTACAGGATTATGTACACTGCTATGTAAGACAGATATTGATTTTCTTACCACCCACTGGAAATGAAAAGTCAGCTTAATGCTTGTATACAGATAACTGCTTGTGGAATTAGTCTGCTCAGGGAGAAAAAAAAATAGTAAAGAAATAAGACGTAAGTGCTGCAGTAGTTTGGTTACCATTTTTTTTAAATTACCATATGGACTGAGTATGAAATAAATATAGTTGCAGTAGCATTTTATGTGTGGGGATAGTGGTAAGATAAGCTATAGCTCCAGAACTTTCTAAACAGAATCAAATAAAATATTTGACATGGGAAGTTTTGCATTGTTAACATTGTCAAAACTACATTCTAAAGGCAAAACCAGAAATCATGGCATGTAGTACAAACTAGATTTGCTAATTCCTAGAAAGCTGGCTCAGAATTAGTTCATTACCCTCTTCCTATTCCTTTCCACATTACCAGTAACAAATTTTTCTCCTGGGGGCAAAAGGACTAAATCACAATTTGTGCCATTCTATGGCTGAGTTCCAAATGATTTAGGCACATGACAGCAGGTGTGGTGACAAGGACTCTCTTTTGCAAAATTGGGTGTCACTTCTTTGCAAGAGAGTTCACTACACTACATGTGGGAATAATCAAAGGTAGACAAAGAAGCTACAGACCTCAAGGGGACACAGTAATAAGAATTAGGTCAAACTAGAGGACTTTGCCAAAACCTTGGTTTTAAAAAAATGGAAATATTAAAAATTATTCCTTTAAAAGAGTAAGTTAGGGGTTGAGAAAACAGGTGGATGAACTCCAGTTTTTGTTACAAAAAATCATGATGGAATACCTGGAAATAATTACAAGTGTGCTTTTGTGCCAGAGGAGTAGACTTGGGATTGTTTCATCTTCCATTCATATTTTGTTAAGTATCTTATAAACAAATGTGATTGCATGTTTAGAGGATGTTGAAATAATTTATTGATTATTCAATAGTTGATTAGTGGTTTTGCATGTCAGTCAGCAATTAACAAAATATTAAGAACTCAAATCACTGGAATGATGGCAAAATAAGAAGATCCTATGCTCATCTTGTCCCAAGGACACACCTAGATAACAACTACAGAAATGAACTCAACCCAGCAAACTACCTGAACACTGACAGACCAAACTCTGCACAGTTAATCCTAGAAAGGAAGCCATTGAAAATGGCAAGAGAGACTAAGACTCATTCTGAAACCAAATTCCCAGTGGGACTAACCACAAATGGGAGGGACACTACAAGCATGGACAAAGGAGAGAAGCAGACCCCACCCTAGGCACCTCAGACACAGGGCACTTGAACTGGGAAGATGAGTCCTCATTACATTCAATTTTGAAAACCAATGGAGCATAACTTCATGAGTTTTTTATAACCCATAAGGCTTAGCACTAGGTACTTTAAAAATCAATGGGCTTGGCTTTGGCTCTGGTAAAGCCAAGAGGTAATGGGAAACAGTTCCCACCCTAAAGAGACAGCAAAACAAATAACCCTGCCAAGATGAAACATAGAAGCAGCAGTCTGAAAAACTCCTGGAGTACACATGAAGAGATTTATTTGTTAATTTCAGAATATTTGCTGGAGGTAAAGGGATATTTATGAGATTTTTCCCACATACATGCCCATGCCACCAGCTTAGATAGATGGACACCTGCAGGAAACAGCATGAACACTGCCCACCTAACTTACTAACACCACTAGCCTCACCCCCTTGTTATCCTGCAGATTTTCTTCTTTCAACTCACCCTGCTAGGCAGGAGTCCCTCAAGAAAGCTCCTGCCACATCTGATCCTGCAAACAGCCAAAACAGGGACTCGTACCACACCAAAGTAATTCCCTGCCACCCCGGAGACATGAAAAGATAACTAGGCACAGCAATTCCACTGCAGCCACATCAACTAAAACTTTTAACTGGTAGTGCTGAGTTTCCTGCCAATAAATATATCTGTAGCCTTAACAGATGGTTGAGGTTCATGTCATCTGATAAGAC
Source organism: Acinonyx jubatus (assembly GCF_027475565.1). Lineage (NCBI taxonomy): Eukaryota > Metazoa > Chordata > Mammalia > Carnivora > Felidae > Acinonyx > Acinonyx jubatus. Next base: position 64,902,385 of record NC_069389.1, read on the forward strand.
TTCATCTCACCCACCAATACTTCTCAGGGGGCAGCACAGGGAAAAAGCTCTGCAATTTAAGGTTATTGTAACCCAGGTGGAAAGACTAGAAATAAGCATCTGATTTGTCTCCATATCGCAGCCACCAATGAAAGCCTTTCAAGGGGGCAATGTAAGAATAATGTCCAACAGTTTGGTGTGACCCTTGTAAACAGGCTGAGGGCTGGATTCTGGTCTGACTGTTGACACTAGCCAACTATTAGCCTGTGGAATCCCAAAACTAGCCTCTTAACAGCATAGGGATGAAACCCTACTTACAAAGTCAAGGTAGGGCACTTCAGCTGACTAGACTAAAGGCAAACAAGGCTTCATGACAACAATAGGTCACATGTACCCATGGAAGGTACCCACACCTCTGACGTGCCTGGTCCTGGTGAATAGGGGATATTGTGCTACAGAGCACCATTAGTTCTTCACCATAGTTCTTCATAAAACCACTACCTTCAAGATAATTAAGAGACAAAACTGAGTTTCCTAATACTTATAAAAGCACACAAAGAGTTAGAAAAAATGAAGAGACAGATAAATAAGCCCCAAATGAAAGAACACAATAAAACCACAGCAAAAGAGTTAAATAAAAACAGAGTTAAGCAATGTGCTTTATAAAAAAATAAAAGTAATGGTCATAAGGATAGTCACTAGACTTGGGAAAAGAGTGGAGGATCTCAGTGAGAACTTCAAAAAAGATATAAAAAATCAGAAATGAATAACTCAATAACTGAAATTAAAGATACAATATAGTGAACAAATAGTAGACTAGAAGAATCAGAAAAACACATCAGTGAGGTAGAAGACAGAGTTATGGAGCACTGAGAAATATGTAGAATTGTTAAATCATTATATTGTACACCTGAAACTAATGTAACGCTGCATATTAATTATACTTAATGAAAAGCATTAAGAACTTACTCTTAACCTTACACCATGCCAAAGGATGAGGCAGTTTCCAAGATGTATATGATGTTGTTTTTGCATTCAATAACTGATCAGGTAATTAAGGAAACAAGGCATATATGCCTGCATTGAAAGACTGCTGACTTCAAGTGATAGAAAAGGAATGCAGACAATAAGTGCTACAAAATTACTAAATGAGGATAAAGTGATCAGAGATGATTCATAAAGAGATGAAAATGGAGCAAAACCATAAATGGCACATTAGTTATATGTAAGAAAGGGTAAATCAGATAAAGAACAACATGGAGATGGACAAAGAAGAAGTTTGAGTGTGATAGTTAGACCACAGAGAGAAAATCATGTATTTACTCAGCAATTATGGAGTTCTAACATTTGAAAATAAAACTGGGAGACACGGATGTTTAAGTAGTTGTGATTAAAATATTATTAAGTGAATAATACTATAAAGCAGAATATGAAATATGGTAAGGAGAGGAATGGGAGAGCTGGAGACACAGGTGTATTGAAGGATGATACAATGGTCGAAGCATGTGATAATAAGGCATGATCTAGGCCAGTGGCATGGAAGAAAAGCTAGAAAAGGGACAGATATAAGAAATATTGGATAGGGGAGAACATTCTTTGTGTAGAAAACACTGAATCTTGTGTATATAAACTTATATTTTAACCCAACCTTATTGCAACTTATATAAACCCTTTATTGTAACTTATATAAACTTGATAATATATCTTCATCTCACTGAAACATTATTTCCTCATTTGAAAAATAAAGGGGGTTAATACAACAATCTCTAAAATTTCTTCTTTGTACCTCTAAAATTTCATGATTCTAGGAAGATTTAAGTTTGGGATTTAGGAAGCTGAGGAAGAAAAATGAAACGTAACTATAAAATTATTGTAAAATGTTGAGGCTGAATAATTTAATGATTGGATATATCATTAAGCAAGATAGGGATTTAGAGGTAGTAGTCAGTTTTGTAGGAACATATTGAGTTAATCTTTAGATAAGTCAAACAAAATGACTTAGAGACAGCCAGATGATTATATCCAGCATGTAATGGAGAAAACATGTTTGGAGTTTGAAACAGATGCCAATAATAAAATTTCATAGAGGCAGCCCTTGCTTTCAATAGTATGTGAGATAAAAAAAAATCATGCAGGGAAGCTTTGGTGGCTCAGTCGGTTAAGTGGCCAACTTTGACTCAGGTCATAATCTCATGGTTTGTGGGTTCAAACCCCGAGTCGAGCTCTGTGCTGACAGCTCAGAGTGTGGAGCCTTCTTTTGATTCTGTGTCTTCCTCTCTCTGCCCTTCCCCTGTTCATGTTCCATCTTTCTCTGTCTCTCAAAAATAAGCATTAACAAATAAAAAAAATGATAATCATGCAAGTTGAAACCATGCAAAGTGATCTTACTAGTTAATGGAGAAAATTCAATTATTCTGTAACCTTTACAAATTTTTATTTAAACAGAATGATGTAAACAAAATAATGGACGGGGAAGCTCCAGGTGTTCATTCCTCCAAGGAAATATCAAGTAGACAACAGAAGACTGACTAAAATAGCTTTGTGTAAGCTCTACAAATCAGTCAAATATCTACAGCAAAACAAATGCTGAATCAATAAAAAGCCACATTCAAAATACTAGAAACTTCATTGGCTTTTTTTTTCTCAGTTTTGACCTACCTTTTCCTTGGTGTGCTGTTGTTAGGAGGAAGTTATCCAATTACGTATTTCTCCTTTTGGATGGAAGGAAAAGAATGGAATGCATTTGTAACATTTTGGTATGTTCAGGAGCTCCTTTGGGATGGAATTATGTCTCTGACGCAGGGGTCAGATGGGAATGGCTCAGCATAGCTCAGATCTTAGACTTGAAACAAACAAACAAACAAACAAACAAACCAGAAAGCAGTAGTGGGTACTTCAACAGGTAAAAGTTGCAAGAATATACAGACAAGCAGAGGCCTGGGGACAAGATATTACAAGCTGAGAAATATAACAAAATATCTATGACTCCAAAAAGAAACATACAAGAGACACTTAGGGAAATTAAGACATTTAAAAGTACCTGTGCATATAAGGTAATTGGGAGAAAACCACAGGCATATAGGATCAGGAAAAAAATGCATGCCTAGTAAAGACCTGAGAAAGTTTGCATGCCAAGTTGATTAGTGAAGAAGTTCTTCTGCAAAGCCAGTCCGCAAAAGCTAAGAGAGGTGGTACTTTTTCCAGCTTACAGTTTTCAACAAATGATCATAAGGCATACAAAGAAAGAGTAAAATATGGATCAAAGAAACAAAATAAATATCCAGAACATGACCCTAAGGAAACAAAGCTTTCAGGGTTACTGGACAAAGACTTTAAAAACAATGGTTTTAAACACTCCCAAAGAGCTATAGGAAAATAATAAAATAATAAATAAATAATAATAAATAATAAAATAATAAATAATAAAATTACATATGAATAAAATGAGAATATTAACAAAGTCATAAAAATTATTTGAAAAAATAAGTAGAAATTCAGGAAATAAGAAGCACAATAACTAACTTGAAAAATTCACCAGAAGTATTCAAAAACAGACATGAATAGGAACAAGAACAATCCATGAACTTGAAGAGAGATTAGTTGAAATTACTGAATCTAAAAATAAGAAAAATTAAAAGAAAAAAAAGTGTGAAAAGAAAAAAAATGCAGAAAAGTGAACAGAGCCTAAGAGTCTTATAGGATGCCATCAGGAGGAATGATGTAGGCGTTTTCAGAGCAAGAAAGGGGCAGAGAACATATTTAAAGAAATAATGGACTAAAACTTACTAATCTGATAAATGACATAGATCTACAAATAAATATAATAGATCAAAGTTAAGATAAATCTAAAGAAACCCACATTGAAGAAAAATTATAATCAAACTGTATAGAGTCAAAGAGAGAATGTTGAAAGAAAAGCAAGAAAAAGAAACAGTAATCACATACAAATACTACTCAATAAAATTATCAGCAGATATTGGAGGAGATTTTTTGCATGACAAATAACTGTAAAATAATATATTTAGAGTTAATTAAAAAAAACTCAACTGAGAATTCTATATCTGGAAAAAATATCATTTAAAAATAAAGAAGAGGGGCACCTGGGTGGCTCAGTTTGTTGAGTGCCCAACTCTTGGTTTCCACTCAGGTCATAATCTCATGACTTCCTGGTTTTGAGCCCTGTGTCGGACTCTGCACTGGCAGTTCAGAGCCGCTTGAGATTCGCTCTCTCCTCTCTCTCTTCCTCTCCCCCACTTGCACTGTCTCTATATCTCTCAAAATAAATAAATAAACAACAAATTTAAAAATTAAAAAATAAAAATAAGGAAGAAATGATCACTTCTCAGGTAAACAAATGTTGAAGAAATTCATTACCATTAGATCTACCTGCCATAGGAAATATTGTGAATGAAAGTTTTTCAAATTGAAATGAAAGGACTCTTGACAATTTAAAAGCAAACAAAAATATAAGGATCTCTGACAATTTAAATGCGTGGACAAATAGGAGTGGAAGATATTCTTTTTATTCCCCTTTTTCAACAAATATTTCACAAACAGAAATATCTTTGTGGGAGTTGTGGGATTCAGAAACATAGACAGAGGTACCTGGGAGCAGTCTTGCCCAACCCTGTATCTGGTACTAGGCAGATAAACCTATCTATGGGTTGTGGAACCAGTGAAGCAGGGAAAACATCGCAATCCTTCACTAATTGGACAAAAACCTGGAGAGTACTAACTTGTGGAGATATTCGGGGGTGAGAGAAAAATTGCAGAGGTTCTAATTTCCTGAGGGGAAATCCCAGTATTTCATTAAAGCACAAACAAACAAACAAACAAACAAAGTTTTGAACACAGCAGAAATACCAGAAAATACCAGCACCAACCAGCACCAAAGGCAGCATTGTACAGGGCTGAACTATCAGGTGACAGCAATGAATGCCCAGCTACCCCAGTGTTGCAGGAAGCAGCTGCATAAGCCATTTTCTCTGCAATAGGAACTCCATAACTGAGAGGAGATCAGAACAAGACAGATGAGAATATCAAAAGACATTAAAGGAATATGGGACATAACATCCACCCATAAGCCTCTGGGAGTACATGAGGATATACATACTGGATCTCCAGGAACCCCCAATTACCCAAATGATAAAGGCACATCTCTGCCTAATCTGAGACTAAATTCTGTGCACTCCCAAGCATGGCAGCAATACAAACTCTGATAGATAAGGAAAGCATTAAGAAAACAAGTCAGGTCTGTGAGCAAGCAAGAAACCAAAACTTGAACTATAGTGCCCTTTCTGAAAAATAAAAGAGAGGTTTCAAGTAGCCACCCTGGCAAGTTGTAAGATCTAAATACAAAAAGCTTCAGAACTCTGCCTCAAGAAAGTGAAAGAAGAGTGGAACAGATATACTCACAATGGCAGAGTAAATCTCAGAAAATAACAATACCATCAAACAAAACACCCCATTTGAAGGCAACTAGGAAAGATTACAGGAATTATATGTTACCTAAAATGTGAAAGCAGGAACACAAAACTACAAAGAACATGAGAAATTGAGAAAAGTAATTTAAAAATGTTCAAAATGATATGTTGATTAAAGAGATATAAATCATAATGAAGAATAAAGCAGAAATTCTGGAACTTAGGAAATCACCAAATAAAATGACAAATGCATCAGCGAGCATTTGCAGTAGAGTAGAGCAAACAGAAGACAAAATGAGTGAGAAGATAAGAATTTTTAAATAACTAGTTAGAAGTGAACAACAAAAACAAAAAAGAATGAAAAAGAGCAACAAAAATCCTACTTGACCTGTAAGGAATCCATCAAGAGAACAAATATTACAATAATAGGGACTTCAGAAGGAGAAGAGGAGAAAGGTGCAGAAAGCTTATTTAAAGAAATAATACTTAAGGACATCCCAGACCTAAGAAGAGGTGGTCATCCAAGTTTATGAAGTTGATGAATCACTCTATTACCTCAATTCCAAAAAAAAACTTCCCCAAGACACATTATAATGAAACTCAAATATTAAATATAAAGAAAGAACCCCAAAATCATCCACTGGGCGTGGGGGAGAACATTACTACCTACAAAGGAACCACAATTAAAATATCAGTGGATTTCTTAGCAGAAATCACACAGGCTAGGAGATAGTGAAATGATATATTTACATTGTTGAAAGATAAAATTACTGGCAAGCAATATTTTACATGGCAAAGTTATCCTTTAGTTATGAAAGAGCAATAAAGACTTTTCTATATAGACAAAAGTTAATTCATCACCTCTTGATCTGCATTTCAAGAAATGCTAAAAGGAGTTCTTCAAGCTGAAATAAAAAGGACACTGAAGAGCAACATGAAAACATATGAAAGCGTACATTGCTTTGGTAAAGGTAAACATAGGGTCATATTTGGAAGATTTTGACTTTATAATAGGATGATGTGTTAAGTAAAGTCATGGGAAAAGATATTCCATGAAAGTGGAAACTGAAAGAAAGGTGGGATAGCTGTATTTATATCCGGCAAAACAGACTTTAAGGTAAAAAGTGTAACAAGAGACAAAGAAGGACAATATATAGTGATACAAGTGCCAATGAATCAAAAGATATGAACAATCGTTCATATATACATGAATATATAAATTATATGTATATAGTAATGATAGATCATTCAAAAGAAAAATAAGGAAACATTGAAATTGAATCACACATTAAAACAAATAAATCTAACAGAAATTTATGGAACATTCCATACAACAAAAGAATAACATTCTTCACAAGTGCACATGAAACATTCTCCAGCTATAACATATGATAAAACACAAAACAAGTATTAGCAAGTTTAAAATTTAAATCATAACAACTATCTCACAAACAATGATGGAAGGAAGATAGAAATCAACAAGATGAAAACTGAAATATTTACAAGTATGTAGGAATTAACACACACCACAGAACAACCAATGGGTAAAGCAATAAATCAAAGCAAGATGAAAATATACATAATTTAAAACAAATGAAAAAGAAAACAACATACCAAAAGATATGGGATGCTGCTAAATCAGTTCTGAAAGGGAAGTTTATTGTGATAAATGAATACCTTTAAAAGATAGAAATATCTCAAATAAACAACCTAACTTTATTTTTTTTGTTTTTTACCTTTTTATTTTTTATTATTATTTGTCATTCTATAATTAACATACAATGAATGTTATATTAGTTTCAGATGTACAAAATGATTTAACAATTCTATACATTACCCAGCACTCATCATGATAAATGTACTTTAAACCTCTTTATATATTTCATCCAGCTGCCCACCCTCCAACTCACTGACATCCACAAATCTGTTCAAGTCTATCGTTTGGTTGTGCTCTTTTTTGTTTGTTTGTTCATTAATTTTGTTTCTTAAATTTCACATATGAGTAAAATCATATGACATTTTTCTTTCTTGACTGACTTATTTCAATTAGCATTACTCACTCTAGGTCAATGCATGTTGTTGTACATGGCAATATCTTATTATTTTTTATTGCTGAGTAATATTCTATTATTTATATACTATAGATATATAAATATATAAATAGGATATTTATATATTCTATACACACATACATATATACCACATCTACTTTATCCATTCATTTATACAAAGACACGTGGGCTGCTACCATAACTATTGTAAATAATGCTGCAATAAACATACAGTTGCATATATCTTTTTGAATTGGTGTTTTCATTTTATTTGGGTAAATAGTGAGTAGTGGAGTTACAAGATGTTATGGTAATTCTATATTTATTTGAGGAACTTCAATACTGTCTTCTACAGTGGCACCACCAATCTGCTTTTCTACCAACAGTGCATGGGTGTTCCTTTTACTTCATTCTTTGCTAGCACTTGTTATTCTGGTATTTTTGATTTTAGCTATTCTGACAGGTGTAAGGTGATATCTCATTTTAGTTTTGATTTGCAATTCCCTGATTATTACTGATGTTCAGCATCTTTCATGTGTCTGGTGGCCCTTTGTATGTATTCCTTGGAAAAATGTCACCTGCCCATTTTTAAAAAAAAAGGTTATATATTTATTTTGGGGGGGGGGAGGAAGTGGGGGAGGGGCAAAGAGATATGGGGAGAAGAGAGAGAATTCCAAGCAGGCTCCTCACTGCCAGCGTGGAGCCTGACACTGGGTTCAATCCCACGATTGTGAGACCATGAACTGAGCTGAAATAAAGAGTCAAACACTCAACCTACTGAGCCATCCAGGCACTTCAATTGTGGGTTTTTCATATGAGGCCTTTATTATCTTGAAGTTTGTTCCCTCTGAACCTACTTTATTGAGGGTTTTATCATGAATGGATGTTGTTCTCTGTCAAATGCTTTTTCTTCATCTATTGATCATGTTTGTTTGTTTTTTTTATCCTCTTATTGATGTGATGTATTGCATTGATTGGTTTGTGAATATTGGACCACCCTTGAATCTTGGGAATAAATCCCACTTGATTGCAGTGAATGAATTTTTTAAAGATCTGTTGAATCTGATTTGGTAGTATTTTGTTGAGGACTTTGGCATATATGTTCATCACAAATACTGGCATGGTTTTCGTATCAGGGTCATGCTAGCCTCATAGAATAAATTTGGAAGTTTTCCTTCCTCTTGTATTTTTGGAATAGTTCAAAATGAATAGGTATTAGTAACTCTTCTTTAAATATTTTGGAGAATTCGTCTGTGAAACTCTCTCGTCCTGGATTTTTGTTTCCTGGGTTTTTTGATTATCGATTCAATTTTACTGCTGGTTATTGGTGTAATCAAATTATCTTATTTCTTTCTGATTCTATTTTTAATGGTTAAGAGTTTACAGGAATTTATCAATTTCTTCTTGGTTGTCTAATTTTTTTCTCATATAGTTTTTCATAATATTCTCCTACAATTGTTTGTATTTGGTATTGTTAAGGTTTTTAAGCTAAATTGTTGTAACTGATATTTATGTATATCCAAACCATACAGAGTGAGGACTATTTTTATTTGGATATAATTCCCTTAGAGGCATCATTGAAGCCTGAGATTGAAAAGGTTGTATAAGCCTATTCAATCTGGATTCAATCTGGAAATCAATTCAATGAGATCAATCTGGATTCAAGATTGGATGAGATCCCTCAGGCAGGGTGGAGTTGTTAGAGCTGGTATAGAGGATTTTCTGAAACAGTCTCATCTCAATAGCCTGGATTTCTGATAATATAGAAGACAGATATGTTAATTAAGGAACCCTGATATTCTAATGAAGAGAGGGTACATCATGGCAAATTGAGGAAAGACCTAAACCATTATTAAATAATCAAAATAATTTGAAGAATGTTGTCATGCACAATATCTTGAATGAAAAAGGGTCATAAGAATGTTGGCACTCACCTGAAACCTGAAAAGCAAGAAAATGTATAGCAATGACAACACTGCCTCAGAAGAATAACTTTCTAGGTATACCAGTATATTAGCTTTAGATAAATGATCTCATGTAGTTTATGTTCCCAGGCAGCAAGTTTCTTTGATTTGATTTGTGTGTGTGTGTGTGTGTGTGTGTGTGTGTGTGTGTGTGACTCATTGGGCAATTCTTTCCTTGCTTAGGGTTCTAGCTCCTTATTTTGCATTGCTTCTCTTTACTATGACCTTTACCAGTAATGGTATCTGAAGCATAAGTCCTGTTGGTTGGTAATCATGATCTGAAACAACCTCTATCAGCCACACATCTACCTTATCTACAGTTACCACCCTCCCTATACCCAACCAATAAACACATTTCCCATCATATAGCATATGTATGTATATATATTCTTATATAATGTTCTTATATAATATCTTAATACATGTAACATCTTAACATACTTATGTATTCATTTATTCAGTATTCAACCAGTATTTCTGGAGATAATACTATGTACCATGTGCCAAAAACAATGCTGGCCAAAAGGAATATAATTGTGAACTAATACAGAGTCAGTTACTGCCAATATTCAGCTTGTATTGTAGTTGCAGGCATAGACGTTAATTACATAACCATAATTTTGTATAATTAAAACTGCTTTAAAAGATTATGAGGGCAAAAAAAATTTCATAAAAGCATAAAACAAAGGGACCTTATTTAAACTATGGAGCCAGAGAATTCTTCCTGAAGAAGTAATGCCTAAAGTGAGGATGAACAGGAGTTAATGAACTTATAAATATGTGTGAAAAGGTGCTGACTTAGAAAGAGAGAGCACCAAAAGCAATATGATATAGAATATCTTTTGACTGGCAGGAGGTGTGGTGCACTGAGGAACAAGAAGGATAATATATTATGAGTGAGGCCAAAAAATCTTGCAGACAGAGTGTTCAAGAGCATGTATGGCAAATTAAAATTTGGATCTTTATTTTATTGTCAATGAGGAACCATTGAAGCCAATAAGTGGAAGAGGTAGGATGACAAGAACATACTTGTATTTTGAAAGATTCACACTGTCTGGAGTTTGAAAAACATATTTCAAAGGGACAAAAATAAGAGTGGGGAGTCCAACTATAATGTTATTGCTGTAGTCTCAGCAAAAACGATGGGTTCTTACAAATACCATATGATTATACTCCTATGTGGAGTTTAAGAAACAAAATAGATGAAAATAGGGGAAGGGGAAAAAAAGTGAGAGAAGCAAACCATAAGAGACTCTTAACTATAGAGAACAGGTTGAGGGTTGATGGAGGGAGGTGAACAGGGGATGGGCTAAATGGGTGATGTGTACTAAAGAGGGCATTTGTGATAAGCACTGGGTGTTGTAAGTGATGAATCGCTAAATTCTACAGCTGAAACCAATTTTACCACTTATGTTAACTAACTAGAATTTAAATACAAACTTGAAATTAAAAAAACAAACAAATGGGTCTTAGAGACTAGAGTGGTGATGGCAAAATTGGATAAAGATAAATGTGAGATGATTTTTGAGGTAATATTTAAAGGATTTTGTAATATTTTAGTCATGGTGATAATATTAGAAAGGAAACAATGACAGAAGACTCCTAGATTTTTGAATTATACAACTTGATAGATCGGGATAACACAAATAATTTGGGAAAACTAGAAAAGAAACAGACTTGGAAAGAAAAATCCCAAATTTCATTTTGAGTATTCGGACCTCAAGATATCCAGGTGCAGAATTTCAGTGGGTTATTGGAGATATAGAACTGCAGACCAGAGAAGAGCATTAGGACAGAGATATTTGCATATGAGTGATCAAGGCCCAGGGTAAAACTGCAAACAGAGGTCACACACCATGTAAACATATATACGTTATAAGCCATGCTAACAAAATACTAAATAAAATGTCTTTTATCTTCCTAACTTGACAATCATCCCTTCATAATAACTAAATTTTAAAAAATGACAAAACAACAGTTTTTATATTATGGTAGCAAATTATCACAAACCACAGCATTTTGATCCTGTTTACATCTGAGTATTCTGCTAATGGGTTAGTTATGTTTGAATGAGTAATAAAATAAAGGTGTACATTATTCGTAACCTATATCCAATCCATAAAACTTTTTAGGCAACTAACTAATTTATCACCATGTGAAATATAATTTTGTTTAATTGACAGTAATGAAAGTATGAAAATAAAAGGTACTCGTATTCAGAAAGTAAACCACTAAGTGTACTATTATAAAAATACATCTTAATAAAATTTATTTTTATTAATATTTGCAACAGATATTTTACTACAAAATATTCAAAATTATCTATGAAAATTAAAAGTCAAAATAGTTATCATAATTGAGTATTACAAGGAAGTAAAATTTGTCTATACAAAGCTGAATATTTTAAGGTTTTTAAATTAATTAGATCTTATTAAAATCTTTTACTCTATGCACTTTTAGTGTGTAATACCATATAGTTACCAATGTAAAGAATCTATTTAACTACTGTCTAAGCATGTTAGAGATAGACCACTATTAATATTGATAATAATAATTAATAATAATATATAATTAATGTCAATTGTTTACATTATAAAATGTTCCTCTCATAGCATAACTATTGAGAATAAATTGATAATTTATATGTACCTCCAGAACTATGAATTAAACAAAGAAGAAAATGCTTGGGACTACCAGTAAATTATACTTTCTTAGGCAAGGATCTGTTACATTCATCTAAGGAGGATTTGAAATATTCATTAATTTATATTTTCTTTCACCTAAACACTTCTCAAAAATTTTCTGCATGCTTAAAAATTGTCCATCTCTGACAGTAGCAGTAGCATCACTAAAATATCTTCACATCTTTCAGATTCCATTTTAAGGGCATAAGAATAAGAAACGAGGAAAACATTTTTCTGGAGTGTCAATTGAGTTACTTATGACAGTGAATACTTGGAGGTTCACTTGTGTACAGGATCATGAATTACAAAGATATGCATGGCAATTTAATAAATGTTGTATGCATTTATGATATAAAATACCCTCTAAAGTGAAGAGCCCCTCTTGTCATGGATTTACGGTATTGCATGTAAAAAATTAAGATTTTACCATTGATAAGATTGCCTAGGAGATGGATTTATTGTAGGAAGATAAGAGAAATCAACTCTGGGCCTTATAAATAGTAACTTTTAATGTTCATTACAATAATATACCTGGTAAAGGACACCAATAAATGAATAGCCAGAAAAGCAGGAGGAAATACAGAAGACTGTGATGTAACAGATGTCAATGTAAAAGTGTTTCAAGAAGAAGGAAACAGTCAACAATGTAAAAAGTAATTGAAAGGTGACATAAAATATAAACTAAAATAACGGATTAGCCAGGATGGAGAAAGTTTAAGTGGTGGTATAATAGTGGTGAAAGCCATATTAGTTAGCTAACAATTGAGTGGAATGTGAGGAAATTAAGACTGCAAATATAGGTAATTATTTCCAAACTTTGTGAGGGGAAAGACACAAAACAATAGCTGGATATGGGTGTATGTATGAAGATAGATATAAATACACACATATATTCAAATATTTTAAATTAAACTTATTTTAAGATAATTATAAATTCACATACTGTTGTAAAAAATAATGTAGAGAACCTATGTATTCTTTGCCCGATTTCCCTCTAATAATGTCTTGCAAAACTGTAGTACAACAACACAACTAAGATACTCACATCGATACAGTCATTAATATTGTAATAAGGTTATAAGCTGACAGATGGTGAATACACTTCTGGAAAGCATTGAGTAATGTATAGAATTATCTAATCACTATGTTGTACCCTGAAACTAGTATAACATTGTATACCAACTATACTTCAATTATAAAAATTAAAAGAAAATTACAGAAGAATCTTATTCACCATGAGGATTCTTCCTGCTACCCTTTCATAAGCCACGGCCACTTTCTTCATCACTCCTCCACATTTCTCACTCTGGCAATTGGTAATCTGTTATCTATTTCTATAATTTGTCACTTTAGGAGGTTATATAAATGAATTAATACAGTATGAAACCTCTTGGGATTAACTTTTTCAGTTAGCATAATTTCATCCAAGTTGTGTGTATCAGGAGTTCATTCCTTTTCATTTCTGAGTAGTATTCTATGAAAATATCACAATTTGTTTAACCACTCTGAATTGAAGAACATCTTAGGTTCTTTCCATTTTTTGGCTTTTACAAATAAAGCTGCAACACATATTCATGCATAGGGTTTTTTTGTTCTTTTTTTATGTGTAGGTTTTTAATGTGAAAATAAGTTTTCAATTTTCTGCGATAAATGTCCAAATTTGAAATTACTGGATTGTATGACAATTTAATGTTTGGTTTTATGAGACTGACAAACTGTTTGCCAGCCTGACTGTACCACTTTAAATTCCTACCAGCAATATATGAGTAATGCGGTTTCTTTACATATTCACCATCATTTGGTGTTGCCATTATTTTTTTTTTAGATTTTAAACATTATGATAGATATGTAATAATATCTCATTGTTGTTCTAATTTGTATTTATTAAATTTCTAGTGATATTGAATACCTTTTTACATGATTACTTGCCATCTGTATATCCTATGGTAAAATTTCTGTTCATCTTTTGTACATTTTCTAATTTGAACTTTTTTTTTTTTTATTGTGGACTATGTCCAGCTTCTTGCTGTGCCCTCTAACACAAAGGATGAAGGGAAAGTAAAGGGCTGACTAGTCCCAACTTAAACCACTTTATTCACTCTCATTCATGCCCAGCATGGGTGGAAGAGTCAGATTTTCAGAATGATGTCTAGAGTTTAGTTTTTGTTTATTTATTTTTTTATTATAAAAGGATTTGAGCATGTGAAACACGTGTGAGAAAGATGGAGTTAAGAGAGAGAAACTAAATATGTAAGAGAAAGAAGAGGAAATATTTTTCCCTCTGTTTTTATCTGAGCATTAATTAAACCAATGTGCATTGTGAACCCTGGAGTGGGGGTGGTTTGAGTACATAGCAGGGGAAATTTTTAGTATTATGTTATTGAGAATGTGGAAGGAATAGAATTTGGGACACAGAGAAATTGACTTTAAATAAGAGTTGATGAAATTCCTAATAATAAAATGTATGTAAAGAAAAGATGCAGTTGCAAAAATGTTGGAACATTTGATAGCAGGAAGTTATAGAAAGGTTTCTTTTCTAAACTTCTTAACAAATTTTAAGTGTTCAGTACTGTATCATTAAGTATATAAAAGAAACATTTCTATCTGAAGACTTAAATTTACCTCTTTTTAGTAAGAGTGAAGGCAATTTGTTCAATAATAGGGAAAATAATCATCCAGAAATAGGAAATTATAATGAGGAGCCAGCAATAGAGATCAAAAAGCAGAATCCACAGAATGAAGGAGGCACTTTTTAACAGTACTAATTCAAGGAAGAAAAGTGTTTCCAGGAGGATGTTACAAACAGTGTCAGGTATCAAGGAGAAATACACTGAGAAGTGAATTTAGCAAATAACTGGAAAACAGTTACTGAAAATAAATTTGAACAGAATTGTATATTTACAATAGTTGTGGGAGATAATACAAATAAGGTAAGACTAGCAGTTGTTTTAGGTTTTGTATATTTATTTTATGTTATTCCCTAAATAGTGGAGAGTATTTGAAAGTTGAAAATGTTTGAAATGAATTGGATCAAGGAAAGACAGAGGGCAAAAAGCTATTGACAGCTTGTCATAGTCAAAATTGAAGTCAATATTGAGGAGGGCTTGAATTAAAGCAGAAGTAGTAGAAATGGAGAAGAATGAACAGATATGGCAACAGCTACCAAAGACAAATGATTTTTGTTACAGAAGTTTTCAGTAACATTAGCAAACAGATCTTCTATGAAGGCCTTTGCTCATGACTAAAGATTTCACTACTTGTGAAATTGTGTCAAGATTCATTTTACTTGCACTTAATGTCCATGACCATGATGACTCCTGCTGGAAATTATCTGGTGTAAGTTACTTTTACCTCTGGAGCCATAGATTTTGCTGATATAGTTTCAATTTCTATGTGACATAACAATGTTGTGTTCTTTTGGAGGTCCCAGTTCATTTAAGTAAGGTGTCTTATGTCTAGATGTTTTATAGGGTTTGACAGAGCAACACTCTTTCAAAATGTATAGTCTCCATTTCAAGTCCTTAGGCATGAGAACAAATTTCCCTGATACTTCATCTTGTATTACTGCTACTAAGATTAACACAGAGCTTTGCCTGTAGTAGGTGCTTGATAAGAAAATGCTGGTTTAATTACATAACAGTTCATTTGACATAACCACCATTTTGAGAAAGGATGGTTGGAATTGATTTCCTCAAATAGGAGGACATGGAAAAATACTGGATTTGGAAGTTGTCTCAAGTTTCTCCTTGATTCCTTTAAGAATCTGTTTACTGGGATCCTGGGTGGCTCCGTTGGTTAAGGCTCCAACTTGTGATTTTGGTTCAGGTTGTGATCTCACAGTCATGGGGTGGAGCCTTGTGTGGGCTCTGCACTAAGCATGCAGACTGGTTGGGATTCTCTCCCTCTCTCCACCCCTCCCCCTCTCATGCATATTTTTTATCTCTCTATCTCAAAAATAAATCAGTAAATATTAACACAATGTTTTTTTACTATCTGCAGATATACATTTTCTTTTTCAATTCCAATAGTGTCACACTTAGAATATAGCCACAACAAGCTTGAACCTGTGATTGTTGTTTTTTCCAATATATGAATTTTTGGAATGTGGATTTCCTCCGTATGTGGACCATCCTAGGGTTCCTATTTCCTGGATCAATACTATAGAATTTTTGACTGCTTGGGTGGCTCAGTCGGTTGGGTGCCTGACTCTTGGTTTTTGCTCAGGTTATGATCTCACAGTCTGTGGGTTCAAGCCCCATATCAGGCTCTGCACTGACAGTGTGGAGTCTGCCTGGGATTCTCTCTCTCTCTCTCTCTCTCTCTGCCCCCTCCTGCTCACGTTGTTTCTGTCTCTCTTTCAAAAAAAATGGAGAATTTTTCCAGTGGTATCAATTGTTAATTTGAATATCTCCCTGCTAAGACAGAAACTCATCTCCTAGAAATTGACAAGTATTATTTATTTATTTATTGTGTGGTCCCTTCTTTATAACAGGTAAAGGCCTAAAAGAGAAAAGTCCCCAAGACACATTTTTTTTAAAGTATGTGTCACTCTTTTCAACATTTGATCCGATTTCACTTTCTTCTCTCTATGGCTGTGAATTGCTTATCAAGCAGTCTCTTTCCATCCTAAACCCTTCTTCAGCTGTGTAGGTTTGCAAGTTTCCCCAGCTTTTCACTAAGTGCTGACACTTTCATGCTCTCATGTGGGACACAAAAACTGATGAAGCATGAATGCTTTTTCATTTTTAAATTGTAAATACTCTCCTCAGAGCCAAACTGAGGAAGATAAAGCAGGCATTAGAGAGCTATGAAAATGGAAATATAAGAATGTTTTATATAAATTCCCAGGAAAGTGAGAACTAGCTACTGCTAATAGCATTCAAGGAATGGTGATGCTTTTGGGTTACACTGTATGTCAAATATATATCTCTCTCCTGCTTCCTCATTATAATTTATTGCTAAGGCTAAGAGAAAATCAGCAAATTTACTGTTCCTTTTCCACAGTTATTTTATTTCATTTTTTTTCTTGTCTGGATAGGCCTAAAATTATAGTAAATATATAAAAGATTTTAGAAAACTCAGACTAAAATCCAAGTAATTAGATTAAAACTACCTGTGTAACTTTGGGGTTTATTCTTTTTGTGCCTCAGTTTCTTCATCTATAGATATAATAATGTTAATCTTGTGTACTTTTGTGGTTTTCAAATAAAGAAAAAATATGGAAGGGATTTAAAAATTGTTACACAAATGCAAGGGATAATTATTCTCATTGTGATATAAAGAGGTAGATTGCCTGTTCTGACTTCAAAAAAAAAGGCGAGCAAGGTTATGAAGAAGGCTTAGATTTGATTCCCTTCTACTATCTATTTTTGTGTCTCTCTCTGATTTTTTTCTTCCTTCTTCAAGGAAAATTACAAACCTGTTGTATTTCACTAGAATCATATTCTTGCTCCAGAGAAAAGGTATTTGATGATCTCAGTCTAGCACTATGAATAAAAGAGTGAAGCAGAGGTGATAGACATTTTAGATTTGAATACTAAGTCTACCACTTATAACACTGTAGTCTTAGGCAAGTTGTCTTTACTTTTCTGTTCTTAGCTCTTTCATCTATAAAATGGTAGTAATAATAACAGTGCCCACAATAGGATTGTTTGGAGAGTTAATACATATAAAGCACTTTGATGAGTATGTGACACATAATAAATGTTAGTTATTACATTTTTCTACTAGCAGATACAGATTATGAATGTGTTCACAGAAATAACTTTGTACTTTAGTGTAGAACACTGCAAGATTGTCTGAGTTACAACAATTTTTGGCTTATAGTAAGCAGTCAATGAACACGTTGTTAAATGAATGTATTTAAAACCCTTTAAGATATACCAGAAAACAGTTTTAATGGTAATTTCTGGGCACTATGAATATGTGAAAGAAAATATTTTGGTCAGGGATGTATTGATGAGTTTCACATCTCATCATGTAGGCAGTTTGCTATCTAAACTGTAGTATCTGTCTTAATTTACCAATAATCATGGAAGTAATAGTAAAATTATCCTGGGAATGATTCATCTCTGTGCTCATATACTAATATGTCAGAATAAGTAAAGATTTATAAGGCTGAGAAATGTTTTCCTCTTTTTTCCCAAGTGGCTTACAAATAAGATTATAAAGGTTCTGGGACATGAAATAACTACAGTGGTAATTCTCAAAGAGTAATCCACAGGCTCTATCAGAATTAACTTGGGTGCATATTAAATATTCAGATTCCTTGACCCATCTAGAGACATTTGAATTTTAGCCACCTGCAATAACAGTGGATGAACCAGGACATTATGCTAATTGAAATAAGTCAGGCACAGAAAGACAAACTACATGATCTCACTTATATGTGGAACCTTAAAAGGTTAAACTCAAAGAAGCAAAGATCAGAAAGGTAGTTACAAGGGGCAAGAGGAGAGAGGATAATGGGGAGATGTTGATCAAATGATACAAAGTTGAATTTATGTAGAATGAATAAATCTAAAAGTCTAATGTACAGCATCATAATTGTAGTTAACATTGTATTGAATACTAGAAATATGTGAAGATAGTAGATCATAGCATATTACAATAAAAATGTTTAAAATGCATTGAGGTGTTTTCTAATATCTATGACTAAGGTCTCACTCTGCATAACCTCTCAAGCTTTCCACATAGAGAACTACACAGGCCTTTGTGGAAATGGCCTATCTGCTGAATGATCCAACATGTCTATGACTCCAATAATTCCAATCTAAAAGCCAATGGCTCAAGCTATGAAAGAATTTTTCCTGCTCGGCTTTGGAACAATCAGCCTGGATCAAACAAACAGAAAAACCAAAATTATTTAAACACATGGTTATTTTAGGGGATGAGTGGTACTGTTAATATTTCACAGCAATAAAATATATGTTGTGCAATATCCAAGGAACAGGAAGGAGCAGGCAGAATTAAATATGCCTTTCAATACAGAGTAGCAAACTTTAGGAAAAAATCCAGATTTGTAAATGAAAATTTATTTCCAAGAGCCTCATATTTAATTTTTTTTCTTTTTTTGATGTGCCTTTATAGAGAAGTTTTGGATGGTAGTGACTCACTGAGACTGCAAACAAGTAATTACATCAGATTTTAAAGTCTCCTGGAATTCATTTATTTAAACACACACAAAAATGCACCAGGGTATAGGCACAGCCATTTCTGTGTTGTGTTAGAAGCTGAGAAAAACCAGCATTTGAAAACTAAATTGGAAAAAAGGATCTGTTTTGCCTAATCAACCCCCGATTTTTTTCCTAATAGGCACAGACATGAATTGTTCTTATTAAGCATTTAAAAATTGAGGATATAGGGGTGCGTGGGTGGTTCAGTCGGTTGAGTGTAGGACTTTGGCTCAGGTCATGATCTCACCATTGGTGAGTTCAAGCCCCGCGTTGGGCTCTGTGCTGACAGCTCAGAGCTTGGAGCCTTCTCTGGATTCTGTGTCTACCTGTCTCTCTGCCCCTCCCCTGCTATCTCTCTCTCTCTCTCTCTCACTCTCTAAAAAAGTAAATAAACATTAAAAAATAAAATAAAATTTGAGGATACAATGGATGTTACATTTGTAAGTGTAAAGTAATTTATCAATAAATAATTTGTGCTATCTTGGCAATGTTTGTTTGAGCAAGGTACCTGTCCTTAAAAAAGGACTTGAAACTAATTAAAGCACACTTGATAGGGCAGAGGACACCGAGAAGGATTTGATTTCCTGCCTCAGCTTAAAGTCTTCTTTGGCCAATCAATCCTTTCTCAAGTGGACATAGATACACGGCGGATTCTTTTCTTGCTTGTTTGCTTATTTATTTTTGAGAGAGACAGACAAAGCGCAAGCGGGGGAGGGGCAGAGTGAGAGGGAGACACAGAATCCAAAGCAGGCTCTAGGCTCTGTGCTGTCAGCACAGAGCCCCATGCGGGGCTCGAACCCACGAGCCGGGAGATCATGACCCGAGTGGAAGTCAGATGCTTAACCGACTGAGCCACCCCGGCGCCCCTACACAGTGGATTCTTTAGCTTGTCATTAATGCATATGACTATTTCTGAATCTCAAAGTCTGTGGTTTTCTCTTATGTGCCCATATTTTCCTTCCTGGGCAGTTTTGGCACTGCACTTTGTACGTAATTTAGGATTAAAGAATTCTAGTTCAGTCATGACATAATTACTGGCATTATCCAAAAGTGCATAAACAAAATATTTACTTTCAGAGCATAGCTGTAGTTCTCCATGGGTAAAATGTTAATATCTTATTATAGCTTTAGAGTGTTTTATAATTTGGAAAGTAATTTAATATACATTATCTTTGATTCTTGCAACAATTGTATAGAGTAGACAGGACATATATTAGTATTTCATTTTACAGATTGAAATACCAAGTCTAATCAATTTTATGAAATGTCTTAATTCATATAATGATAATTACCACATCTAGGAATAAAATTCAGGTTTCTGGTTCCTACCTCATTATCATCTACATATCTATAATTCACATTATGCCAAATAAGGAAGGAAAAAATGTCCCCATTCTCATATGTAATTCCTCTAAAATGTAGACGAATCATAGTTTAACTATGCATCTTATTGAACTTTGCCCTTGGAAAACTGGAGTCCTGCAGTTAACTGAAAAATTTTTTTCATTCATTATTATTCATAACAATGCTTGCTCCTTTAACAAGTAAAAAGACAATAGTGAATGAAGGTATATAAACTGATGTTATTAAACTGAATGTTTAAATCCTCATAATTTGACTTCAGTGTTCAACAGTTTATTGACACTTCTTTGGCTTTGGAGAAAAATGTATAGACTCCTTGAATGTGGAGGATGCAGATTCTATATTCTTGGTAGCCCCTACAGCCTAGTCTATTGTTTCAAATACCATCAGTGTTTAATCACTTGAAGTGAATACTGCTGATTAATTTATTAACAAGTCCTGGGTTTAATTCACTGGGCACACTCCAGCATCAACTCTAAAACAAAGAATGGCAGAGTGAAGAAATTCAGTTAGCTTGGTGTTTAAAATTTTGTCCTGGAAAATTGAGCCTAGTGTCAAACCCAAAGTGTATGTATTATCAAGAATATTTTGTGCCCGGTGTCAGACATCCATATGATTCCTCCCATATAAATTTTTTAATTGCTTCCATCCTACAACTTGTTAGTGGTGAATTCACCAATAAACAAATGAAAGAGTGGAATGTAGTATAGTTCTCTTAAAATCCAACTATTAGAGAGAATACAATTTAACTCACCGAGATAAAAAGATTAAATACTTTTATTAAAGCCCCTTAAATTTTATAGCTTTCCTATGTCTTTCTATGAAAGCTGGATTATATTTTAAAGTTTAAAACTTATTTTGTAATAATTTAAATTTTTCAGAGAAAAATAAATCACCTTGTTTTACTTTAACATTTATTCAATAAATAGGCCATCCTACCACTTCACTTGATTTTTTTGTTATTACTTATTGATGATATTATATAATCCCCTCTAAAGGAGTCTATGTGATGTCACTTCAAGAGAAGGTGGGGAAAAAAAATGGATGGATAATGTGGCACTAATTGTGCCTTGAAGGAACTGACCTTGTTGGACAGTGTCAATGGCTGCAAACAAATGATTATGCAAGGATGCTTAGAGACTCCTCTGTCCCTTGATTTCTCATTTGTCAACCAAGCAATTGTGAAATGATAATAACTTTACTTTGGAAGATTTTTGTGAGAACAGGGCATGATCTATACAATGCACCTAACATAGCTTGCTGTACCTAACACATGACAACATCTCAATTAATATTAGCATCCCCCAACTTTCTCCTGAAGTTGAGGGCCATGGATAAAATTAACATATTCATTTTAAAGGGTAGCATTTAAAACTTTATTTTCATAAATTTTAAATACCAAAATCATTAACTTTCTGTATTTAAGTTTGACCACATGTTTCCAGTTGGCTGTGGCAAAAAAAAAAAAAGTGACATAGTCAAAAGCATGACCAACAATGCTGAAAATGAAGAAAAGGTTGGAATTGAAAGATGCACCCATAATTTGACCTAATTATGGATACCAAACCTTTTGAAAAATTTTAAGAATTTGTCTTGCCAATTTGGCTTAACTGAAATTCATTTATTTTATTTGATGTAAGATGTACTTAAATCCTGTATTTCAAAAATATATAAAACAGGCAAAGAATAACATTTAACCTCTATTCATCTGAAATACATATTCCTATGTACAGAGAACCTGGACAAGTGTCAAATGAAACAAGCAATTAGTTTCTCTCTAACAGTGAGCAGTTCAAAATGTAGCATCATTCCAGTCCTGATTAAGAATGATATAGCACATCATCATTGTCAACACTACTCAGCCAATGTAAACCTTAGTTAGAAATGTATTTGCCAGAGAAAAATGTGCCTTTGATTTCTGTTACACTTTCCCAGTAATTGCTGTCATCTGTGGCAGGTTATTATTACAGTTGAATAGAATTTCAGTAATTACTTCTAACAGCTTTTAGATTGAAGGGCATTTTGACAGTTTGAACACTCTTGACAACAATTACCTTTTTCTTGGTTAACACTGATTCAGGAAAGTTAAAAACTAAATCTGTTCAGAGGAAACATATATGTCACTAGTAAGTAGGTTGATAGACAAAATGTGTAAATTGAAGAATGACTTAAAATTTTTAAAGTTTTTTAAATGTTATATATTTTTGAAAATCAGCATTAAAGGAGGTACAGACCATGCTGGTTAAATTAATAGCAAGCAATGTGGAATGATTAAATTTAGTCCCTAATTCAATTATTAACAGAAATGACTGTACTAGTATAATGAGAAAAATGTGTGCATGAGAAAAGCATAAACATAATTATTTATATATGCATGCCTCTATTTACTTATGCATATGATTATAAATGCCTTGAATAAATGAAGACCAAAGTAAATACACATGCCTACATCTTTCACAAAGTGAAAATATGTTTCTAAGAGATTTGCATTCTATGACATTAAAACTGTCTACTTATGTAAAGTGAAAAGGGGAATTGATGCAATTTAAGAGCAAACCACTTTGGTATGAGTTTTTGAAACATCCAGATAATTGAAACCAGAAATGTGGAATGTAAGATATCCAGATAATCACTTGAACTCTTTATTCACTTTTGTAGAATACACTTAAAGATGCCCAAAATATACAGCCATATTTGAAATATTCCTTACATATTAACTAGTACAATTAACCATCACTTTAAGAAGTTATTTGTGAATGAAGGCAGGAATTAAAAAGTAAAAAAAAAAAAAAAGAATTTAAACAAAGGCTTCTAAATAAATCTAATCAAAATACTGGTTTCAGGGACTAGAAAAGTATGATATGTAGAAAGTATCAATTTCCAAAATTGATTTTTTAATAAATATAATATGCATGCTACCAAAAAGGGGGAAAAATGGGAGACAAAAGACCAGCTAGGAAAACAATTAAATTCTTACCCATGTTGTGAAACAGTTCAACAGATTTTTGGGAAACTAACTCTTCTCTCCAAAGTAATAGTATGGGGAAAACTAAAATGAAATGTCATCAAATTCCATAGCCTACAAAAAGCTACATTTAACCCATAAATGACAATGTATGTGTGGAAGAACATTATGCTCCATGTGATATGATTTAATTTTTTTGTTATAAATAGAATAAAAACCTTGTCAATCTGTATTGAAGAATTCATATGATATTGCTGTTGACTATTTTCTAGAATCATAAATAAGATTTTGAAATAAATAACCATAGTAACAAGATTTATCAGATCCAACTAACGATGTCTTCTTTTCATGGCTAAGTTCAAAAACCCTAATGGATTGTCCAAAGTTCTAAATATTTTATGTATTGAATAATGACCATTTTCATTACTACTTGTCCAGTTTATCATATAAAACTAACAGTAACTAAAAGTTTGGAAACATTAGTTGCAAATAACTTAATCAGGGACAGAATTGAAGTTCCCAGGGGGCTGATATTCTGTTGCATTATATGGCTGTAATAGTTTGGCATAGATGTGCTTCCAAAACTGATGAAGAGTTCAGTAAGTTGATATATTTTATTAGATGGGTAATAACCATAGGATGGATATACAACAATAAATAAAACCACTTTGGTATTGATGGATATCCAGGATCTTAGGGTTTTTTTCTCACCATTTACCTCCAATTCCTAGGATAGTAACAGATAAAATATAGGTGTTCTACAGATGTATTTGAATAAGGAAATAAATGAATAAATCAAC
This sequence comes from Acinonyx jubatus, assembly GCF_027475565.1. Taxonomy (NCBI): domain Eukaryota; kingdom Metazoa; phylum Chordata; class Mammalia; order Carnivora; family Felidae; genus Acinonyx; species Acinonyx jubatus. Next base: position 64,926,788 of record NC_069389.1, read on the forward strand.
AACTGGTATTTTCAGTGTATATGACAGATTATACAAAGAGGAAGTTCAGGGCCAAATTATATTCCCATTTCTTCTAGTTTTCAAAAATGTTATTTGCTTTAATAATTTATCAAAGTAATACATGAGTAGCATTTTAAAACTGAGGTTCACAGTCTCACCTTATTCTAACATTGATTCCAATGTAAAGATTAGAAAAAAAAAACTCCAAAGTGTTTAAGAGATTTTGTTGTTGTTGTTGTTGTTGTTGTTAAATTATGGTCTTAGTGTTTGTTGGGAACTTTCTTTCTAGATATCCATATCTTTTAAAGTGAAAAATTCATTTGGAATCTTTCATGATTATATCATTTGTTTAATCAGTGTATTTTTAGGCTCCCTTACTCAAATATTAAAACTACTTAAATGATCTTTTACTTCAAATATTTTTTTCTCTCATATATCCTAACTTTGAAATTTTTGGTTTCATTCTGTAATATTGGTGTAATCACTTCCTTCCTATTTCTTTACAGTTTTACAGTTATGTATATATAATATATGTTGTACATATAGATATATATGTTTTAAGATACTATTTAATTTCAAGTTACTTAACATACAGTGTAATACTAGTTTCAGGTATACAATTAATGATTCAACACTTCCATACAATACTTGGTTCTTATCACAAGTGTTCTCCTTAATATGCATTACCTATTTAACCCATCCCCCGACCCACCTCCTTTCTGGTAACAATCAGTATGTTCTCTACAGTTAAGAATCTGTTTTTGGGCCTGCCTCACTCTCTTTTTTTCTCTTTGCTTATTTGTTTTGATTCTTAAGTTCCACATATGAGTAAAATCTTATGATATTTTTCTTTCTCATATATACTTATTTTTCTTTGCATAGTACTTTCTAGCTCCATCCATGTTGTTGCAAGTGGTAAGATTTTATTCATTTTTAGGGCTGAGTAATATTCCATTGTGTATATATCACTTATTCATTGTCCATTCATAAGTTAATGGACACTTGGCTAGTTTCAATAATCTGGTTATTATAGATAATGCTGCTCTAAACATCAGGGTGCATGTATCTTTTTGAATTAGTATTTTTCTATTCTTTGGGTAAATACATAGAAGTGCAATTGCTGGAACATAGGGTAGTTGCATTTTTTAACTTTTTGAGGAAACTCCATACCATACTCTTTTCCACAGTGGATTACCAGATTTCATTCTCACCAACAATGCAAGAGGGTTCCCTTTCTCCACATCCTTGCCAAAACCTGTTGTTTCCTGTGTTATTGATTTTAGTCTTTCTGACAGGTGTGTAGTAATATCTCATTGTAGTTCTAATTTGAATTTCTCTGTTGATCAGTGATGTTGAGCATCTTTTCAATGTATCTGTTAGTCATCTGTATGTCTTCTTCGGAAAACTGTCTATTCATCTCTTATGCCCATTTTTAAATTGAATTATTTGTTTTTCAGGTGTTGAGTTTTATAAGTTCTATTTTGGAGATTAACCCTTTACCAGATATGTTATTTGCAAATATCTTCTCCCATTTTGTAGCTTTCCTTTCAGTTTTGTTTATTGTTTCCTTTGCTGTGCAGAAGCCTTTTATTTTGATGTAGTCCCAATAGTTTATTTTTCCTTTTGTTTCTCTTGCCTCCGAAGACATATCTAGACAGAAGTTGCTATGACCAATGTCAAAGAAGTTACACCTGTGTTCCTTTCTAGGATTTTTATAGTTTCATGTGTCATATTTAGGTCTTTAAACCATTTTGAATTTATTTTTGTGTATTGTGTAAGAAAGAGTGCAAAGTGGTGCAGCCACTCTGAAAAACAGTACGGCATATCAAGGTTTCTCAAAAAATTAAAAATAGAACTACCCTACAATGCAAAAGAATGAAACATATATACATATATATTTTACTCCTAAGAGCTCGGTTTTTTCTTTGGTTGTCTCTTTTTATCATATCTTACTTTCTTGTAGACAATATATATTCATGAAACTCTCTGAATTTAATAATTAACATATATTTTGTAGATTTTGCTTTGTACATTATATATAGTCCAAAGCTTATCATTAGAGAAGGTAGATAATATGTTGAACCACCAAAAATTCCATAACATAAAGGATTTTTGAGTTTTCTTCTGTGTAAAGCACAATTTTTATAGATTTATCTTTTAACTTAATTTAAAATGTGATATAACTAAAAATTGTAAACAAGTAATTTAGTAATTATACCCATGCAATCAACACCCTGATTAAAAACTAGAACATTAACACCTCAAAAACCTTGCCATGCATCCCTCATTCATTTCCCTCTAGAGTTATTACTATCTTGCTTTCTACCACCATAAGTAACCTTTTCTAATTTTTCATTTTTATATAAGTCATACAGTGTATACTTCTTTTGTGTTTGGCTTCTTCCTTTCAACATTACATTTGTGAGTTCCATTTTGTTGCATACAGCAATAGTTTCTTTATACTTATTGCTGTATATTGAATTAACAAACCACTATGTATTCTACACTATTTGGGATAGATAGATGTGAGAGAAATACTGAATCACTAAAAACACTCTTGCACATTTCTTTTGGTGAATGCATGCATGTATTTCTTTTGGGTATATCTATTGCAAACCTCTGGGTCAAAAAATTTAAAGTATTTAGCTTATTGACATTGTCAAAAATATATTCAAAGTGATGATACAAAAATATTCTTAAGCAGAATATAATAGTTCAACTTCTCCACATTCTCAGGACCATGTGGTATTTTGAGTCTTAATTTTGCAAATCTAGCAATAATATATTGGTATCTCATGAACCCTTGTGTTTATAGAAGCATTATTTACAATAGTCAAGTTAGGGAAGCCCAAGTGTTCACTGACTGAGGAATGGATAAAGAAGATGTCATACATGCATGCACACACACACACACACACACACACTGAGCACCACTGGAATACTATAGCCATAAAAAATAATGAAATCTTGCCATTTACAGTGACATGGATGGAGCTAGGGAGTATAATGTTAAGTGAAATAAATAAGTCAGAGAAAGACAAATGCCATACAATTTCACTCATATAAGGAATTTAAAAAACAAAACAGGGGTGTCTGGATGGCTCAGCTGGTTAAGTGCCCAACTCTTGATTCCAGCTCAGATCATGATCTCATGGTTCGTGAGATGGAGTCTTGCATCAGGCTCTACGCTGATAGCATGAAGCTTGCTTAGGATTTGTTTTTTCTCTCTCTCTTTCTGCTCTTCCCCTGTTCATGCACACTCTCTCTCTAACATAAATAAATCAGCTTAAAAGAAGGAACAAAACAAAAAAGCAAAGGTGGAAAAAAGAGAGAGACAAATCAAGAAACAGTCTCTTCATTATAGAGAAAAAGCTGATAGGTAACAGAGGGAAAGTCGATTCAGTATGGGTAAAATAGTTGATGGGGATTAAGGGGTGCACTTGTCATGATGAGCACTGGGTAATGCATGGAATCTTTGAATCACTATATTTTATATCTAAAATTGATAAAATAGTGTATGTTAAAAACGAATATATTAATATCTCATTTGCATTTATCTGATGACTAACAAAGTTGAGCACCATTTACTACGGTTATTTGCCACTTAATTATTCTTTTTTATAAAATGCTCATTCAAAATTTTACTCAGTCTTCTATTGGATAGACTGTTCTTTTCTTATTAAATTATATGAGTATTCATTTTATATTATGAATACAAGTCCTTTGTCAGGTATCTATATATCTGTATATCTATAGAAATTTATAACACTTTCCAGCCTGTGTTTTGCTATTGTACTTCCTCAATGGTATCTTTTGATAAACGGAAGTGCTGACTTAAAAACAACTTTATTAATATATAATTCAAATATTGTGGAATTCACCAATTTAAGGTGTATAATGCATTGGTTTATAGTATAGTCACAGAGTTGTGCAAATATAATCACAATCAAATTTATATTTATAGTATCCCCTAAATGAAAGCTGATATCCTATATGAGTCTCTTTCAGCTTCCAATCAAAGGCCTGCCCTAGTGGCATCTGGGTATCTCAGTAGGTTAAGCTTCTGACTGTTGGTTTAGGCTCGGGTCATGATCTCATGTTTTTGTGGGTCTGAGACCCATGTCAGGCCCTGTGCTGACATTGCAGAGCCTGCTTGGGATTCTCTCTCTTTCCCTTTCTCTATGCCCTTCCCCACTCACGCTGTCTCTGTCTCTCTTAAAATAAATAAATAAACTTAAAAATAAGCCAGCCCTAGGCAACCACCAATTTACATTATATGCATTTTGTGAACATATCAAATAAATGCATCTTATAATATGTGACTAGCTTTTGTTACATCACATAATTCTCCAAGGTTCATCCATGTTGTAGCATGTGTCAGTACTTTGTTTTTATTTGCAAATATATTTCATTGCATTGACATATCAGATTTAATTTATCCACTCATTATTTGATGGATATTTTGAGTTGTTTCCATCTTTCTATCATGAATAATCTTTCTATGACCATATGAGTACTAGTTTTTTGTGAACATATTTTCACTTCTCTTGAATTTATACCTAAGAGTGAATTTATTAGGTCATACAATAATTCTTTTTTTTTTCTCAACATTTTGAGGAAGTTTAAAACGATTTTCCAAAGCAGGTATATCATTTTATATGCCAATTTAGAATGTATAAGTATTCCATTTTCTCCTGATACTTTTCAATATTTGTTTTCTGTTCTTTTTGTAATAGCCATTCTAATGCATGTGAAATATTGTGGTTTTCATTTGCACTTCCCAGATGACGAATCTTTTCATGTGTTTATTGGTCATTTTTGGGGATAAATGTCTATGTAAATCTTTTACCCTTTTAAAAATGTGTTATTTGTCTTTTATCATTGCTGTAAGTATTCTTTTCATATTCCACATACAAGTGCCATATCAAATATGTAATTTTCAAATATTTTCTCCCATTCTGTGAGTTATATTTTTACTTTCTTATAATGTACTTTGAATTATGCTTTTTGATGACTTTTTTGTGATGCCCAATTTATTTTTTTCTTTTGTTACTTTGTTTTTGGTGTCACATCTGAGAATTCGATTCAAAAGTCACAGAGATTTATACTTCTGCATTCCTCAAGGAATATTACAATTTTAGCTATAATTTTAGGTCTTTATTCTATTTTGATTAAATTTCTGTGTATGGCATGAGTGGGAGGTCCATTTTCATTTTTTGCATATAGATTCCAAATTATTCAGCACCATTTATTGAAAAGGTTATTTTCTCCTGACTGAATTCTCTTGGCAACTGTATCAAAAATCAATTGATGATAAATATGTAAGTTTATTTCTATACTCTCAATTCAATTCCAATGATCTATACATTGATAATATGCCATTAAAAACTGTTCTCGTCACTGTACCTTTGTAGTAAGTTTAGAAATCAGGAGGAATGACCCTCCAATATTTCCTTTTTTTTTTAATTTGCTAAATCTGTAGTTTAACTTGGGATTTTTTGCCATATCAACAATATTAAATCTTCTAATTCATAAATATAACATGTCTTTCTATTTTTGAGGGCTTTCTTAATTTATTTCAACATTTTACACTTTTCAGAATGTAAATTCTGCACTAATTTATTACATTTATTCCTAAGTATTTTATTGTTTTGATGCTTTTGAAAATGGAATAGTTTTCTTACATTCATTGTTGGATTGTTTATTCTTGCTGTATAGCAACACAAATGAATTTTGTATATTGATCTTATAACTTATAAACATTTTAAAATTTTTATTTAAATTCTAGTTAATCAACATACCGTACAATATTGATTTCAGGAGTAGAACTCAGTGATTCATAAATATATACAACACTCAGTGCTCATAATTACAAGTGCCCTCCTTAATACTCATCACCTATCTAGTCCATCCCCCGTCTGCTTCCCTCCATCAACTCTCAGTTTGTTTTCTATTGTTAAGAGTTTCTTAAGGTTTGAGGAGTTAAGATGGCAGAGTAGTACGGGGACACTGAACTTGTCTCATCCCTGAAACAGCTAGATAAACATCAAACCATTTTGAACACCTTGGATATAAATCTAATTAATGCAACATAATGCATAATTTGAGCCAGAGATTTTGCAGGTACATGGTGGAAAGGTGAATTGGAGAAGATAGAAACCACAGTGCCATGGATGGTAGGGCACCATTTTGTGGAGAGAAGACAGAAACAGAGAAAAGGGGAGAGAGTGTAGCACATAGGGATTGCACAAGAAAAGCACTCTCCTAGAAATTAGCTGGAAAGAAAGAGAGAAAGAGTGAAAACACAGGGAAATGGAAAGGAAATCTATTCCCTATAATCATTGATGGGGAAAAAGGAGAAAGTTTCAATACCACCAGTTTTCCATAAAAACTGGAGCACAAAGTTTGAAATTTTGGAACTCGGTGCCTGGCAGTGCTCTGATGAGGAAGCATGGTGAATCCCCGTGAGCAGGCCTCACAGTCTGAGGAGCCCTTGTGTGTCATGGGGAGATGCAGATCTTCTGCTTGGAGTGCTTTTGGTAGAGGCAGTACTGCCTCTTCATGGGTAAAAGAACCAGCAGGTGCCATGGAACTGCCATTTCCACCTGTATAGGAACAAAGACAGTGGCTGAGGGCAGGAAACCTTGTTGCTGGATGTGTGGTGCAAGTTACCATAAACGCAGAGCCTCTGCTGCTGCGTGGTTTTGCCAACATTTTCTGGGATAAGTAGGTACCTAGCCATTGCTCAGGGAGATACACCCTCAAAAGATCAGTGCAAGTCCAGCTGCCAGGCTCTCTGAAGGAAGGGGTCATGAAACACAGTCCCACCTGAGATAAAATTCTGGAGGCAGGTGTCGCCTGGCAGACTGACAGCCTGGACACAGATAAGGGGAAGGTGGGGAGCAGGTGGAAGCCTGAAACAAAGGAGGGGTGATTGATTGTGTGTCTGTAAGGGAACAAAATTCCCACTCCTGAGACTAAAGAGAAGGGTGAAGTCATTTTCACTACCAGTAGACCTGCATTGATAGACCCCAGTGAACTAACCAGAGTCATCAAGTGAAGTACAGAGCTATTACATCAAACCCCACCCACTTGAACCCTCTAGGCACATATCCCATAAAGCAATTTGGCCTGAGAACCAGAAAAGCAGGCTCTTCTCCCAAAAGACCAGCACAAATTCCTACCACCCACTTAGTCTATGGATCATAGTGTGCTGCAAAGTTAAAGTTCTAGAGGAAACTGAATCTAGCTTCATTTGAGTTTCTTTTTGTTTGTTTGTTCATTTAGTTTGCATCTGTTTTTGTTTATATTGTGTTTTACTTTTCTTTCTTTATTTTTTCTTTCTTGAATACAGAAAGATCAAATATTTTATTCTAATTTATTTTCTTTATTTTATGTATTTTAATGTCTTTTAAAAAATATTTCTTAATTCTTAATTCCTTTCCTTTTTTCCACCCTCATTTTCCTCTTTTCTATCAAGCTTCTCTTAACAAGCAGACTGAAACACGCCTAGGATGTAGCTTTATTTATTTGATTTGATTTTGTTTTATTTTTAATTTTTATTATTTCATATTTTCCTCCTCCAAAATACAAGATGGAGGAATTCATACCAAAAGAAAGAGAAAGAAATGATTCCTGAGTATTTAATCAACACAGATATTAGTAAGATGCCTGAACTAGAATTTAAAACCACAATTACAAGAATACTAGCTTGTATTGAAAAAAAGCATAGAAGACACCAGAGAATTTCTTTCTGCAGGGACAGAAGAACTAAAATTTATTTAGTCCAAAATTAAAAATGTTATAACTGAGATGCAATCTCAAATGGATGTCATGATGGCAAGGATGGACAAAGCAGAGCAATGAATCAGTGATATAGAAGATAAAATTATGGAAAATAATGAAGCTGAAACGGACAGGGAAACAAAGGAAAAAGATCACAAAACAAGATGTAAAGAATTCAGTAACTTATTAAGGAGAGATAACATTCAAATCATAGGAGTCTCAGAAGATGAAGGCAGAGAAAAAAAAAAGGGCAGATGGTTTATATGAGGAAATTATAGCTGAAAACTTCCCTAATCTGCTGTAAAACACAGACATCAAAATCCAAGAAGCACAGAGAACTCACATGGAATTCAACAAAAGCCAACCATCACTAATGCATATCATAACCAAATTCACCAAATAAACAGACAAGGAAAGAATCCTGAAAGCAACAATAGAAAAAAGTCCTTAACCTACAAGGGAAGAAAGATCAAATTCACAACAGATCTGTCCACAGAACCTTGGCAAGCCAGAAAAGCATGGCAGGATATGTTCACTGTGCTGAATAGGAAACATACGCAGCCAAGACTTCTTTATCTAGCAAGGTTGTCATTCACAATAGAAAGAGAGATAGAGTTTCCCAGAGAAAAACTAAAGGACTTCATGAACACTAAACCATCCCTGCAAAAAATCTTAAGGGGGATTCTTTGAGTGGAGACAAAAGACCAAAAGCAACAAAGACTAGAAAGGAGTGAGAACACCAGAAACACCAACTTTACAGGCAATGCAATGCATTAAATTCATATCTTTCAATAGTCACCCTGAATGTAAATGGGCTAAAAGCTCCAATCAAAATACATAAGGTAGCAGAATGGATTAAAACAAACAAACAAACACAAAACCAAGATCTATCTATATTCCCTCTATATGCTGCCTATAAGAGTTTCATTTTAAACCTAAAAACACCTGCAGTTTGAAAGTGAAAGTTGAAGCATCTCTAATGCTAATGGACATCAAAAGAAAGCTGGAGTAGGGATGCCTGGGTGGCTCAGTCAGTTAAGCAGCCAACTTCGGCTCAGGTCATGATCTTGTGGTCTGTGACTTTGAGTCCCACGTTGGGCTCTGTACTGACAGCTCAGAGCCTGGAGCCTGCTTCTGTTTCTGTGACTCTCTCTCTCTCTGCCCCTCCCCCATTCGTGCTCTGTCTCTCTCTGCCTTTCAAAAATGATAAATGTTAAAAAACGTTTAAAAATTAAAAAAAGAAAGCTGGAGTAGCCAAACTTCTATCAGACAAACTAGATTTTTAAGCAAAGACAGTAACAAGAGGTTAAGAAGGGCATTATATCAAAATTAAGTGGTCTATCTCCCCCAAAGATCTAACAATTATAAATATTTATGTCCCCAAATTTGGAGAACCAAAATATATAAATAGATTAATCACATACAAAAAGAAACTCATTGATGAAAATACAATAACAGTACAGGACTTTAACACCCTACTTAACAACAATGGACAGATGATCTAAGCAAAATCAGCATGGGAAAATGGCTTTGAATGACACAGTGCATCAGATAGACTTGAAATATATATTCGTAACATTCCATTCTAAAACAGCAGAATTCACATATTTTTCAAGTGCATATGGGACATTCTCTGGTATAGACCACAGATGACATCACAAATCAGTCTTCGACAAGTACAAAAAGATTGAGATCATACTATGCATATTTTATGATGAAACTCTATGAAACTTGATGTCAACCTGAAAATACATATTAGAAAGACTACAAATACATGTAGGTTAAACAACATGTTACTGAAGAATGAAAGGGTCAACCAGGGAATCAATGAAAATATTTAAAAATACATTGAAACAAAAAGAAATCAAAACATGACAGGTTAAAACCTGTGGGATACAGCAAAGGCAATCATAAGAGAGAAGTATATAGCAATCCAGGACATCCCAAAGAAGTAATAATTATCTCAAATACACAACCTAACCATATACTTAAAGGAGCTGGAAAAGAAAAAAAACAGCAATTAAATCCCCAAACCAGCAGAAGAAGGGAAATAATAAAGATTGGAGCAGAAATCAATGATATGAAAACAGTAATGAAACAAAACAGTAGAACAGATCAACAAAACTACGAGTGGACTTTTTGAAAGACTTAACAAAATTGACAGCCCCCTACCCACCCTTATCAAAAAGTCAAAATGAAAGAACCCAAATAAATTAAATCACGAATGAAAGAGAAGAGGTCACAACTAACACTACAGTAATACAAACAATATTAACAGAATATTATGAGGAATTATATACCAACAAATTGGGCAATCTGAAAGAAATGGATAAATTCCTATAAAAATATAAACTACCAAAACTGAAACAGAAAGAAATAGAAAATTTGAACAGATCCATAACCAGTAAAGAAATTTAAATTGTAATAAAAAATCTCTCAACAAACAAGATTCCCCAGCCAGATGGCATGCCAGAGGAATGATACCAAACAGAATAAGAAGAATTAGTACCTTTTCTTTTGAAACTGTTTGAAAAAAAGAGAAATGGAAGGAAAACTTCCAAACTCATTCCATGGGTCCAACATTCTTTAATTCCAAAAGCAGACAGAGACCCCCAGTAAAAGGAGAATTAGAGACCAATTTCTCTGATGAATATGGATACAAAAATTTTCAACAAAATACTATCAAATCAAATCCAACAATACATTAAAAGAATCATTCACCACAATCAAGTGAGATTTATTCCTGATCTGCAGGGGTGGTTCAATATCTGCAAATTAATCAATATGTTATACCACATTAATAAAACAAAGGATAAGAATCATATGAGTCGTTCATTAGATGTGGAAACAACATTTGAAAAAAAATAAAGCATCCTTTATTCATAAAAACCCTCAAGAAAGTAGGTATAGAAGGAACATGCTTCAACATCATAAAGGCTGTATACAAAAAAACCCACAGCTAATATCATCCTCAATGGGGAAAAACTGAGAGGTATGCCCCTAAGGCCAGAAACATGACAGGATGTCCACTCTCACCACTGTTGTTCTAAAAAGTACTGGAAGGCCAAGCCTCAGGAATTAGACAACAACAGGATATAAAATGCATACAGAATTCAAGGAAGAATTCAAACTTTCGTTCTTCACAGATGACAGGATACTGTATGTGGAAAACCTGAAAGACTCCACCAAAAAACTGCTAAAACTTATACGTGAATTCAGCAAAGCTGCAGGATATAAAATCAATGTACAGAAATTGGTTGCATTTCTATATACCAATAATGAAGCAGCATAAGGATAAATCAAGGGATCTATCCCATTTACAATTGCACCAAAAACCACAAGATACCTAGGAATAAATCTAACCAAAGTAGTAAAAGCTCTCTACCTTGAAAACTATAGTAAATTTATAAAAGAAATTGAAGAAGACACAAAGAAAGGTAAACATTCCATGTTCCTGGATTGAAAGAACAAATATTGTTAAAATGTTTAGACCACCCCAAACAATCTACCCATTCAATGCAATCCCTATAAAAATAACACCAGTATTCTTCACAAAGCTAGAACAAGCAATCCTAAAATTTGTATGGAACCAGAAACGACCTTGAATAGCCAAAGCAATGTTGAATAAGAAAATCAAAGCTGGAAGTGTCAAAATTCTAAGATTCAAACTGTACTACTAAGCTTTAATCATCAAGACAGTATGGTACATGCACAAAAACAGACACATAGATCAAGGAATTGTACAGAGAACCCAGGAATTAACCCACAAATATATGGCAAAGGAATATACAAGCAGCAAAGAGCATCCAATGGAAAAAATACAGTCTCTTCTGCAAATTTTGATGGGAAAACTAGATTGTGACATGCAGAAAAATGTAACTGGACCACTTTCTTACACCATATACAAAATAAATTCAAATTGGATGAAAGATCTAAATGTGAGACAAGAAATCATCAAAATCCTAGAGAACACAGGCAGCAACTTCTTTGACCTCAGCCACAGAAACTTCTTAATAGAAACATCTCTGGAGGCAAGAAAAATAAAAACAAAAATGAAATATTGGGACCTCATCAAGATAAAAAGCTTCTGTATAGCAAAGGAAACAACAAAGGCAACTGACAGAATGGGAGAAGATATTTGCAAATAATATAAAAAGGGTTAGTATCCAAAATCTATAAATAACTTTTGAAGTTTAACACCCAAGAAACAAATAATCCAGTGAAGAAATCAGCAGAAGACATGAATAGACATATTTTTCCAAAGCATACATCCAGATGATGAACAGACGCATGAAAAGATGCTCAAGAACACTCATTATCAGAGACATACAAATCAAAACCACAATGAGGTATCACCTCACATCTGTCAGAATGGCTAAAATTAACAACTGAACAAACAATAAATATGGGGGAGGATGCAGAGAAAGGAAACCCTATTGCAATGTTGGTGGGAATGCAAATTGGTGCAGCCACTCTAGAAAAAAGTATGGAGGTTCCTCAAAAAATTAAAAATAAAAATACCCTATGACCCAGAAATTTCAATACCAGCTATTTATCCAAGGTATATATAAATTCTGATTCAAAGGGGCACATACACTCCAATGTTTATGACAACATTATCAAACAATAGCCAAAATATGGAAACAGACCAATTTTCCATTGACTAATAAATGGAAAAAGAAGATGTGGTATATATATATATATATATATATATATATATATATATATATATATATGAATGATGGAATACTACTTGGCAGTCAAAAAGAATGAAATCTTTCCATTTGCAACAACATGGAAGGAACTAGAGTGTATTATGTTAAGTAAAATAAGTCAGTCATAGGAAGACAAATATCATATGATTCACTCATATGTGGAATTCAAGAAATAAAACTGATGAACATAGGGGAATGGCAGGAAAAATAAGATAAAAACAGAGAGGTAGGCAAAGCATAAAAGGCCCTATTAAATGCAGAGAACAAACTGAGTGTTGGCTAGAGGGGAGTTGGGTGAGGGAATGGGCTAAATGGTGATGGGCATTAAGGAGGGTACTTGTTGGTTTGAGTACTGTCACATGTAAGTGATGAGTCAGTGGTTTCTACTCCTGAAACCAATATTGTATGTTAACTCACTTGAAATTAAATAAATTAATTAAAAAAACAGAACAAATGAATAAGTAAACAAAAAGCCAATTAGACCTATAAATACAGAAAACAAACTAATGTTTGCCAGAGAAGAAGAGGTTGGGATGTTGGGCAAAATAGGTTAAGGGCAGAGGGAGATACTGTCTTACATTATGAAATGAATATTTCATAAAATAAAAGCTATGGAATACAACCAATAATATTTCAGTAGTAATAGGAAACTGTAACTGTAGCTACACTCATAGTGAGTGTCAAGTATAAATTTGTCAAATCTCTTAGTTGTACATCTGAAACTAATGTAACATTCTGAGTCAACTAATTCAAATAAAAAACTGGAAATTAGTTAAAACTTGAAGATAACATAAAAGAAATGCTGAAATAAATAAAATATATGCAATGAGCGTAATATTTTATTTTTTAATTTTTTTTAATTTTATTTTTTAAAATTTATATCCAAATTAGTTAGCATAGAGTGAAACAATGATTTCAGGAGTAGATTCCTTAATTCCTCTTACCCATTTAGCCCATGCTCCCTCCTAAAACCCTTCCAGTAACCCTCAGTTTTTCTCCATACTTCTGAGTCTCTTCTGTTTTGTCCCCCTCCCTGTTTTTATATTATATTTGTTTCCCTTCCTTTATATTCATCTGTATTGTCTCTAAAGTCTTCATATGAGTGAAGTCATATGACTTGTGTCTTTTTCTGACTAATTTCACTTAGCATAATACCCTCCAGTTCCATCCACATAGTTGCAAATGGCAAGATTTCACTCTTTTTGATTTCCAAGTAATACTCCATTGCATGTATGTATATATATATATATATATATATATATACACATATGTATATGGCATATATATATATATATATATATATGCCACATCTTCTTTATCCATTCATCCGTCGATGGACATTTGGGCTCTTTCCATACTTTGGCTATTGTTGATGGTGCTGCTGTAAACATTGGGGTGCATGTGTCCGTTTGAAACAGCACACCTGCATCCCTTGGATAAATGCCTAGTACTGCAATTGCTGGGTTGTAGGGTAGTTCTATTTTCAGTTTTTTGAGGAACCTCCATACTGTTTTCCAGAGTGGCTGCACCAGCTTACATTCCCACCAGCAGAGCAAAAGAGATCTTCTTTCTCCACATCCTCGACAATATCTGTTGTTGCCTGAGTTGTTAATGTTAGCCATTCTGACAGGTGTAAGGTGATATCTCATTGTGGTTTTGATTTGCATTTCCATGATGATGAGTGATGTGGAGCTTTTTTTCATGTCGGTTAACCATCTGGATGTCTTCTTTGGAGAAGTCTATTCATGTCTTTTCCCATTTCTTCACTGGATTATTTGTTTTTTGGGTGTTGAGTTTGATAAATTCTTTACAGATTTTGGATCCTAACCCTTTATCTGATGTCATTTGCAAATATCTTCTCCCATTCCCCTGGTTGCCTTTTAGTTTTGCTGATTGTTTGCTTCACTTTGCAGAAGATTTTTATTTTGATGAGGTCCCAGTAGTTCATTTTTGCTTTTGTTTCCCTTGCCTTTGGAGACGTGTTGAGTAAGAAGTTGCTGCGGGCAAGACCAAAGAGGTTTTTGCCTGCTTTCTCCTCGAGGATTTTGATGGCTTCCTGTCTTACATTTATGTCTTTCATGCATTTTGAGTTTATTTTTGTGTATGGTGTAAGAAAGTGGTCCAGGTTCATTCTTCTGCATGTCACTGTCCAGTTTTCCAGCACCACTTGCTGAAGAGACTGTCTTTATTCCATTGGATATTCTTTCCTGCTTTGTCAAAAATTAGTTGGCCATACGTTTGTAAGTCCATTTCTGGGTTCTCTATTCTGTTCCATTGATCTGAGGGCCTGTCTGTATGCCAGTACCATACTGTCTTGATGACTACAGCTTTGTAGTACAGCTTGAAGTCTGGGATTGTGATGCCTCCAGCTTTGGTTTTCTTTTTCAAGATTGCTTTGGTTATTTGAGGCCTTTTCTGGTTCCATACAAATTTTAGGATTGTTCTAGTTCTGTGAAGAACGCTAGTATTACTTGAAAGGGATTACATTGAATATGTAGATTGCTTTGGGCAGTATCAACATTTTAACAATATTTGTTCTTCCTATCAAGGAGCATGAAATCTTTTTTCCATTTTTTGTGTTTACTTCAATTTCTTTCATGAGCTTCCTATAGTTTTCAGTGTCTAGATTTTCAACCTCGTTTGTGAGATTTACTCCTAAGTATTTTATGGTATTTTTGTGCAACTGTAAATGGAATTGATTCCTTGATTTCTCTTTCTGTCGCTTCATTGTTGGTGTATAGGAATGCAACTGATTTCTGTGCATTGATTTTATATCCTGCAACTTTGCTGAATTCATGAATCAGTTCTAACAGACTTTTGGTGGAGTCTATCATGTTTTCCATTTATAATATCATATCATCTGTGAAGAGTGAAAGTTTGACCTCCTCCTGGCCGATTTGGATGCATTTTATTTCTTTGTGTTGTCTGATTGCAGAGGCTATAACTTCCAATACTATGCTGAATAACAGTGGTTAGAGTGGACATGCCTGTCTTGTTCCTGACCTTGGTGGGAAAGCTCTCAGTTTTCCCCATTGAGGATGATATTAGCGTTGGGTCATTCATATATGGCTTTTACGATCTCAAGGTATGATCCTTCTATCCTTACTTTCTTGAAAGTTTTTTTTTATCAAGAAAGGATGCTGTATTTTGTCAAATGTTGTCTTTGCATCTATTAAGAGGATTGTATGGTTCTTGTCCTTTCTTTTATTGATGTGATGAATCATGTTAATTGTTTTGCAGATGTTGAACCATCCCTGCATCCCAGGTATAAATCCTGCTTGGTCATGGTGAATAATTTTTTTTTAATGTATTGCTGGATCCAGTTGGCTAATATCGTGTTGAGGATTTTTGCATCCATGTTCATCAGGGAAAGTGGTCTACAGTTCTGCTTTTTAGTGTGGTCTCTGTCTGGTTTTGGAATCAAGATAGTGTTGGCTTCATGCAAAGAGTTTGGAAGTTCTCCCTCCATTTCTATATTTTGGAACAGTTTCAAGAGAATGGGTGTTAACTCTTCCTTAAATATTTGGTAGAATTCCCCTGGAAAGCCATCTGGCTCCAGACTTTTGTTTTTTGGAAGATTTTTGATTACTAATTCAATTCCTTACTGGTTATGGGTCTGTTCAAATTTTCTATTTCTTCCTGTTTCAATTTTGGTAGTGTGCATGGTTCTAGGAGTTTGTCCATTAAAAAAATTTTTTAAGAAATTTCTTGCATGGCTGGTTTAAGGGTCACAAACTCATTTAATTTTTGTTTGTCCAGGAAATTTTTATCTCTCCTCCTATTTTGTATGACAGCCTTGCTGGATAAAGAATTCTTGGCTGCATATTTTTCAGATTCAGCACACTGAATATATCCTGCCAGTCCTTTCTGGCCTGCCAAGTTTCTGTGGTTAGGTCTGCTGTGAACCTGATTTGTCTTCCCTTGTAGGTTAAAGACTTTTTTTCTCTTGCTGCTTTCATGATTCTCTCCTTGCCTGAGTATTTTGTGAATTTGACTATGATATGCCTTGTTGATGGTAGTTTTTGTTGAATCTAATGGGAGTTCTCTGTGCTTCCTGGATTTGGAAGTCTGTGTCTTTCCCCAGGTTAGGAAAGTTTTCTGCTATGATTTGCTCACATAACCCTTCTACCCCTATTTCTCTTCCTTTTCTGGGACCCCTATAATTCTGATGTTGTTCCTTTTTAATGAGTCACAGATTTATCTAATTCTTAAATCGTGTTGTTTTGCCTTAATCTCCCTCTTTTTTTCTGCTTCGTTATTCTCTATAACTTTGTCCTCTATATCACTGAATCTCTGTTCTGCCTCATCCATCCTTGCTGCCTCTGTATCCACCGGTAATTGCAGCTCAGTTATAGCATTTTAAATTTCATTCTGACTATTTTTTTTACTTCATTTATCTCTGCAGAAGGAAATTCTAATCTTTCTTTGACTCCAGCTAGTATTATTATTGTGATTCTAAATTCTGGTTCAGACATCTTGCTTGTATCTGTGTTGGTTACTTCCCTGGCTGTCGTTTCTTCATGCTGTTTCTTTTGGGGTGGATTCCTTATTTTTTGTCATTTTGAAGGGAGAAAAGTAATTAATGAGGTAGAAACACTGAAGTTAACAAAAAATTTTAAAAATATTAAAATTAAAAATTAAACACACACACACACACAAATCGAATAGATGATGTCAGATCCTAGGCATGTTTTGTTCTGGGTGTTGAAAGTGGTTTGACAGATTAGAGAAAAAAAGGGGCGGAGGGAGGAAAACAAAGGACATTGTTTGAGAATTTGAAAAAATGAATACACTGAAGTAGACTAAAATGAAATGATAGGGGTAAAATAGAACTTGTAAAAATATACACAAAAGTAAAGAATATAGTAGAAAAAATTAAAGAAAAACATTTTAATAAAAATTAAAAATAAATATGATTTTTTTCTTTTCTGTATTTAAGAAAAAAGAAAAAAACAAAAAAGGAGAAAAAAGATAAAAAAGAAAAGAAAAAATAAATCATTTGAAAATTAGAAAAAGTGAATACACTGTAGTAGACTAAAGTAAAATAATGGAAGTAAAATAGAATTTGAAAGAAATTACATAAAAGCAAAACATATAGTAATAAAAATTAAATAAAATATTTTAAGAGAAATTGAAAGAAAAATGAAGTTTTTCTCTTTCTGCATTCAAGAAAAAGAAAAGAAACAAAAAAGAGAAAAAAGAAAAAAAGAAAAAAGAAATTGCTTGAAAAATTGAAAAGGTGAATACACTGAAGTACAATAAAATAAAATGATGGAAGTAAAGTAGAATTTGAAAAAAATTACACAAAATTATAAAATATAGTAATAAAATTTAAAGAAAAATATTTTTAATAAAAATTGAAAATAAAATGAATTTTTCCCTTTCTGTATTAAAGAAAAGAGAAAATAACTGTAAAAGAGAAAAAGAAAAAAAAAGAAAGAAAGAAAATTGAATAGATGAACTTGCTAACAGAAATGTACTGAAATTGCTTCGTTTTTCCCTAAAAGTCAGTCTATTTAGCTCTTTATAGTCCATAAATTAAGTCAGTGGTGAGACTTGTGTTCTTAAAGAGGAAGTTGGCCCAGTTAGGCGGGGCTCAGTTTTACACCTCTGTTCTCCATTAGATGGCACTGCTAGCCTATTGGGATAGATTGTTGCGGGGCTCGTAAAGTGCATATGCTCATGCCTGGGAGAGGTGAAAATGGCGCCACCCAGCTACCCAGTCTGTTCTCCCAGATCAGCAATCACGCACTCGTCCTCTGTCTTCAGCTCTTGTCTACTCCCCACTTTTTCACTCTCCGTGACCAGGCCCCAGGCGGTACCTCTCTCCTGAGTCTTGTGTCAGATGTGGCTGTTTTCCCCAGCCCCTTACTTCTGAAGGACTGAGGCTTTGACCCATTCTGCCCCCTCTGCCGGAGGGTCTCACCAAGCAATGGCCGAATGAACAATGGCCAAATATCAGCTGCACCCAGGAACGCTTGCTGGACCCTGCTGCTGCTGGTGCCCTGAGACAGCGGCCAGGTGCCATCCTGCCCGAGAAAAAGTTTGTGAGACAGTGTATCAGCAGCATTTCAGGGATTTTGGAAAATCACAACACACATCTAGCACCAGGCTTCCCCTTTAATGACCTTTCCCCAGCACCAGGGAATGTGGCTGCTTTCTGGGGTCTGCTGGGACCAGGTGGCTTCAACAGTCTCCACCAAATATCCTTCCAGGAGTGGAACTGCTTTTCCCTGTGTGGCCTGAGAACCTCCCAGACCCCACTCTGTTCCTGGGGATTTGCCCTTCCCACCAGAGCACTGCCAGGTATCCAGCTGCGCAGAGCTGCAGCCTTTGCGCTCCCCTTGTTACAGTCACAATGGAATTTAAACCGTCTCCTTTGTCCCTTTTTAGTTTAGTCCCTGCAGCTGTTTCCAATTTTCCACTTCTTCTCCATCTGCTTTTGGGGTGGGGTGCTCAGTCCCCACTTAGGAGGACCCCCCTCCCCAGTCTCCGTCCTCTCTCTGCCCACAAAAGCAGTTCCTTACCTTTCATGGCTTCTCGCTCCCCAAATTCACCTCTCCATGCCACGTACCTGCTGAATTCTGCACAATTCAGGTTTTGCAGATTGTTGTGTTATTCCTACAGTTTTCTAGGTGTGTAGGATGGTTTAGTGTTGGTCAAGCTTTATTTCATGGACGCAAGACAC
This sequence comes from Acinonyx jubatus, assembly GCF_027475565.1. Taxonomy (NCBI): domain Eukaryota; kingdom Metazoa; phylum Chordata; class Mammalia; order Carnivora; family Felidae; genus Acinonyx; species Acinonyx jubatus. The sequence continues at coordinate 64,945,976 of NC_069389.1, forward strand.
AGAAAACTTCATGCTGTTCCACCATCTTGTATGAGTATAATATATAATGATATTTAATGAAGTAAGAAAATGATCATGTATAATGTAAAAATTTACATATAAGCATAAAATGGTAAAAAGAACTACATTTAAAATTAACTAAACTGAAAGGATATTAAAATGATCACAATAGTCATCTTCTGGATTTGGGATTAAAGGAGATTTTTATTTTCATTTTTATTTTGCTGCATTTTTTAATGAATATGTGAGAAATTGAAAATGAGAAAAATAAACATTAAAGAAGTCAGTAGCATTTGGGGCATCTGGGTGGCTCATTCATTTGAGCATCGGACTTTGGCCCAGGTCATGATCTCACAGTCTATGATTTCCAGCCCCACATCAGGTTCTGTGCTGACAGCTCGGAGCCTGGAGCCTGCTTCAGATTCTGTGTCTCCCTCTCTCTCTGACCCTCCCCCGTTCATGCTCTGTCTCTCTCTGTCTCAAAAGTAAAAATAAAAATTAAAAAAAGAAGTCAATAACATTAGGAAGTGTTCAAACTCATATAATTCCAACCTTTTTTTTTTCATTTTTCTTAATAGGGTTTGTTGAAATGTGAAATGTCACTTAATTACTATTTTAGATTAAATGATTACATAACCGAGAATTACAAATATATGTAACAAACATATGTACTTATCTGGAATTTACAAATCATTATCTGAGTGGGAATTTATACACACAGCAAGAGAAATACCAAGAATATCTGTAGATTATTAGAAAATATGATCCCCAAGCCATCTGCGAATTCTAGAATTTAAGAAACATTCAGAGACAAAAATGAATTCATGTTGACGACCATGTTTGATTTAAATTTGAAAATATAAATTTTATGAAATTAAGTTTCTATAAACATAATATACAACATGGCAAAAAACACACTTACTTGCTCCAAATATTTATCTGCCTCTAATAAATGAGTTAACTAAGCCAGGCACTTTAAACTGAGCAAAGATCTTGAAAAATTGCTTAAAACAAGTAGAAAGAAAACTTTAACTGCTTATGTTGAATGCAGATTTCAAGGGCATTATCAAGTGGTTTAAAAGCACATACAAAATGGAGCTACTTGCTCCTTCATTATGCATGTGCACAGAGTGACGTACCAAGATGGTGGAGTAGGACACCTTTGTCTTTGTCTTCTAACAAAAAAAATAAACAGCTATCCACAAATGAAAATAGCTCTGAAAGAGTTCAGGAGTCCATTCAAGGAGTTCCTGTAACACAATGGGGGGAAAATGACAATAACCACATTAATAAGGTAGTAGGGAGGCACTTGGGTGGTTCAGTCTGTTGAGAGTCTGACATAGTTCAGGTCATGGTCTTGCAGTTAGTGAGTTCAAGCCCTGCATTGGGTTCTGTGCTGAGAACTCAGAACCTGGAGTCTGCTTGGGATTCTGTGTCTCCCTCTGTTCCTCCCCCATTTGTGCTCTTTCTCTCTCTCTCAAGAATAAATAAATAAAAACATTTAAAAAAGAAGGTGTAAAACAGTTTAATTTTGCCTACATAATCCCATTACCTAGGCCTGTACTTCTCAAGAAGGAACTCCCTGGACTGAGAGAGTTTCTCTCACCATGAAAAGTAAAGTGAGGTGAATGACTAGTTTTTCAATCCTTTTTTGGACATTGTATGGAGTATCCACTCTTGTTTAATCCAAACCAGAGACTGGAATAGTTGAGACATCTAAAGATGGCTAGAAATAAGGAAGAAGGACAAGTGCTGCCAGTCCCACCCACATGGCAAAGTAACTATGTTTCTCATAGCCTACTCTGCAATGAACCCAAGCAATCTTCACAGATAAAGACTTCAACATTCCTTGCAAATGTCACAGATACCTACAGCTTTTATAACTAAAGACTTTGTCACAGAATCCCATAGACTTCTCCACAGAGCATACCAATGGCTTTTACCATTTAGGAACAACATCCAGCACAGCTGCCATTTGCAGCTTATGCCACTGAGGGTCCCACAGGATTTTTTACTCAAAGATATAATCTATGTGAGTACCTCATGGTTGTTTTCTCCCCTGAAGCTGCCCTTCTCAGTGCCACTGCAGAATCCCTGTATCCACACTGGCAACCAGTTTTGATGGCAGCATGTATGCATGATGCCAGTTTACGCCCCTTCAGCTGATTCACACAACTGTTTGCACATCTGCAGCTAGCCCTTGCAGACACTAGTGTAGACCAACAGCTCAGGCTCCCATCGCTGTGCCTGAACCTGCATCTGGCCCAACTCTTATTACAGGCCTGCAGCATAATATATGCTTGCAGTTAACACCTATAGCCATGCAGCTACATGCTGTTCACATCAACTTCCGTACCTAGACCTCAGTACTATACACATGCGTGTGACCAGCCCCTACAGCCATATGAGAACATGCATACAGCTGATACTCCCACAGATGCTCAGGTGGAGGAAGCAGATCCTAACCCCTGTCATAGGCCTGCACTATCTTACATACCAACTACTAGCCTCTGCAGGCATGCATCTACACAACACTAGCCTAAACTCACATCATCCAATCCCACTGCTATGCATGCACCAATGGCTAACCACTGTAAACATGAGTGTTTATCAGTAATCCAGATCTTCACAGCTTCTTGAGCACCCAGAGACAGATATGACTACTCTCACTGATCTGCACTGCTGCATGTTACCACAGCTAGCTCCTGCAGATGTGTACCTTGAGTGTTTCTGGTCCCAGCTTCCTTCATTGGGTCATATTCTTGTGCACATTCTTGAAGCTAGTTTGTGCAGTCACATGAGTGCTTGATGATAGACTAAAACTCCACTGTTTCTCATGTACCACATTTGGCCAAAGGCCCAGCCACTGTTCCCAGCCCATTGAATGTGCACCTGCAGCTGTCCTCCATCACCACAAAGGCATCTGAAAATTACATCATAGGTGAGCATGTGCATACCACCAGATACAGCCACAACTACTACCTGCCCCAGTATCCTCCATATAGAACCAGAGACAGGTGCTGAGAACCCCAAAAGCTCTTGGAGCCTCTATAGACCAACCACAGATCCCTCCACCAAAGATTTAATAGTTGTCAGTGTTATGGAAACCAGCTGCCTGAACTGATGAGACACCAAAGGCCCTCAGTCCCAGACCTGCCATACACCTCCACCCTGGGTGCCTGTACTCCTACTCGCAGGACCACGACATGTTCCAGTGTGCTCCCATTCACATGTGAAAGTTTTTCCCTACCAAATTAGTCCATGAAGTCTGGAAGAGGTGCTTCTCCAAAGGCACAGATACAAACATAGGCTACAGGGATCATGAAGAATTAGGGAAACATGACCCAAACAATGGGATATAAAATAACTTCCAATAGATATCTTAAAAAAATGGAGATCCACTAATTGCCAGCCAAGGAAGTCAAAGTAATTATTCAAAAGAAGTTCAGATCGCTCTAAAAGAACACAGATAAACAATTTAACAAAATGAGGAAAACAATACAGTATCGAAACTAGAAGTTTATTCCTACAAATTTTATTCTTCTAGGTGCAATTGTGAATGGGATCAGTTTCTTTATTTGTCTTTCTGTTGCTTCATTATTAGTGTATAAGAATGCAACTGATTTCTGTACATTGATTTTGTATCCTGCAACTTTGCTGAATTCATGTATCAGTTCTAGCAGACTTTTGGTGGAGTCTATCGGATTTTCCATGTATAATATCATGTCATCTGAAAAAAGTGAAAACTTAACTTCATCTTTGCCAATTTTGATGCCTTTGATTTCCTTTTGTTATCTGATTGCCGATGTTAGAAAATCCAACACTATGTTAAACAACAGCAGTGAGAGTGGACATCCCTGTCGTGTTCCTGATCTCAGTGAGAAAGCTCTCAGTTTTTCCCCATTGAGGATGATAGTAGCTGTGGGATTTTCATAAATGGCTTTATGATGTTTAAGTATTTTCTTTCTATCCTGACTTTCTCGAGGGTTTTTATTAAGAAAGGTTGCTGAATATTGTCCAATGCTTTTTCTGCATCCATTGACAGGATCATATGGTTCTTATCTTTTCTTTTACTAATGTGATGAATCACATTGATTTGCGAATGTGGAACCAGCCCTGCAGCCCAGGAATGAATCCCACTTGATCATGGTGCATAATTCTTTTTATATGCTCTTGAATTCGATTTGCTAGTATCTTATTAAGAATTTTTGCATCCATATTCATCAGGGATATTGGCCTATAGCTCTCTTTGTCTACTGGGTCTCTGTCTGGTTTAGGAATCAAAGTAATACTGGCTTCATAGAATGAATCTGGACGTTTTCCTTCCCTTTCTATTTTTTGGAATAGCTTGAGAAGGATAGATATTATTTCTGCTTTAAATGTCTGGTAGAGTTCCCCTGGGAAGCCATCTGTTCCTGGACTCTTATTTGTTGGGAGATTTTTGATAACTGATTAAATTTCTTTGCTGATTATGGGTCTGTTCAAGCTTTCTATTTCTTCCTGTTTGAGTTTTGGAAGTATGCGGGTTGTTTAACATAGTGTTGGAAGTTCTACCATCAGCAATCAGACAACAAAAGGAAATCAAAGGCATCAAAATTGGCAAAGATGAAGTTAAGCTTTCACTTTCTGCAGATGACATGATATTATACATGGTAAATCCGATAGACTCCACCAAAAGTTTGCTAGAACTGATACATGAATTCAGCAAAGTTGCAGGATACAAAATCAATGTACAGAAATCAGTTGCATTCTTATACACTAATACTGAAACAACAGAAAGACAAATAAAGAAACTGATCCCATTCACAATTGCACCAAGAAGCATAAAATACCTAGGAATAACTAACCAAGGATGTAAAAGATCTGTATGCTGAAAACTATAGAAAGCTTATGAAGGAAATTGAAGAAGATATAAAGAAATGGAAAAACATTCCATGCTCATGGATTGGAAGAATAAATATTGTTAAAATGTCAATACCACCCAAAGCTATCTACACATTCAATGCAATCCCAGGCAAAATTGCACCAGCATTCTTCTCGAAGCTAGAACAAGCAATCTTAAAATTTGTATGGAAACACAAAGGCCCCGAATAGCCAAAGTAATTTTTAAGAAGAAGACCAAAGCAGGAGGCATCAGAATCCCAGACTTTACCCTCTACTACAAAGCTGTAATCATCAAGACAGCATGGTATTGGCACAAAAGCAGACACATAGACCAATGGTAAGAATAGAAACCCCAGAACTAGACCCACAAACGTATGGCCAACTAATCTTTGAAAAAGCAGGAAAGAATATCCAATGGAAAAGACAGTCTCTTTAACAAATGGTGCTGGGAAAACTGGACAGCAACATGCAGAAGGATGAAACTGAACCACTTTCTTACACCATTCACAAAAACAAACTGAAAATGGATAAAGGACCTGAATGTGAGACAGGAAACCATCAAAACCTTAGAGGAGAAAGCAGGAGAAAACCTCTCTGACCTCAGCCGCAGCAATTTCTTACTTGACACATCCCCAGAGGCAAGGGAATTAAAAGCAAAAATGAACTTTTGGGCTCTCATGAAGATAAAAAGCCTCTGCACTGCAAAGGAGACAATCAACAAAACTAAAAAGCAGCTGATGGAATGGGAAAAGATATTTTCAAATGATATATTGGACAGAGGGCTAGTACCCAAAATATATAAAGAGCTCGCCAAACTGCACACCTGAAAAACAAATAATCCAGTGAAAAAACGGGCAGAAAACATGAATAGACACTTCTCTAAAGAAGACATCCAGATGGCCAACAGGCACATGAAAAGATGCTCAACGTCGCTCTTCATCAGGGAAATACAAATCAAAACCACACTCAGATATCATCTCAAGCCAGACAGAGTGGCCAAAATGAAAAAATCAGGACACTACCGATGCTGGAGACGATGTGGAGAAAAGGGAACCCTCTTGCACTGTTGGTGGGAATGCAAACTGGTGCAGCCGCTCTGGAAAAAAGTGTGGAGGTTCCTCAAAAAATTAAAAATAGATCTACCCTATGTCCCAGCAATTGCACTGGTAGGAATTTACCCAAGGGATACAGGAGTGCTGATGCATAGGGGCACTGGTACCCCTTTATGGCAGCACTCTCAACAATAGCCAAGTTATGGAAAGAACCTAAAGGTCCATCAACTGATGAATGGATAAAGAAATTGTGGTTTATATACACAATGGAATACTATATGGCAGTGACAAAGAATGAAATCTGGCCTTTTGTAGCAAAGTGGATGGAACTGGAGAATGTTATGCTAAGTGAATTAAGTCACACAGAGAAAGACAGATACCATATGTTTTCACACTTATGTGGATTCCGAGAAACTTAACAGAAGTCCATGGGGGAAGGGAAGAAGAAGAAAAGAGTTTAGAGAGGGAGAGAGCCAAAGCATAAGGGACTCTTAAAAACAGAACAAACTGAGGGTTAATGCGGGGTGGGGGGGCGGAGTGGGTGGGTGATGGGTATTGAGGAGGGCACTTTTGGGATGAGCACTCGGTGTTGTATGGAAACCAATTTGGCAATAAATTTCATATTAAAAAATAAAGAACTTCACAATTTTTCTTGATGTAAAAAAAGAAACTAAAAGTTTATTAAAGAGCTAGAAAACATAAAAGAGAACAAATCAGGCATGATGTCAGCACCATGGAGGTGTAAACAATTCCTCCGTAATTTCCTCCTTTTGTAGTCAACTAATTAGACATTCATAAACCAACACATGTGCTTCTCTGCCTTACACCACGTGACCTAGAGAGATTGTAGCCCACTTGTGTATCTGAAGATGAAGAAACAACATTTCATTAAAAGCTGCAGATCCAAAGAAGTCAGGAAACCTACACCACCCGCACTCACCATTATTGGAAAAAAAAAAAAAAGAGTGAAAAACTGGATAGGTGCCTATGATGATAAAGAATTTGCAGTAGTCCATTCTACTTAAGGTTAGACACCAGTATGCCATTGGAGTGGGATAGAGATAACTTTGGATGCATAGGAGAGAGAGGAACTTGCCAGAGCCATGCCTCTCCCCAAGGTAACACTGCAGGGAGCTAAAATATTTGGCAGCAGCAACAGCAACTTAACTCATAAGGTAAGTAAAAAGCAAAATATCTTTCACCATACCTGACTTGCAAGAAACGTTGAAAGGGGCTGGTTAGCTTAAATGAAAAGTTGTCAATCCGTGATATGAAAACATAGGAAAAATATACACAAGATGTTAAAGGTGAAAATTAGACAGAATTAGTAAACTATAAGTCTATATTAGGATGTTGTATTAAGCACTTAATTATAGTATAAAGGTTAAAGGAAAATAGTATTAAAATTAACTGTAGCTACTAGAATTTGTTAATAAACACAACACAAAAATAGGTAAATTGTGGCGTCAAAAATATAAAAGGGGAGGAGAAAAACGGAAGCGACTTTATAGGTGAATGAAGACATTATGCTATCAGCATAAGGCAGACTCTATTATATATGAGATATTTTATGTAAGCCTCATAGGAACAAAAAAAATCAAAAAATCCAGAGTATATTTATGAAATACAAAAGGTGGAACCGGAGAATACCACTATGGAAGACCAGGAATCTACAAAGGTAGCCAAAAACAGAGGTAAAAATAAATAATTGAAATAACAAAACAACTAAAAAGCAATCAATAAAATAACATTAGTAAGTCATTAAAGTCAATAATCTAAATGTAAATAAATTGAATTTACCAATCAAGAGGCAGTATAATGGCTGGCTGGATAAAAACATAAAAACAAAACAAAAAAAAAACAAACAAAGTATAAATAAACACAAAACCTAATAATAAGCTGCCTACAAGTGATACGTTTCAGGTCTAAAGACACATTTAGGATGAAAGTGAAGGGACAGAAGGAGAAATTCCATGCAAATGAGAACCACAGAAAGTGGAGACAGCCATACTTATATCAGACAAAATATACAGTAAACCAAAAATGATAACAAGAGGCAAAAAAAATTATTATATAATAATAATGGGATCAATGCATCAAGAAGATATAAAGGTCATGAATATACATGTACCCACCCAACATTAGAACAACTAAAAATATTAAGCAAATACAAACAAACCTTAAATGAGACATAAACAAAATACGATAATAGTAGGGGGTTTCAATAATGCACTGTAAGCAATGGATATGTCATCCAGACAGAAATCAACATGTAGGAGCACAATACACATTCTTCTTTAGTAGACATAGAACATTCTCAAAGATCTCATGATCTCATGATTCAAAACAAGTCTTAGCATATTTACTAAGGTTGAAATTATACAAACTATGTTTTCTTGCCACACTGGTATGAAACTAGAAATCAACATGATGAAGTCCGGAGAATTTGAAAAAAAAATTGGAAACTGAACAACATACTTCTGAATAACCAATGAATGAAAGAAGACATCAAAATGGAAAGAAAAATATCTCAACACAAATGCAAATGGAAATTAATCAAATCAAAATATATTGGATGCAGCAATGCTTTTCTGACAGAAAATTTGTAGCAATAAATGTATATATTAAGGAATTAGTAAGATTAAAAATTGCCAAATAAATTTACACTTGAAGGAACTAGAAAAAGAATTAAACCCCAAATTATCTCTAGAAAGGAGAATATAATGATCTGAGCCTGAATAAATAAAATAGATACCAGAAAAACAAATGGAAGAATTGACAAAACTAGGAGCCAGTATTTTGAATAGAAAAATAGTATTGATAAACTTTTTAAATAAAGTTTTTTAAATGTTTTTATTTTTGAGACAGAGAGAGACAGAACATGAGCAGGGGAGGGGCAGGGAGAGAGGCAGACAGAGAATCTGAAGCAGGCTCCAGGATCTGAGCTGTCAGCATAAAGCCCAAGGCAGGGCTTGAACTCATGGGCTGTGAGATCATGACCTGAGCTGAAGTTGGATGCTTAACCAACTGAGCCACCCAGGCACCCCTTGGCAAACTTTTAAGTAGAGAAAGTAATAAAAAGAGAAAACTCAAATAAATAATATTAGTAATGAAAGAGAAGATATTACAACTAATACTACAGAAATACATAAGATTAAAAAAGTCAAGTATATAGTTATATGTCAACAAATTAGATAACCTTGAAGAAATGGTTAAATTTTTAGAAAAGGATAGCCTGCTAAAACTGAATCAGGGGAAATATGTGGTGAGACAAACAACTGGTCAAACAATTGAATTAATAATCAAAAACAGTAAAACACAGACAGCCATAGGACCAGATGGCTTCACTGATGATTTCTAACAAAATTTTAAAGAATCATTAATAACAATCCTTCCTGAAGCTTCAAAAATTTGAAGAATCACTTCCAACCACATAGGCCAGAATTATCCTGGTACTGAAGTCAGATAAAGACACTACAAAAAAACTATAGATCAATATCTATAATGAATATAAATACAAAAATACTAAATACAATATTAGCAAAATGAATTCAAGAAAAACTTGAAAATGCTTACACACCCTGAGCAAGTGGGATTTATCCCTGGGATACAAGGTTGGTTTAACATACACAAGTGAATAAATATGATACACAACATTAATATGAAACATAAGAAACTACATGACTTCTGCCCATTTTTTTTAATTGGACTGTTCATTTCCTGGACATGGAGCTTAATATTGTATTTATATATTTTGAATACAAACCCTTTATCAGATATATCATTTGCAAATATCTTTTCCCATTCCATAAGTTGCTTTGTAGTTTTGTTGATTGTTTACTTCATTGTGCATAAGTATTTTATTTTGATGAGCTCCCAATAGTTCATTTTTGCTTTTGTTTCCCTTTTCTCATGAGACATATCTAGTGACAAGTTGCTAGAGCCAATGCCAAAGAAGTTACTAACTGTGACCTCTTCTAAGGTTTTGATGGTTTCTTCTCTCATTTTTGGGTATTTCATTCATTTTGAATTTATTTTTTTGTATAGTGTAAGAAAGTGGTCCAGTTTCATTTTTTACATGTTGCTGCCCAGTTTTCCCAACACCATATGTTGAAGAAATTGTCTTTTCCCCATTGGATATTCTTTCTTGCTTTGTCAAAGATTAATTGACCATGTAGTTGGGGTTCATTTTTGAGTTAGACATTTTTTTACAAAGGAAACATACAAATGGGTGAAGGACACTTGAAAAGATGCTCAGCATCACTCATCATCAGGGAAATGCAAATCAAAACTACAATGAGATATCACGTCACATCAGTGAGAATAGCTAAAATCAACACTATAAGAAATGATTGGCTTTGTCAAGGATGTGGAGAAAGGGGAGCCCCTCTTTCATTGTTGGTGGGAATAAAAATTGGTGCAGCCACTGTGGAAAACAGTATGGAGGTTTCTCAAAAAGTTAAAAACTAAAACTACCAAATACTATAGCAATTTCACTACTCAGTATTTACACAAAAAAAATTAAAAAAACTAATTTGAAGTGATACATTCACCCCAATGTTTACAGCAGCATTATCTACAGTATGCAAATAATGGAAACAACCCAAATGTCCATCTATTGCCGAGTGGATAAAGAAGATGTAGGAATACAATGGAATATTACTCAGTCATAAAAAAGGAATAAAATATTGCCATTTTCAATGGCATGGATGGAGCTAAAGAGTATTATACTAAGCAAAATGAGTCAGTCATAGAAATACAAAAATGATATAATTTTATTCATATGTGTAATTTAAGAAATGAAACCAATTAGCATAGGGAAAAAAAGAGAGGCAAACCAAGAAACAGTTTCTTAACTATAGAGAACAAACTGACTTTTGCCAGAGGGGAGGTGAGGGTGGGGATGATTGAAATAAGTGATGAAGATTAAGAAGTGCACTTGTGATGAGCTCTGGCTGTTGTGGTACATTACTAAATGTATGTGTGTAAGTGCTACATTACTAAATTCTACACCCGAAACTAATATTACACTGTATGTTAAATATCTGGAATTTGAAGAAAAACTTCAGAAAATACTACATGATCCAGAAAAAGCATTTGACAAAATACATCTTTCGATGATAAAGACCTCAACTGATTGTGTATAGAAGGGACATACATCAACATAATAAACCCTATACAACAAACTAACAGCTAACTTCATACTAAACAGTGAAAATTTTAAATCTTTCCCTCTAGAATTAGGAATAATACAAGGATTCCCACAACCAAAGATGTCCAAGAACACTCAATGGAGAAAGAATAGTCTCTTCAAGAAATGTTGCTGAGGAAACTGGATTAAAACATGCAAAACAATGAAATTGGCCCCTTGACTAAAATTGCTCACAAAAGTTAACTGATAATGGATCAAAGGCTTAACTATAAGATATGAAGCCTTAAAGCTCAGAAAAGAAAACCTAGAAGAAGCTTCATGATATTGGTCTTGGCAATGATTTTATACCAAATCCATGAACAACAAAAGCAAAACTCAATCATTATATCAGTAAATAGATCAATAATTACAACAAATTTCAAAGTTTCTACACAGTGAAAGAAATAATTACAATAAAAAACAATCTACAGAGAGGGAGAAAATTTATATACTATATCAGGTAGGTGATTATTATTCAAAGTATCTAAAGTATTCACACAACTCAATAGCAAAAATACAACACAATTTAAAAAAATGGACAGAAGAACTAAATAGAATTCATCCCAAACAGACATTCAAATGGCCAACACGTTCATGAAATAATGTTCAACATCACTAATCATAAAGAAAATGCAAATCAAAATCACAATGAAATCTCATCTGACACCTGCTATAATGATCATCAAGAAGACAAAAGATAACAAGTGTTGGCAAGGATGTGGAGAAAAGGGAACACTTTTATGCTGTTAGCACAAATGTAGTTTGGTTGAGTCATTACAGAAAACAGTATGAAGTTTCCTCCCAAAGTTAAAAATAGATCTGATATATGATCCAACAATGTACTTCTGAGTATGTAAACAAAGGAATTGAAAACATGATATCAAATACATATGTGGCCTCCTTGTTTATTATAGTATTTCTCACAATAACCAAGATATGGAAACAACAAAAGTACCTTTCAAAAAAAATGAATGGAAAAAAATATGTGCTATATATGTACATGGTTATTTCAATCAGCCATGAGAAAGAAGGGAATTCATTCTGATTTTTTGTGACAACATGAAAGGATTTTGAGCATATTATGCTAGGTGAGATAAAATAGACAGAGAAAGACAAATGTTGCATCAAATATTGAAATCTAGAAAGATCAAGCTCACACAAAGAGTGAATGAAATAGTCTTTACTTGGGATGGGTGTTGGTAGAAAGGACGGATGTTGCTTAAGTGTACAAACTTAAAATAAGTAATAAATATTAAAGATTTAATGTAAAGTGTAGTAAATATAGACTACACTAATTACTTATAAAATATCTAACTTACTAAGAGATCAGGGACATGAGGAAGGTAATGGTAGAGTAGGAGGACCCTAGACTCATCTCAACACACCAACACAATTAGATAACTATCAAATCTTCCTAAATACCCCAGAAATTGACCTAAAGACTACAGGAAAAATTCCACAACTAAAGGAAGAGAAAAGGCCATGTTGAAGAACATAAGAAGTCCAGAGGTATGGTTTAGGGGAGAAAAAGATCATGGATGCAGTGGAGGGACATGGTCACAGAGAAACGCGAGAGAGAGGAGCACGCAGAGAAATGCACAAGGAGAGCCTTTCTTCAAAACCATTGTCTTAAAAAATTGGAGGAGCTAAATTTCTGGAGTCCTTGTTATCAGTAGTGCTTAAAGTCTAGAGTTTCAAAGGTAAAGCAGCTTGGCTGGGATAGGGACTGGAAGGCATTACACTGCTCCTGGACAGAATGCAGGCAAACAACCTGGGACAGACTGTATGGAAACAGCTATGTGAAGAATGACTGAGGCATACATAAGAAAGATTATTTGCTCTCCTCAGCCTGCATCTCTGAGAGATAGCATTCAAGAACATGCCTCTAGGGACGCCTTGGTGGCTTAGTTGGTTAAGCACCCAGCTTTGGCTAAGATCATGATCTCATGGTTCCTGGGTTTGAGCCCCACATCAGGCTCTGTGCTGACAGCTCAGAGCCTGGAGTCTACTTCAGATTCTGTGTCTCCCTCTCCCTTTCCCCTTCCCCCACTCATGCTCTCTTTCTCTTAAAAATAAATAAATAAGCATTTTTTAAAAGAGAAGAACCTCCCTCTATGAAAAAAAAGGAGGTTGCTGGCACCATTTCCTTCCTTACCCTTCAGCATAAACACAGAACCATTTTCATGAAGCAGTGCAGCACCCACTCCTGGGTGCCTAACTTGATTACACCAAGCCATACCCCTGTGCTTGGGTGGGACTTTCCTTCTCAGTCAAAAATGCTTAAGTCCAAGTGTAGTGGGCCCTGACCCCAGAAGACCAGCACAAACACCTGCCACACCATGTCTCCCAACCAGAGAGCTCTGCAGGGCCTAATTTCTAGTGGGAGGTGGTGTCAGATCTCATTTCACAAACAGACCAGAGCACATCTAGTTAAAACTCACCATATTCAAGTTGAGGAGCAAACACTTCCCACAGCAGACAAAGAAAGCTTCTGCAGATGACTGGCCAGAAGGATAGAGTAGCCCAAACACAACAGCTGAGTGCATACAGCACACACTGAAATAACTTCCTGAAGTGCAAATCCCTGGGCACTGCATAACTCTTCTTCATAAGACAAATATTTTCAGGAGGAAGAAATATAACTGGTGTTTCTAACACACAAAGGAAGGCAGAGAATTAGACAAAATATAAAGACAGAGAAATTTCTCCTAAATAATAAAAACAAGATAAGGCCACAGCCAGAGATCTATGTGAAACAAATATAAGTAACATGCCTGATGGAGAATTTAAAGCAAAAATCATGAGGATACACACTAGGATTGAGAAAAAATAGAAGACATCCCTGAGACCCCTACCATACAGACAGAAGAACAAAAAGAATAAATCAGAGTTGAAGAGTGAAATAAAGGTAATTGGAAACACACTTGATGCAATGAAGAGGAAACAATTAGTGACTACACGATCAAGTAATGGAAAGTAATGTAGCTAAACAAAAGAGAGAAGAAAGAATTATGCCACATGAGAATCGACATAGAGAATTTAGTGACTCCATCAAATGTACTAACATTCTTATTACAGGAATCTGAGAAGAAGAGCAGAGAAATGGGGCAGAAAATTTATTTGAGGAAACAATAGCTGAAAACTTTCTTAATTTGTGGAAGAAAAGAAACATTCATATCCACAAGGAACAGAGAAATCCAGTCAAACTCAACAAAAGCAGGTCAAGAGCAAGACGTACTGGAATTACATTTGCAAAATACAGATATAAAGGAAAAATATATATAAAGGTGGCAAAAAAAGAAGCCCTAAACTTATAAGGAAAGACCCATAAATCTAGCTGGAGATTTCTCCACAGAAACTTGGCAAGCCAGAAGGGAGTGGCATGATATATTCAAAGTGTTGAATGGGACATTCTGCAGCAGATAAAATTGTATTCAGCAATGTTATCATCAGAATAGAAGTAGAGATAAAGTGTTTCATAGACAAACCAAAATTAGAGTTTGTGACCACTAAACCAGTCCTGTAAGAAATATTAAAGGGAACACTTTCAGTTCAAAGAAAAGCTCAAAATTGACAGAGACAAGAAAGGAACAGAGAATATTTGCAGAAACAAAGAGAAATCAAGTAATAAAGTGGCACTATATATATATATAATTATATATATATAATTATTTATATATATATATATAATTATTTTTAATATAAATGTATTAAATGTTCCAGTCAAAATGTATAGTATGTCAGAATGGATAAAAAACCCAAGATCCATCTATATGCTGTCTACAAGAGACTTATTTTAGACCTAAACACACCTGAAGAGTGAAAGTTAAGTCACTGAGAAATATTTACCATCCAAATATATGTCAAAAGAAAGCTGAAGTAGCAATACTCACATCAGTTGAACTAGAATTTAAAACAAAAACTGTAACTGCCATTTTCTAGATTTCCCTCTGATCCTCCATAGAGACCACTGTCCCCACCACACCCTGCACTGGCACAGGGACTTGACCCGCCCCGGCACTCCAGGAACTGAGACTGTTGAATCCAGGGGATAGCGCCCCAGGTGTGTCTGCAGACCACGAGGAGGGCAGCAGGCTCCGGGGGCTGTTGGGTTCCTGGCTCTCCCTGTTCACAGCAAAGAACAGAAAACGGTCCCAAGAAGCATAAGGCAGCAAGAATATTAGCTACTAGGGACTTGGTTTTGTTAGCTGTCTTATCTGCAGTGTAGAGAGCACTGCCTGCCTGGGATATAGCAGGCCCTCAGTAAACATGGCTTGGATAAGGGGTGGAGGAGACAAGATGGCACAACAGCAATGTTTTTTTGTGTGTCTCATATCCATGAAATACAGCCAGAACAACACTAAACCATCCTGCACACCTAGAAAATGGATCTGAGGATTAACACAACAATCTGAACAACCTGAACCACAGAATTCAGCAGAGAGAGAAAAAAATCATTTTTATTTTCAATTTTTATTAAATATTTTCTTTCATGTTTTTTTACTATATAATTTTTACATTTTTGTACATTTTTTTCAAATTCTATCTTACCATCATTCTGTTTTATTCTACTTCAGTGTATTCATTTTCCAGCAATCTGTCATTCAAAATAGAAGGAGAGATAAAAATTTCCCAGACAAACAAAAATTAAAGGAATTTGTGACCACTAAATCAGTCCTGCAAGAAATTTTAAGGGGGACTCTCTGAGGGGAGAAAAGATGAAAAACAAACAAACGAACAAACAAACAAACAAACAAAGGCCAAAAGCAGCAAAGACTAGAAACGACCAGAGAACATCACAATAAACTCCAACTCTACAAACATCATAATGGCAATAAATTCTTATCTTTCAGTACTCACTCTAAACGTCAATGGACTCAATGCTCCAATCAAAAGATATAGGGTACCAAAATGGATAAGAAAATAAGATCCATCTATATGCTGTTTGCAAGACATCCAATTTAGACCAAAAGACACCTTCAGATTGAAAATAAGTGAATGGAGAACCATGTATCATGCTAATGGTTAACAAAAGAAACCCGGAATAGCCATTCTTATATCAGATAATCTAGACTTTAAAATAAAGACTGTATCGGGAAGGCATAAAGATGGCGGCATAGGAGGAACCTGGGCTCACCGCACGTCCTGCTGATCAGTTAGATTACACCTATACCTGCCTAAATAACCCAGAAAACCGCCAGAGGATTGGCAGAACGGAGTCGCCGGAGCCAAGCACGCAGATGAGAGGCCCACGGAAGAAGGTAGGAAGGGCAGCGAGGAGGTGCGTGCTCCACGGACTGGCGGGAGGGAGCCAGGGCAGAGGGTCGGCTCACTGGCCAAGCAGAGCCCCCGAGTCTGGCTTGCAAAAGCGGAGGGGCCTGATGGACTGTGTTCCGACAGCAAGTGTGACTTAGCATCTGGGAGGTCATAAGTTAACAGCTCTGCTCGGAAAGCTGGAAGGCTGGAGGACAAAGGGAGGGAGAGCTGCTGAGCCCCCGGACGACAGAGCTCAGTTTGGTGGGGAACAAAGGCGCTCACCAGTGCTATCTCCCCCGCCCATCCCCCAGCCAAAATCCCAAAGAGAACCAGTTCCTGCCAGGGAGCTTGCTCACTCCTCGCAAACACCCAACTCTGCGCTTCTGCGGAGCCAAACCTCCGGCAGCGTATCTGACTCCCTCCTGCAGCGACAGGGCCCTTCCTGAAGTGGATCACCTAAGGAGAAGCGAGCTAAGCCTGCCCCTCCTGCCCCTGGGCACCTTGCCTACCCACCCCAGCTAATACGCCAGATCCCCAGCATCACAAGCCTGGCAGTGTGCAAGTAGCCCAGATGGGCCACACCACCCCACAGTGAATCCCGCCCCTAGGAGAGGGGAAGAGAAGGCACACACCAGTCTGACTGTGGCCCCAGCGGTGGGCTGGGGGCAGACATGAGGTCGGACTGCTGCTCTGCCCACCAACTCCAGTTATACACCACAGCACAGGGGAAGTGCCCTGCAGGTCCTCACCACGCCAGGGACTATCCAAAATGACCAAGCGGAAGAATTCCCCTCAGAAGAATCTCCAGGAAATAACAACAGCTAATGAACTGATCAAAAAGGATTTAAATAATATAACAGAAAGTGAATTTAGAATAATAGTCATAAAATTAATCGCTGGCCTTGAAAACAGTATAGAGGACAGCAGAGAATCTCTTGCTACAGAGATCAAGGGACTAAGGAACAGTCACGAGGAGCTGAAAAACGCTTTAAACAAAATGCATAACAAAATGGAAACCACCACGGCTCGGATTGAAGAGGCAGAGGAGAGAATAGGTGAACTAGAAGATAAAGTTATGGAAAAAGAGGAAGCTGAGAAAAAGAGATAAAAAAAATCCAGGAGTATGAGGGGAAAATTAGAGAACTAAGTGATACACTAAAAAGAAATAATATATGCATAATTGGTATCCCAGAGGAGGAAGAGAGAGGGAAAGGTGCTGAAGGGGTACTTCAAGAAATAATAGCTCAGAACTTCCCTGAACTGGGGAAGGAAAAAGGCTTTGAAATCCAAGAGGCACAGTGAACTCCCTTCAGACGTAACTTGAATCGATCTTCTGCACGACATATCACAGTGAAACTGGCAAAATACAAGGACAAAGAGAAAATTCTGAAAGCAGCAAGGGGTAAACGTGCCCTCACATATAAAGGGAGACCTATAAGACTCGTGACTGATCTCTCTTTTGAAACTTGGCAGGCCAGAAAGGAATGGCACGAGATTTTCAGTGTGGTAGAGAGAAAAAATATGCAGCCGAGAATCCTTTATCCAGCAAGTCTGTCATTTAGAATAGAAGGAGAGATAAAGGTCTTCCCAAACAAACAAAAACTGAAAGAATTTGTCACCACTAAACCAGCCCTACAAGAGATCCTAAGGGGGACCCTGTGAGACAAAGTACCAGAGACATCACTACAAGCATAAAACATACAGACATCACAATGACTCTAAACCCGTATCTTTCTATAATAACACTGAATGTAAATGGATTAAATGCGCCAACCGAAAGACATAGGGTATCAGAATGGATAAAAAAACAAGACCCATCTATTTGCTGTCTACAAGAGACTCATTTTAGACCTGAGGACACCTTTAGATTGAGAGTGAGGGGATGGAGAACTATTTATCATGCTACTGGAAGCCAAAAGAAAGCTGGAGTAGCCATACTTATATCAGACAAACTGGACTTTAAATTAAAGGCTGTAACAAGAGATGAAGAAGGGCATTATATAATAGTTACAGGGTCTATCCATCAGGAAGAGCTAACAATTATAAATGTCTATGCGCCGAATACCAGAGCCCCCAAATATATAAAACAATTACTCATAAACATAAGCAACCTTATTGATAAGAATGTGGTAATTGCAGGGGACTTTAACACCCCACTTACAGAAATGGATAGATCATCTAGACACACGGTCAATAAAGAAACAAGGGCCCTGAATGATACATTGGATCAGATGGACTTGACAGATATATTTAGAACTCTGCCTCCCAAAGCAACAGAATATACTTTCTTCTGGAGTGCACATGGAACATTCTCCAAGATAGATCATATACTGGGTCACAAAACAGCCCTTCATAAGTTTACAAGAATTGAAATTATACCAGCATACTTTCAGACCATACTTTCAGACCACAATGTTATGAAATCAACCACAGAAAAAAGTCTGGAAAACCTCCAAAAGCATGGAGGTTAAAGAACACCCTACTAACGAATGAGTGGGTCAACCAGGCAATTAGAGAAGAAATTTAAAAATATATGGAAACAAACGAAAATGAAAATACAACAATCCAAACGCTTTGGGACGCAGCGAAGGCAGTCCAGAGAAGAAAATACATTGCAATCCAGGCCTATCTCAAGAAACAAGAAAAATCCCAAATACAAAATCTAACAGCACACCTAAAGGAAATAGAAGCAGAACAGCAAACGCAGCCTAAACCCAGCAGAAGAAGAGAAATAATAAAGATCAGAGCAGAAATAAACAATATAGAATCTAAAAAAACTGTAGAGCAGATCAATGAAACCAAGAGTTGCTTTTTTGAAAAAATAAACAAAATTGACAAACCTTTAGCCAGGCTTCTCAAAAAGAAAAGTGAGATGACCCAAATAGATAAAATCATGAATGAAAATGGAATTATTACAACCAATCCCTCAGATATACAAGCAATTATCAGGGAATACTATGAAAAATTATATGCCAACAAATTGGACAACCTGGAAGAAATGGACAAATTCCTGAACACCCACACTCTTCCAAAACTCAATCAGGAGGAAATAGAAAGCTTGACCAGACCCATAACCAGTGAAGAAATTGAATCGGTTATCAAAAATCTCCCAACAAATAAGAGTCCAAGACCAGATGGCTTCCCAGGGGAGTTCTACCAGACGTTTAAAGCAGAGATAATACCTATCCTTCTCAAGCTATTCCAAGAAATAGAAAGGGAAGAAAAACTTCCAGAGTCATTCTATGAAGCCTGTATTACTTTGATTCCTAAACCAGACAGAGACCCAGTAAAAAAAGAGAACTACAGGCCAATGTCCCTGATGAATATGGATGCAAAAATTCTCAATAAGATACTAGGAATTCGAATTCAACGGCATATAAAAAGAATTATTCACCATGACCAAGTGGGATTCATTCCTGGGATGCAGGGCTGGTTCAACATTCGCAAATCAATCAACTTGATACATCACATTAACAACAAAAAAAGAGAAGAAACATATGATCCTGTCAATCGATGCAGAAAAGGCCTTTGGCAAAATCCAGCACCCTTTCTTAATAAAAACCCTTGAGAAATTCGGGATAGAAGGAACATACTTAAAGATCATAAAAGCCATTTATGAAAAGCCCACAGCTAACATCATCCTCAACGGGGAAAAAGTGAGAGCTTTTTCCCTGAGATCAGGAACACGACAGGGATGCCCACTCTCACCACTGTTGTTGAACATAGTGTTGGAAGTGCTAGCATCAGCAATCAGACAACAAAGGGAAATCAAAGGCATCAAAATTGGCAAAGATGAAGTCAAGCTTTCACTTTTTGCAGATGACATGATATTATACATGGAAAATCCGATAGACTCCACCAAAAGTCTGCTAGTACTGATACATGAATTCAGCAAAGTTGCAGGATACAAAATCCATGTACAGAAATCAGTTGCATTCTTATACACTAACAATGAAGCAACAGAAAGACAAATAAAGAAACGGATCCCATTCACAATTGCACCAAGAAGCATAAAATACCTAGGAATAAATGTAACCAAAGATGTAAAAGATCTGTATGCTGAAAACTATAGAAAGCTTATGAGGGTAATTGAAGAAGATTTAAAGAAATGGAAAGACATTCCCTGCTCATGGATAGGAAGAATAAATATTGTCAAAATGTCAATACTACCCAAAGCTATCTACACATTCAATGCAATCCCAATCAAAATTGCACCAGCATTCTTCTCGAAACTAGAACAAGCCATCCTAAAATTCATATGGAACCACAAAAGGCCCCGAGTAGCCAAAGTAATTTTGAAGAAGAAGACCAAAGCAGGAGGCATCACAATCCCAGACTTTAGCCTCTACTACAAAGCTGTCATCATCAAGACAGCATGGTATTGGCACAAAAACAGACACATAGACCAATGGAATAGAATAGAAACCCCAGAACTAGACCCACAAGCGTATGACCAACTCATCTGTGACAAAGCAGGAAAGAACATCTGATGGAAAAAAGACAGTCTCTTTAACAAATGGTGCTGGGAGAACTGGACAGCAACATGCAGAAGGTTGAAACTAGACAACTTTCTCACACCATTCACAAAAGTAAACTCAAAATGGATAAAGGACCTGAATGTGAGACAGGAAACCATCAAAACCTTAGAGGAGAAAGCAGGAAAAGACCTCTCTGACCTCAGCCGTAGCAATCTCTTCCTCGACACATCCCCAAAGGCAAGGGAATTAAAAGCAAAAGTGAATTACTGGGACCTTTTGAAGATAAAAAGCTTCTGCACAGCAAAGGAAACAACCAACAAAACTAAAAGGCAACCAACGGAATGGGAAAAGATATTTGCAAATGACATATCAGACAAAGGGCTAGTATCCAAAATCTATAAAGAGCTCACCAAACTCCACACCCGAGAAACAAATAACCCAGTGAAGAAATGGGCAGAAAACATGAATAGACACTTCTCTAAAGAAGACATCTGGATGGCCAACAGGCACATGAAAAGATGTTCAGCGTTGCTCCATATCAGGGAAATACAAATCAAAACCACACTCAGCTATCACCTCACGCCAGTCAGAGTGGCCAAAATGAACAAATCAGGAGACTATAGACGCTGGACAGGATGTGGAGAAACGGGAACCCTCTTGCACTGTTGGTGGGAATGCACATTGGTGCAGCCACTCTGGAAAGCAGTGTGGAGGTTCCTCAGAAAATTAAAAATAGACCTATCCTATGACCCAGCAATAGCACTGCTAGGAATTTATCCAAGGGATACAGGAGTACTGATGCATAGGGGCACTGGTACCCCAATGTTCATAGCACTCTCAACAATAGCCAAATTATGGAAAGAGCCTAAATGTCCATCAACTGATGAATGGATAAAGAAATTGTGGTTTTTATACACAATGGAATACTACGTGGCAATGAGAAAAAATGAAATATGGCCTTTTGTAGCAACGTGGATGGAACTGGAGAGTGTGATGCTAAGTGAAATAAGCCATACAGAGAAAGACAGATACCATATGGTTTCACTCTTATGTGGATCCTGAGAAACTTAATGGGAACCCATGGGGGAGGGGAAGGAAAAAAAAAAGAGGTTAGAGTGGGAGAGAGCCAAAGCATAAGAGACTGTTAAAAACTGAGAACAAACTGAGGGTTGATGGGGGGTGGAAGGGAGGAGAGGGTGGGTGATGGGTATTGAGGAGGACACCTTTTGGGATGAGCACTGGGTGTTGTATGGAAACCAATTTGACAATAAATTTCATATATATATATATAAAAATTAAAAAAAATAAAAAATAACATAAAGACTGTATCAAGAGATGAAGAAGGGCATTATATCCTAATTAAGGGATCTATCCACCAAGAAGACCTTGCAATTGTAAACATTTATGCACCAAATATGAAAGCACTGAAATATATAAATCAATTAGTCATAAACATAAAGAAACTCATGGATAGTAATACCATAATAGTAGGAGATTTCAACACACCACTCACAGCAATAGATCATCGAATCAAAACATCAACAAGGAAATAATGGCTTTGAATGACACACTGGACCAGATGGACTTAATAGATATATTCAGAACATTTCATCCTAAAGCAGCAGAATATACGTTCTTCTCCAGTGCACATGGACCATTCTCCAGAATAGACCATATACTGGGACACAAAGCATCCCTAAGTAAGTACAAAAAATCAAGATCATACTGCGCCTATTTTCAGACCACAACACTATGAAACTTGAAATCAACCCCAAGAAAAAATGTGGAAAGGTAACAAATACTTGGAGACTGAAGAATATCCTACTAAAGAATGAATGGGCTAACCAAGCAGTTAAAGAGGAAATTAAAAAGTATATGGAAGCCAATGAAAATGATAACACCACAACCCAAGACCTCTGGGGAACAAGAAAGGCAGTCATGAGAGGAAAGTATATAGCAGTCCAGGCCTCCTAAAAAGGAAGAAAGGTCTCAGATACACAACCTAAGCTTACACCTTAAAGAGATGGAAAAAGAACAACAAATAAAACCCAAAATCAGCAGGAGACAAGAAACAATAATGATTATAGCAGAAATTAATGCTATTGAAACAAACAAACAAACAAAACAGCAGAACATACCAATGAAAGCAGAAGCTGTTCCTTTGAAAGAATTAACAAAATTGATAAACCACTAGCCAGTTTGATCAAAAGGAAAATGGAAAGGACCCAAATAAATAAAATCAAGAATGAAAAAGGAGAGATCACAACCAACACAACAGAAATAAAAATAATAATGAGAGAATATTATGAGCAATTATATGCCAATAAAATGGGCAATCTGGAAGAAATGGACAAACTCCTAGAACCATGCACACTACCAAAATTGAAACAGGAAGAAATAGAAAATTTGAACAGACCCATAACCAGTAAGGAATTGAATTAGTAATCAAAAATCTGCAAAAAACAAGAGTTCAGGACCAGATGACTTTCCAGGGGAATTCTACCAAACATTTAAGGATGAGTTAACACCTATTCTCTTGAAGCTGTTCCAAAAAACAGAAATGAAAGGAAAACTTCCAAACTCTTTCTATGAAGCCAGCATTACCTTGATTCTCAGACTGGACAAAGAGCCCACAAAAAAGGAGAACTAGTGACCAATTTCCCTGATGAATATGAATGTAAAAATCCTCAACAAGGTATTAGCCAACAGGATCCAACAATACATTACAAAAAATTATTCACCAAGACCAAGTGGGATTTATACCTGGAATGCAGGGATGGTTCAATATCCACACAAAAAAAATCAATGTGATTCATCACATCAATAAAAGAAAGGACAAGAACCATACAATCCTCTCAATAGATGTAGAGAAACATTTGACAATATACAGCATCCTTTCTTGATAAAAAAAAAAAAAAACCTTGAAGAAAGTAGGGGTAGAAAGATCATAAAAGCCATATAGGAAAGACCCACCATTAATATCATCCTCAGTGGGGAAAAACTGAGAGCTTTCCCCTAATGTCAGGAACAACACAGGGATGTCCACTCTTTCCACTGTTATTCAACATAGTATTGGAAGTCTTAGCCTCTGCAGTCAGACAACACAAAGAAATAAAAGGCATCTAAATCAGCCAGGAAGAGGTCAAATTTTCACTCTTCGCAGAGGACATGATACTGTATATGGAAAACCAAAAAGATTCCACCAAAAAACTGCTAGAACTGATTCATGAATTCAGCAAAGTTGCAGGATATAAAATCAATGCACAGAAATCAGTTGCATTCCTATACACCAGCAATGAAGCAACAGAAAGAGAAATCAAGGAATTGATCCCATTTACAGTTGCACAAAATACATAAAATACCTAGGTATAAATCTAACCAAAGAGGTGAAAAATCTTTACACTGATAACTATAGAAAGATCATGAAAGAAATTGAAAAAAACACAAAAAAAATGGAAAAAGATTCCATGCTCCTGGATAGAAAGAACAAATATTGTTAAAATGTCGATACTACCAAAAGCAATCTACATATTCAATGTAATCCCTATCAAATTAACACCACCATTCTTCACAGAGCTAAAACAAATAATCCTAAAATTTGTATGGAACCAGAAAAGACCCCAAATAACCAAAGAAATCATGAAAAGGAAAATCAAAGCAGGAGGTATCACAATCCCAGACTTCAAGCTATACTACAAAGCTGTAGTCATCAAGACAGTATGGTACTGGCATAAAAACAGACACTCAGATTAATGGAACAGAATAGAGAACCCAGAAATGGACCCACAAACGTATGGCCAACTAATCTTTGACAAAGCAGGAAAGAATATCCA
Source organism: Acinonyx jubatus (assembly GCF_027475565.1). NCBI lineage: Eukaryota > Metazoa > Chordata > Mammalia > Carnivora > Felidae > Acinonyx > Acinonyx jubatus. The sequence goes on from NC_069389.1 coordinate 64,970,670, forward strand.
ATGGAATAAAGACAGTCTCTTCAGCAAGTGGTGCTGGAAAACTGGACAGCGATATGCAGAAGAATGAACCTGGACCACTTTCTTACACCATACACAAAATAAACTCAAAATGCATGAAAGACATAAATGTAAGACAGGAAGCCATCAAAATCCTCGAGGAGAAAGCAGGCAAATCCTCCTTGACCTTGTCCGCAGCAACTTCTTACTCAACATGTCTCCAGAGGCAAGGGAAACAAAAGCAAAAATGAATTATTGGGACCTCATCAAAATAAAAATCTTCTGCCAGTGAAGCAAACAATCAGCAAAACTAAAAGGCAACCAGAGGATTGGGAGAAGATATTTGCAAAAGATATATCAGATAAAGAGTTAGTATCCAAAATCTATAAAGAACTTATCAAACTCAACACCCAAAAAACAAATAATCCAGTGAAGAAATGGGCAAAAGACATGAACAGACACTTCTCCAAAGCAGATTTCCAGATGGCCAACCGACACATGAAAAAAAGCTCCACATCACTCTACATCAGGGAAAAACAAATCAAAACCACAATAAGATACCACCTTACACCTGTCAGAATGGCTAACATTAACAACTCAGGGAACATCAGATATTGTCAAGGGTGTGGAGAAAGAGGATCTCTTTTGCACTGCTGGTGGGAATGCAAACTGGTACAACCTTTCTGGAAACCAGTATGGAGGTTCCTCAAAAAATTAAAAATGGAACTACCCTACACCCCAGCAATTGCACTACTAGACATTTTTCCAAATGATACATGTATGCTGTTTTGAAGGGGCACATGCACCCCAATGTTTACAGCAGCACTATCAACAATAGCCAAAGTATGGAAAGAGCCCAAATGTCCATCGATCTATGAATGGATAAAGATGTGGTATATATATACAATGGAGTATCACTCAGCAATCAAAGAGAATGAAATCTTGCCATTTGCAACTACACGGATGGAACTAGAGGGTATTGTGCTAAGTGATATTAGTCAGTCAGAAAAATACAAATATCATATGACTTCACTCATATGAGGAGTTAAAGATACAAAACAGATGAACATAAGGGAAGGGAAACAAAAATAATATAAAACAGGGAGGGGGACAAAACATAAGAGACTCTTAAATATGGAGAACAGACAGAAGGTTATTGGAGGGTTTGTGGGAGGGGGAATGGGCTAAATGGGTAAGGGGAATTAAGTAATCTTCTCCTGAAATAATTTTTGCACTATATGTTAACTAATTTGGATGTAAACTTTAAAGAATTAAAAAATAATAATAATAAAATAAAAACTGTAACAAGATACAAATAAAGATCCATGCCTACCATAATAATGGAAAAAAATCTCAAGCAACCTAAACTTACACCTAAGGGAGCTAAAATATGAACGTATGAGGCATAAAACCAGCAGAAGGAAATCAAAAAAGAATAGAGCAGAAATAAGTGATATAGAAACTAACATACAATAGAATGAATCAATGAAGCCAACACCTGATTATTGAAAAAAAATTTTTAGATGATAAACTTCTAGCCAGACTTACCAAAAAAATAGTGCCAAAGCAAATAAAGTCACAAATGAGTGAGGAAAAATAACAAATCACACCAAAAAATACAAAGCATTATAAGAGAATATTATAAAAAACTGTATGGCAACAAATTGGACAACCTGAAAGAAATGGATAAATTCCTAGAAATATGTAAACTATCAAGCTGAAACAAGAAGAATTAGAAAACTTGAACACACTCATAACCAGCAATGATATGGAATCATTAATCAAAAAACTCTCAGCAAGCAAAATTCCACAGCTATGTGGCTTTCCAGAGGTAATTCTACCAAACATTTAAAGAAGAGTTAATACCTATTTTTCTGAAACCATTTCAAAATATATAAAAGAAAGGAAAACTTCCAAATTCATTCTATAAGAAGAGCATAATCCTGATACTAAAACCAGATAAAGTCTCCACTAAAGAAGAAAACTATAGGCCAACATTCCTGATGAAGAAGGATGCAAAAATCCTCAGTAAAATACTAGCAGATTGAACTCAACCACACTTTAAAAAATAATCATTCACCATGATCAACTAGGATTTATTCCAGGGTTGCAAATTTGGCAATCAATGTAATGCATGATATTACTAAAAGAAAGGATAGGAACCATATGATCATTTCAATATATGCAGAAAAAGCATTTGACAAAGTACAACACCCACTCATAATAAAACAACCCTCAACAAAGTAGGGAGACAGGGAATATAACTCCACATCATAAAGTCCATATATGAAAGACACACAACTAATATCACCCTCAATGGGGAAAAACTGAGAGCTTTTCCTCCACAGTCAGGATAAAAACAAGGATATCCACCCAAAACTGTTAGGCAATATAGCACTGGAAGTCCTAACCACAGCAATTAGACAACAACAAGAAATAAAAACATCTACATAGGAAAAGAATTAAATCTTCCACTATTTGCAGATGATATGATACTCTATATAGAAAACCCAAAGATTCTAGTAAAAACCTTCAAGAACTGATAAATTCAGTAAAGTTGCAAGATACAAAATCAATGTACAGAAATCTGTTGCACTTCTACACACCAATAATTAAACAGAAGGAAGATAAATTAATGAAGGAACCCCATTAACAATTGTATCCAAACATTGAGATATGGAGGAATAAACTTTAACAAAGAAGTTAAAGACCTGTACTCTGAAAACTCTAAAACACTGAAGAAAGAAATTGAAGATGACCCAAAGAAATGGAAACACATTCCATGTTCATGGATTGGAAGAACAAATATTGTTAAAATGTCTATATTACCCAAAGCAATCTGCAGATTTAATGCAATTTCTATCAAAATCCCAAAAGCAATTTTCAGAATTAAAACAAACGTAAAATTTGTTTGGAACCACAAAGGACCCCAATTAGTTGAAGCAGCCTTAAAAAAGAAAGTCAAAGCTAGAGACATCAAATTTCCAGACTTGAGTTATATTCAAAAGCTGTAGTCCTGAAAACAGTATTGTAGCAGAATAAAATTAGACAAAATATCAATGAAATGGAGTAAAATCCCATAAATGAACCCATAACTATATTGGTCAAGCAATCTTTGGAATATCAGGATAGAATGTCTGATGTGAAAAAACATGGTCTCTTCAACAAATGGTGTGGATAAAATGGATAGCAGCATGCAGAAAAATAAATTTTAAACGGAATAAGATTTAAATGTGAAACCTGAAGCCATATAAATACTAGAGGGGAACACAGGCAAGTAATCTTTTTGACATCAGCCATAGCAACCTTTTCCTATATATGTCTCCTGAGACAAGAGAAACAAACTAAAAAATGAACTACTGGTATTTCAACAAAATAAAAATGTTCTACACAGTGAAGGAAACAATCAACAAAATCAAAAGGCAACCTACAGAATGAGTGAAGATATTTGCAAATTACATATCCGATAAAGAGTTAGTACCAAAAATATATAAAGAACTTAAAAATCCTCAACACCACAAAAAGAAATAGTCCAATTAAAAAATAGTCAGAAGACATGAATGTATTTTTCCAAAGAAGACATAAATGTGACCAATAGACACATGAAAAGATGCTTAACTTCACTCGCATCAGGGAAATAAAATCAAAACTACAATGAGATATCACCTGTCAGAAAGTCTGAAATCAACAACAAAAGAATCAACAGGTGTTGGCAAGGATGCGGAGATAGGGGAACACTCTGGCACTTTTGGTGGAAATGCAAGCTGGTGCAGCCACTCTGGAAAACTGCATGGAGTTTCCTCAAAAAGATAAAAATAAAACTATCCCGTGATCCACCAATTGCACTACTATTTATTTACCAAAAAAATACAAAAATACCAATTCAAATGGGTATATTCACCCTGGGCAGCATTATCTATAGTAACCAAATTATGGAAATGAACCAAGTGTCCATTAACTGATGAAGATGGATAATTAAGATGAAAGATATATATATATATATATATATATATATATATATATATATATATGATGGAATATTCCTCAGCCATAAAAAAAAAAAAGAATTGAATCTTGCCATTTGCAACTTCATGGATGGAGCTAGAAAGTATTATGCTAAGCAAAACAAATCAGTCAGATAAAGAAAATCCATGATTTTCATTCATATATGGAATGTAATTAACAAAACAAATGAGCAAAGTTGGAATAAAAGAGAGAGATGCAAACCAATAAACAGACTCTTAACTACAGAGAGCAAACTGATGGTTACCTAAGGGCAGGTGGGTGGTGGTTGGGTTAAAAAGGTGAGGGGGATTAAAGATTAAACTTGTGATAAGCATCAGTTGTTGTATGGAATAGTTGTATCCCTATGTTGTACAACTGAAACTAATACTACACTATATTTTAACAAACTGGATTTTAAATAAAAATTCTAAAAATACTTGCTAAGGGATGAGATATTAGTTTTTTCAACAATTAAAATTTAATATTTTTGACATGATAACCCTAATAATCACTCTGAGATCAATCATACTATAATATATAAATGTATCAAATAAACTGATTGTACACCTTAAAATTACAAGTTATATGTCAAATATATATCAATAAAAAGCAAGCAAAAATTCTAATGCTGAAAAACACAATGACTGAAAAATTGCAATAGAGATTTCAATAGTAGAGTTGATGAAGTAGAAGATAAAACAAGTAGACTTTATAACAAATCATTTGAAATTTTTAGTCAGGAGGGATAAAAGTAAAAAAAAAGAATAAAAAGGAATTAAGAAATCCTGTGACATTAATGGGACATAATTAGTAAACAGTATTTGCCTTATGGGAATTCCAGAAGGACAAAAAGACAGAAAAAAGGTGTTGAAAAATGATTTAACGTAATAATGATCAAAAACTTTCCAATTCAGAAGAAGGATATCAATATCCAGGCACATGTAGCTAACAGTTTCCTATCAGGTTCAACCGAAAAGAGACTATACGAACACTCATCATAATAAAACTGTCAAAAATCAAATACAAAGAGATTCTTGAAAGCAGCAAGAAAAAGTTCGTCACACTTATGGGAAAACTCATACGGTTATTTAGTCGATTTTTCAGCAGATACCTTGCAGACCAGGAGAGAGTGGAAGTATATATATAAAGTATTGAAAGAAAAATAATTCCAACTATGAATATTTTACTTGGCAGAGCTACCCTTTACAATTGAAGGAGAGTTAAAGATGCTCTCAGATACACAAAAGCTTAAGATGCTCCTCACCACCAGATTTACCTTACAGTAATGCTAAAGGGATTTCTTCAAGCAGAAAAGAAAGATAATAATTGGTAACATAAAGTCATGGCAATATAAAACTCACTGGTAAAAGTAAATATACAGTAAAATTTAGAATATGGTAATATGAGTGCATGGGTGGCTCAGTCAGTTAAGCATCTGACTTTGGCTCAGTTAATGATCTCACAGTTCAAAAGTTCGAGTCCTGCATCATGTGAAATTGAGCCCCACTTCAGGTGAGTGCATGAGCACTACTTTGGGTGAGCCCTGTTTCTCTCTCTTCCTCTCTCTCTCTCTCTCTCTCTGCCTCTCTCTCTGCCCCTCGTTCACTTGCATCCTTTCTGTCTCGTGCAAAAAAAAAATAATATTGTAGCATTTCTGTGTGAATCACTTGTAATGCTAGTATAAAAATTAATACAAAACAATTAAATATTAATATAGCTATAATAATTTGGATACACTCTATAAAAGTAAATTTCAACACAAAAATAAATAATGGAAAAGAAATAAAATTAAGTTTTTATATATGAACAATGGTAATGTGTTGTCACTTAAAATATATTGTTACAACTATGAGATGTTTTATGTAGGCCTCATGGTAATGACACAGCCAAAACCTGTAGCAGATACAAAAAAATATACAGAAAATGGAATCCAAGTATACCAATATAGAAAGTCATCAAAACACAAAAAAAGTACAGAAAGAGAGAAAGAAAAGTAAAATGAATGTATAAAATTCTCAGAAAACAATTTACAGGGACACCTGATGGACTCTTGGTTTTGACTCAGGTCAGGATCTCAGAGTTTGTGAGTTTGATCCCCACATGGGGCTTTGTGCTCACAGCTGGGGATTTCTGTCTCCCTCTCCCCCCACACCCTGCTAGCTCTCTCTCTCAAAACAAATAAATAACCATAATTATTTTAAATAAGAAAATGAAAAATAAAAATACAGGCTCCTGGGTGGCTCAGTCGGTTAAGTGTCTGAGTCTTGATTTTGGTTCAAGTCGTGATCTCACCAGTTGTAAGTTCAAGCCCCATGTCGGGCTCTGCACTAACAGTGGGAAACCTTCTTGGAATCCTCTCTCTCTCTCTCTCTCTCTCTCTCTCTCTCTGCACCTCCCCTGCTCTCATTTTCTCTATCTCTCAAAATAAATCAACTTTTTAAAATAAAAAAAATAAAAATTAAAAATGAAAATAAAACATTTTACAAATGTCAATAGTAAGTCTATACCTATCAAGAAATACTTTAAATTTAAATAGATTAAACTATTTAATCAAAAGACATGAAGAAGCTAAATTTATTTCAAACAATACAAAAGACCCATCTATATGTTGCCAAAAGAGACTCACTTCAGCTTAAAGGACACACATGGGCTGAAAATAAAAGATGGGAAAAAAAATTTGATGTAAAGGGAAGTTAAAGGAGAGAAGGGGTGGCTGTACTTTTAGCAAAAAAAAAAAAAAAAGATTTTAAGTAAAAAACTCTAGCAAAAGACAAAGAACATCATTATATAGTGATAAAGATGTCAACTTATAAGAGGAAATGACAATTATATATATATCAAAATTAGAGCACCTAAATATATGAAGGCATTTTTTGACATATCTGAAAAGAGTAATAGACAACACCACAATAGTAATAGTAAATACAATATCTCATTTTTAACCATAGATAAGCCATACAAAGAGGGAATTAAAAAGAAATCATTGCAAAATGTTTATAGTCATAAATGTCTACATTAATAATTTTTAAAAATCTCAGAGAAAACACCTCACTTTACCCTTCAAGGAATTAGAAAAAGAACTAACAAAGCCCAAACTTGTCAGAAAAAAAGTACATAACAAAGATAAGAACAGAAATAAATGAACTACAGACCATTAAAATAAATAAACAAATAAACAAATAAATAAAACTAAGCTGCTTCTATGAAAAGATAAAATTAACAAATTTTTTTCAATAAAATTTTTAAGTTTATTTATTTTGAGAGAGGGTGCAAGTGGGAGCAGGGCAGAAAGAGAGGGAGAGAGAATCACAAGCAGATTCTGAGTGTGGTCGACATGCAGAGCTCAATGAGCTGCTTGAACTCACAAACCATGAGATCATGACCTGAGCTTAAATCAAGAGTCCATCACTTAACTGACTGAGCCACTCAGGTGCCACAAAACTGACACACTCTTAGCTATATAAACTAAGGAATAAAATACAGGACTCAAATATAATGATAAATGAAAGAGGAGACATTAAAACCAATACCACAAAAGTACAAAAGATCATGAATGACTACTAAGAAAAATTATATGAACTAGCACAGCCGCTCTTACACAACTAAGCAGATAGAAAAAAAAAACCACATTGAAAAAGAGTGGAGATGTTGGGAGCCAACCCCGCAGAATGGGGACCCAAAAGCAGAGGGATATCACATGCATGGATGTCCTTTCTGAGAAGCAAGGTGTTCCAGCTTTATATCAGGCACCCCACCTTGGAGATCTGTAGCAAGAAGATGAGATCCCATAACATCTGGCTTTGAACATTTTTGGGGTTTAAATCCATTAAAGCTGAGAAGCTATAGGAAAATTACAATCCACTGGTAACAGGCTTGTGCACTGTAATCATCACTCCAAAATTCATCAGAGAAACAGCAGTTTGAGGTGCACCTGGACTACAAGTGAAGGAGACTTATTGGATAATTTCAGAGAAAGTTCCATGAGGTCAGGGATCTGTGGAAACTTTCACGGAGAAAGAAAATGCTGGCAAGTGACATTTTTTCTTACCCTTCTCCAGCCTAGCTGGCTCAAGGCTTGTAGACAGCAGTTCTGACACTGTCCATCTATCTTTCTATTATTCTTCAGCAGAAAATTTGAGAACAGAAGGGAATGACATGATATATTCAAAGTGAAAAAATATGTATACAATCATGAATACTGTACCTTGCAAAATTATCATTCAGAATTTAAGTAAAAATAGTGTTTCTCAGATAAACAAAAGTTAAAAGAGTTCATCACCACTACATTGGCCTTACAAGAAATGTTAAAGGAATTTCTTTAAGTTGAAATAAAGTCTAAAACTAGAAATAAGAATATTATGAAAAGAACTACACTGGTAAAGCACACATATAGCATAAGTAGTACAGTAATCAATTATAAAGCCAGTATAAAAGTTAGAAGACAAAAATAATAAAATCAGTAAGATCTACAATAATTAGTTAAAAGCTACACAAAATAAAAAGATGTAAAACATGACCACAAATACATAAAACATGGAAGGAGTAAAATGTAGTACTTTTCAAATGTGTTCAAAACTAATTGGCCATCAACTTAGCATACACTGTTATGTATAACGGGTGTTATAAATGAACAGCATAATGACTACAAACCCAAACCCTATAGTAGATACACAAAAAATAAAGAGAAATTAATCCAAACACAACCCAAAAAGGTTATCCGGTCACCAGAAAATACAGCAAGAAGAAAGGAACAGAGAAGAACTACAGAAACAAGAAAACAATTAACAAAATGACAACTATCAATAACTACTTAAAATGTAAATGGACTAAATGATGCAAACAAAAGACAGAGGGTGACCAAATGAATAATAATAAAAAAAAAAAACCTCTCTATATGACATCTACAAGAGACTCACATAAGACCTAAAGACATATAAAGTCTGAAAGTGAAAGAATAGAAACAAATATTCCTTGCAAAATAGTTTTTTAATCAGGCAACAATACTTACATAAGATGAAATAGATTCTAAAACGGTCTGTAACAAAAGACAAAGAAGGACATTACATAATGATAACAGAGTCAATCCAACAAGAGGATTGTCATAGAATCTGGGTCTAAAGTTCTTGTCTAGCAAGAAAGGGGGATGGAGGATTAAATGTGAGATATGGCTAATGTCCAGGAAAAGATAAGACCCCCCATGAAGGGTCCTTGTTCCATTTTTATTAGGATCAGAAGGCTTACAAACATGGTGATGCATGGCACAAAGAGACAATGAAGCTGTGAACATTAACTCATGGACATGAAGGAAAGGGAGTCTTGAAGGTATTCAGGGTTAGGGGTTTCAGTTAATACAAAACAAAATCCTGCCCCCGGGGTGGCCAGGCAGAAGGTTAGTTTAGAGCAGACAGGAAGCACCACCTCTGTTTACTTAAAATGGTCTAGGGTATGAGACAGAGCACATAACCTCAGGGTTAATAAAGAACCTTTCTTTTGTTAATTAGCTCCACTCTGGTCAACTTCACCTGCAGCACAGAGGTCTATAGCCCTATTTACCTGTTTACTTAATTTGGTCCTTCTTTCCTGTGAAAGCAGCTTTCAGCTCTAGTACTAAATTGGGGGGGGGGGCACTTTCACCCTGAATACCTAATCTTGCTTACCTCATATATCCTTCTTTGGGGATCTTTGCCCCTCCCTCTATCCTGGGTGTCTTTGTCCTCTTCTCTATTCTGAGGGCCTTAGCCCCCCTTCTCCATCCTTACTCGCCTAATCTTGTTTACCCAAATTTGGGTGAGAGCATCTTATGGATGTGTAATTCTTTATGCCTTGTTAACCCACTGGTGAAAGCCCAGGGAATTTCTAAGCTTATTCCCCACAGAGGATATACCAATTGTAAATATCTTTGCAACCAACATAGGAACATCTAAATATGTAAAGCAAATATTAATGGACATAAAGGGAGAAATTGACAGTAAAGCAATATTGGCAAGTCACTTATATCAAAGGATAGATTATCCAGACAGAAAACCGTGGAAGAAACAGCTTTGAATGACACATTAGACCAGATGGACTTACAGAATATTCCATCCAAAACCAAGAGGATACACATTCTTTTCAAGAACACATGGAATATTATAAAGGATAGCTCATAATGTCACACCACAAACTAAATCTTAATAAGTTTAAGGAGATTGAAATCATATATAAAACATCTTTTCCCACCAAAATGGTATGATACTAGAAATCAAATACAAGAGAAAACAAACGAAAACACACACACACACACACACACACACACATTTAGTGGCTAAACAGCATGCTTCTAAATAACCATTGGGTCAATGGAAAACTCACAGGCAAATTTTTTTTAAAAATGAGAGATCAATGGAAATGGAAACACAATGTTCTAAAATCTTTTGGATGAAGCAAAAGTAGTTGTAGCAAGTATGTTTATAGTGATACAAATGTACCTCAAGGAAGAAGAAAAATTTCAAATAAACAATATAACCTAACATCTAAAGAAACTAGAAAAATAGAACAAACCTAGCCCAAAGTTAGTAGTAGAAAGGAAATGAAATAATCAGAATGGAATTAAATAAAATAAAAACTAAAATAAAAAGTTTATAAAAACAATGAAACTACAATGAAGGAAACCATTAAAATAAAAAGGTAATGTGATGTATGGTAAAATATATTGGCAAATGATTTCTTTGACAGAAATTTAATATCCAGAATATATAAAGAACTCATACAACTCAACATACAGTACTCCAGTGGAAAAAAAATGGGCAGAGGGCCTACATAAACATCTTTCCAAAGAAGACACACAGACATATTACAAGGTGCTCAATGTCACTAATTATCAAGGAAATGGAAATCACAAACACAACGAGGTATCACCTCACATCAGTTAGAATGATTAGTATCAAAAGGACAAGAAATAATGAATGTTGACAAGTATGTATAGAAAAGGGAAAGATCATGCAATTGTTACTGATAATGTAAATTGGTGCAGCCACTATGAAAAACAGTGTGGAGTTTACTAAAACTAAAAATAGAAATACCATATGATCCACTAATTACATTTCTGGGTATTTTTCCCCAAAAAAACTAAAAGCACTAATATAAAAATATATATGCACCCCAATGTTTACAGCTATATCATTTGCAATAGCCAAGATATGGCAGAAACGCAAGTGCCCATCAATGCATGAATGGATAAAGATGTGGTATAAATATACAATGTGGATAAATAAGATGTAGTATGGAATATTTTCATTCATACAAAGTATTAGATAACCATTTACAACAACATGGATGGGCCCAGAGGGCATTAAGCTAAGAGAAATAAGTCAGACCTAGAAAGTAATTAGTGTATTATATCACTTTTATGTGTTATATAAAATACAAAACAAATGAACAAAGAAATCAAAACAGAAAAAAAAGAATAATAAATACAGAGTATGAACTACTGGTTACTGCAGTTGAGGTGTGCGTCAGGATGGTTAAATATTTGAAGAGATTTAAGAGATACTTACATCTAGTTATATAATAAATCACAAGGCTGTAAAATACAGCATAGGTAATATAGTCAATACTACTGGAATAGCATTGTGTGATAACAGGTGGTAACTATACTTGTGGTGGGAATTTTGTAATGTATGTAATTTTTTAAATTATTTGATTGTAAGTTCTTTTTTCCTTCCATGTTTTAATTTAAATCCTAGTAAGTTAACATACACTGCAATATTAGTTTCAAATGTATGATATAATGATTCATCACTACATAACCAACCTAGTGCTCATCACAAGTGCCTTCCTTAGTACCCATCACCCATCTAGCCCATTTCCCAATAACCTCCCTCCAGTTTGTTTTCTATAGTAAAGAATCTGTTTCATGGATTGTCTCTCTCTGTCTCTCCCCACCATGTTCATCTGCTTTATTTCTTAAACTCCACATATTAGTGAAATCATATGGTATTTGCTTCTTCTTAATGACTTATTTCACTTGGCTTAATAAACTCTAGCCCCATGCATGTTGTTGAAAACGGCAAGATTTCATTCTTTTTTATGGAGAGTAATACTCCAGTGTATTTGTATATAAAATACTCCCCTGTGTGTGTGTATCACTTCTTCTTTATCCTTTCATCAGTCAATAACAATCAATGGACATTTGGGCCCTTTCCATAATTTGGATATTGTTGATAATGCTGCTATAAACATCGGAGTACATGTATCTCTTAAAATCCGTATTTTTGTGTCCTTTGGGTAAATACTTAGTAGTGGAATTGCTGGCTCATAGCGTAGTTCTATTTTTAACTTTTTGAAGAACCTCCATAATGTATTCCAGAGTGGTTGCACAAGTTTGCATTCCCACAGCAGTGTAAGAAGGTTCCCCTTTCTCCACATCCTTGCCAACATCTGTTGTTTTTCCCATGTTAATTTTAGCCATCTTGACTAATGGTGTGAGGTGCTTTCTCATTTTTAATTTTGATTTGTATTTCCCCGATGATGAAAGATGTTGACCATCTTTCCTTATATCTGTTAGCCATCTGTTTGTCTTTGGAAAGATGTCTACTCATGACTTCTGCCCATTCTTTAACTAGATTATTTGGATTTTGGCTCTTCAGTTTTATAAGTTCATTATATATATTAGATACTAGCCCTTTATCAGATATGTCATTTGAGAATATCTTCTGCCATTCCATAGGGTGCCTTTAAGTATTTTTTATTGTTTTGTTTTGTTTTGTTTTGCTGTGCAAAAACTTTTATCTTGATGAAGGCCCAGTAGTTAATTATTGTTTTTGTTTCCACTGCCTCCAAAGACATGTCTATTAAGAAGTTGCTATGGCCAATGTCAAAGAGGTTGCTGCCTCAATTCTCCTCTAGGATTTTGATGATTTCCTTTCTCACATTTAGGTCTTTCATCCATTTTGAATTTATTTTTGTGTGTGGTATAAGAAAGTGGACCAGTCTCATCCTTCTGCATGCTGCTGTCCAGTTTTCCCAACAAAATTTGTTGAAGAGATTATCTTTTATCCATTGAATATTCTCTCCTGTTTTGTCTAAGACTACTTGACCATATACTTGTCGGTCCATGTCAGGGTTTTCTATTCCACTCCACTGATCTTTGTGTCTGTTTTTCTGCCAGTACCATACTATCTTGATCACAACAGATTTGTTTTTGATTACTGATACAATTTCCTTTCTGGTTATTAATCTGTTCAAGTTTTCCATTTCTTTCTGTTTCAGTATTGATAGTTTATACATTTCTAGAAATTCACATATATTTTTTCCAATTTGCCTAATTTGTTGGCATATATTTTTAAAAATATTTTCTTTTGGTTGGTTGTATTTATGTGGTGTGGTTTGGGATTTGTCCCCTCTCATTTTAGTTTATTTATTTGGGTCCTTTCTCTTTTCTGTTTTATAAGTCTGGCTAGGAGTTTATCAATTTCATTAATTATTACACAGAACCAGGTCCTGGTTTTATTGTTGTTCTACTAAATTTTTTGTTTCTGTATCATTGATTTCTGCTCTAATCTTTATTATTTTCCTTCTTCTGTTGGCTTTAGTCTTTATTGTTCTTTATTTGCCTCATTTATATGTAAGGTTTCTTTCAGATTTTTCTTGCTATATTGCTATATACGGTCTATATAAGGCCTATATTGTTATATACTTTCCACTTATGACCACTCTTGCTGCATCCCAAAGGTTTCAGACCATGATTTTTTTAAGTTATTTATTTATTTGGGGACATAGAAGAAGAGAGAGAGACAGAGAGAGAAAGTGGGCAAGGGGAGAAAGAGAGGGAGAGAGAGAATCCCAAGTAGGTTGTGCACTGTCAGTGCAGAGCTGATGCAGGGCTTGAACTCACTAACTGTGAGATCATGACCTCAGCTGAAATCAAGAGTCAGACAGTCAACATCCTGAGCCACCCAGATGCCCACAGATCATCGTGTTTTCATTGTTATTTTTTCCACGTGTTTTTACATTTATTCTTTAATTTTCTGGTTGACTCATTCATTCTTTAGCAGGATGTTCTTTATTTTCTATATATTTGTGTTCTATCCAAACTTTTTCTTGTGGTTGATTTCAAGTTTCATAGTGTTGTGGTCAGAAAACATGCATGGTATGGTTTAAATCTTTTTGCACTTGTTGAGGCCTGATTTGTGACCCAGTCTCTTATCTATTTTAGAGAATGTCCCTTGTGCACTTGAAAAGAATGTGTAGGATGAAATAAATGTTCTGAATATGTCTGTAAGTCCATGTGGCCCAGTGTGTCATTCAAGCCACTCTTTCCTTTTTGGTTTTTGCTTAGATGATCTGTCCACTAATGTATGTGTGGTGTTAAAGTCCCTGGCTATTATTGTATTACTATCACTGAGGTATTATGTTTGTTATGGTTATATATATATATATATATATATATATATATATATATATATATATTCTTCTAAGTTGGGAGCAAAATATTTGCAAACTTTAGGTCTTATTGATGGATAGACTGCTTTAATATAATATAGTGCTCTCCTTCAACTCTTATTACAATCTTTGTTTTAAAATCTAGTTTGTCTAAGTATTGCTACTCTGGCTTTCTTTTGTTGTCCATTTGCTTGGTAAATATTTCTCTGTCCCTTTACTTTCAATCTGCAGGTGTCTTTAGGTCTAAACTTAGTCTCTTGTAGGCAGCAAATAAATGGGTCTTGTTTCTTTATCCACTCTGATATCCTATATATTTTGTTTGGAGCATTTTGTCCATTTACATCCTTAGTAATTATAAATGGATATGAATTTCATGTCATTGTTTACTTGTTTTGTTGTTGTTTGTGGATATATTTCTGTTCCTTTCTAGCTTTTTATGCTTTTGGTGTCCCCCCCCCCAAAGAGTCCTCTTGAATAGGTCTTGCAGGGCTGGTTTAGTGGCCATGGAGTCCCTTAGTTATTGCTTTCTGAGAAATTCTATCTGTCCTTCTCTTCTAAATTATACCCTGTTGGATATATTCTGTTTGAAAATTTTTCCTATTTAGCACGTTGAATTTATTATGCCACTTCCTTCTGCCCTGCCAAATTTCTGTGGGGAGGTCTGCTAATAACTTTATTTTCCCTCCTTAAAAGTTAGGGACATCATTTGTCTTGCTGCTTTTAGGATTTTTCTTTATCTCTATATTTTGTAAATTTAATTGTGATGTGTCTTTTTCTTGGCCTGCTTTTGTTGATTTTGATGGGAGTTCTTTGTGGCTCTAGATTTGGATGTATGTTTCCTTCCCCAGATTAGGGAATTTTTCCACTATAATTGCCTCAAATAAGTTTCCTGCCCACTTTTCTCTCTTCTTCTCCTGTGTCTCCTATGATAGAAATGTTATTAGGTTTCATGGAATCATTGAGTTCCCTAAGTCTACATTTGTGATCCAAGATTTTTCTTTTCTTCTTTTGTTAAACTTCATTGTTTTCCACAATTATATCTTCTATATCACTTGTTCATTCCACGGCTCTTATATCTTTGTGGTAATTACAGCAGTCAATTTTGAATCTCAGTTTTTGCATTTTTCATTTCAGCCTGATTGGTTTTAAGCTCTTTTATCTCTGTGGTAAGCATATCTCTGATGTCTTCTATGCTTTTCTCAAGCCCAGCTGATATCCTTATGATTGTTGCTTTAAATTCTGGATCAGGCATATTACTTATATCTGTTTCAATTAGATCCTTTGCCGTGACCTTTTCTTGTTCTTTCCTTTGGGATTAATTCCTCCATCTTGGCATTTTGTCTAGGTCTCTGTCTTCTTCTATGTGTTAGAAAAGCCTGTTATGTTCTCTGCTCCTGAGAGTAATGACTTTAATAAGAAGAGACCATATACCATCTGGGACCTTGTGCTTCAGGAAGTATCTCTGGTATATGCTGTGTTCATTCTGCTGCTGTCTTGGCTGCTTTTTCCCTCAAGTCAGTCCTCTGCAGAGTTTCTCCTTGCTTGCTCTGGGGAGTGTTTGGACCTTGGCCAGAGTGTGCTGAGTTTTAACTAGGTGTGTTCTGGTCTGCTTGTCAAAAAAGACCTGTTGCTATTTCCACTAGAGCTGAAGCTTTGCAGAACTCTGTTCAGTATATATGGTGCATGCATGGCTTTGTGCTAGTTTTCTGGGGGATGGGCCTGCTATGCTGTTTCTCAAGCAAACTTGCCCAAGAAAACCAGTAGCAGCAGAACACAGACTGAATTTAGTTTATGCTGAAAGGCAGAGGAAGGAAATGGTGCTGATCAGCTCCTTTGTTCATGGACAGGGGAGTTTGTGCTTTGTCATGTCAGGCAAGCCCTCCCAGAAGAGTGAATAATTTCCCCTCTTGAGTCATAGGTGTTTTTCAGATTGCTGTTTTTGCATTGTCTGTGTCCAAGTTGCTTGCCTGCATGGAGCAGTGCAATGCACTTTGGGCTCTATCCCAGACAGACTGGCTGAGTTTTAAAACTCCAAACTTTACAGACCTGATGTGGCAGACACCTGCACTCGTCTTCTGGGGGCAGGTCTCACCATGCTGGAATTGATGCAGGTTTGACCCAGAAGGGCAGTCACACTGGAGTGCAAGCGTGTCATATTTGGAGCAAAACACACTAAAGAGGCCAGTGCTCAGATTAACTAACCTCAGCAGGTGTCTCTATACCTATGCTGAGAGGAAGGGAAGGAAAATGGTCCCACCAGCTCTTTTGTCCAAGAAGAGTCATTGCCACCTCTCAGATGCACTCCCAGAAGAAAGAATTTTCTCTCCCAGTGTGTCTCTGGTTATTCTCAGATCGTGTAGTCTGTCCCCAGGTTACCCATCTTCCTTCTTTACTGGAGCATGCAATGTCCCCAGCACTCTGTACTAGTCATGATGCAGACCTCAATAACTCCAGTCTTTCTGCCTCACTAGTTGCAAAAACTCACGACAATTAGCCCCTCTCATTTTCCAAGCCAATGGCATTGGGAAGTGTTTTCCTTGTGCAAAACCCTGTGTACTCCTCCTTCCCTCTAGTCTTTCTCCCTCTCCTCTGCAGAACCCATGATATATTTCTCCCCCAATGTGTATTTCCACACCTCCTACCTTCCATGATGTGATCTCTTCTCTTCTCTAGCTGTGCAGTTGGTTCTGTCTGTCCTCAGATTGATTATTGGGTATTCAGAAAGATTTGATAGTTATCTAGCTGTGTTAGAGGGATGAGGTAATCCTAAAGTCCTCCTACTACTCCACCACCTTAGCTCCTTTTTTAATGCATTTAATTTTTCAATCACTATGTTTTACACCTGAAACCAATGTAAGATTGTATTTAAACTATACTTCAATTAAATTAAAAATATATATTATCAAATTCAATTCAATAGCACATAAGAGGTTTATCTCCCATTATTAAGTCAGTTTTATCTGAGTTGCATGGATGGTCCACATATGAAAATCAATAAATGTGATACGCCACATTAATGGAATGAAAGATAAAAATCATATTATAATCTCAACTGATGCAAAAAGAAACATTTAACAAAATACAATATTTCTTCATGATGAAATTGTTAAATTGTGTATGTAATGAATCTTCCTCAGCATAATAAACACCATATATGACAAGCACATTGCTAATGTCACGCTCAGTGCTGAAAATTGAAAATCCTTTCCTGTAAGATTGGGAACAAGACAAGAATGTCCACTCTTGACATTTCTATTGAACATAGTACAGAAAGACCTAGCCATAGGAATTAGACAAGAAAAATGAAGACATATGTCAGAAAGGTAGAAATAAAATTATCTCTTTTCACAGAAGAAATTACCTTTAATTTTGGAGTTATGATTTGGACAGCCTGATCTGTGGTCTTCCATAACACATCATATTTCATCCTCACCATGATGACTACCTACCTCACACAATGATTGTTTTCCACTACCCAGATAAATTTTTATTACACCAACTGTGTTGATTGTCAGAATGCCTGGATATGTTACATATAAAGTATGGCTTCTAATGATGATTCATATATAAACTTAGACACATCTCCCTAGAAAATGCCTAGAAGTATTTTGCTCTTCATTAAAATGTCATGTTGAATGTGGATTAAAGTCCATGAAAACTATATTTTAAGAAGCAAATAGAAATTCTGACATGATATTTCTCTTTATGATTATTTTTTTTTACTTTTAAAAATAATTTCTTTAAAATTTCAGGATAGATAGCATACAGTGTTATATTAGCTTCAGGTGTACAATATAGTGATTCAATAATTCTATGCATCACCCAGTGCTCATCATGATAAGTGTAATACTTAATCCCCATCACCTATTTTATCCATGCTTTTTCTCTCCTCACCTCTGGTTGCCATCATTTTTTTTTTTGTCTATAGTTAAGAGTCTGTTTCTTCATTTCTCTCTGTCTCCCTCTGTCTCTCTCTTTTTCCCTCTTGGTTGTTTATTTTGTTTCTTAAATTCCACATATGAGTGAATCATGGTATTTGTGTTTCTCTGACTGATTCATTTTGCTTAGCATTATACTATCTAACTGCATCCATGTCATTGAAAATAACAAAATTTCATTATTTTCTATGGCTGAATAATATTTTAATGTGGATATATATACCATTATTTAATCCATTTATATATCAATGGACATGAGCTGATTGCATAATTTGGCTATTATAAATAATGCTGCTATAAAAATAGGGGTGCATGGATCCCTTTGAATTAGTGTTTTGTTTTGTTTTTTTTTTTGTATTTTGGGGTAAATACCTTGTAGTGACATTACTTGATCATAAAGTAGTTCTATTTTTAGCATTTTGAGGAGACTTCTTACTGTTTTTCACAATAGCTGCACCAGTTTGCATCCCACAAACAGTGCAAGAGGTTCCTTTTTCTCCACATCCTTGCCAACACTTGTTTCTTGTGTTCTTGATTTTAACCATTCTGACACGTGTGTGAAGTGGTATCTCATCGTAGATTTCATTTGCATTTCCCTGATTTTCAGTGATTTTGAGCACCTTTTTATGTGTCTATTGGCCATCTGTATGTTATCTTTGGAGAAATATGTGTTCACGTCTTCTATCCATTTTTAATTTATTTGTTTTTTAGGTGTTGATTTTTATAAGTTCTTTATATATTTTGGATACTAACGCTTTATCAGATATGTCATTTGCAAATATCTTCTCCTATTCCATAGATTGCCTTTTAGTTTTGTTGATTGTTACTTTTTTCTGAGCAGAAATATTTTATTTTTATGTAGTACCAATAGACTATTTTTGCTTTTATTTTCTTTGCCTCAGGAGACTTATCTGGAAAAACATTGTGATGGCTGATGTCAGAGACCTTACTGCCTGAGCTCTCTTCTATGATTTTTATGGTTTCAGGTCTCACATGTAGGTTTCAAGCTATTTGAATTTCTTTTTCTGTATGGTGTAAAAAAGTGCTCCAGTTTCATTCTTTTCCATGTAGCTTTCCAGTTTCCCCAACACCATTTGTTGAAGAGACAGCTTTTTACTCCCATTGGATATTCTTCCCACTTTGTCAAAATTAAATTGACCATATAGTTGTGGGTTTATTTCTAGGTTTTCTATTCTATTCCACTGAACTATTTGTTTATTTTTGAACCATTACTATAATGTTTTGTTTACTACAGCTTTTTCTGGTAGAAATTCCACTGAAATGTTGGATTGCAATGATAAAAACATACAGTCTTGTGCTGTTTTTTGGGAAAAGACACTCAGTCCTTCACTCTTTAATTAACTTTAATTTTTTAATTTAGCTTTAATTTTTTTGTTTTTGCTTTTATTTTTAGATCCTTAAATTTTTGCTTATCAAGTTAAAAAATTCTTTATTATTAATTTTCTTTAAACTCTTATAATGGGGCACCTGAATGTCTCAGTCAGTTAAGCATCCAACTTTTGATTTCAGCTCAGGTCATGATCTCATGATTGTGAGATTGAGTCCTGCATCAGGCTCCATGCTGAGAGCGAAGAGCCTGCTTAGGATTTTCTCTCCCTTCCTCTGCCCTTTCTCCTCCCCCCCTCCAAAGTAAATAAATAAAACAGACTTTAAATTTTTGTAATGAATTGATGTTGAATTATGTCAACATTTTCTACATAAATTTATACAATCATATTTCATATTTACTCTGCTTATATTGTGAATTATATAAGTTGATTTTCAAATGTTGAACCAGTTTTAAGTGTCTGAGATAAACCCCACTTGATCATGGTATATAATTATTTTTCTATATTACTGAATTTCTTCTACTATTATTTAGCAAACAACTTTTGCATCTATATTTATTAGATATATTGGTTTGTAGTTTAAGCTTTTTTCTGTCTCTGGTTTTGGTATCAGAATAATGTTGGCTTAATAAAATGATTAGAAATAATTTTCATCCTCTATTTTCTGGAGAAAACTGTATATAATGTTGGGTAATTTTTTTCTTTTTCAATTTTTTTTTCAATTTTTTATTTAGTTGTATTTTAAATTCATGTATAATTAACCTACAGTGTAATTTTAGTTTCAGGCTTACAATATAATGACTCAACTATTCTATATATTACTCAGTGCTCATCACAGTACGTGTACTGTTAATCCCCTTCACTTATTTCACCCATCCCCTTATTCACCTTCCCTCTGGCAAACATGAGTCTGGCTTATTTTTGTTTTTTTTTCTCTTTGTTCATTTGTTTTGTTTCTTAAAATAGACATATGAGGGAAATCATGTGACATTTTCTTTTTCTGACTTATTTCACTGAGCACTATACACTATATATCCATCTATGTTTTTACAAATGGCAGGACTATATACTTTTTATGGCTGAATAATAAATATAGACTGCATCTATTTTGTAGAATTAGTGTTTTTCGTTTCTTTGACTAAATACCTAGTAATTGGAGTGCCTAAGTAGCTCAGCAAGTTAAGTGTCCAACTCTTGGTTTCACCTCTGGTGATGATCTCATGGTTCATGAGTTCAAGTCTCACATCAGGCTGTAAACTGACAGTGTATATCGGGCATGGGCTTCTCTCTCTCTCTCTCTCTCTCTCTCTTTCTCTCTCAAAAATAAATAAATAAACTTAAATACCCGGTAGTGAAATTGCTGGCTTATATGGTAATTTGATTTTTATTTATTTTTATTTTTCATGTTTTAATATGAAAGTTATCGTCAAATTGGTTTCCATACAATACCCAGTGCTCATCCCAACAGGTACCCTCCTCAATGCCCATCACCCACTTTCCCCTCCCTCCCACCCCCCATCAACCCTTATTTTATTCTCAGTTTTTAAGAGTTTCTTATGGTTTGCCCTCCTCCCACTCTAACTTTTTTTTTCCCTTCCCTTCCCCCATGGTCTTCTGTTAAGTTTCTCAGGATCCACATAAGAGTGATAACATATGGTATCTGTCTTTCTCTCTATGACTTATTTCACTTAGCATCACACTCTCCAAGTCCATCCACGTTGCTACAAAGGGCCACATGTCATTCTTTCTCATTGCCAAGTTGTATTCCATTGTACATATAAACCACAACTTCTTTATCCATTCATCAGTTGATGAATATTTAGGCACTTTCCATTATTTGGCTATTGTTGAAAGTGCTGCTATAAACATTGAGGCACAAGTGCACCTATGCATCAGCACTCCTGTATACCTTGGGTAAATTCTTAGCAGTGCTACTGCTGGGTCATAGGGTAGATCTATTTTTAATTTTTTGAGGAACCTCCACACTGTTTTCCAGAGTGGCTGCACCAGTTTGCATTCCCACCAACAGTGCAAGAGGGTTCCTGCTTCTCCACATCTTCTCCAGCATCTATAGTCTCCTGATTTGTTCATTTTAGCCACTCTGATTGGCATAAGATGATATCTGAGTGTGGTTTTGATTTGTATTTCCCTGATGAGGAGTGGCATTGAGCATCTTTTCATGTGCCTGTTGGCCATCTGTATGTCTTCTTTAGAGAAGTGTCTATTCATGTCTTCTGCCCATTTCTTCACTAGATTATTTGTTTTTTGGGTGTGAAGTTTGGTGAACTCTTTATAGATTTTGGACACTAGCCCTTTGTCCGATATGTCATTTGCAAATATTTTTTTCCCCATTCTGTCGGCTGCCTTTCAGTTTTGTTGATTGACTCCTTTGCAGTGCAGAAGCTTTTTATCTTCATGAGGTCCCAAGAATTCATTTTTGCTTTTAATTCCCTTGCCTTTAGGGATGTGTCAAGTAAGAAATTGATGTGGCTGCGGTCAGAGAGGTTTTTCCCTGCTTTCTTTTCTAGGGTTTTGATGGTTTCCTGTCTAACATTCAGGTCCTTTATCCATTTTGAGTTTATTTTTGTGAATGGTGTAAGAAAGTGGTCTAGTTTCATCCTTCTGCATGTTGCTGTCCAGTTCTCCCAGCACCATTTGTTAAAGAGACTGTCTTTTTTTTCCATTGGATGTTCTTTCCTGCTTTGTCAAAGTTTAGTTGGCCATACTTTGGTGGGCCCAATTCTGGAGTCTTTATTCTATTTCTTTGGTCTATGTGTCTGTTTTTGTGCCAATACCATGCTGTTTTGATAATTACAGCTTTGTAGTAGAGGCTAAAGTCTGGGATTGGGATGCTTTCCGTTTTGGTCTTTTTCTTCAATATTACTTTGGCTATTCAGGGTCTTTTGTGGTTCCATACAAATTTTAGGATTGCTTGTTGTAGCTTTGAAAAGAATGCTGGTGCAATTTTGATTGGGATTGCATTGAATGTGTAGATTGCTTTGGGTAGTATTGATATTTTAACAATATTCTTCCAATCCATGAGCACGGAATGTTTTTCCATTTCTTTGTATCTTCCTCAATTTACTTCAAAAGCTTTCTATAGTTTTCAGCATACAGATCTTTTACATTTTTGGTTAGGTTTATTCCTAGGTATTTTATGATTCTTGGTGAATTGTGAATGGGATCAGTTTCTTTATTTGTCTTTCTGTTGCTTCATTATTAGTGTATAAGAATGCAACTGATTTGTGTACATTAAGTTTGTATCCTGCAACTTTGCTGAATTCATGTATCGGTTCTAGCAGACTTTTGGTGAAGTCTATTGCGTTTACCATGTATAATATCATGTCATCTGCAGAGAGTGAAAGCTTGGATTCATCTTTGCCAATTTTGATGCCTTTGATTTCCTTTTGTTGTCTGATTGCTGATGCTAGCACTTCCAACACTATGTTAAACCACAGCAGTGAGAGTGGATATCCCTGTCGTGTTCCTGATCTCAGGGGGAAAGCTCTCAATTTTTCCCCATTGAGGATTATATTAGCTGTGGGCTTTCATACATCGCTTTCATGATGTTTAAATACGTTCCTTCTGTCCTGACTTTCACAAGAGTTTTTTTAAGTGATTTTTAATTTTTAGAAAAGCCTCCACACTGTTTTCCTAGTGACTGTACCAGCTTGCATTTCTACCAGCAGTGCAGTAGGATTTCTTCTCCACATCCTTACCAACACTTTTTGCTTATGTTTTTTTTGTTTTTGTTTTTGTTTTCGTTTTTGTTTTTTTGGGTTTTTTTGGTGTTTTATTTTGTTTGTTTGTTTGGGTTTTTTTTGGCCATTATGTCAAGTGTGAAGCGATATCCCTTTAATTATTAGGTAGAATTCTCCAATGAAACATTCTGGCTTTGCAGTCTTCTTTTTGTGAGAGGAGATCTTAAATTATGAAATTAATTTCCTCAATTTTCGGGCTATTTAAATTATTTGTTTCATATTCGTGAACTGAGATGAATTGTACTTTTGAAGGAATTGGACCATTTTATCAAAAGTTGTCTTTTTTTGGAGAGAGAGAGAAAGACACAGAGAGGGGAGGCAGTGAGAGAAAGAGTGAGAATCTTAAGCAGGCTCCATGCTCAGAACAAAGCCTGATGCAAGGTTCAACCCCAATGATCTTGGGATCATGACTTGAGCCAAAATCAACAGTCAGACGCTCAAGTAACTGAGCCACCCAAGTGCCCCAAAAGTTGTCAAATTTATGCTTTTAGACGTATACATAGATAGATAGATATACATAGATATAGATATAGATATAGATGATATAGATATAGATATAGATAGATATAATCTTCTAATGATCCTGTTGCTCTCTGCAGCACCTATACAGATATCTTCAATTTCATTCTTGATATTGGTAATTTGTGTCAATTTTTCTGTGTCAGTCTAGCTAGGGTTTTGTTTGTTTGTTTTTATTGATTTTTTCAAGGAACCAGCTTTTTCATTTATTGTCATTTTTCTACTTTTTCTCTTTCCAATGATATTAAATTATATGTTTATTTTTCTTCCTTCTGAATGCTTTATTTTGCTCTTATTTTTCTAGTTTCCTAAGGTGACATTTTAAATTACAGATTTCATTTTGTTTTCCTAATATAAGGTTTAATATAATGCTGTTTGGCTATGTCCCACAAATTTTGATATGGTGAATTTTAATTTTCATTTAATTCAATGTATTTTTCATTTGTGTTATGACTTCTTGCTTATCTCATGGATTGTTTTTTCTTTCAGAAATGTCCTCCTAGCTTCTCTCTGTATGGAGATTTTCTTATTACCTTCCCATTAGTGTTTTGTAATTTCATTCTATTATCAGGGAACAAACTTTATATGACTTCAACTATTTTAAATATGTGAGTTTTTTTTAATGACTCAGGATATAGTTTATTTTGATGAGTGTTCTATAGTTATTAGAAAATATGTGTCTTCTGCTATTGTTTGGGTGGAATGTTCTACAAATGTAAGTTAGACCCTTCTTGATGTTGTTGAGTTTTGTACTTTTATAATTGAGTTTAGTTTTATTGATTGGTGTAAAAGAGATGTCAAGTCTTTACATAAAATTATTATTTATTTCCTTTTTAATTCATCTTTTTTGCTTTACATCTTTTTCAGCTCAGTTTCATGAACACACATTTAGAACTGCGCTTTTCTTGGAGAATTGATATATTTATCATTTTGTCTCTCTCCCTGGTGATTTTTTTTTCTCAGAAAAATATATATCCATTCCTGCTTTCTTTTTATTGTGCTATATATTTTTTTATCCTTTTTCCTTCTACCTGCTTATATAATTATATCTATAATGAATTTCTTGTTGGGGCATCTGTGTGGCTCAGCTGATTGAGTGTTTGACTCTTGATTTTGGTTTGGATCATGATCTCAGGGTCATGGGATCGAGCCCCACATTAGGCTCCATGCAGGGCATGGAGCCTGCTTGGTGTTGTCTATCTCTTGTCCCCTCCCTCTTTCCCCTGCTCATGGTGTCTTTCTCAAATAAAAAAAAGAAAAGAGATGTGACAGTGACTTTGAAGTACCTAGGACACCAAGTTGCATTAGATGGCTTCAAAGTTATGCTTAATTATACAATTTTGTATATCTGTTTCCAAGAAGCATTTGAAAAACACTAATGTAGTCACAAGAGGGACATGTATGTGTTTGAGATGCAAGTTTAGGAGTCATTCACATAAAAATAATAGATGCTGTTTGATAGCACCAAAGGAGAGGGGCTTTCCTAATTCCAGGAAGATGTGTGGTCTTCAGATCATAATGGGAAAAGCCACAAGATATTGTTCTGTTATTGTTACATTTGATTGTGCTCTGTTATTGTTACATTTGACTGTGCATATGAGCATGTTTTAGTCTTTGAAGTTAGTAAGATTTTATAAAGGAAAATAGTTACATGTGTTTTAAGATATGTCTTTAACAATATAGACATAGATGTTTGTCTAAAATATTAAAATAGATATCTTTTCTCTTGGATATATAAAGGTAATGCATCTCTCTATATTACATTATGAAATATATTCTCATATAATTAATTAAGCTCTTCAGAAATCTCTAATAATAATAGATGCTTTTATCTCTACATTACCATCTATAACTCACAGACACACAAGAAAAGTTAGAGAAAGAATAAGTGTGCAGTTAGCATATGCCATAATTTAAAAGACCTGAGTTCTAGTGTTAGTTCTTACAGAAATTTCTTTTATGATGTTGAGTAACAAATTCTTTTTTTATATTACTTTCTCACACCTTTCTTTAAAGCACAAATCTTTATGTCAGATTACAATGGTCAGGAAGAAGTGCATGGTAGAGTCTCCCATTCTCTTCCACACTTCTTTGTCCAAGAGTAAGCCATTTCTTCTGCACTAAACTTGATCCACTTGTGAGTATTCTGGTTCATCAAACAGAATGTCAAATGTTTTTCACTGGATTGATCCTGTGTGAATTGACCTCAATTATTTTTTTAGGGAAAGAAAAATTTCCAGGACTGGGACACATCTGGTGGATCTCTCTTTTGTGATATATATGCTCTCACTTTAATAGGTCTGTTATGCATTTATATAAGAGGTTTATGCTCTTTTTCTTCCATTTTTTAGCAAAATACAAACAACATAACATTTACCATCTTAACCATTTTATTTAAATATAACTAACTTACAATATCAGATCAGTTTTAGGTGTAAAACATTTATTCAACAATTATACATTACTTAGTGCTCATCATAAGTGTATCACCTTAACTATTTTTAAGAATATATTCCATTGGTATTAAATTCATTCTTAATCTGCTACCATCACCACCATGCATCTCCAGAACTCTGTTCATCTGCTAAAATTGAAAATCTTACTGATTAAACAATAACTCTTATTCTAACCTCCCCCACAACACCTGGAAACCACCATACTAATTTCTACCTTTATAATTTTGAATATTCTAAGAGTTGTGCATTAATTTAATCACAGTATTTGCCATCTTATGACTGGTTTATTTCACATAACAAAATGTTCTCAAAGTCTTCCATTTTGTTGCATGTGTCAGAATTTTCTTTCTTTTTAGGGGTGAATAATATTTGATTGTATGTAAATATAGCATTTTGTTATCCATTCATCTGTCAATGGAAATTTGGTTTGTTTTTATCTTTTTGTTATTGTGAATAATGCTACAATAAAAATGTGTGCACAAATTTGGGTCTCTTTTTCCAATTCTTTTGAGTATATATGCAGAAGTGGAATTGCTGGATCAAACTGCAATTGCATTTTCAATTCTTTGAGGAACTGCCAGTTTTCCACAGCAGCTATATCATTTTACATTCTAATCAATAGTGCACACATGTTGTAATTTCTCCACATTTTTGCCAACACTATTCCCTCTCTCTCTCTCTCTCTCTCCTTGATATTGTCATTCTAATAGGCTTGTGGGTTTGATTTATATTTTCTTAATATTAGTGAATTTGAGCATCTTTAAGTATGCTTATTGGCCACATGTATATTTTTTTTTTTTGAAGAAATGTCTATTCAAGTCCTTTGCCCATTTTTGAATTGGATTGTTTCTTTTTATGTTGTCAAGGTTTAGGTATTCTTCATATATTCTAGATATTAATCCCTTATCAAATATGACTTGAATTTTTTTCCTCCTATTTTGTGTCTTGTCTTTGTACTGTTGATGGTGTCTTTTGATGTATAATTAAAAAAATAAGTCTAATTTTATTTGTTTCTTTTGTTGCCTTTACTTTTATTGCCTTATTTAAGAAATTATTGCCAAATTCAATGTTGTGAATATTTTACCTTATGCTTTTTCCCAAAGCATTTTATAATACTTACATTTAGTTCTTGGATGTATTTTGAGTTCATTTTTATATATGGTGTGAGATAAAGGTCTAAATTAATCTTACATATGGATATTCATATTTCCATACACCGTTTGTTGAAAAGACTATGGTTTCCCCCATTAAAAGTTCTCAGCCCCAGTGTTAAAAATTATATGAACATTTATGTAAGGGTTTATTTCTGGGCTCTATTCTACTCCATTGATTTGTATATCTATCTTTATGCTAGTACCACACAGTTTTGATTACTGCAGCTTTGTAGTAAGTTTGAAATTTTTTAAAAAATGTTAAGTCCTCCAGCTTTGTTCTTCTTATTCATAATTGTTTTGACAGTCTGGGGTCCTTTAAGATTCCATATGAATTTAAGGATGGATTTTTCTATTTCTGCAAAAGTCATTGGGTTTTGAAAGGGATTTCATTAAATCTGTAGGTCACTTTGGGTAATATGGACATATTAACAGTATTCATTTTTTCCAATCCATGAATATAAGGTGTGCTTCCATTTTTTATGTCTTAACTTTTATATCTTGCCTCTATGTTATACATATTGCATTATACAAATTTTCACCTACTTAATTCCTAAGGGATTTTTTTATGTTATTGTAAATATATATATTTTAAATTTCTTGTGGTTGTTCATTGTTAGTGTATAGAAATAAAATTAATTTTTTATTTGACTTTGAATTCTGCTACTTTGCTTAATTCGCTTATTAGTGCTAGCATTTTCTTGGTGAAGTCTTTGTGATTTTGTACATGTAAGGTTATATCTGTAAAGATAACTTTACTTCTTCCTTTCCTTGGATTTCTTGTATTTCTTTTCCTTGCCTAATTCTTCTGTCTAAAATTTTTAGTACTAGGTCAAACAGAAGCTGCAAAATGAGGTTTCCTTGCTTTATTCCTGATTTTAAAGAAAAAGATTTATTCACCATTGAGTATGATGTTAACTGTGGGTTTTTCATACATGATATTTATTATGTTAAGGTAGTTTCCTTCTATTCTTATTTTGTTGAATGGTTTATCATACATAGTTCATCCTAACTTAACCTGGTAATTGGAATGACCATTTATATTAACTTACTGGTTTTATCCAGAGGAAAAGAAAACTTCTCATGTTTGTTGACAAAAGGTACTTTGCAAATGGGAGCAAGGCACTCACAGTTGTTAGGCTCTCACTATCCCACTGGAACTGGGAGAGGAGCTTTCTCTCCTAATATTTGCATTCCAAAATGATGGCTCTCAAGGTGTTTCCTTTTTAAAGAGATGAGAAAGCACTTACAACAAGTTCCCTAAGGTAAATTATCTGAGAAAAATGAGGGAAAAAAAATTTCTATCTTCATTTTCAAATGAGAGAATTAAGCTTCTTATTTTTAATTTGCATTTGTCCTTATAATATGAGGATAATATTAATTATAATTGTCATTCTTCTTTAGTAAGTATTATAAATTAAAAGCAAAGAATCAGACAAAATACTATGTAAATATTATTCAATTAAAGCTTTAAAACCCAAGAGATAATTGCTGTTGTAATGTTACCATCATTGAATGAGGGAGAAAACTGCAGTGTAAGTGGCTTGCCAGAGTTTAAACAGATACAAAATAGGGGCACTAGATTTATGAACTGAGGTTTATGGTTCCTAAGTTCTTACAATTTCTACTATGCAACAGTGCCCAATAAAGATAAAAGTAAAACTTATAATGCTTGACTTGATAATGAGACAGGGAACTGTTGAACTAGGGCAACCCCTCACTACAGGCAGAGGTAAAGCCTAAGTGACTAAATGAGGGCTAAGTGTCTTTCTTTGGATAACAAGTTTAGAGATTTGTGTGAACTGAAAGCCAAGCAGATAATACAATCAATAAATGTTCACATTTCAATTCCAGTTGTATTATGATAGTTGAAGGTAGGGAATCTTTTCCCTGAATTAATTCAGGAAGAAGATATCAACTGCAAAGATACCATCTAAAGTCCTTGCATAAATTACAATTAGAGCTAAGATAAGACTCCCCATTCTGAAGCCTACAAAAATGAGCAGGAGACCTGGTCTTGTAGGTAATTATTCATGCTTGACACAGGATATTTGAAATATTTAGAAAAACTCAAAAAGCAAAATGAAAATCATTCTAATTCCATTGTCTAAACACATCCCTTATTAACATTGTGTTGCATTTGCTTCCAAAAATTTTGTTCCTTAAATCAGCACTACTGTGCACATTTGAAGATTACCTATTACTATGAGAG
Organism: Acinonyx jubatus; assembly: GCF_027475565.1. Taxonomy (NCBI): domain Eukaryota; kingdom Metazoa; phylum Chordata; class Mammalia; order Carnivora; family Felidae; genus Acinonyx; species Acinonyx jubatus. Next base: position 65,000,480 of record NC_069389.1, read on the forward strand.
ATGACAAGTGTCTGAAACTATGTTGTTGCGAGGCAAGGGTTCCATTAAGTTCCTGACACCTCTGCTTATTTGACCCAATGGATCATCAAACAAGCATTTGTTTACTTACAACTGATGATAAAAATCACTTCTCATGCAGGGACTGAGCTATCAAAGCTTTTCTTGTTTAAAGACCTCATTAGCATTGCTTAAGAACTTTGGCAATTATAACATCAAGGAATTTTTAATGAACAAGACCTAATTGCAAAATCCTCTTCTGATAATTAATGCAAACCATTATTGAAATACATGTAATCAATTACTTCAGCCACTTCAGACTTAAAAAGAGACCTAATCCTTTAGACCACCAAACCCTAATTGGCTTCTATAAAGATTGTTTTCAGTAGAAGCTCCCAAATTAAAAAAAAAAAAAAGAAATTTTAAAGAGGAACTAACAAATTCTATAAAACATAAGAAAGAACGGGGGAGGGGAATCATTTATAAAATTTAGCCAAATCCCATTAGCTAGTTCTGAATAGAAATTAAATAAAATTAAATAAAAAAAAGTTGGATCAACACAAATGACATGAAAGAACAGACTTTCTGCAAGGTATTATGCAAGTTTTGGAAAGATCTCAACTTCCAGGAATGTCAAAGGGTAAGATTCATTGTGGTTTAAGATCAAGATAAATAAAGAAAATCCAGAGTCACATCTGTAGAGGAGATTCAGAGTGGTGGAAGGGTCTTATGAAAGAACAAAATGTAATCCTTCTAAACATTTATGTAATATGTTGTTTTCAAGATTCTTTCATGTGTATTAATTAATCTTTAGTATTTTAAAAACATTGAAGCAGGGCACCTGGGTGGCTCAGTCCGTTAAGTGTCCGACTTTGGCTCAAGTCATGATTTCATGGTTCATGAATTTGAGCCCTGTGTCTGGCTCTGTGCTGACAGCTCAGCCCCTGGAGCCTGCTTCAGATTCTGTGTCTCCCTCGTTCTCTGCTCCTTCTACTCACCATCTGTCTTTCTCTGTCTTTCAAAAATGAATAAATGTTAAAAACATTTAAAAAAATGAGGCTTACAGAAATTAAATAACTTACTCAAGGACAGTTAGGATTTTAATTTTGTTTAATCTAATTGCACAGCCTTGACTAACAACTACGATGCTATATTCCTCCTAGATTAATTTAAATCAATTATATCCAACATCTTACTATTTTATTTAACTTTTATTTTTATCTTGAGAAGGTGGAGGAAGGACAGAGAGAGAAAGAGAGAAAGAAAGAGAGAGAGAGAGAATCACAAGCAGGCTCTGCACTGTCAGCACAGAGTCTTATGCAGGCTTGATCCCATGAACAGTGGGATCATGACCTGAGCCAAAATCAAGAGCCAGACACTTAACTGACTGAGCCACCCAGGAGCCCCTCCAATATCTTACTATGAAGAGTCATTTTTATTGTGTAATTTCCCCCCATAGATCCTTTATTCTGAAATGTTTTATTTATCAATAATTTGCATTATTTTGAATACATATCTTCAAGTTTATTAAGTCTCAGTAAAAAGTCAAAGAAAAAGGATAACTTTGTGAACTTTATCAAACCTCTATATGATTCATTCTTTGGGCTACATGAGAAATTGAAAATATTTCTTTTAAAACTTGTGGAACCTCCACTACAATTATTTTCAAGGACTGTCATTGGGATTCAATGAAACAAAAGAAAAGAAAGAAAGAAAGAAAGAAAGAAAGAAGACAATGACTTTATTTTGGAGTCATTTTATTCGCCTAAATGCAGTCAACATCATGATTATTTTTAATCATAGAGAGATTATAGTCATTAGGCAAAACAAAGTTCAAATCTGGAAAACCATCTATACCATGGAATTAGAAACTATTGAGGCACCTGAATGGCTCAGTAAGTTGTGTTGGACTCTTGATTTCAGCTCAGGTCATGATCTCATGGTTAGGTTCATGGGATCAAACCACATGCCAGATCTGGGCTGTCAGCATGGAGCCTGCTTGGGATTCTCTCTCTCTCTTCCCCTCCCATGTGCTCTGTCTCTCAAAATAAATAAATAAACTTAAAAAAATTAGAAACTACTACATCTTAATCAGATTGAATGAGCAGTGAATTCTGAGCCATTGCTGGTGAGCCATAGGAGGTAGAGATTTTAGCCTAAGTTAACCTTATAAGAAAGAGAATAATAGAACATGAAACGTCAGCCATATAATAATTATGAATTATAATCTTTTTATAAGGCACCATTTCTCTAATATTAGAAGTTGTTCCCCATTATCAGAATATACAAAACAGAAAAATACAAAACAGTAATAAAATGGAGATATGTATATAGTAATATATATACACTGGAGATAGTAATAAAAAATGAAAAGGTATCCAACTTCTTCTGTAAAATAAAATTTAATGGTCTTTTAAAAAAATGAATGAAGGGCACCTGGGGGACTCAGTTGATTAAGATTCCAACTCTTGATCTTGGCTCAGGTCATGCATGATCTCATGGTTGTGAGATCAAGCCCTGAATCCATGTTGGGCAGGAGCCTGCTCAAGAGTCTCTCTCCTTCTCCCTCAGTCCCTTCCCCTTTCTCTCATAAAATAAAAATTTTAAATTAAAAAAATAATAATGAATGAATATGACAAACTTCTAGCAAGTCTGACTTTTTTTAAAAGACACAAATTACCAATATTGGGATTGAAATGGGGGTTAATAATAAATTTATAGCAATGAAAAGGATAATAAGGAAACATTAGAAAGAACTTTACACTAATATATTTGACATTTTAGAAGAAATAGTACAGTTCCTGAAAAACTACTAAAACTCAACTAAGATCTGCATAAGCAATATCAAATAACCTTATTTCATTTTTAACAAACTCTCATAAAATAATACACCTGGCTCACTTGTCTTCAATGAAAACCTATGCTAAATATTTAAAGATTTAAAATAATAAATTTCATACAATATATTCCAGAAAATAGAAAAAGAACATACTTTTGAATTCATTTCACGTATCCAGTTTTAACCTGATACAAAAAACAGACAAAAACATTCCAAAAAGAAAACTAAAGACCAAGGTTTCTCATAATCTTAGAAACAAAAATGCTCCAGAGAATCTTAGCAAATAATATTTAATAATTAAAAAAATAATTATACACTATGGACAAGAGAGATTTATTCCATGTATCCAAGATTGGTTCAACATTTGGAAATTAATAAATTTAACCAAACACACCAATACATTTACAAAGAAAAATCATATGATGACATAAATTGATATAGAAAAATGATTTGACATAGACCAATGTCTTTTCCTAATTAAAAAAGAATAGAAGGCTGTTTATTTATTTATTTTTTATTTTTAATTGAATATAGTTAATGCATAATGTTACATTAGTTTCAGCTGTACAGCACAGTTATTCCACAAGTTTAAATATTATGCTATGCTCCCCACAAGATATGCTAACCATAGATACCATCTGTCAACATACAGTGGTATTACAATATTATTTACAAACACTTAGGGAGATGGATGCAGAGTAGGATGACACTACGCTCACCTCATCCTACAAATACAACTAGATAACAATCAAATTTAGCAAATACCCCAGAAATTCACCAGAAAACTGGCAGAACAAATTCTACAACTAAAGATAGAGAAGAGGTCACATCCAAGAGTATAAGAAGTAAGGACATGTAGTTTGTGAGAGAAATTAATCTTGGCAACTGTGGTGGGTAGGGAGCTGCCAACACAGAAGGGCAAGAGATAGACTAACATACAGAGGAGCAAGCAAGGAAAACAAATCCCCATAGCAATTGGCTTGGAAAGGGAGAGGGATTGAATTACATGACTTCTGGCAATGAGTGGGGCACAATGCCTGGAGTTTTAAAGGTCAAAAGGCTTAGATGAAATAGGGCCAGGAGGGCATTGTGCTGTTCTTGGACAGAGGGCAGGAAGAAAACTCCTCTACATAAAGAATAGAAACAGTGATCTGAAAAGTCCCTGGGGCAGACAATGGGGAGGTTATTTGTTTATTTTTGATCATGGCCCAGTGAGGCAGCAATCACAGAGAGACCTCTCTGGAAAAAAAGAAACTAGTAGGTGTCATTGTCCTCTCTGTCTCTCAGCATAAACACAGGGTCATCTACAGGAACCAGTGCAGTACTGATACTTGCTACCAAACTTACACCAAGCTTAGTCCCCCCTCCCCCTGCCATATTTTGGTGCAACTGTCCTTTCCAGTCTCTATTGCATAAGTTCCAAAGTGATGAGTCCTATTCCCAAGAAAACTGATACAAATCCCTGCTCACAGTGCAACTCTCAAATCAGGAGTTTTGCAGAGCCTCAGTTCTAGTGGTTGTAACAACACGTCTTATTTCTCAAGCAGACCAGAACATGCCTAGTTAAAACATGCCACATTCAGGTGAGGGAACAAACAAGCAGACCAGAACATGCCCAGTTAAATCATGCCATATTCAGGCGAGGAAACAAACACTACCCTCAACCAGCAAAGAGAGCATCTGTACTCAAATGACCTGAGGGATAAAGTAGTCAAGAGAAAACAGCAGAACACATGCAGCACACATTTTAGTCACTCCCAGAAGTGCTAAGCCCTGTGAAACAGGGGACACTACATGGCAGTGCACTACAAGATCTCTTATTCATAATGCCAATATGCTCAAGAACAGAAGACATAGCTGACTTTCCTAACACAATGAAAGAGTCACAGAGTCTTAGACAAAATGAGAAGCCCCATAAATTAATCCCAAATGAAACAACAGGACCAGGCCATCTCCAGAGGTCTAAGCAAAAAGATATAAGAGACAAGTGATGGAGTATTTAAAGCAATGATACTAAGGATACTACCAGACTTGAGAAAAGAGAGGAAGACATGAGTAAGAGCCATAATATACAGATAAGAATTAACATGGCAGAGATAAAGGGCAGAATAAATAAAATGAGAAACACACTTGACTGAATGAATAGCAGGGCAGAAGAAGCAGAGGAATGAATCAATGACCTAGAAGACACAGTAATGGAAAGAAATCAAGATGAACAAAAGAGAAAAGCATAGTTATGCAAAATGAGAATAGATTTAGGAAACTCAGGGACTCTATCAAACATAATAACATTCATAATATAAGACTCCTAGAAGAATAAGAGAGAGAAAAGGGGGCAGAACAAGTAATAGCAGAGTACTTATTTGAACAAGTAATAGCAGAGTACTTCCTTAATTTGGGGAAGGAAACAGGTAGCCAGATCCAGGAGGCAGAGAAGCCCCATCAAAATTAACAAAAACCAGACCCATCCATATGCATGTTGCAGTTATATTGGCAAAATAAAGTGGTAAAGAAAAAAGTTATAAAGGCAGCAATACAAAATAAGACAGTAATATACAAGGAAACCCCATAAAGCCAGCAGGTAATTTTTCAGCAGAAATGTTCCAAGCCAGGTGGGAATGGCATGATAAATTCAAACTGCTGAAAGGGAAAAATTATGCACCAAAAATACTCTATCCAGCAAGGATATCATTCAAACTAAAAGGAGAGAAAAAAAAAAAACAACTCTGAAACAAACAAAAAGTAAAGTAGATCATTATCATTAAACCAACATTGCAAGAAGCATGAAAAGGGACTTTAGGAGAGACTAAAAGTGACAGTATAAAGTCAGAAACACAAAAGCTGCAAAAATGAATATTTTGTAAAAAAAAAAAAGAACTCACTAAATTAAAAAGTAATATATAACAAAATATACATAAAAGATGGGGAAGACAGGAGTAAAAATGCATTCAAACTTAAATGACCATCAACTGAATACAGAATGCTATATGAAAAACAGGTTATATGCAAACCTAGTGTTAAGTATATACCAAAGAAACACTAATAAATGTTCAAAGAATGAGAATAAAATTCAAATAAATTATTAGAGAAAATCACTAAACCATGAAAGACGAGAAAAGATCAGAGAAAATCTTTAGAAACAATCACAAAACAGATAACAAAATGGCAATAAATGCATAAGTAATTACTTTCAAAGTAAATGGACTGAACATTTCAATCCAAAGACATAGGGAGACAGAATGGACAAAAAAAAAGTGACCCATCTATATGCTCCTTACAAGAGACTCATTTTAGACCTAAAGTCACCTGCAGATTGAAAGTGAAGGGATGGAAAAACATCTATCATAGAAATGGATGTCAAAAGAAAGCCAAAGAAATAATACTTACATAAAACAAAATAGTTTAACACAAAGACATTAATAGGAGACATATAAGGACAATATAAGATAATAAAGTGGAAAATATGACAAGATGATATAACAATTGTATATATTTATACATCCAAATTAGGAGCATCTAAATACATAAAAGAGTAATTAACAAACATGAAATAACTAATCCATAATAAGACAGTAATAGTAGGAGACATTATCACAACTCTTACATCAATGGACACATCATCTAAACAGAAAATCAACAAAAAATGGCTTTGAATGACACACTGGAACTCAACTGGAAAAAGGATGACACCAACAGCAGCAACAACAAGGACAAAACCCCATAAAACCCGCAGAAGGAAGGAAATAATAAATATTAGTGAAGAAATAAATGATATAGAAAAAAATAGAACAAATCAATAAAACAAGGAACTGGTTCTTTGAAAAAATAAAAATAAAAAACTTGATAAATGTCTAGCCAGACATATTAACAGAAAAAGAGAAGGCTCTCAAATACCTAAAATCACAACTTAGAGAGGAAAAAAAAACCAACACCACAGAAAAACAATTACAATACACTATCATGAAAACTATATGCCAACAAATTGTACAGACTGAATAAATTACTAGAAATATCTGAACTATCAAAACTAAAACAGGAAGAAAATTTGAACGGACCAATAACCAGCAAAGAAATTGAATCAGTAATAAAAAATTCCCAACAAACAGAAGTCCAGGGCTAGATGATTTCACAGGTGACTTGTACCAAACAATTATAGAATTAATACCTATTTTCTCAAATAATTCCAAAACACAGAAGGTTCCAAATTCATTCTATGATGCCATCATTCTCCTGTTATAAAAATCAAATAAAGACATCACTGAAAAAGAGAACTAAAGGCCAATATCCCTAATGAACATAGACGCAAAACTTCTCAACAAATAGCTAGCAAACAGAATTCAACAGGACATTAAGAAAATTATTCACCATGATTGAGTGGGATTAATTCCTGTGTTGCAATAAAGATTCAATATTCAGAAATCAATGTTATACATCACATCGATAAGAGAAAGGGTAAGAACTATATGATTATTTATTTATTTATTTATTCATGTTTTTGCTTCAATTCTTGTTACTTAACAGACAGTGCAGTATTAGTTTCACCTGTACAATATAATGATTCAACACTTCCATACAATACCTTGTGCTCATTACAGCTGCAAACCCCTATTACCCATTCCCCCGGGCACCTCCCCACTGGTAATCATTAACTTGTTTTCTAGTTAAGATTCTGTTCCTTGGTTTACCTCCTTTACTCTCTCTTTTTTTACCTCTGCACATTGTTTCTTTTTTCTTTGTTTGTTTTTGTTTTGCTTTGTTTTTAAATTTTCATTTAATTTCCAGTTAATTAACACACAGAATAATATTAGTTTCAGGTACAGAATATAGTGATTCAACGCTTCCATGCAACACCAGAGCTCATCACAACAAGTGTGCTCCTTAATACTCATCACCTATTTAACCCATCTCTCCATCTACCTACCTTCTTCTGGTAACCATCAGTTTGTTCTCCATAGTTAAGAGTCTGTGTCTTGGTTTGCATCTTTTTTCCCTCCTTGCTCATTTGGTTCATTTCTTAAATTCCACATATGAGTAAAATCATATGGTATTTATCTTTCTCTGGCTGAATTATTTTGTTTAGCATAATACTTTCCAGCTCCATCCATGTCCTTGCAAATGGGAAGATTTCAGTCTTTTTTATGACAGAGTAATATTCAATTTTATATATATACCACATATCCTTTATTCATTTATCAGTCGTTTGACATTTGTGCTCTTTCCATAGTTTGACTATTGCTGATAATGCTGCTATAAACATCAGGGTACTGTACCTCTTAGAATCTGTATTTTTTTATTATTTGAGTAAATACCTAGTGCTATTACTGGATCATAGGGTAGTTCTATTTCCAACTTTTTGAGGAATATCCATACTGTTTTCCAGGGTGGCTGCACCAGTTTGCATTCCCACCAACAATGCAAGAGTGTTTCACTATCTCCACATCTTGGCCATCACATATTGTCTTTTGTGTTGGGATTTTAGTCACTCTGACTGGTATGAGGTGATATCTCATTGGAATTTTGATTTGTATTTCTCTGATCATGAGTGATTTTCAGAATTTTCATGTGTCTGTAACCTGGATGTCTTCTTTGGAAAACTCTATTCATTTTTAAATTGTATTATTCATTTTTTGCATGTTGACTTTTATGTATTTTAGATATTAACCCTTTACAGATATGTCATTTGCAAATATATTCTCCCATTCCATAAATTGCCTTTTGATTTTCTTTATTTTGTTCTTTGCTATGTAGAAACATTTTTTTTGGCAGTCCCAATAATTTATATTTGCATTTTTAACTTGACTCAGGAGACATATATAGAAAGAAGTTACTATGCCTTAATCAAAGATCTGGTTAACTGTGCTCTTCTTTAGACTTTATGGTTTCTTGTCTCACATTTAGTTCGTTCATCCATTTTGATTTATTTATGTGTTTTATGTAAGAAAGTTATCCAGTTTAATTCTTTTGAATGTTGCTATCCAGTTTCCCCAGCATCATTTGTTGAAGAGACTGTCTTTTTTTCCATTGGATATTCTTTCCTGCTTTGTTGAATATTAATTGCCCATGGAATTTTGGGTTCATTTCTGGATTCTCTATTCTGTTCCATTGATCTATGTGTCCATTTTTGTGCCAATACCATACTGTTTTGATTATTTCAGCTTTTTAAGGTAACTTGAAGTGTGTAATTGTGATTTCTTCAGTTGTGGTTTTCTTTTTCAAGGTGGCTTTGGCTATTGGGAGTCTTTTGTGGTTCCATATAAGTTTCAGGATTGTTTGTCCTAACTCTGTGAAAAATGCTGGTGGTATTTTGATAGTGATTACATTAAATGTGTAGATTGCTTTGGGTAGTAAAGACATTGTAATGATATTTACTCTTCTAATCCATGAGCATGGAATGTTTTATTTCCATTTCATTGTGTTATCTTCAATTTTTTCACCAGTGTTTTATATTATTCAGAGGGCAGGTATTCACTTGTTTGGTTAGGTTTCTTCCAAGGCATATTGTTTTTGGTGCAATGGTAAAAAGATTGATTCCTTAATTTCTCTTTTTGCTGCTTCATTGTTGGTGTATAGAAATGCAACACGTTTATGTACATTTATTGTATCCTGCTAGTTTACTTAATGTGTGTATCAATTCTAGAAGATTTTTGGTGGAGTCTTTCATCTTGCATCTCATTAAGCACTTTAAATATATTATGCCACTCTTTTATGGCTTACCAAGTTCCTGTGGTGAAATCTGCAGCTAATCTTAAGTAAATCCTTGTAAAGTAATCCTTGTAAAGTAAGGATATCTTTTGTCTTGCTGCAGTCCAGATTTTTCTTTACCACTATATTTTGCAAATTTAACTACAATATATCTTGGTATTACCTGCTTTTGTTGATTTATATTTGAGAGAGAGGGCACAAGTTGGGGAAAGGCAGAAAGAAAGGGGGGCAGAGGATCTGAATCAGGTTCTTTGCTGACATCAGAAAGCCCAATGCGGGGCTCGAACACACAAACTGTGAGATCATGACCTGAGCCATGGTCGGATGCTTAACCAACTGAGCTACCCAGATACCCCTGCTTTTGTTGATTTTGATGGGAGTTCTCTGTGCTTCCTGGATCTGGATGTCTCTTTCTTTCCCCAGATTAAGGAAGTTTTCTGTTATTATTTCTTGAAATAAATTGCCTCCCCCCCCCCCTTCTCCCTCTTCTTCTTCTGGGACTCCTATAATATGAATGCTATTACATTTGATGTAGTCACCAATTTACCTAAGTCTATTCTCATCTTCCATAATTCTTTCTTAGTTTTTTTCAGCTTTATTATTTTCCATTATTTTGTCCTCTATATCACTTATTCATTCCACTGCTTCTCCAGACTTGTGTTCATTGCCTGAAGTCTGTTTCCAATCTCAGTTATTGTATTCTTCATTTCTGACTGATTTTTTTAAATTCTCTTATCTCTGTGATAAGGCCTCCCTGAAGTATTCCATTCTTTTCTCAAGTTCAGTGTGTATCCTTATGGTTGTTGCTTTCAATCAATGCTTTCAATCTGGCCATGGCCTTACTTTTTTTTTTTTTTTTAGAGTGGAATGAATTCTTTCCATTCTTGGAATTTTGTCTAAGTCTCTTCTTCTCTGTGCTATAGAAGCCTATTATGTTTCCTGTTTATGAAAGTAATGGCTTTATGAAGAAGAGTAATATAGTGTCCAGTATCTGGCCCTTCAGGTAGTGTTTCTTGTGTGTGCTACATGCTTTCTCCTGCTGTGTTTTGGCTGCTCTATCCTTCAGGGCTGTTGTTTGCAGAGGCTCTCCTTGCCTGCGGTGGGCAGTGTTTAGTCCTTGGTCAGGTGTGACAAGTTTAAACTTCATGTGCTCTGGTCTGTTTGTTAAATGAGACTTGATACTACTTTCAGTAGAACTGAAGCCCTGCAGAGCTCTCTGGTTGTGAGAGGTGGTGTGGGCAGGGGTGTGTTTATGCTGAGGGTTGGGGAGGGAAATGTCATAAGCCATCACTTTTTTCCTGGAGGAGACTCTGTGGGTTCTGTCTCTCAGGGAAGTACTTAGAAGAGCAAATAATCCCTCACCACTGGTGTGTTCCAGGCATTTTTCATATCTCTGTTTCCACACTGCAACTGTGTTGTTTTCTTTCCTTCTCTTCAGAAGCAACAGTCACAGCCTGATGACTTTTAAAATGCTAGGATTTAGGGCCATGGTATGGTCAGTGGTGTGTGCTAATCTTCTTGTGAAGGGTCTCATTGTGATGGGACTGAAGCAGGCTTGACCAAGAAAAGCAGTCTTGAAAAAGAGCAGATGTGTCAGATTTGATGTAAGCAGGTTAGGCACCCAGTGTTGGGTCGTGTTACTCCCTGCAGTGTCTCTGAATTTATGCTAAAGGACCGGGGAGGGAAATGGTGCCAGCAAGTTATTTTGTTCCTGTAGAGGTGTCTCTGTGAATGCTACCTCTCAGGGATGTACTTCAAGAACACAGAATCATCCCCCTTTTGCATGCCTCGGTCATTCTTCATATTATGTCATCTGCCCTAGGGTTGTTTGCCTGCCTTCTCTCCAGGTGTAGGGCAGAACCCTCAGGATTCTATCCCAGACAACCGTTGCTGATTACAAGAAACCATGAAAATCAGCCCTTCTTTTTTTCCCAGCCAATAGTTTTGGGGAAGTGTTATTGTGCATTGCCCTATGTGCTCCTTTCTCTCTCATTTTTTTTTTCTGCAATCCCAGCTCACTCCCCTCCACAGCATACATGTTCTTTTCTCCCCCAAACCATGTCTCTGCACTTCCTACTTTCTTAAATGAGGCTTCTTCTCTCTTTTAGTTCTGGAGGTTGTTTTGTCAGTCTTCAAGTTTATTTCTGGGGTATTTAGAATGATTTGATAGTTATCTAGTTTTGTTCAAGGGAAGAGATGAGACTAGGGTACTCCTATTATGCCACCATCTTAGCTCCAGCCTATTCTGCCTTCAATTTTAGTTACTTGTGTAGTTGTCTAAGTTCTTTCCATTTTTCATTAGTCTATCAGTGCCTTGAATATTTAGTAGTTATCACCTATTGAACAATATATCACATGTCAGACATCACATACATTATCTGAAATAATCTTCAAAAACCCCGTTAAGATAATTGGAGGCACATTTACAGAATTTAAACATACATTGATCTGAAATGGGCAGCACCAAATCAAATGTGGTTTAGAGTGCTCCACTGGCAGGAGATAGGTGTGAGGTTTTTACAGAGAAAAAACAGAGAAGCAAAGTTAGGTAATGATTTGATTTGCTATAGCTTAACAAGTTGCTTTATTTGAAAAAGCTTATTTTTGTGTTTGTGTTTGGTTGCTCTTAAGTTCTATTTTCTCAGATTTGAGTACATTGACTATGGCTTAGGTTTTTATCTGTTTATGTAGGCTACCAAGTTATTAGAGACACCCTAGTCTAATGATCACTTCCTTTAATTACTTTAACAAACTCCATGAAGGAGGTATTACTATTTCTTTTCTGCATATGTAGAATCTGAGGTTTAGGAATATTATGTAATTTTCTCAAGATTACATTGCTGAAAAGTGGTGAATAAGCTATCAGAACCCAGGTATGATTTGTTTCAAAGTGTATGCCCTCAACCATCAAACTATTTCAAAGCTAAGAACTTTATCTTATTTATTTTTCATCTTTTGAATTACCTAGTATTAGTAGTTTATATTTGTAGTTTCCCAGTAAATGTATAAAACATCTGTAGGATTAAATGAGTTGACAAAGTTAATCCCTAGACAAAAGGCTTCATTCTGTAGAAAGCATTATTTGAAGATGGGATCATTGAACTAGTGCAAACAGTCTCATGGGTTAAGTCACCCACACTGCAAAATAGAATTTAATACATTAGCCTTTGAAAATGCATTAATTGCATTTGATAAGAGTAGTACTGTCTTTATAAAACAAATAAGTGACTTTCTTTATAATTGACTCACTAAGAATATACTGTATTTAGATGGAAGAAAAAATCATTACAGGAAATTATATAAGAAAATGTATGCCAGGATATTTTCAGTAACCTGTGATTAATGAGGAGGAATATCATTTTTTTCTGTTGAATAGGAATTTTGTAATGTCCAGTGAAATTGGCCTGGAATGTGACAATCACAAAATAGTACTGGATTGGATACATTAACTGGAGTTGTTTTATTTATTTATTTATTTATTTATTTATTTATTATGTTTTAAATGTTTTATTTATTGTTTGAGAGAAAGAGAGAGAGAGAGAGAGAGAGAGAATTCAAGCAAGAGAAGGGCCAAGAGAGGGGGAGACACAGAATCTGATGCAGGTTCCAGGCTTCGAGTTGTCAGCACAGAACTCGAATCAGGGCTCAAACCCACAAACCATGAGATCATGACCTGAACCAAAGTCGGACACTCAACTGACTGAGCCACCCAGGCATCCCAACTGGAGTTGTTTTAGGAAAGTGGGTTGAACAGGGCATAATCATCCTCACTCCACTACTCAAAGAAAATTACAGACTCCCCCCCCCACCCACTACTCAAAGAAAAAAGAGAAAAAGAGAAAAAGATAGAAAATACTACTAGATTTCCTTTAATAAAGTTGATAGAGTAAAGATCAGATAAAATCAGGGATGAGGGTAGGGCTGCTGAATATAAGTGTTCAGATTGTTCACTGCTCAAGGACATTTCAACTAAGGGAATACTTGTTATATTATGAATAGCTACTAATTCATAGAAGAAGGTAGCAGGTGGCCTGCAGATTCTACACCTCTCAACCAAGTTCTAGAGCACAGGAGAACACCATCTTATGTAAACACACATTGGCACATATAACCGTTTACACACTTGAGAGAGCACACATATACATGCTCACTGTCAAAGACACATAGTAGAAGCTGCACCTTCTCTTTGCTATCCTTTCATGCATCCCTGGGACTTGCTTTTCTTTCTTGCTCACTATCAGCATCTTATTCTAACGTCGCTGAAAGACTTCATACCTGATACAGTCACCCTATCTGGGGTCAGGGAGAAGGGCTTAAAATAAAAAGACTTTCTATTGAATGTGTGCTTTAGTATCTATCCAGGTTTCATGTGAGCTGGCAGTATGGGTGCCTTTGTACACTCAGCCAAGGCTGTTTCCTCCATAAATATGGTTCTTTCTATGTATGGTTCTTCACTTTGTGCAATAATTTTAAATAACTTTGATTAATTAATTAATTAATTAATATTCAGAAAAGAAGCACTTTTTTTTTTTACAATTTATGCAATGTTCCTAACTGAAGCGCCATATACAATGGAGAATTAAAGACAAAATAGAATAAAAGAGGATGGTCAAACATGCATCACAGATATATTTTTGCAAATGGTTATCTCCTTCCTTCTGCATCATTTATTTCCAGACATTTACAATATGCTATGTACTAGAGATGCAGAAAATGGTAAAGCATAGGTCCTGTCCTTGAGGAATTTACAGTTTGGGATTATAAAGGATAGTGAACATAATATACCACTTAGCTTTTCCAAGAAACTTTACACAAAATAACAAACTTTTCACCCTGTGCTCCCACGTAATGAAATAATCTTTGGCACCTATAGTTAACGTTACAGAATGTCAGATTTCCAAAATGATCAGAAATCACCATGCTCAGCATATGTAAGTTTGGAGAAATAACTTAAGTTGTGGAAAACAGTGGCTATTTAACAATCCCAAAAACTCATTGTGGAAACCATAGAAATAAAATCATCATGTCTTTGAAGCCCTGAGTGGTAAAAGTCCCCTGTACATGTAGAATGATTTGTTCCCCTGAATGTATTTTTGTGTACAGAATGTGAAACCAATGATGCTTCTAATTCTGTGTAACTTCTTTTGTTTGATTCACTGATGGATGCACAACATTAATTTCAATGAAATAACAATGATTTCAATGAAATAACCCCAATGAAGGGGTTCAGACAATCTCCATATTCCAAGACACTATTTAACCTTCTATGAAGATAGAAATTTATGGTTTGACTTTGTAAGGAGTGAGTTGAGAAAAGTATAGTGTAGAGAAAAAGGAGTGTGAGGCTGGTTTTAAGAATATTATGGGAATCAAGCCTGATATAGCAGGGACTGGCCATTTACATACTGTCATTATAATAAGGCCATTAATTAAAGTGAGGGTACATAATACTAAACCTTTGTGATTGGGATATATATTAGTTTCCAAGAATTGAGGGTAAAGGTATGAACTTTCTTTTTTTGACTACCCTGCTTTGGGGTCAAAGCTGAAGATTACATGTTTTGAAAGAAATGCCATCAGGCAAAAGAGTTCCAGACAATAAACACAACTGGGAGTATGTGTCAGAGAGAAGGAAGCTGGTGTATAAAAACACACATGCTGTTTTCCAGAGTCGCTGCACCAGTTTACATTCCCACCAACAGTGCAGGAGGTTTTCCCTTTCTCCACATCCTTGCCAGCACCTATTGTTTCTTGTGTTGTTGATGTTAGCCATTCTGACAGTTGTGAGGTGGTATCTCACTGTAGTTTTGATTTGAATTTCCCTGATGAGTGGTGTTGAGCATCTTTTCAAATATCCGTTGGCCATCTGTATGTCTTCCTTGGAAAATTCCTATTCATGGTTCTTCCCAATGTTTAACTGGAATACTTGTATTTTGGGTGTTGCGTTTTATAATTTCTTTGTGTACTTTGGATACTAACCCTTTCTTTATTAGGTATGTCATTTGCAAATATCTTCTCTTATTTTGTATTATGTCTCTTAGTTTTGCTGATTGTTTCCTATGTGTGCAAAAGCTTTTTATTTTGATGAAGTCCCAATAGTTTAGTTTTGCTTTTGTTTCCTTTGCCTAGGAGACATATCTAGAAAGAGGTTGCTATGACCAATATCAAAGAAGTTACTGTCTGTGTTCTCCTCTAAGATTTTTATGGTTTCAGTTCTCACATTTAGGTGTTTAATCCATTGTGAGTTTATTTTTGTGTATGGTGTAAGAAAGTGGTCC
This sequence comes from Acinonyx jubatus, assembly GCF_027475565.1. Taxonomy (NCBI): domain Eukaryota; kingdom Metazoa; phylum Chordata; class Mammalia; order Carnivora; family Felidae; genus Acinonyx; species Acinonyx jubatus. The sequence goes on from NC_069389.1 coordinate 65,016,296, forward strand.
AGAAAAAAACTATGGTGTTTCAAAAAAAAAAAAAACTAAAAATAGAACTATCCTATGATCTAGCAATTGAACTATTAGGTATTTACACAATAATCCAAAAATATTAATTCAAAGGGATACACACAAATAAACACGTAGATAATGTTCATAGCAGCATTATCTACACTAGCCAAATTATGTAAAGAGCTCATAACTTTATCAGGGATTTTTTCAGTAGATACTTTTGAAGCCAGAAAGGAGTGGCATGATACATTCAAAATGCACAAACACATGAACACTAAATAGCATGCCACTAAACAATGGTCAATCAAGACATCAATGAATAAATTAAAAATTACATGGAAACAAATGAAAATAAAAACAAGAAAATCTGCAAGGTTTTCATTCAGAATACAAAGACAGATAAAACATTTCTCAAACAAATAAAAACTGAAGGACTAGCTCTGAAAGAAATATTAAAGTGGATTCTTGGAGTGGAAAGGAAGACCAGAAGTGAGAGTATGAAGTCAGAAGCATAGAAGTACTAAAAATATGTATATCTGTAAAAATCATTCAAAGGAGTCCCAAAATAAAAGGATGTAAAATATGACATCATACACTTAAAACATAGTGGGAGAGGAGTAAAAATTGGCTCAAACTTAATTAACCAGGGACTTAATATAGACTGCTATATTCAGAAAATGTTATATACAAACTTAATGGTAATCACAAGTCAAAAATGAGTAATAGATATTCAAGCATAAAAAAGAAAGAAATCTGAATAAAATACCAATGAAATCCAACAAACCATAAAAATAGCAAGAGAAGAGAGGATTAGAGAAAAACTACAGAACAACTACAAAACAAGTAACAAAATGGCAATAAATACACATCTATCAATATTACTTTGAATGTAAATGGACTAAATGCTCCAATCAAAGACATAAGGTGAAAGACTGCAAAAAAAAAAAAAAGGAAGACACATCTATATTTTGCCTGCAAGAGACTCATTACAGACCTAAAGACACCTGCAGATTGAAAGTGAGAGGATGGAAAAAACTCTACCATGAAAATATATATCAAAAGAAAACCAGACCAGCAATTTTTATATTGAAAAAATTAGAATTAAAAAAATGTAATAAGAGACAAGAATGACACTATATAATCATAAATGGACCAATACAATAAGAATATATAACAGTGATAAATATAATGCACTCAACATGAGAGCACTCAAATACATGAAACTGTAAATAACAAATGTAAAGAAAGTAATAGATAGTAATACAATAATAGTAAGAGACTTTAACACTTCACTTACATCAATGGACAGTCATCCAAACAGGCAAAGAACAAGCAAACAGTAGCTCTGAATGACACTTTGGACCAAATGGACTTACCAGATAAATTCAGAACATTCCATCCTAAAACAACAAACACACATTCTTCTCAAGTGTACATGGAACATTATTTAGAATAGACCACATGTTAGTCTGCAAAATAAGTCTCAACAAATTCAGAAAATCAAAGTCATACCATGCATCTTTTCTGAGCACCATGTTATGAAATTGGAAATCAACCACAAGAAAAAATATGGAAAATGAACAAACACATGAAGGCCAAATAACATGCCACTCAACAATGGCCAATGAAGACAACAAAGAGTAAATGAAAAATTACATGGGAACAAATGAAAATAAAAATACAATGATTCAAAATTTTTGGGAGGCAGCAAAAGGAGTTCTAAGAGGGAAGTTCATAGCAATACATGTCTAAATCAAGAAGTAAGAAAAATCTCACATAAACAACCTAACCTTACACCTAAATGAGCAAGAAAAAGACTATAGAAAACCCCAAACCAGGAAAAGTAAAGAAATAATAAAGATTATATCATGAATAAATGATATAGAAAAAAACAAACAAAAACAGTACAACAGATCAATGAAACTAGGATCTGGTGCTTTGAAAAGATCAGCAAAATCAATATATCTCTACCCAGACTCATAAAAAATCAATAGAAATACTTAAATAGATAAAATGACAAATGAAAGAGGAGAAATAACAGCCAACATCACAGAAATACAAACAATTATAAGAGAACATTATGAAAAAGTGTATGAAAAATTAGATGACTTATATCAAATGGATAAATTCCTAGAAACATATAAAATACTAAAACTAAAGCAGAAAGAAATAGAAAATTTGAACAGACTGAATAAATGCAGTGAAATTGAATATGTAATCAAAACACACCAAACAAGCAAAAGTCCAGGACCAGATGGCTTCCCAGGTGATTTCTACCAAACATTTAAAGGAGAATTAATATCCTCTTAAACTGTTCCAAAACATACAAGAATGAACACTTCCAAATTCATTCAATGAGGCCAACATTACCCTGATACCAAAATCAGATAAAAACATTGCAAAAACCCACAGGACAGTATCTCTGAAGTACATAGATGCAAAAATCCTAGACAAAATATTAGGAAACTAAATGTAACAATACTTTAAAAACAGCATTTGCTATGTTCAATGAGAATTTTTCCTAGGTTGCAAGTGTGCTTCAACATTTGCAAATCAATCAACATGATACACCACATCAACAAGAGAAAGGATAAAAATGATAGGATAATTTCAATAAATGCAGAGAAACCGTTTAACAAAGAACAACATTCATTCATGATAAAAACCCTCAACAAAGTAGATCTAGAGGGAACATAACTCAAACTAATAAAGGACTTATATGAAAAAACACAACTAACATCATATTCAATCAGGAAAAACTGAGAGCTTTTCTTCTAAGGTCAGGAAGATTACAGAGAAGTCCACTCTCACCACTGTTGTTCAACATAATACTGAAAGTCCCAGCTACAGCAATCAAACAAGAACAAGAAATAAAAGACCCAAATGGGTAAGGAAGAAGTAAAACTTTCATTATTTGCAGATGACATGATACTATATATAGAAAACAGGAATTATTCCACCAAAAAATTGCGAGAACTGATGACTGAATTCAGCAAAGTTGCAGCAAAAAATTAATGTGCTGAAATCTATTGTATTTCTATATGCTAATAATGAAGCAGAGAATGAGAAATTAAGAAAACAATCCTGGGATGCCTGGCTGGCTGTCAGAAGAGCACAGGACTCTTAATCTCTGGGTTGTGAGTTCAAGCCCCACCTTAGGAACAGATGTTAAAAATAAATAAATAAATAAATAAATAAATAAATAAATAATAAACAAACAAACAGACTTTAAAAAGAGGAAACAATTCCATTTACAATGTACCAAAATAATAAAATACCCAGGAATGAACTTAACCAAAGAGTTGAAGACCCATACCCTGAAAACTATACACTGATGAAAGAAATTGAAGATAAGAAAAAGAAATGGAAGGGACATTAGATGCTCATGTATTTCAAGAACAAATATTGTTAAAATGTCTATACTATCCAAAGCAATATGCACATTAAATTCAATCCCTATCAAAATACCACCAGCATTTTTCACAGAGCTAGAACAAACAATTCTAAATTTGCATGGAACCACAGAACACCCCAAAGAGCCAAAGCAATTTTGAAAAAGAAAAGCAAACAGGAGGTATTTCATTTCCAGACTTCTAGTTATACTGCAAAGCTATAGTAATCAAAGCAGTATGGTGCTAGCACAAAAGTAGACACAGTTCAGTGGAACAGAACAGAAAACCCAGAAATAAACTCACAATTAGGTGGTCAACTAATCTTGGAGAAAGCAGGAAGGAATATACAATGGGAAAAAGAATGTCTCTTCAACAAATGGTATTCAGAAAACTGGTCAGTTATATGCAAAATACTGCAATGGACAACATTCTTACACCATACACCACAATAAATTCAAAATGGAAAAAATATATAAATGTGAACAATTAAACCATAGAAATCCTAGAAGAGAGGACAGGCCGTGATTTCTCTGATATCAGCCCTAACAACATCTTTCTTGATATGTCTCCTTTAGGCATGGTATACTAATTTTTTTAATGTTTATTCATTTTTGAGAGAGAGAAACAGAGTGCAAGCAGGAGAGGGGCAGAGAGAGAGGGAGACACAGAAACTGAAGCAGACTCCAGACTCTGAGCTGTCAGCACAGAGCCCAATGTGGGGTTCAAACTCATGAACTGTGAGATCATGACCTAAGCTGAAGTTGGATGCTTAACTGACTTAGCAACCCAGGAGCCCCAAGGGAAACTAAATTTAAAATAAACTATTGGCACTACATCAAAATAGAAAGCTTCTAGTCAGTGAAGAAAGCAATCAACAAAACTAAAAGACGAATTATGGAATTAGACAGGATATTTGCAAATTACATATCCAATAAAGGGCTAGTATCTAAATTATATATAATATATAAAAACCAACACTCAAAAAAACAAATAATCCAATTAAAAATGGGCAGAAAACATAAACAGATATATCTCCAAAGAAGACATACAGATGGCCAACAGACACATAAAAAGGTGGTCATCACCACTTACCACAGGGAAATGCAAATCAACGCTAAAATGAGATGTCATCTTATACTTGTCCGAATGGGTAAACTCAACAATACAAGAAACAACAGGTGTTGACAGGGAAGTGGAGGAAGTGGAGCCCTCTTGCATTATTGGTGGGAATGCAAACTAGTGCAGCCACTCTGGAAAACAGTATGTAGTTCCTTAAATAGTTCAAGGAGAACTACCATATGATCCAGCAATTGCACTACTAGATATTTTCCCAAAGAATACAAAAATATTAATCCAAAGGGATATATACACCCCAGGGTTTATAGCAGCATCATCCACAATAGCCAAATTATAGAAATATCCCATGTGTCTACCAACTGAACAGTCATAGAAAAGAATGAAATCTTGTCATTACGCTAAATGAAATAAGTCAGTCAAAGAAAGACAAATACCATATGATTTCATGCATATGTGGAATTTAGGAAACAAAACAACTGACTAAAGGAAAAAAAATAGAGAGAGGCAAACCAAGAAAGAGACCCTTAACTGTAGAGAGCAAACTGATGAACTGATTGATGGTTATCAAGGGGAAGGTGGGTGGGAGGATAGGTTAAATAGGTGATGGAGATTAAGGAGGGCATTTGCTGTGATGAGCACGAGGTGTGGTATGGAAGCGTTGAATCACTTTATTGTTCACCTGAAACTAATATTACACTGTATGTTAAATAACTGGAATTTAAATAAAAACTTTAAAAAATATTTACTGGATAACCAATACAATAATTATAAAAGTCCATGAAACAAACAACCCAAGCAAAAATACTTAATCCAAAAACTTGGCAGAAAGTGAGGGAGGTGCAAGAATATAAAAAGAACAGGAAAGGACGGAAGCAATAGTAATATAGTGAACATTAGATTTAACATCAAATATCAGTAATTATCCTGATAATAAGTAGACTGACTAATGAAAAGACAAAGATTGTCAAACTGAATATAGCACAATTGTATCATATTATGCTCATCAGAGAAAAACCACACATGTCAGCAAAACAGAAGATTTAAAAATAAACCAACGGAAAAGATATACTATGAAAACAAGCCAAAAGGAAGCTTGTATAACAATAGCAGTAAGTGATGGCAATGCAGGCTTACAGGCAAGAAAGCAGTACCTGTAAAGGAAGAAATGCATCACGAAGAATATGTAACATTTTAAAACATGTACACATATAGGCCTGTAATGTTAAAATTATAAAGAAAAACCTGATAAAAAGAAAATATTTTTTAAAAATACTATAAGGTGGAGATTAAAAAAAATACCTTTATGTGTGATAGAAAAAGTGAATCAGTAAATATGTATAAGACTTCAGCAACATGTTTAATGAACATGACTTAGATGATATATTTAGAATTCAAAAATTTACCAATAAAAATATATATATTCTTTTCAAGTACACATGAAATATTTATTCAGATGAAAAAAGAAAATGTGGTACACACACATACACACACACACTGGAATATTATACAGCCTTAAGGAATCTTGCAATCCACAACATGGATGAACCTACAGGATATTATGCTGTGTTTTCAAAGTGGCATATGTGTCCATTAACAAAGGACCCATTGGGGTCCACAGACTTTTCACAAACAGCTGGTTAGCTCTTGGACAAGAGGCTAAAGTAAAAACTGTCCTTACAACCCTGGGTTGCTTTGTAAATACAAGCAATAAGCGTTTTATGTCTTCATGCTTTCACTGGAGCTGTGGCAGTTTACCCTGTAAAAGTCTCTGTTCAGAATCTACATTGACATTTTACCACTTTTATTTTCACATAGGGGTGTCATACCAATATAGACTCACAGAATTGGATTTATTCTCTTGCCTGAAATAACAAAACAAAACAAAAAAATATTATGCTGAATTTGAAATAAGCTAATCACAGAAGGACAAATACTGCATGACTCCACAAGTGAAGCATCTAAAATTATCAAACCCATAGAAGTACAGAATAAAATGCGGTTGCCAGTGGCCGGGGGGGGGGGGGAGGGGGGGAGGAAATAGGTAATTTTTTTAATGTCTATAATGTTTCTATTATTCAAGATGAATAAGTTCTGGGAATCTGCTATACATAATGCCTGTAGCTAACAATATGGTATTACGCACTTTAAAATATGCTAAGAAGATAGATTTCATGTTGGGTTTTTAATTGACATAGAGTTGGCACACAATGTTACATTCATTAGTTTCATGTGTACAACATACTGATTCAAAAACTCTATACATTGTCACAGGAGGTGTTCTTACCACACACACACACAAACACAGGAACACAGAGAAATTTGTGGAGGTAATGACTATGTGTAGTACATTGGCTGTAGTAATGTATCATGAATGTATGCATATGTCCAAACTCTCAACATCTATACATTAAATTTATGCATTTTTGTTTATCAGTCATATCTCAATAAAGCTAAAATATGAAAATAAATAAATATATGCAAAAAACATTTGACAAAGTACAACATCCATTCATGATAAGAACCCTCAACAAATTAGACTTAGAGGGAACATACATCAACATAATAAAGGAGACTTATGAAAAATCCACAACTAACATTGTCGCGGCACACTGAAGACAAAATCCTCAGACACTGAGACTGAGTAAATATGAAGGGTTGTCTCTGCCAGTGAAACAGCAGCAGCAGACTGCACATAGTCTTTAGTTCATATTTCATTAGAGAGAAATATCAAAGAATATCAAAGCAAGGAAAGAGAGCACAAAGGATTGTTAGACATTAGTCAGACATACTTCTAGTGGCTACATGAAGGGATGAAGGGAGTGTGTGGGGTTTCAAGGAATGTCAGGGAGTTACAGCAGGTGTTGTATCTAAGCTGTCCTTTGGGGGATCATGGGGCTCTGTGTCTTATACTGCTATCACGTTTGACAGCCTTGTAATCAGAACATTGCTGACATTTCAGCAATTAACTTCATTCACCCCTGAGGTCTTACAATGCACTCTCTAGATATAGCTGCACATATACCCCCTTTTGTTTTTTATTAGCAGGTCCAGGCATTTTTATGGAAATGTTGAGAATCTGGGTATTGGTGAAGAACAACTTGGGTGATTTGTTAGAGGATCAAAGAGATATCATTTTGACAACTGCAACAACAACAACAACAGCAACAACAACAAAACAAGATTATTAGTAGTATTACAATAGTGTTAAACCAGGAGTGTAGATTGAACCAGAGAACCCATTTTTTGGGTTGATCCATTTAGAAATATCATTGAGAGTGTCAGTTGTGGCCTACTGACTTTCTTGTTAAAGCTCTTGTAATTGTTTTTGCCATCTGGTTTTTAAGTTCTCAATGGAGACTTTCAGGGATGAGTGGAATGCCTGATTAAGATGTAGATGTATTTGATTCCAGGGCCCATTGTATAAAGTGGGAATGATAGAGTAGGTTGTGAAACCTGAGTCACATACAAGTTGTGATCTGGTCCATAAAGCCTGTTGATGTTCTCCTAGCCAGACAATAGCGGCTTCTAATGTTTGATGTCAGGCCAGGATTTGTTGATCAATCCTAACTTGTTCTTCTAAATCTAATGTAATATTTTGCATATATTGATTTATTTGGTGTGTGGCCTGTAATAAGATAGCTAAGGAAGCAGCTGCTGTTGTTGCAAGTGCTGTAATGGCCAAAATAGCCACCAACAAACTCTACAAAACTTTTGGTTCTCTTTCTTTCTTCTAATGCAGAGACAAGCTCTTACAACTTGGACCCCCCTTGCCAAGGCCGATTTAATTGGACTTGCAACCAGAGTTGTGCCTTTTGTTTGGCTATATAGACAAAAGTTATATGTAAATGTGATATGCTTGTAGTAGAGAAACAGAGGGTCACCCATATTTTGTTCCCCATGAAAATAGTATATGTGTCATTAAAATTTGGAGCTGCAGATGCAAGTAAGAAAACGTATGGCCTTGTAGTACATATAAGAGTACTATTAACATCATAGGACCAGTTAAATTTGTTTAGTATAAATGTAGTGGAACCATGTCTAAATTTTCTTTGAATAAATGGCAGGCCAATCCTCCAAGAGGAAGTTTTAATAGTGGAATAGGTATTAGTGGAGTATTTAAGTCTCAGTACCGGACCCACAAATCGGGGATTCCATATGGGGTTAGAAGCGTCATAATGGAAAGGAAGTGATCAATTCCAGATATGTCCTTCCCAAGTTCTACTACTTTTCATCACCATCAGTCCTTTGGGTCCCCAATTTTCAAAGATTATACTGTTAAATAAGGATATTTGTGTAAAATTAAAAGAACCTCAGAGGTCCCATGAGAAGCCATCATAGGACTCCATCGCCAGCCAGGGTCTGGTACATAGTGGCACTGGATATTTTGGTACTCATTTTCCCTCAGTTAGGTTTCTTCGTACTCCTATTATGAGAAAAAAATGTTGACATTTGATAGTACTTACCCAAGATTAATTTTCTGGTGTTTTAAGTATGCTATTCTTATACCATTGTTTGTGAAGAGGGTCACAGAGGCTTTGATTAGTATTGCAAGTGCTAGGATTATAATATAAACATAGAGAGATGTCCACGTGAGAAAAAGTCCAATTTATTGAGAGCCTGTGGGATCAATAGTTAGATAAATCATCAGCGTTAATGGCAATCTAGTGTCCTCCAGTAATAGAGGAGTCATTACATAAGTAAGGAATTTCAGGATCTTCCCAAGAGACTAAATCAAACATCGGAGGGCTAAGAAGATGAGCCCAGTAAGTCAGAGTGTGAGCGGGCAGAAGGAACAGGTAAAGAATATAGACACATTAGCTGAATCAGTGGTAAGGCAAGGGTTGACGGATAGGAACATATTTTCAGGGGTCACAGGCATGCCCATGTTGATTAGAACGTCTTTGACCCATCAGGTTAATTTTTTAACATCACCCAGGAGATGTCTCAGATGACTGAGTGATTAATCTTCTTCTTCTTTGGATTTGACATCCCGCTGGGAGGGGTCACTGTCATCAGTTTGAAGTTTGGTATTGGATTCTTGAGTCCCTCATTCCAGCTCATGATGTGGTTTTATTAACCAAGCAAGTACCCACACAGGACCTTGAGGAGAAAGCACATCAGCATAACCTCTCCCTAGATTAACAATTGCACTGAACCCTTCCAGGTTAGCCCTCATTAAGCAATCTATACCATACCTTGGGTTTTGGTAGCTCCTGTTCCATTTGAAAATGTTTCAGAGTGAAAGTTTCTGTCTAATTGCAAATGATTTAATGTGAATAGGGCTTTCATTGACCTGGCCCTAAAGGTGGCATTTTCTCCCTTTTGTTTTAATAAAAATAACTTTAGGAGGCCATTTGCATGTTCCACGATGGCTTGACCTTGTGGGTTATAAGGAATTCCATTGGAGTGGTGTACATTCCATTGTTGTAAGAAGGGTTGCAATTGTTGTGTATTAGTTTTGATCTTTTTAGGTACACCCAGAATTGTAAAACATATAAATAAATGAGAAATATCATGTGAGGTGTGTTCCCTCCTCTGGACACAAGCCCATACGTATCCATAAAAAGTGTCTGTAGATACATGTATACATTGAGTTTTACCAAAAGATAATATGTGTGTAATATCAATTTACCATAATTGATTGGCTGTTAGATTCTAAGGATTTACTCCGTGGGGCAAGTAGAGAGGGGGGAATTGTTGGCATTCTGGGAAGAAATGAATGACATTTTTTATTTGAGAAAGAGGAATAGAAAATTGTTTGGATAGAGAGTGTGTGTTCTGGTGAAAAAAGAATGATAAGTGACATTGTTCAGTTACCTGGTAAGGTTCCTGGGAATTTTGCAAGTAAGATATTAGGCAAATAATTTTAAGGGGCTTTATGTTTTATAAAGTTAATTTTAGTTTTTTTTTAAATGTTTGGTTATATTTGAGTTTATGCATGATGTTTTAAAATATGACTTTTTAGTTAAAATCTTGGTAAAATAATGAGTATTTTTAATGATGTCCTATTATAAGAAGAACAGATTTTTATTGAACTCATCAAATAACTGTAATTGCCATGAAAGAAAGAACACTTACTGAGAGGTTTTGAATTTTAGATGGTTTAGGTAGGAAGAAAAGTTAAATGTTTTGGTTTGTTTACAAATGAATACTTTACCGTATTTCTGCATGTTATGGGTATCTTAAGAGAATGTTTCCTTAATGTGGAAGAGCAAACATTAGAGAACTGGCAGTATTTTCAACAAGAGTCATAAAAACTATAATTTTCCTTCACTTATTTAGTCCCATGTTACTAATTCTTGTTTAGTTTGAATGCAGCTTTTTAATTCTCAAAATTTTTACCCATTTGTTGTATGATCTTAAAGATGTTAAATACCTGTATTTGTCCTAAAAGTCCTTTTTTATAAATCTCCTTGAAGATGAAATACATCTTATTAGAGCATCAGAACAATAATTATACATGACAAAAGACTTAAAAATTGACATGGTTAACAATCTTATATGAGAGTTTATTATGATATAATTCATAAGGAAATTTGTTTATTTTTGTGACATATAACATTTTGATAATCAGAATACCAAGTGATGACCTTATATCAGAGCATATTAAAATTTAGGAATTACAGATATAATTGAGTAATTATAGCATTTACTTAAGCAATACAAATTAAGATTTACAATTATTTGTTTGACAGGGTATTTTAAGTAACACATCAAATAAAAAGACCCAACTGGTCAAAAAGATTTCATTTACAACTTAAATCTTGGGAAGTTTGTTAAAACCTTAGAAAGTTATAAAACATATCCCAAATAGGATTACAGATAATTACAAATCTTAATTATTTATTTAACCAAGGTGGCAATAAGAGATTCTAAAGGCAAATGTGTAGGGTTATATAATTGTTAGTAAAACCTAGATTCTTTAACATTGACAAGTTTTAACTAAGTAATCAAAGACCTGATAAAGACAAAACATAAAACTTTGGTTTTCTTGACAGACAAAAGAGAAAAGACCTTTGTTTACATTATTTTTTTTATCAAGAATAGATCTATAATACAAGAAAGTTTTGTCTTTTGAACAGAGAGAGAAAAGCAGAATTTTAATCTTGTATCAGTGTATCTTAACAATACATAAAATTCTCTTCCAAAAATTTCCTTCACAAACTTTCTGTTTTTCTTTGCTTTTAGATTTTGTCCTAAGACACTTCCCTCCAAACTAGTCTTTTTTAGGGCAAAATTCCTTTTTTTTTTTTTTACTTTCAAAAAAAATGTATTCCTATTCCTTATATGAGATTTTACATATCTCTTACTTTTCTACATGCAGAGTTGCTTTCCTATTTCTATCAGTCTTAATTACACTTAGCAGAATTTTAACTCTTAGAAACTTTAGCCTCCAGTGAAAACTAAGTAGTAACCAATTGTGAACTGTCTTGTTACATCAGAGTTTTTTTAGATGGCAAACTTATGAATCACCTAAGCATAAAGCAGCTTTTTTAACAGATTTAAATACCCTTAGTTTCTTGGCAATAAGTCAAAAACCTAAACCTATGTTTAATAATTAATGCTTCAGCATTTCATCTGATTTGGAAAATGTCTGAATGTCCAATGAATTTAATCCAATTGAAAGTTTCAAAGACCTTGAAAGCTATCTTAACAATTACCTATAAAAACCTTTGAGACATAATTAGCCATCATTTTAAGTCATCTTTTTGTTAACAAATTGCAATAGAGATAACATGAGCTTATTTGATCTTCAGTGAACCTAGGTAGAAAAAGTTTTATATTTAATGTTGATAATTCTAAATGCACATCTATCAATTAAATCAATAAACTTAAATTATTTTAAACACCAAATATATTTTATCTGGGTCCATTTAAAACTTAAACCATCTGTTTATCATTGTCAAGTTATTACCTGAGGCAGCAGTAAGGAAATCTGAAGTGGGCCATCTAAGATTAAGAAGGTGTTCTTCGATCCTTGACAGTGAGGGCAGTGAGGGAAGGAAGAAAATCCCAGGGTGCCAGAGACACCCAGAAGATGTAGAAGTCAGTCATGTAGGTTGCACTGGAGATGGTTTAGAAATAGGAGGAGGGAAAGAAAGGCAGAAGAGGTGAGGTGCCACTAAGAAGGTTGGAGATGGATAAGAACCCAGAGGACAGATAAAGAGGTCTCCCAGTCTTAAAGTCTGTCAGCTTGGATAGATGAGCAGATACAGTTTTTTTCTATTTTATTTTATTTTATTTTATTTCATTTATTTGTGTTATTACCAACAAGTGGAAATGGGCAGTCCACGTCGGGTTGGAAAAGAGAGGGAACTACCCTGAAACAAAAGGAGTTTCAGCAGCTGCTTGAGAATATTTGTTAGTCTCCATCCTGAGGTAGATTAGCCAGAGACAGTTGGCTATAATCATTATAGTCATTAACTCAGGAAATGAGTGATGGAGAGGCCCTCATATACAGCTGGAATAACCTGAGTCTATTAGGAAGGAAGAACAGTGAGAGCAAAAGAAACAAGAAGGCAAGGGACTCTCTATGCCAGATAGAAAGAGAAAGGATTAGGGATATTTTTCTCATCTCATCGTGGGCATTGAGTGCCTGTAGTTCCTACCTGAATGAGTGGACATCCTTGTCCCTTTTTGGGCTTGAGAGATGAGGTGTGCAGCCAGGAGCCATTAGATTCTGCTGGTCGCTGTTTGGGCACCACTCATAGCCATGCGCTGAAGAAAAAGTTCTCAGACACTTAGACCCAGCAGAAATGCAGGGCCACCTCTGCCAGTGAAGCAGTAGCAGCAGCAGACTGCACATAGTCTTTAGTTAGAAAGAAGTATCAAAGAATATCAAAACAAGGAAAGAGAGAACAAAGGATTTTTAGACATTAGCCAGACATACTTCTGGTGGCTACATGAAGGGATGAAGGGAGTGCATGTGGTTTCAAGGACTGTCAGGGATTTACAGCAGGGAATACAGCAGGTATTGTATTTAAACTGTCCTTTGGGGAATCATGGGGCTCTGTGTCTCATAGTGGCAGCCTTGAGACCAGAACTTTGCTGACATTTCATCAATTACCTCATTTACCCTTGAGGACTTACAATGCACTCTCTAGAGATAATTCCACAAACACAATCCTTGATGGGGAAAAACTGAGGCCTTTCCCCCTAAGGTCAGGAACAAGACAAAGATGTCCACTCTTACCACTTTATTCAACATAGAATTGGAAATCTTAGCCATAGCAATCAGACAACAGAATTAAATAAAATTCATCCAAATTAGAAAGAAACAAGTAAAACTTTCACTATTTGCAGAAGACTTGATAATATGTACAACCCAAAAGACTCCACTAAAAAACTTCCCTGATAAATGAATTCAGGAAAATTGCAGGATCCAAAACAATGTACAGAAATATGTTTATATTCAGTAATGAAACAGCAGAAAGAGAAAATAGGAAAACAATTCCATTTAAAATGCACCAAAAATAAGATACCTAGGAAGAAAGCTAAACAAAGTGATGAAAGATCTGTACTCTGAAAATTATAAAATACTGATGAAAGAAATTGAAGAAGACACAAAAAAATGGAAAAAGATTCCATGCTCCTGGATAGGAAGAACAAATATTTTTAAATGTATATACTGCCCAAAGCCATCTCCATATTTATTGTAATCCTTAGAAAAATTCCACCAGCATTTTTCACATAGCTAGAACAGTCCCAAAATTTGTATGGAACCACAAAAGACTCTAAATAGCAAAAAAACAAAAACAACAACAACAACAACAACAACAACAAACTTGAAAAACAAAACCAAAGCTGAAGGCATCACAATTCTGGACCTCAAGCTACATTACAAAGTTGTAGTAATCAAAAGAGTATGCTACTGGCACAAAAAGATACACATAGGTCAATAGAACAGAATAGAGAACCTAGAAATAAACCCAAAAGTGTATTATAAATTAATATTCAACCAAGCAGGAAAGAATATCCAATGGGAAAAAGACAGTCTCTTCAAAAAATTGTGTTGAGAAAACAGGGCAACAACATGCACAAGAATGAAACTGGATCACTTTCTTACACAGAACACAAAAGTAAACTCAAAATGTATTTAAAGACGTAAATTTGAGACCTGAAACCATAAACATCCTAAAAATAAACACAGGCAGTAAATTCTTTGACATTGGCTGTAGTAACATTTTTCTAGATATGTGTCCTTAGGTAAAGGAAATAAAATAAAAAAATAAACTACTGGGACTTCATTAAAAGTAAACCTTCTATACAACAAATGAAACAATCAACAAAACTAAAGGACAACCTAGAGAATGGGAGAATATATTTGCAAAAGACATAACCAATAATGGGCTAGTATCTGAAATAAAGAACTTATAAAAATCAGGCTCCATAAAGCAAATAATCTGATTAGAAATGGGCACAAGAAATTGACAAACATTTGCCTAAAGAAGATAATCAGATGGCCAACAGGCACATGAAAAGATGTTCATCATCACTTATCACCAGGGAAATGCAAATGAAAATACCAATATCACCTCACACCTGTCAGAATGGCTAAAATCAACAACACAAGAAACAACAGGTGTTGTAGAGGATATGGGGAAAAAAGTACACTTGTGCACTGTTAGTGAGAATGCAAACTGATGCAGACACTGTGGAAAACACAGTCATATATATATATAAAATAATGAAATCTTGCCATTTGGTAGGACATGAATGGAGATACAGAGTATAACGCTGAGAAATAAGTCAGAGAAAAACAACTATGATTTCACTCATATGTGGAATTTAAGAAAGAAAATCAACAAGCAAAGGGTAAAAAAGAGAAAAAGAGAGACAATTTGAGAAACAGACTCTTAATTATAGAGATGTAAGTGATAGTTACCAGATGGGAGGAGGTTGGGGGAATGGGTTAAATAGGTGATGGGAATTAAGGAATGCATTTGCCCTGATGAGCACCCATTGATGTATGGAACTGTTAAATCACTATATTGTACACCTGAAACTAATAAAAGTCTCCGTTAAAAAATACTATCGAGTAGCTTCCTTATGCTGTGCCTGTTTGTCCCCATGACTTATTCATTCCATAACTGTACGCCTGTGTCTCCCACTCTCCTCCCCCAAACCCCTCCCCTCTGGCAACCATCCATTTGTTCTCTGTATTTACAGGTCTGAATTTGCTTTTTATTTGTTTATTCATTTTTTATTCCACTTATGGTTTCAATCATATATTTGCCATATATATCATCATGTGATATGTTATATATATATATATATATATATATATATATATATAGTATGTGATTATCCATCTAGCACATCTTCTTTATCAATTTGTCTATCAATGGACCTAAGTTTATCCATATATTGGCTATTACAAATAATGCTGCAACAAATATGGGGGAGCATATATCTTTTCAAATTAGTGTTTCTGTGTTCTTGGGTAAATGCCCAGTAGTGGAATTACTGTATCATATGCTATTTATATTTTAATTTTTAGGATCATCCTCACTGTTTTCCATAGTGGCTATACCAATTTACATTCCTAACAATTGTTTGTGAGGGTTCATTTTCCTCCACATCATTTCCAACACTTGTTATTTTTTGTCCTTTTGTTTTTAACCAGTGTGACAGGTGTAAGCTGATATCTCATTATGGTTTTGATTTGCATTTCTCTGATAGTTGTAAAGGAATTTTCAAAAATAAAAAAAAAATCAATGAAAAATTTTTAAGTATCAAGATTGAGAACAAATAAGGGATTTTTACTCTCATAACTGTTACTGAAATAGTACTAAAACTTCTCCTGACTTTTATAAGACATAGCTAGCTAAATAGATAATAACTAAATACATAAATGTCAGAGTGCTTGAAAAACAAGAAACGAAAGCCTCCTTATTTGCAAATGATATAATTGTGTAGAAAATTTCAAGTAATTTATAAATAACTTCTATATATTAAATTAGTTCAGCATAGTATCAGAATTAAAAATACCATACCATTTACAATCATTCCAAAAATATGAAATATTTAGATGTAAAATTAGCAAACTATGGGCAGGATCTGTATGCTACAAAATTACAGAATGATAATGAAGAAAATCAAAGACCTAAATAAATGGACAGACATATGTTTATTGATTAGAAGACTCAATCCAGAAAAGATAACAATTCTCCTCAAATTGATATACCAGTTTAATAAAATTACTATCACACCAACAAGGATTTATGTAGACTTAGACAAGATTCTTATAAAATGTATAACGAAAGACCCTAGAATAGCTAAAACACTTTTTTACAAAAAAGAATAGTGGGAGGAAACACTTTATCCAATTCTAAAACTTCTATAAAGCTACATTAAGATGTGTGGAAAAAAGTCAGTCAGTTAAGTGTCCGACTTTGGCTCTGGTCATGATCTAGCAGTTCATGGGTTTGAGCCCCATATAGGGCTCTGTGCTGACAGCTCAGAGCCTGGAGACTGGTTTGGATTCTGTGCCTTTCTCTCTCTCTCTCTGTGCCTCTCCCACTTGCACTCTGTCTCTGTCTCTCTCAAAAATAAACATTAAAAAATAATAATTAAAAAGAAAATTTATGAAGAAAATGTGTGATATTTGTGGAGGCATGGACATACAAATCAATGCAAAAAAGTAGAGAATCCATAAATAGGTCCATGCAAATATTCTCAACTACTTTTTTTTTTTTTTTTTACAAAATTTAAAAGCAACTCAATAGAGGAAGTACAGACTTTTCAAAGATGGGGCTGACACAAGTAGATATTCATAAGGAAATCAAAAGAAACTTGACCTAAGTCTCATATCTTTTATAAAAATTAACTCAAAATGGATCACAGACTTAAGTGTAAAATGTAAAACTAAAACTTCCGATAAAGTGACATAGGAAGAAATTTAGCTTCTAGGGCTAGGGAAAAAAAAATGTTCTCATACTTATTACCGAAACCATAATCCATTAAATTAAAAAAAAAAGTCAGATTGTAACCTCATAAAAATTGAAAACTTTTGTTCTCCAAAAGACCCCATGAAGAGGATGAAAAGACAAATAAAGACTGATAAAATATTCACAATCCACATATCCAACATAGGATGAGTATATAGAAGATATAAAAAGCTCTCAATACTCAAATGTATCTAAACAATCCAATTAGAAAATAGGCAAAAGTTATGGACAGGTATTTCACCCAAGATAGTGTCACTGCAACCAAAAATAAACTGCACATCAAATTTGTTTGGAGAAAGTACGTTGGGTCTACCCTGGTTTCTTAGTATAAAATATTGTTTTCCAAGTACTTGAACATAACATCAAGAATTTAAATTTTGGAACACCGCCAAGGAATCCTAAATAATTTAGCTATGAGCTTCTTTCACTTGAGGTAGGTCTGTTAGCACCACGGAGGGCTTTAGAGTGAGGCATGAGTGCCTTCTTCAAAAGTTACTTTTACCTGATAAGAAAAGTATGAATCTGTAGAAGAAATGATCAGGCTGGTATAAAAATTGGCAATATTTAAAAAGGAAGGAAACAGAATTCCATATGGTGAAACAGAAAATCATACAACCCAGAGGTCATCTATTGTGGTTATAGCAAATTTCTATCACATTATGTAAAAAACAAACAAACAAAAAAAACTATAATTTCCTTATAAATATATATTCATTTGTCACTAGTTAATAAATCTTCAGCTTTTTAAATATGTGTATTATGTCCTAAAGTATGGTTAATTTGTAATGCTATATTGGTTTATGGCTTTCAAATAAAATATTATGGAAAACAGTTATTCAGAGTGAAACCATAGGTCCAGATATTACTGTTAACCCAGGAGCAACTCATGGGAATTATAGGAATAATATCTAGGATGAAAAATTAATCTCTAAAAGGTAGCTTCACACACCCAAACCTAAAATATGTTGGGAAATATTTTCACCTTCTGAGTTGTTTTGAATAAAAAAATAAATTGTATAGCATTTTACTTTAGTTATAATTCTCAAATTATAGTCAAAAAAGGCCAAATATATGATAGATGAAATGCATCATTATAAACGAGAAGATATTGCCATATAAATTTTGTAATTTACAAGGAGGTTTAAAAGAAACTACCTATTCAGATATGAGCCAGATGGAATTTCTAGGCTTTAATTCAAAAGGTCTCATGGTCCTGTATTCATGATAGTCTTTCCACTTTAATCTCACAGACCCTACCTACCAACAAAAGAATTCTAAACCTTGAATGAGATGTTTGAAGTAAGTGCTTCCAATGGTTGAGAGCTTTTGCATCCAGAATGCCTAAGCCCCTCAGCCTGGACAGTTGAATGGCAGCTTTTGTGAGGAGATCCCTTCATTAATAATTAACAGAAAGTACTGCAATCAGATGGAAAACCGCTCACAACTCCAGTGTCACTGAAAGGGCACTTTGGTACTGTTTTCCTTAGTGGACTTAATAAAATGGGAATTTGTAGATTATGAGATTGGTGCTACCTTGAGTGGATCTTGTATTGTTTGGTATACAAAAGTAGTTTTATTAGATTTTTCTGCCTGCCATTTATGGCTAAAGTTGCATGATCAGATTAGGATAGCAAGAAAGCACTGCATTTAAAAAAAATCTTTGTAGGTAGAGAGATTGCTAAATTCTTTGGTTTTCTCTATAGGTTGAACATAAGATATAACTTTTTTTTTTTTTTGCCTAATAAAAGCTTGTTGATGCAGATGTCTACTTCGAGGAATTTGTGAAGCAGGTTTAGCATGAAAGAAAAAAAAAAAACATGTGAATAGAAAAGTTTGGTTCTGGTGGCTTACATCTCATCTGTGACCTGTCTTTCTTTTTCCCAACCCCCATTAAACCACTAATAACTCAAACACTTCCTGCAACCTTCCAGCAGCCCAGGGTTTTCACAGTTTATCTACTAAGCTTTCTTCCTTAAAAACCAATTTGTATTTTAGACATTTCACTCCTCCAATTGCCTCCAAAATTTAATTTGTCTGTATTTTCTTCCTGCTCCAATCTCCACTAGTTAATTTTATAAACTCATTCAACTACTATGTGATATTATAATGAGTGACAGGTTAAAATATTTGTATTTAAGCAAAACACCCACAGAGGTCAAACATTTAACCACAAAAATACTTTCATGGAAATATGCTAGTGGGGCAGATAGTAGAAAGGCAAGTTTTATTGTGTCCTTCAAATCACACATGTAAACTGTTCACTTCATACAAACATATCACCAATAGTCATTTCACACTGTGATATTCTCAAAACCTTCAAATTCGCAAAGCAAATATTGTATTTAATGCTACAGTTTGTTTTACTTTGCAAAGTCTGTAAATCTACACTATTATACAAAGAGAAAAAGTAACCAAGATATTTGTAAGAATAGGGAAAATTTATAGGACACAAAGATGACCAAAATCAACAAACCCAGGCAGTGCTCAGACAGTGCTATCACTGTGATAGGGTTTATAGAGTTTGTTCATGCCCACGATTTTATGTGATCATCACAACAACACTATGATATTGGAATGACATAAGTATTCTTATGTAGTCTTACAAATCAGTATATGACACTGAGGAAGGTTAATAATTTGTCCGAGATATTATAGGGAATTACAGCAAAAGATTTCTGACACATATTCTTTATGTTTTATCCACTAAATTTATGTTTGCCTGGCTAAATTTTTTGAAGCCAACTTTTGACCTTTATTACTCTAGAAGAACTTTCATCTACCAGTAATTTCTGCATCAATTATTTTTTTTAAATCAGAACACAGCCTTTTGTAATTGTTTTTTTAAAACTTAAGGTTATTTTACTTTAATTCCATGATAGTTAACATACAGAGTTCTTTAGTTTCAGGTGTACAATATAGTGATTCAACTATTACATACATCACCCAGTGCTCATCACCACAAGTGCAATCCTTAATCCTCATCACCTATATAACCCTTCCCCCCACTCGCCTTTCCACTGGTAACTATCATTTTTTCCCCAATACTTAAGAGCCTGTTTCTTGTCTTTTCTCACTCTCCCTTTCCCCCACTTTGCTTCTGGGTTTATATCTATTAAATTCCATATATTAGTGAAATCATGTTATTTGACTTTCTCTGACTGACTTATTTCATTTAGAATTTTACTCTTTAGCTCCATCCATGTCCTTCGAAATGGCAAGATCTCACCCCTTTTTGGCTGAATAATATCCATATATATATATATATATATATATATATATATATATATATATATATAATTTCTCCTTATCCATTCATCTATCAAAATATTCTTATGCTTCTTCTATATCTCTATGGATATTGTAAGTAATGATGTAACAAACATTGGGATGCATGTATCCCTTTGAATTAGTATTCTTTGGGCATACCCATTCGTTCAATGGCTGGATAGAAGGGAGATTGCATTTTAAAAATTTTTGAGGAAGCTCCATACAGTCTCCCACAGTAGCTGCACCAGTTTGCATTACCAACAGTGCATGAAGGTTTTTTTTTCCACATCCTCGCCGACACCTGTTTTTTCTTGTGTTGTTGATTTTATCCATTATGACCACTGTGAGGCAACATCTCATTGTAGTTTTGATTTGTATTTCCCTAATGATGAGTGATGTTGAGCATCTTTTCCTGTGTCTCTTGCCCATCTGGAGGTCTTATTTGGAAAAATGCCTGTTCATATCCTCTGATCACATCTTAATTGCATCATTTTTTATATATTTTTTGGTGTTGAGTTGTATCAGTTCTTTATATATTTTGGAAACTAAACCTTTATAGGACATGCCCTTAGTAAACATATTCACCCATTCTGTAGGTTGCCTTTTAGTTTTATTTACTGTTTCCTTTGGTGTTCAGAAGCTTTTTATTTTGAGGAAGTCCCAATAGTTTATATCTGCTTTTATTTCCCTTGCCTCAGGAACATGTCTTAAAGAATTTGCTATGACTGATGTCAAAGAAGCTACTGCCTGTGTTCACTTCTAGTATTTTTATGTCTTCAGGTCTCACATTTATGTTTATTTAGATGTTTAATTTATTTTGAGTTTATTTTTTTGTGTATGGTATAAGAAAATGGTCCAGTTTAATTCTTTCGTATGTAACTGAATAGTTTTCACAACACCATTTCTTGTGGAGACTGTCTTTTTCCCATTGGATATTCTTTCCTGCTTTGTCAAAGATCAATGTATCATGGAATTATGGGTTTATTTCTGGGTTTTCTGTCCTGTTCCTGTGATCTGTTTATTTTTGCCCCAGTACCATACTGTTTTAATCACTGCAGTTTTGTAATATAATTTGAAGTTTGCAATTGTGATGGCTTCAGGTTTTCTTTTATTTTTCAGAATTGCTTTGGGTATTTGGGGTCTTTTCTAGTTCCATATAAATTTTAGGAGAATCTGTTCAAGTGTTGTGAAAAATGCTGTTCATATTTTGATAGGTATTGCATTAAATTTGTAGATAACTTTGGGTAGTATATACATTTTAGCAATATTTGTTCCTCCAATCCATGACCTTGTTAATAAACACAATCTATCATCTCTATGCTTAATATAGGTACATGGCAATTTTCCTTTTTTTCTTTTTTAAATTGAAGTTGCAAGCATTCAATGATATTTAACTGATCTCAATTATAGACACAATCTTAAATACATTCTGTATGATAGTTTAAAATCATTAAATCACATAGGAGCAGAAAGCAGCAAAAGAGGAAGAACCTAGGCTCATGTAATCCTAATTAGATCCTAATCAACTAGATAATTATAAATTCATTTGAATTATCAATTAATTATCAATTAATTAAATACCCCCAGAAATTGACTCAAAGACTGAAAGAACACACTCAAAAACTAAAGAGAGAAGAAGTCACATCAAAAAAGATAGGAAATTTGGAGACCTGATTTAGGGCAGAAATGGATCCTGGGTACTATGGAGGGGAAGGAGCCCTGGTTATAGAATGAGAAAGAGAGAAACACACAGTGGAATGCACACGGATAACTTTTCCCCTAATCCATTGGCTTGGAAAACAAGAGGGGCTGAATTTCATGAGTTCTTGCATCAAGCAGTGCTCAAAGCCTGGTGTTTTAAAGATCAGTGGGCTTGGAGAGCACTGCACAGCTCCTGGAGAGAAGGCAAGAAAACCACTAGGGGACAAACAGCATTGAAACAGTGATGTGAAGAGTACCTGGGGCACACATTGGGAGATTATTCCCTCTTATTAAAGTGTGTCCTTGAGAGGCAAAATTTTCTATAATATATCTCTATGAACAAAGGACCTGTCTGGTATTGTTGGGAAAATAAGTTAAGTTATATACCATAAGATGGCAGATGGGAATAACATAAGCTCTAGTTCTTAGTTTAGAGACTCCTCTTCCGGGTTCTTCTTCCTGCCCTGCTTGCTGTGTACACCAAATTACTACTAACATGGAATGCATAAGTAACAGATGATAAATTATCCCCCATGCTTGTGCTCAGGCTCAGATCTATGGAGAAGGATCTCCTCTGAGCTTACTGGTATAAAATAAAACTCTGATCCACCAAGATAGAGTGCTGCTTTTTTTTTTTTTTTCCAGCAGTGATCCAGCCTGGATCTGTAACAGTGTCATTTCCCTCCTCTGTCCCTCAGCATAAAAAAAGAGAGCCACATGTGGGAATAAGCACAACAACGACACTGGGTGCCTCTCTTGCTGACACCAAGGACCATGCCCCTGTGCTATGGTGGAAGGGCCCTTCTCAATCAAATCTTCCTCAGTCTTAGCATGAGGGTACTCTTTCCCATAATATCAGCACAAAACCCTACCTACAACACATCTCCCAACCAGAGAGTTCTGCATGACCTCAGGTCTGGGGGCAGAGGTAACAGGTCTCATTTTACAAGCAGACCAGAGCACACCTAGTTAAAACTGACCACATTTAGGCCAGGGACCAAATATTTCCCAAAGTAGGCAAGATCATATGCAGAGAACAGGCCTAAAAGATATAGTAGCCAAAACACAACAGTAGAGTGCAGGCAGGACACACTAGAGACACTCCCTGAAGTGCTATGCTCTGGACAACACATGACTTATTCATAAGGCCATTACTTTCAGGAACAGGTTATATAACTGGTTTTCTAACACGGAGATGAAGGTATAGACTTAGACAAAATTCAATACCAGAGGAATTAATATCAAATGAAAAAAACAAAAGTCCCACATCCAGAGATCACAGTGAACAAACATAAGTAATATTCCTGATGGTGTATTTAAAGCAACAATCATAAGGATACTCACTAGGCTTGAGAAAAAAAAAATACATCAGTGAGACCATTACCACAGAGAAAAAATATTTAAAAGGAATCAGTAAAAAGATTTAAAAAGTAATCAATAAATGAGATCAGAACACATTATGAAATTAATAGGAGGCTGCAAGATTCAGAGGAATAAATTAATGACTTAACATATAAAATAGCAGAAAATAATGAAGCTAAAGAAGAGAGAAAAAAGATTTATGCAACACGAGAATAGATATAAGGAACGAAGTGACACCATAAAATGTAATAACATTCATGTTATAGCAGTCCGAGAAGAAGAGGAGAGAGAAAAGAGGGCAGAAAATTTGTTTCAAGAAGTAATAGCTGAAAATTTCCCTAATCTGGGGAATGAAACAAACATCCAGATCTAGAAGGAACAGAGAAAAAAATGTCTAGGACAAAATGGATACATAGGTGAATTCTATGAAACCTTTAGAGAAGATTTAATACCTATTTTTCTCAAACTATTTTCAGAAAATGAAAACAAAGGAAAACTTCCTAATTCATTCCATGAGACCAGCATTATCATGACACTTAACCTGTTAAGGGTTCCACTAAATAAGAGAACTACTGGTCAATTTCCATGCTGACTGTAGACTCACAGATTATCAAAAAAAGAGTATAAAACCGAATCCAATAATACATTTACAAAAACCTTCAGCACTATCAAGTGGGATTTTTTTCATGGGTTGCAAAGATTATTCCATTTCACCAATTAACATGAAATATCACTTAAATAAAAGAAAAAAATAAGAATTATATGATCATGTCAATAAATGCAGACAAATCATTTGACAAAGTAAACCATCCATTTGTTATAAAAACCTTCAACCAAGTAGTTTTAGAGGGAACATACCTGAACATAATAAGTACTGTCTATGAAAAGCCCACAGCTAATATACTCCTAAATGGGGGGAAATTGGGAGGTTTTCCTCAATGGTCAGGAACAATACAGGGAGCCCACACTTATCACTATTATTTAACATATTAGTGGAAGCCCTATCCATAGCAATCACACAACTAAAAGAAATTAAATGCATCCAAATGGGCAAGGAAGAAGTGATGACATGATAATATATAAAGAAAACCTGGAAAACTCCACAAATACACTGCTAGAACTCATACAAGAATTCATTAAATTTGCAGGCTACAAAATCAATGTACAGAAATCTGCTGAATTTCCATACACCTATAATGAAACAAAAGAAAGAGGAATTAAGGAATCAATATCATTTACTATTGTACCCAGAACAATAAAATACCCAGGAATAAACCTAACCAAAGAGGTGAAAGGTCTTTACTCTGAAAACTATAAAACACTGATGAAATAAATTGAATATAAC
The DNA here is from genome assembly GCF_027475565.1 of Acinonyx jubatus. NCBI lineage: Eukaryota > Metazoa > Chordata > Mammalia > Carnivora > Felidae > Acinonyx > Acinonyx jubatus. The sequence continues at coordinate 65,041,393 of NC_069389.1, forward strand.
ACAAATAAATGGAAAGATGATCAGTGTTCATGGATGGGAAGAACAAACATTCTTAAAATATCTATACTACTGAAAGCAATATATACATTTAATGCAATCTCTATCAAAATACCACTAACGTGTTTCACAAAGCTAGGGCAAACAATCCTGATTTTTTTTTATGGAACTACAAAAGACCCTGAATAGCCAAAACCACCTTGAAAAAGAAAAGCAAACCTGACCATCATAGTTGCACACTATAAGTTATATTACAAAGGGATCCCAGAATGGAGGGACAGCACAGTGCAGCATCGTAAGCATCATCTCTTGGTGCAGAGGCTGTCTCCCTGTCCCCTATGGCCCAGCCTTCATGTCCCATGGCTACTTCAAGGAACAAATCAAAGCACACCTCATGGAGGGTCTGAAATATCACTATGAGTAGAGATATGAAATAACCAAAGTCACAACAACAGAAAGCAAGTATCACTCCAAAAAAACACCTCCTGAAGGGCCAGGCCATGGACAGTGCATGACCCTCTTTATTAAAGTGCATGCAGTGCATGCAGATGCTAAGCACATAACAAATTTTAAAACTCAAAAGGAACAGAAAAATAGCCAAAATGATGAAAAGTAAGAATTCCCCACAAAAGAAATTCCAGGAAGTGACAGCTAAAAAATTTATCAAAACAGATATGAGCAACATAACTTAACAGGAATTTAGAATAACAGTCACAAGATTAATCACTGGGCCTGAAAAAGGCATAGAAGACAGCAGAGAATCTATTACTGCAGTGACCAAGGAACTAAAAAATAGTGATGTGGAATTAAAAATGTTATAAATGAGGTGCAAAATAGAATGGAGTTGGCCACAGTGTGGATTCAACAGGCAGAGGGGAGAGTAGGTGAATTAGAAGATAAAATTATGGAAAAAGAGAAAGCTGAGAAAGAGATGAAAAAAATCCAGGATTAAGAGGGGAGAATTAGAGAACTAAGTGATACAATAAAATGGAACAATATCTGTATCATAGGAATTCTAGAAGAAGAGAAAGAGAAAGGGGCTGAAAGTGTACTTGAAAAAATCATAGCTGAGAACTTTCCCAATCTGGAGAAGGAAACAGGCATTGAAATCCAAGAGACTCAGAGGACTCCCTTCAGATGTAACTTGAATCGATATTCTGCATGACATATCATAATGAAACTGGCAAAATACAAGGATAAATAGATAATACTGAAAGCAGCTAGGAAAAAACGGGCCTCAACAAACAAAGGTAGTAGCATAAGGGGAGTAGTAAACCTATCTACTGAAACTAGGTAGGCCAGAAAGGAATGGCAGGAAATCTTCAATGTGATGAACAGGAAAAATATGCAGCCAAGAAACCTTTATCCAGCAAGCCTGTCATTCAGAAACAAAAGAGAGATAGAGGTTTTCCCTAAGAAACAAAAACTGAAGGAATTCGTCAAAACTAAACCAGCCTTACAAGAAATACTAAGGGGGATTCTGTGAGAAAAATGTTGCAAGGACCACAAAGGACAAGAGACATCACTATAAGCATGAAACCTACAGATAACACAATTGACTCTAAACCCATATATTTCAATGATAACACTGAATGTAAATGGACTAAATGCTCCAATCAAAAGACATAGGGTATCAAAATGGATAAAAAAACCACGAGACCCAACTATTTGTTACCTACAATAGACTCATTGCAGACCTGAGGACACCTTCAGATTGAAAGTTAGGGGATGGAGAACTATCTATCAGGTAAATGAAAGTCAAAAGCAAGCTGGAGCAGCCATACTTATATCAAACAAACTAGACTTTAAATTAAGGGCTGTAACAAGGATGAAGAAGCATATTATATAATACTTACAGGGTCTATCCATCAGGAAGAGCTAATAATTATAATTGTCAATGCACTGAATTCAGAAACACCCGAATATTTAGAACAATCACAAACATAAGCAACCTAACTGAAAAGAACATGGCAATTGCAGGGAACTTTAACACTTCACTTACAACAATGGACAGATCATCTAGACACAGAATCAGTAAAGAAACAAGGGTATTGAATGATACATTGGACCAGATGGACTTGACAGATGTATTTAGAACTCTATATGACAAAGCAACAGAATACAGATTCTCCTCAAGTGTACATGGAACATTCTCCAAGACAGATCACATAGTGTGTCACAAAACAGCCCTCAATAAATATAAAAGAATTGAGACCATACCATGTGCACCTTCAAACCACAATACTATGAAACTTGAAATCAAACACAGGAAAAAGTTGGAAAAGCTCCATAAGCATGGAGGTTAAAGAACATCCTACTAAAGAACGAATGGGTCAACCAGGCAATTAGAGAAGAAATTAAGAAATATATGGAAACAAAAGAAAATGAAAATACAACAATCCAAATGTTTTGGGATGCAGTGAAGGCAGTCCTGAGAGGAAAATGCATTGCAATCCAGGCCTACCTCAAGAAACAAGTAAAAAAAATACAAAATCTAACAGCACACCTAAAGGAATTAAAAGCAGAACAGCAAACACACCACCAACCAAGCAGAAGAGAAATAATAAAGATGAGTGCAGAAGTAAACAATATAGAATCAAAAAAATACTAGAACATATCAATGAAACCAAGAGTTGGTTGTTTGAAAAAATTAAAAAAAAAATTGAAAAACCTCCATCCAGGCTTCTCAAAAAGAAAAGAGAGAGTACTCAAATAAAATCACAAATGAAAATGCATTTATTACAACCAATCCATGAAAAAATAGCAATTACCAGGGAATACTATGAAAAATTATATGTCAACAAACTGGAAACCTGGAAGAAATGGACAAGTCCCTAAACACCCACACAATACCAAAACTCAAACGGGAAGAAATAGAACATTTGAACAGACCATAACTAGTAAAGAAATTAAGTCAGTCATCAAAAATTTCCCAACAAATAAGAGTCCTGGACTAGGTGGCTTCCCTTGGTAATTCTACCAGACATTTAAAGCAGAGTTAATACCTATCCTTCTCAACCTGTTCAAAAAAATAGAAATGGAAAGAAAAATTCCAGACTCATTCTATGCAGCCAGCATTACTTTGATTCCCAAACCAGACAAAGACCCATCAAAAAAATAGAACTACAGGCCAATGTCCCTGATGAATGTGGATGCAAAAATTCTCCACAAGATACAATCAAGTCAAAATAAACAGCATATAAGAAGTATTATTCACCATGATCAAGTGGGACTCATTCCTGGGCTGCTGGGATGGTTCAATATTTACAAATCAATCAGTGTGATACATCACATTAACAAAAGAAAATGTAAGAACCATATGGTCCTGTCAATAGATGCATAAAAAAAATTGACAAAATACAGCAACCTTTCTTGATGAAAACCCTTATGAAAGTCGGGATACAAGCAACATACTTAAACATCATAGAGGCCATTCATGAAAAGCCCAGAGCTAATATCATCCTCAATGGGGGAAAACTGAGAGCTTTCCCCCTGAGAGCAGGAACATGACAGGGATGCCCACTTTCACCACCCTTGTTTAACATAGTATTGGAAGTCCTGGCATCAGGAATCAGACAACAAAAGGAAGTAAAAGACATCAAAATTAGCAAACGTGAAGTCAAAATTTCACTTTTCTCAGATGGCATGATACTCTACATGGAAAACCCAAAAGATTCCTCCAAAAGTCTGCTAGAACTGATACATGAATTCAGTAAAGTCACAGGGTACACAATTAATGTACAGAAATCAGTTGCATTTTTATACACCAATAAGGAAACACAAAAAGACAAAGAAAGAAACTGATCCCATTCACAATTGCACCAAGAACCATAAAATACCTATGAATAAACCTATCCCAAAATGTAATAGATCTGTAAGCGGAAAACTACTGAAAGTTTATGAAGGAAAATGAAGAAAATACAAAGAAAAAGAAAAACGTTCCATGCTCATGGATTGGAATAATATTGTTAAAATGTGAATACTACCCAAAGCTATCTACACATTCAATGCAATCCCAATCAAAATTGCACCAGCATTCTTCTCGAAGCTACAACAAACAATCCTAAAATTTGTATGGAAACACAAAAGACCCCGAATAGCCAAAGTAATTTTGAAGAAGAAGACCAAAGCGGGAGGTATCACAATCCCAGACTTTAGCCTCTACTACAAAGCTGTAATCATCTACAAATTATGGTATTGGCACAAAAACAGACACATAGACCAATGGAATAGAATATAGAACCTAGAATTTGACCCACAAATATATGGCCAAGTAATGTTTGACAAAGCAGGAAAGAGTATCCAATGGAAAAAAGACAGTCTCTTTAACAAATGGTGCTGGCAGAACTGGACAGCAACATGCAGAAGAATGGAACTAAACCACTTTCTTACACCAGTCACAAAAATAAAATCAAAATGGATGAAAGACCTGAATGTGGGACAGGAAACCATTAAAACCCTAAAAGAGAAGGCAGGAAAAAACCTCTTTGACCTCAGCTGCAGCAATTTCTTACTCAACACATCTCCAAAGGCAAGGGAATTAAAAGCAAAAATGAACTATTTGTACCTCATGAAGATGAAAAGCTTCTGCACAGCAAAGGAAACAATCAACAAAAATAAAACACAGCCGACGGAATGAGAAAACATATTTACAAATGACATATTGGATAAAGAGCTAGTATCTAAAATCTGTAAAGAACTCACCAAACTCCACTTCTGAAAAACAAATAATCCAGTGAAGAACTGGGCTGAAGACATGAATAGACACTTTTCCAAAGTAGACATCCAGATGGCCAACAGACACATGAAAGGATGCTCAAGGTCATTCCTCATGAGGGAAATACAAATCAAAACCACACTGAGATACCACTTCACACCAGTCACAGTGGCTAAAATGAACAAATCAGGAGACTATAGATGCTGGAGAGGATGTGGAGAAACGGGAACCTCTTGTACTGTTGGTGGGAATGAAAACTGGTGCAGCCACCCTGGAAAACAGTGTGGAAGTTCCTCAAAAAGTTAAAAATAGATCTACCCTATGACCCAGCAATAGCACTGGTAATAATCTACCCAAAGGATACAGGACTGCTTATGCATAGGGGCACATGTACTCCAATATTTATAGTAGCATTTTCAATAATAGCCAAATTACGGAAATAGCCTAAGTGTCCAACAACTGACAAATTGATAAAGATAATCTGGTTTATGTATACAATGGAATACTACTTGGAAATGAGAAAGAATGAAATCTGGCCATTTGCAGCAATGTGGATGGAACTGGAGGGTATTATGCTAAGTGAAACAAGCCAGGTAGAGAAAGACAGATACCATATGTTTTCACTCATAGGTGGATCTTGACAAATGTAACAGAAGACCATGGGGGAGGGGAAGGGAAAACAAGTTACAAACAGAGAGGGAGAGAGGCAAACGATAAGAGACTCTTGGGCACTGAGAACAAACTGAGGATTGATGGAAGGTGGGGGAGATGGAAAACTAGGTGATTGGCATTGAGGAGAACACTTGTTGGGATGCGCACTGGGTGCTCTGTGGAAACCAATTTGAAAATAAAGTATATTTTTTAAAAAAGTTATACTACAAAGCTATAACGATCAAAACATTATGATACTGGCACAAAAATAGACACATAGATCAATGGAACAGAGTAGAAAACCAAGAAATGAAATCACAATTATATGTTCAATTAATCTTTGACAAAGAAGGGAATAATATTCAATATGAGTAAAGTATTTTTTTCAACAAATGTTTTTGAGAAAACAGGACAGCAAGGTTCAACAGAATTAATCTGGACCAGTCTGTTATACCATACACAAAAAGAATTTAAACATGGATGAAAGACCTAAATGTGAACAATGAAACCATATAAACTCTAGAGGAGAACAGAGATAGTAACTTCTTTGAGATCAGCTGTCGCAAGTTCTTACTGGATATGTCTCCTGAGGCAAGGGAACTAAAAGCAAAATTCAACAGTTGGGACTACCTCAAAATAAAAAGCTTCTGCACAGTGAAGGAAATAATCAACAAATCTAAAATGCAACCTATGGAATGGGAGACAAGTCACATGTGCAGTGACTTGTCTGATAAAGGGATAATCTTTAAATTGTATAAAGAAATTATGAAACACAACACCCAAAATCAAATAATACAATAAAAAAGTGGGCAGAAGTGAAGGGCACCTGGGTGGCTCAGTTGGTTGAGCGTCCAACTTCAGCTCAGGTCATGATCTCACGGTTCATGAGTTCGAACCCTGCGTTGGGCTGTGTGCTGACAGCTCAGAGCCTGGAGCCTGCTTCTGATTCTGTGTCTCCCTCTCTATGCTCCTCTCCCCCTCACCCTCTGTCTCTTTCTCTCAGAAATAAATAAACGTTAAAAAAAAAGTGGGCAGAAGTGAATAGACATTTTTCCAAAGATGAGATACAGATGGCCAACAGACACATGAAAAGATGTTCAACATGATTCTTCCTCAGGGATATGCAATTCAAAACGACAATGAGACATCACCTCACACCTGGCAGAATAGCTAAAATCAACAACGTATGAAACGTCAGGTGTTGGTGAGGATGTGAAGAAAGGGGAATACTCTTGCACGATTGGTGGGTATGCCAACTGGGGCAGTCAATGTGGAAAACTGCATGGAGGATCCTCAAAAAGTTAAAATTACAATACCTTAAAATCCACCGATCATTCTACTAGGTATTTACCCAAGGAATACAAAACTAATTTGAATGGATACATGCAAACTAATTTTTATAGCAGAACTATCTACAATAACCAAATTATGGAGTGATCGCAAGTGCTCACCAACTGATATATGGAAAAGAAAGATGCAGTATACATATATGATGGAATATTATTTAGCCATAAAAAGGAATGAACTCTAGCCATTTGCAATGGCATGGATAGAGTGAGAAAATATTTTGACAAGTGGAATAAGTCAGTGAGAGAAAGACAAATAACTGATGATTTTATTCATATGTAGATTTTTAGAAATATAACAAAAGAGCAAATGCAAAAAGAGAGACAGAGGCAAACCAAGAAACAGACTCTTTACTATAGAGAGCAAAGTGATGAATTACCAGAGTGGAGGTGTGTAGGGCTGATAGTTTAAATAGGTTATTGGAAATAAGGAGTGCACTTGTAATGAGTACCATGTGTTTTATGGAAGTGTTGAATCACTATATTATATGATTGAAACTAATATTATACAGTGTATTAACTACCTGGAAATTAAATAAAAACTTTAGAAAATATTTTAAATGAAAAATGATATGTTATCTTAACATAAAAGTATTTCCATAGCTAAATTTAAAAAAGAACATAAACATAGTTTTTGTTTGTAATACTTTTGTCCCTTATGTGCATTATAAAATAATTTCATAAAGCAATGGTTATTAACTAGTGTTCGTCATACAATGTATAAACATATAATGTTTATGATAGTAATCAAAGAAAGAAAGGAGTGATTGGAGCTATATAGAACAAACATTTTGTATATCTTTGCATTTAAGTTGTTATCCATCCAAAATAGATTCTCATACAGGAAAAACTTAACTATAATCCCCAGCACAACTAGTAAGAAAATAATTACAAAATATAATTTAAAAATCACAGGGGAAAAATCAAAAGGAATTAAAACGGTATACTAGAAAACATCTATTAAAACAAAAGAAGGAACAATAGATGAACAGAATAACAAATAGACATGATATATAGAAAATAAATAAAAAAATATTAGACTTAAGGCCTATCATATGAGGAACTACAATAAACATAAATGCATTAAAAGCATCAACCTAAAGGCAGAGATTGGCAGAATAATTTTTTTTAAATCTACCCATATGGTATATTCAATCCAGAAAGACTCAAATAGTTTTGCTATAAAAAGTCAGAGACTGCCTTACCATGCAAGCTGTAGTCAACAAATGTAGGAGTGGTTATAGTAATATCAAAGAAAATAGACTTAAGACACAAATTGTTGCTAGAGACTGATAGGGGCAATAAATGGTCAATTAATTAAGTACATAAGAATTATAAATGCAAATGCACCTTTTATGTGCTAAATTGCATCCCCTCAAAAGTTCATATGCTATAGTCCTGACCTCCAATATCTCAGAATGTAGCCATATATGATGAAATATTTGTTAAAGAGGCAATAAAATTAAAGTTATGTCATCAATTTTGGCCCTAATACCATAGGACTGCTGATCTTATAAAAAATAAAATGAATTTGGACACAGACACAGACAGAAAGAAGATGTTGGAAGAAAACATCCATTTACAAGCCAAGGAGTGAGGCCAGGATTAGATTCATACATCATGACCATTAGAAGAAACAAATATTGCCTCCAAAATAATAAATTCGTTTTGTTTAAGTCTTAGGGCCTATAATATTTTGTTATGACAACCCTAGGAAACTAATACAGCACCAAACAACAGGGATCCAAAATGCATGAAGCAAAACATCAGCAGGGAAACAGACCTCAAAGACATCAAAAAGCAGTTATACCTAATAGACATCTATGGAAAATTCCTCCTACTAAGAGGAGAATACACATTTTTTTTGAAGCGTATATGTAACATGTTTCAGGAAATATCATGCAGTGGGGTATAAAACTGTTAATTTAAATTGTATGATTGAAATCATAACAAATATTTTCTACAATCACAATAGAGTAAAATTAGAAATTAGTAAGATAGGGGCACCTGGGTGGCTCAGTCAGTTGAGTGTCCAACTTCAGCTCAGGTCATGATCTCATGGTTGGTGGGTTTGAGCCCCGCGTTGGGCTCTGCACCGACAGCTCAGAGCCTAGAGCCTGCTTCAGATTCTGTGCCTCCCTCTTTCTCTGCCCCTCCCCCACTTATGCTCTCCTTCTCAACAATAAATAAACATTAAAAAATAAAAGAAGAAATTAGTAATATAAATATATAGAAAAATAACAAAGATGTTAAAAATAAGTCATACAACCCTAAATAATCAATGAGTCAAAGAAGAATTTGCTAACAAAAAGGAGGAAATGTATTGAAATGAATTAAAATGTCGACACAACATACAATAGCATATGGGATAGAGTTAAAGTAATGCTTATAGGAAAAGTTAGGGCTGCATTTTAAAATGTAACAGCTTACCTTTAAAATGACAGCAAATTTAAAACTTGTCTTTCCACTTTAGGTGAAAGGAGAACACTAAACCCAACTGAAGCAGAAGAAAGGAAATTATAAAAACTAGAGTGGAAATAAATGGAGCAGAGATTAAGAAAACAATAGAATGAATAAAATTAAAATTTGGTTCTCTGGGTAAATATTTAGTAGTGGAGTTAAAGGACCACAGGTATTTTTATTTTTAAGTTTTTGAGGAATTTCCATACTGTTTTCCACAGCGGGCTTACCAATTTACATTTCCAACAATAATGCATAAGGGTTTCTTTTATTTCCACATCCTCACCAACAGTTGCTATTTCTTGTCTTTTTAAAAAAAATTTTATTTTAACCATTGTGACAGGTGTAAGGTTATGTTATTGTGGTTATGATTAGCATTTCCCTGATAATGAGTGATGTTGAGCATCTTTTCATGTGTCTGTTGGCCATTTGTATGTTTTATTCAGAAAAAAAAAGTCTGCTAGGGTTGTCTGCCTATTTTTTAATCATAGTTTTTAGTGTTGATTTGTACATGCTATTCATATATTTTGGATAGTAGCCCATTACCAGATGTATTATTGGCAAATATCATCATTCAGAAGGTTTTTTGTTTTGTTGATGGTTTCCTTCACTGTACAAAATTTTATATTTTGATGTAGCCCAATATTTTAGTTTTGCTTTCATCCCTTGACTTAGAGAACCTATCTGGAAAAATTTCGCTCTTCCTGGTGTCAGAGACATTACTGCTTGTGTTCTCTTATATAATTTTTAAGTATTTAATGCATTTTGAGTTTAGTTTTGTGTATGTTGTTACACAGTGGTCCACTTTTATTACTTTTCATGTAGCTATCCAGTTTTCCTGGTGAAATACAAACACTAATCCAAAAAGAGATATGTCTTCCATGTTTACTGCAGCATTATTGACAATAACCAAGATATGGAAGCAATGTAAATGCTGATCAATAGGTGAATGGATAAGGAAGAAGTCTTATATAAAATGGAATATTATGCAGCCATATAAAGAATGAGATCTTGTCATTTGCAACAACATGGATGGACCTAAAGGGTAATATGCCAAATTAAATAATTCAGACGGAAAAAAATATATCATGTAACTTAACTCATATGAAATCTGAAAAAAAATAATAAATAAACAAAAAGCATAATCAGATCTGTAAATATAAAGATCAAAATGGTGGTTTCCAGAGGGAAGAGGGGTTAGGGGGTGAGGAAAACGGGTGAGGGAAACTGGAGATACAGTCTACCAGTTATGGATTGAACAATTCATGGAAATAAAAGGCACAACATAGGGAATATAGTCAATGATATTTTAGCAGTGGTATATGATGAAAGATGGTAGCTACACTTGTGACAACAACATAATGTAAAGAGAACTTGAATAAATATATTATACATTTGAAACGAATGTAACTTTGTGAACTATACTCAAATTAAAAAAAAAAGAAAAAGAAAAAGAAAATTTGGTTCTTTGAATGATTAATAAAGTAACATATCTCTAGACAAAAATTAAAAGGCTAAAACTACTAAACTCTGGAGGAAAAAAAAAACGTGACCATCACAACCAAGCTTATGAACACAGCAGTTTTTAACTGAATACTACAAGTAACTTATGGTAACAAATTATATAGCTTTCAGTTAATGGACAAATTCCTACAAAGAAACAATTGAAAAGTAAAACTGACAAAAGGAGAAATACAAAAATAAATTGACCTATAACCATAATAAGATTGAATTAGCAATCCAAAACTTCACATAATTCCTGGATGCCTTCACTAGTGAATTCTACCAAATTTTAGGAAAATAACACCCATTTTTCACAGACTCTTCCAAAAATAAAGATGATAAAACACTTCTTAACTGATTCTATGAGGCCAATATTTCCATGATATAAAATCCAAACAATGATACCACAAGAAAATAGCGTACTAATATGTATCTCATGAGTATAGATGCCAATATCCACAGCAAAATATTAGAACACTGAGTCTAACATCATATAAAAATAACTGTATGACATCATTAAGTGGTATTAATCTCAGGAAGTTAAGGTTAACACAAAATATTATGTTATAATAAACTATATTAATAGATTAAAAGACAATACCTACACTGTCATGTCAGAGACAATAGAAAACATTTTACCATAGCCAACACAATTTCATGATAAAAATTCAACAAACCTGGAATAGGTGAACTCCTTCAACCTGAAAGTGGTCATCAAAGAATATTCCACAGCTGACATCTTATTCTATGCCAGATATCTTACAAAAAGGATGTGTGCTCTGCCCACATATATTCAGCCTTATATTTAATGTCTTAGTCATGGGAATAGGCAATAAAGTGAACTAAAAAGCAACCATATTGGACATGAAGAAGTAAATCTGTATTTGCAGATGGCATGGTTTTGTATGCACAGAAGCTCAAGGAAACGCTAAAAACTATTATAACTGACAGATGAATCAAGGTTTCAGGATATAAGATCAAAAAACAAAAATCTAGTATGGGGCACCTGGGTGACTCAGTCAATTAAGCATTCGACTCTTGATTTCAGCTCAAGTTATGATCTCATGGTCATGAGATCAAGCCACACATCAGGCTCCATGCTAGGCATGGAGCCTCCTTAGGATTATCTCTCTCCTTCTCCCTTTGTCTCTCCCCACTCTCTCTCTCTCAAAAAATTCTATTGTAATTCCACACACTAGCATGAACAATCTGAAAATGAAATTAACAAAATAATTCAACTTAGAATATCAACAAAAATAACAAAATAATTTAAAATAAATATAAACAACATTGGAAAGTTTGTTTCTGAAAACCAGAAACCATATTTGAGAAAAAATAAAGACTACAATAAATAGAGAATTATCCCATGTTCCTCGATTATAAAGTTAATATGTCAATACTCTCCAAATTGATCTAATAATTCAGTGCAATCCCTATGAAATCTCAGTTGGGTGAATATATGAAAATCATATATCTGATAAAGAAATAGTATGTAGGTGATATTTAAAAAAACTCTGACAATTCAATAACAAAAATTAAAAAAAAAACAGTTAAAAAGTAATCAAAAGTCTGACTAAATATTTCTTTCAAAGAATATATACAGATGATCAAAAAGATCATGAAAAGTTTTTTTATGTCATTAGACATTAGGAAAAGGTAAATAAAGAGCACAAAGAGAAGACACTTCTTACATATGATGGTGGCTAGGGAAAAAAAAACAGACAAGATCAAGTGCCGGTAAGGATATGGAAAAATTGGAACCCTCGTATATATTGACAGGAATGTAAATAATGCAAACAATTTGGAAAACAGTTTTGGTAGTTTCTTAAAAAAATTATTACAAAGTTCCCAAAGGACTGAGAATTTCCATGCATAAACATCTACCTAGGATAAATGAAAGCATATGCTCACACACACACACAAACACACAAAACTTGTACATAAATATTTCTAGCAGCATTATTCAAAATAGCCAAAAGTGGCAACGACATCAGTGTGCATCATATGATGACTGGAAATATCCATGTAATGGAATTCAGCAATAAGGGGGAATTCTACAATAAAGCATAATTCCACAACAATAGGGAATGAAATACTGATATATTCTACAACATGGATTAACATTTAAAATATTATGCTAAATAAAACAAGTCAGACACAAAAAATGTATATTGCATTATTCTTTGTATACAAAGTGGCCATAATAGTCCAATGTATAGAAAAAGAGAGTAGATTAGTGATGCTTAGAGCTGGGAAGTATAGTATGGTGAGTTGGCTGGTAAAAATCAGTTTCCTTTATACCTTTTCAGGGTATCAGAAATATTCTCTCATTATTGATTGTGGTCATGATTGCACGGACTTGTGAATATACCCAAATTACAGTATTATACAGTTTAAATTGTTGAGTTTTATCATATGTTATTTGCATCTCAATAAATCTATTTTATAAAAAAGAAGCAACAGTGAAAATGAAATTATTTAGCATATTGATAAATCTATATAAGCATTGGCTATATAGTCTCAAGTGTGACTAATATGGGGAGTTGTAAAAATAAAGTTGAAATTTGTTTGATGTACTACAAAAAATAAGTGATGATAAAATACTAGACAACTATAATGTTAAGTGAAGTTAAGGAGAATACAGTTATTAGAATAAAGTGCTCTAAATCTCTTATACTGAAACTGAACATAATTGAAATCTGAATTAATTTGGATTTCTTAAGCAAGATGCACATGTAAGCCTATAAAATAACCACTAAAATAAAAGAAATAAAATGGAAAATTTCTACACTTTTGGGGGATAAGAACATAATGAAATTTTTGATAAATTCAATAACAGAAAAGGAGTGGGTGAGGCAAAAGCACTGGAGAAGCACTCATGAACCCTAGGCTGAAACTTCTTGAGTTCAAATTCTGGTTCCAATGATTTTTAAGTAAATAATATTGGATGAGTTAGATAAACTCCTTATTTTTCAAATTTCTTGTCTTTAAATTGGGTGAAAAAATATTATGTATTATAAATGTATTGTTAGCAATAAGCTAAGGTCTGTAGGCAAAGTGTTTACTTAGAATACTGCCTGGTGCAAAAAATATGTAAGTATCTCTGAGGGATTGGTTGTAATAATTCCATTTTCATTCATGATTTTATCTATTTGGGTCATCTCACTTTTCTTTTTGAGAAGCCTGGCTAGAGGTTTATCAACTTTGTTTATTTTTTCAAAAAACCAACTCTTGATTTTGTTGATCTGCCCTACAGTTTTTTTTAGATTCTATATCGTTTATTTCTGCTCTGATCTTTATTATTTCTCTTCTTCTGCTGGATTTAGGCTGTCTTTGCTGTTCTGCTTCTATGTCCTTTAGGTGTGCTGTTAGATTTTGTATTTGGATTTTTCTTGTTTCTTGAGATAAGCTTGGATTGCAATGTATTTTCCTCTCAGGACTGCCTTCGCTGCATCCCAAAGCGTTTGCAATTTTCAGGGAATACTATGAAAAATTACATGCCAACAAACTGGACAACCTGGAAGAAATGGACAAATTCCTAAACACCCACACACTTCCAAAACTCAATCAGGAGGAAATAGAAAGCTTGAACAGACCCATAACCAGCGAAGAAATTGAATCAGTCATCAAAAATCTCCCAACAAATAAGACTCCAGGACCAGATGGCTTCCCAGGGGAGTTCTACCAGACGATTAAAGCAGAGAAAAACCTATCCTTCTCAAGCTATTCCAAGAAATAGAAAGGGAAGGAAAACTTCCAGACTCATTCTATGAAGCCAGTATTACTTTGATTCCTAAAGCACAGAAAGACCCAGTAAAAAAAGAGAACTACAGGCCAATATCCCTGATGAATATGGATGCAAAAATTCTCAATAAGATACTATCAAATCGAATTCAACAGCATATAAAAAGAATTATTCACCATGATCAAGTGGGATTCATTCCTGGGATGCAGGGCTGGTTCAACATTCGCAAATCAATCAACGTGATACATCACATTAATAAAAGAAAAGAACCATATGATCCTGTCAATCGATGCAGAAAAGGCCTTTGACAAAATCCAGCACCCTTTCTTAATAAAAACCCTCGAGAAAGTCAGGATAGAAGGAACATACTTAAAGATCATAAAAAACATTTATGAAAAGCCCAAAGCTAACATCATCCTCAATGGGGAAAAACTGGGAGGTTTTTCCTTGATCAGGAACACGACAGGGATGTCCACTCTCACCACTGTTGTTTAACATAGTGTTGGAAGTTCTAGCATCAGCAATCAGACAACAAAAGGAAATCAAAGGCATCCAAATTGGAAAAGACGAAATTAAGCTTTCACTTTTTGCAGATGACATGATATTATACATGGAAAATCCGATAGACTCCACCAGAAGTCTGCTAGAACTGATACATGAATTCAGCAAAGTTGCAGGATACAAAATACATGTACAGAAATCAGGTGCATTCTTATACACTAACAATGAAGCAACAGAAAGACAAATAAAGAAACTGATCCCATTCACAATTGCACCAAGAAGCATACAATACCTAGGAATAAATCTAACCAAAGATGTACAAGATCTGTATGCTGAAAACTATAGAAAGCTTATGAAGGAAATTGAAGAAGATATAAAAAATGGAAAAACATTCCATGCTCATGGATTGGAAGAATAAATATTGTCAAAATGTCAATACTACCCAAAGCTATCTACACACTCAATGCAATCCCAATCAAAATTGCACCAGCATTCTTCTCAAAGCTAGAACAAGCAATCCTAAAATTCATATGGAACCACAACAGGCCCTGAATAGCCAAATAATTTTGAAGAAGAAGACCAAAGCAGGAGGCATCACAATCTCAGACTTTAGCCTCTACTACAAAGCTGTCATCAAGACAGCATGGTATTGGCGCAAAAACAGACACATAGACCAATGGAATAGAATAGAAACCACAGAACTAGACCCACAAACGTATGGCCAATTCATCTTTGGCAAAGCAGGAAAGAATATCCAATGGAAAAAAGACAGTCTCTTTAGCAAATGGTGCTGGGAGAACTGGACAGCAACATGCAGAAGGTTGAAACTAGACCACTTTCTCACACCATTCACAAAAATAAACTCAAAATGGATAAAGGACGTGAATGTGAGACAGGAAACCATCAAAACCCTAGAGAAGAAAGCAGGAAAAGACCTCTCTGACCTCACTCGTAGCAATTTCTTACTTGACACATCCCCAAAGGCAAGGGAATTAAAAGCAAAACTGAACTACTGGGACCTTATGAAGATAAAAAAGCTTCTGCACAGCAAAGGAAACAACCAACAAAACTAAAAGTCATCCAACGGAATGGGAAAAGATATTTGCAAATAGCATATCGGACAAGGGCTAGTATCCAAAATCTATAAAGAGCTCACCAAACTCCACACCCGAAAAACAAATAATCCAGTGAAGAAATGGGTAGAAAACATGAATAGACACTTCTCTAGAGAAGACATCCGGATGGCCAACAGGCACATGAAAAGATGCTCAATGTCGTTCCTCATCAGGGAAATACAAATCAAAACCACACTCAGATATCACCTCACACCAGTCAGAGTGGCCAAAATGAACAAATCAGGAGACTATAGATGCTGGCGAGGATGTGGAGAAACAGGAACCCTCTTGCACTGTTGGTGGGAATGCAAACTGGTGCAGCCACTCTGGAAAACTGTGTGGAGGTTCCTCAAAAAATTAAAAATAGACCTACCCTATGACCCAGCAATAGCACTGCTAGGAATTTACCCAAGGAATACAGGAGTACTGATGCATAAGGGCACTTGTACCCCAATGTTTATAGCAGCACTCTCAACAATAGCCAAATTATGGAAAGAGCCAAAATGTCCATCAACTGATGAATGGATAAAGAAATTGTGGTTTATGTACACAATGGAATACTACGTGGCAATGAGAAAGAATGAAATATGGCCCTAGGTAGCAATATGGATGGAACTGGAGAGTGTTATGCTACGTGAAATAAGCCATACAGAGAAAGACAGATGCCGTATGTTTTCACTCTTATGTGGATCCTGAGAAACTTAACAGAAACCCATGGGGGAGGGGAAGGAAAAAAAAGAGGTTAGAGTGGAAGAGAGCCAAAGCATAAGAGACTCTTAAAAACTGAGAACAAACTGAGGGTTGATGGGGGGTGGGAGGGTGGGTGATGGGTATTGAGGAGGGCACCTTTTGGGATGAGCACTGGGTGTTGTATGGAAACCAATTTGACAATAAACTTCATATATTGAAAAAAATAAAATAAAATAAAAGTGAAAAAAATATGTAACTAAAATAATTATAATCTGGATAACAGATTATATAGTATAAACTCTTAGGATCTATTTTTGTTAAAGTATTTGTATTGTGTGGATAGGAACATGCATTGCTCTTCCTTCTTTCATTGTATATTAGCATTCATCTATCACTCTTTTTGTATCTTATGCAGATATATATGCATGTATCCATGTACACACAGAGATAGAAACACACAGACAGGAAGATGTACATCACATTAAATTTCCTTGAAATTACTTTTAAATCTAATATATTAAGTACAAGAGCACAATTAACAAGTGCAGCATAAAAAGAGAGTAGCATATAATTTACATGCACAGGTTTATCTTCAATTAATTGTAGTGTTTCACTAACACGGACTCCAACGTTTTATTTAAAAAATTCAGAATGTAATGTCACTTATATTTAGTAAAAAAATAGTTAAGAAATGTCCATGTATTAATAAAATGTACTAAAATATATAGCAGATGTATACAGCATGCCTTCAGGATGGAGGAACTTGGATGGTGACCACATTCACAATATTCTTGGGCTAATCACATTTTTACTCCTGCGCATGATGAAATCTCTTAGAGTAAACTTTAGTGTTCAGAATATGCAACCTGTGTCTATAGTGATATTTATTCCTTGGATAAAAGCCTGAAAATCACTATGGTTACAAATTTTAGAGCAAATACCCTATGTTTATTGAAATCACTTATCTTAACCTTCAGAGTTAGGAAAAATATTTTCAAAAGCGTAGATATCCTGGGAAAAGATAGAACAGAGCAGAGAAGAAAGAAATGTTTTATTTCATTTTTTCCTGCTTCACTGAGGTATGATGGACATATAAACATTGTATATATTTAAAGTATACAATCTGATGTTTTGATATGTAGTGTGAAATGATTAATGCTATCAAGTAATTAACATATCCATTTCCTCATACCATTTTTTATGTGGTGAGAACACTTTAGATATACTTTCTTAGTAAATCTTAAGTATGAAAAAATTATTATTAACTATAGTACCATGCTATGCATTAGATCTCCTGAACTTATTTATTTTGTAACTGAAAGTTTGTGCCCTGTAGCCAAAATTTCCCCATGTCTCTCATACCTCAGCCCCTGGCAACCACTGTAATATACCCTAATTTTATCAGTTCAACTTTTTAAGATTCCACATATAAGTAAGATCATATGGTGTACTTCTTACTCTATCTGACTTATTTCACTTAGTGTAATGTGCCCTTGATTCATCCATGTTGTCACCAGTGGCAGGTTTTCCTTCTTTTTGTGGGGGGGCTGAATAATATTTTACTGTATTTGTATTCCACATTTTATTTATTCTTTCATTCATTGATGGACATTTAGTTTGTTTACATATTTTGCCTATTATGAATAGTGATTCTATGAACATGTGTGTGTACATGTCTCATCAATAACCTGCTTTTAATTGTTTTGGTATGTACCCCGAAGTAAGATTTCTGAATTATATGTTAGCTCCATTTTTATTTTGAGGAATCTCCATACTATTTTCCACAATAGCCATATCAATTTACAATCTCACCAACATTGTACACAGATTTAAAATGTAAAACAGCCATTTATCCCCAGTCCAGCGAAAAGGTTCTCCTGCATAGATATTGTATATTGTTTCTCAGAAAACATGATCTGATGATTCCTACATCATATTCCTGTAGTCTTTGGTGTAGAGCTACATTATGATATTAATTTTAGCAAGTGTGTTTGGCTGGATAGATTCCAAGTTTCCTCCTATAGGGATATTTAAGCCTTAGTTGCTGACCCAATACATTTCTCACTATGCCTGGCTTATTCAATCCTGGCATTATCTCCTTTATTCAGAGCTCAAGACTATTAACAATTTAGTTTATCTATGATCTTTAGAGCAAAGGTTGTCACGTTAACAAGAATAATACACTTGACAGTTGTAAAGAATTTGATAGCTTCACAGGATTTATAATAATAGCCCAGAAAAGGAAGTCCAATTTAAGTTCTGTTTCACATAAGATGAGGAAGTCTAACTTGGCTAATATATTCCAGGGCCATCAAATCAAAAATGTAGGAAACTTTTACTTTTATGCAAGCTTGGTTTCAATAAAAAGGCAAGTAGAATTAGTAGTCATTTTAGTTAGAGGACCCTATCTAGTCTCCTGTTAATTTTTCAACACTCTCCTTCTGCTAGCAATTCATTAAATATTGATAACTAGACACTATTAATCATATCTTAGAAAAGGAGTCTAATAGTGCACATACAGAATATGCACATGAAATTGGAATATGGCAGAATACTATAAAACTAGAACATAACACAGTTATTTAATAATTCAAACAAGTCAAATGTGCAAAATAAGATTTGAATAAGTATCAAAAAATAAATATGACATCTTGCCAATCTGAGTAAATTCCTTAGGCTTGAATCTCTACATTTCTTGAAATGACTTTGTACACTTAATATTTTAGTCATAACAATTTAATTTTTTTCAGTAATTCATTTTTTTCAAGCACATCTTTTTCTTCAATCTCTTTAATATTTTTATAGATGCACTTATTACTGAAAAAAATTAAGCTCTCATGGTTGCAACTGAAAAAGTCATTACATTTACTTTCTATAATAATCAAGAAGCTCCATCTTCCTTAAGTTGGAATTCAAACTGTTCAATCTGAAACATGGATTTAAAATATATTGAACACTGTAGTCATTATCTCAGCCTATCAGAATATGAGCAAATTTGAAGCTCTGTTTGGAGTTCTACATTAAGAGACATACAAGGATATCAATAAGTTTAGAAAATGAAAAGTAAAGCAGGTACTGGAATATTTATAAACCATAAATAAGAAAATACTAAAATAATTATTCTGACATAATGTTCTTAACCTGTCATTTTACAGTACACAAACTCTCAGTGGCTCCCCATTGTCAGTTATAGTCTCTATTCCTTAGCCATAAAGCCTTCCAGAGTCTTGCCCTGTGTTTTTCTAATCAATCTTCCCTTTAACTGTTCCCCCAAAATTTTACCTCGTCTTGGTTAGACATATCTTTCTTCAAAATGTGAGGTTTATTTTATCCTCTGCATTATAATGTATGTTCTTTTCCATCTATTCAAATCATCCTTCAGAATTTGGCTCAAGTTTTTCTTCCTGGCTGAAGAATTATTAGGTAAGTTCCACTTATATTGCTCTAAACTTTTTTTGAGCATTCAAGATTGTGTGTGTGTGTGTGTGTGTGTGTGTGTGTGTATGTGTGTGTGTGTGTGAGGAAGAACATTCTTATGTATATTGTTTGTGTTTGTGACAGGGGTGATGTTATTAGAAAGAAGTAATTATAAAGAGTTAAGAGAAAAATAATTAAAATTTCAAAAAGGAAAATTAAGAGAAAGGTCATACTCCACTTAAACTACATTTGAAATCTGTTTTATCTGCCATAGTTTTTCTTTTTCCCATTTCATTTTTCTCCCTCTAATATACTATTTTTTACACCAGAATTTAAACAGTATGAAAAGAGATATTTTTGTTTTGTTCACTCTTATGTTATAAAATTTATAAAAAATTTGGAATATTGTATTCACTCCTTACATAAAATGAAATGCTTAAAATATGAAAAAAATGTTTAACCATACTCAAAATATAAAAAAATGTAACTTAATACCACAAAAAATGCAAATGTCACAGTACAAAACCAATCACAAAAAATGCAAATGTCACAGTACAAAGACCAAGATGAAAAAAATATTGACATTTTTGTCAAGGTATGGAAAAAACATATGCTCATACACTGTTGATGGGAGTGAAAAATTTTGTAACCTCTATAGAGGACTATTTAGCAATAATTAGCAAAATATAAAATATGCATACTTTTTTTTGCAGGAATTCCATCTGCCCAACAAAATGATAATTTAAAATGTTAATAATGTTAGGACACCTGGGTGGCTGAGTCAGTTAAGTACCCTACTTTGGCTCAGGTCATGATCTCCCGGTTCATGGGTTTGAGCCCCGTGTAAGGTAAACTCAAGCCCCGCATTGGGTGATCTAGAGCCCTGCTTCAGGCTCCAGTGCTGACAGTGTGGAATCTGGGTGGGATTCTCTCTCTCTCCCCCTCTCTCTCTGCCCCTTGTGGGATTCTCTCTATCTCCTTCTCTCTCTGCCCCTTGCTCACTTGCTTCCTCTCTCAAAAATAAATAAGAAAAGTAAAACCTTAAAAAATGTTAATAATGTCAGTATTGTTTGCAATAGCAAATGAATTAAAAGATTCTCAATGTCCACTAATAGGGACTGCTTAAATAAATGAAACTCCATTTATATCAGTGCTTTCCAATAGAAATGCAATGTAAGTTGCATGCATAATTTTAAAATTTCCAAAAATCACATTAAAATAATTAAAAGACAAGCAGGTAATAAAATTTAATTATGTTTTTAACAAAAAATCCAACATATTTCAGCATGTTATCAACATAAAAATATTGAGATATTTTAATTTCTTTTTTAATACAAATTCTTTGAAATCTGTTTTATTTTACACTTATAGTACAAACCAATACAGACAAACACATCAAGTGTTCAATATCCACCTATGTCTAATGGCTACCATATTGGGACAACTGTTTAGAGAGAAATAGTATACAAATTTATATTTGGATGCAAGAAACAGTAAGGTAGGTTCTTTCCCTACTTCAATGCAATTATCTGAAAGATATATTGTTAAATGGAAAAAGCAAAGTACAGAATGATGAAGTTGGTAGAATTTATACTAAAAAAAGTGTGCTGGTGCTTAAACATACACTGATTATCTTTGTGAAGTGACAAAAGAAATAGATTACTGTGGCTGCCTTAAAGGAGGAGATCTAGGTGGCTTCAACAAGGAATGGGAAGGAGGGAGACCTATTTTTACTTTATGCTCTTTTGTACCTTCTGAATTTGAATTTATGTGAATGCATTAGCAATAAAAAAAAAATACAAGAACCACTTCTTTACCCAGTGGGAAAAATATTTTACATTGCAATATTTAAGTGGGTATATGGGCTTAAAGTATAATTTGCATCATAAAGAGTTTAAATAAATATATGGACAGCAGACCATAGTTCATATAAAAAAGCATGGGTTGTTTGGTATACAGTAGAATCTACCATTGTTGTGCTCTAACAAAGTTTTTGCTTTTGTTTTCAGAGACAAAAGTTTATATAGATATAGGCTCTAACTCAATATGTACCTCTTATATTAATATCGTTAATGTGGTCCATTGTTTCAGGCAGCTGTATTTCCATAAACAGATCAATCCTGGAATAGAAAAAGTATGGCGTGATTTCTACTTGCATAGCTATTGAGATAATGTATGCAAAAGTACTGTGTTCTATACAAATATAAGGTACTATTATTATAGTCATTACTAACAGTGAAATCAAGACATCTTGTGCTATTAATGAAGTTGTTCCTTCTGTGAGCTCTTGGTCATTATCCTAGATATCAGTTTTTGTTTTTGTTGTTTTTGTTTTTATTGTGTTTTTAGTATGTTTCACCAGATTTTCGAAGAGCCTTTGGTTAAGAGGTACCATCACTGTGGGCAAGTGGAGATAATGTTTGGTTGTATCTTTTTTTAAGTTTTCATTTATTTATTTAAGTAATATCTACACCCAACGTGGGTTTTGAACTCATGACCCTGAGATCAAGAGTTGCTTGCCCTTCTGACTGAACCAGCCAAGTGTCCCTGGTTGTCTGTATTTTTAGGTTTGAGCTGGTTCAAGCATTCTTGCACCATTCTTATTATATATAAAAGGCTACTGAAGCTTAATTAGTAAGGCTTAGAATAAAATGAATGGGTGTGAATTTGGATGATGGTCAAGAATGCCTCATGGTTAGATAACAACATCTTTGAAAATATTTAGTCCATTTGTAGACTGGCAGGTAATTTTTTCAGAAAGAACAAAATTAATTATTTGAATTTTCCATCAAACAGAAAAGGTAAAAAAGAATATCTACTTGTTTATTTGATTTCATTATAATACCTTGTAAAAAATTTTTAGGGTGATTTAATTAAAGCATGAAAAACAACTGGATCACCTATTACATATTTAGTAGGTTTTAATAAGCAAATGATTTAGTATCTTAAGAAGACCCACTTCCTCATCCCAGTTTTATCTTTCCTAGTTTAGCTTAATATTTTGGTGGGATGTTTCTAGCAACATATTTTCATTCCATTCTATTTGGAATTATTTTATCACTTTATGTCTTGTTTTTCTTTTTTTCTAAATATTATTCCATTAGTTACAGAACAGTGATGCCTACTGGAACATGAAAATATGTTTTATTCATTTAATGAGCTGGAAACAGGAATACATTCCATAGTAAATGAGGTTTACATATGATAATGTTGCATTTATCATATAATAGATGCATCTTTTCAACTCCCTAAAATGACCAAATTTCATTTTTGTGAATTCTGTACAATGCCAATAGAAAAGAACTAGACAAATATACAACACTGAGAAAAGTGTGCAATAATTTTATGAACAATTATTATTTTTTTTCACAAACTCAGACTAGTGCTAAACAGTAAATAGCTCACAATTGTAACAAAAGGCAAGTATGAATGAATTAGAGCACTTGTTCTGCAATGGTGGTGTCATTATAACCACTTGATATCACCAAAAAAACAGGTCATGAGATAGTTTTAAAAACCTGTATTCTTTTAATTTTATTCTTATGGTATGGTACCCCAGTGTTATTTTGCAAAAAAGGATCAATGTTATTTAGCTGATCAATGTTTAGTAAAATCAATATCTGTAGACAATCAACTCACTAAATGAAGTTCATGGAGATATTCAGTGAAACAAAATTTATAGACACAGGATTTGTTTTCATGTTTGGAGGTTATTGTTAAGGAATTATTGGATAACCTTCTTAGACAAGCCTGTGTAAGTTGAGAGAACAAGTTTATGCTATATTTACTGGCCCACCACAGAAACATAAAGAGTCAGCAATGTGTTAACAGAATTCAGAAGATATTATTTAAAATATCAGCTTATCTGTGCAAACACCCAATGCTGTGCTTCTGTGGATCCATCCCTCCGAGGGGTCTGCCTCCCTCCCAGTGCTGCAGGGTCCCTCCCACAGGGGACCACTGATGGCCAAGCGAGCTAAGCCTGCCCCTCCTGCCCATGTGCACCTTGCGGATCCACCCCAGCTAATACCTCAGATCACATAAAAGCAGCACCACAAGCCTGGCAGTGTGCGAGTAGCCCAGACAGGGGCCACACCACTCCACAGTGAGTCCTGCCCCTGGCAGAGGGGAAGATAAGGTAAACAACAGTCTGACGGTGGCCCCAGTGGTGGACTGGGGACAGACATCAGGTCTAACTGCGGCCCCTCCCACCAACACAAGTTACTTAAGACAGCACAGGGGAAGTGCCCTGCAGTTTGGCGCCAGCCCAGGGACTATCTAAAATGATGAAACGGAAGAATTCTCCTCAAAAGAAACTCCAGGAAGTAGCAAAAGCTAACGAATTGATCAAAACCATGTAAGCAATATAACGCAACAAGAATTTATACTAATTAAATTAATTCATAAAATTTATCGCTGAGCTTGAAAAAAGTATAGAGGACAGCAGACAATCTATTGCTACAGAGATCAAAGTATTAAGAAATAGTCATGAGGAGCTAAAAAATGCTATAAATGAGGTGCAAAATAAAATGGAGGCGACCGCAGCTCGGATTGAAGAGGCAGAGGAGATAATAGGTGAATTAGAAGAGAAAATTATGAAAAAAGAGGAAACTGAGAAAAAGAGAGATAAAAAAATCCAGGAGTATGAGGGGAGAATTAGAGAACTAAGTGATGCAATCAATTGGAACAATATCCATACAATAGGAATTCCAGCAGAGGAAGAGAGAGAGAAAGGGGCTGCAGGTGTACTTGAATAAATCATAGCTTCCCTGATCTGGGGAAGGAAAAATGCACTGAAAACCAAGAGGCACAGAAAACTCCCTTCAGACATAATTTGAATCGAATTTCTGCATGACATATCATAGTGAAACTGGCAAAATACAAGGATAGAGAGAAAATTCTGAGAGCAGCTAGGGTTAAACACTCTCTAATATATAAAGGGAGACCCATAAGACTAGTGGTGGACCTATCTACTGAAACTTGACAGGCCAGAAAGGAATGGCAGGAAATCTTCAATGTGATGAACAGAAAAAATATGCAGCCAAGAATTCTTTATCCAGCAAGTCTGTCAATCAGAATAGAAGGAAAGGTAAAGGTCTTCCCAAAGAAATAAAAACTAAAGGAATTCATCATCATGAAAACAGCCCTACAAGAGATCCTAAAGGAGATTCCGTGAGTGAAACGTTGCAAGGATCACAAAGTACCAGAAACGTCACTACAAGCGTGAAACCTGCAGACACCACAAGGACTCTAAACCCATATCTTTCAGTAATAGCACTGAATGTAAATGCACTAAATGTTCTAAAAAAAAGACATAGGGTATCAGAATGGATAAAAAAACAGGCCCTTCTATTTTCTGTCTACAAGAGACTCATTTTAGAGTAAGGTGTCTGAACATGTTCAGATTGAAAGTGAGGGGATGGAGAACTATCTATCATGCTATGGGAAGTCAAAAGAAAGCTAGAGTAGCCAAACGATATCAGACAAACTAAACTTTAAATTAAAGGCCGTAACAAGAGATGAAGAAGGGCATTATAAAATAATTACAGGGACTATCCATCAGGAAGAGCTAACACTTGTAAACGTCTATGTGCCGAATATGGAAACCCCCAAATACATAAAACAATTAATCACAAACACAAGCAACCTTATTTATAAGAATGTGGTAATTGCAGGGGACTTTAATACTCCACTTACAACAATGGATAGATCATCTAGACACAGGATCCCTGAATGATACATTGGATCAGATGGACTTGACAAATATATTTAGAACTCTGCATCCCAAAGAAACAGAATATACTTTCTTCTCAAGTGCACATGGAACAATGTCCAAGATAGATCACATACTGAGTCACAAAACAACCCTTCATAAGTATAAAACAATTGAGATCATACCATGCACATTTTCAGATCATAATGCTATGAAACTTGAAATCAACCACAGCAAAAAGTCTAGAAAACCTCCAAAAGCATGGAGGTTAAAGAACACCTTACTGAAGAATGAATGGGTAAACCAATCAATTAGAGAAAAAAATTTTAAAAATATGTGGAAACAAATGAAAATGAAAATACAACAATCCAAATGCATTGGGATGCAGCGAAGGCAGTCCTGAGAGGAAAATACATTGTGATCCAGGCCTATTGGAGAAAAAAGAAAAACACAAAATACAAAATACAAAATCTAACAGCACACCTAAAGGAAATAGAAGCAGAACAGCAAAGACACCCAAAACCCAGCAGAAGAAGAGAAATAATAAAGATCAGAGCAGAAATAAACAATATAGAATCTAAAAAAAAACTGTAGAGCAGATCAATGAAACCAACAGTTGGTTTTCTGAAAAAATGAACAAAATTGATAAACCTCTAGCCAGGCTTCTCAAAAAGAAAACTGAAAGGACCCAAATAGATAAAATCATGAATGAAAATGGAATTATTACAACCAATCTCTCAGAAATACAACCAATTATCAGGGAATACTATGAAAAATTATCTGCCAACAAACTGGACAACCTGGAAGAAATGGACAAATTCCTAAGCACTCAAACACTTCCAAATCTCAAACAGGAAGAAATAGAAAACTTGAACAGACTCATAACCAGCGAACAAATGGAATCAGTTACCAAAAATCTCCCAACCAATGAGTCCAGGACCAGATGGCTTCCCAGGAGAATTCTACCAGATATTTAAAGCAGAGGTAATACCTGTCCTTCTTAAGCTATTCCAAAAAAAGGGAAATGGAAGGAAAACTTCCAGACTCATTCTATGCAGTCAGAATTACTTTGATTCCTAAACCAGAGAGACCCAGAAAAAAAGCAGAAATACAGGCCAATATCCCTGATGAATATGAATGCAAAAATTTTCAATAAGATACTAACAAATTGAATTCAACAGCATATAAAAAGAATTATTCGCCATGATCAAGAGGGATTCAATCCTGGGATGCAGGGCTGGTTCAACATTCGCAAATCAAACAATGTGATACATCACATTAATAAAAGAAAAGATAAGGACCATATGATCCTGTCAGTTGATGCAGAAAAAGCATTTGGCAAAATTCAGAATCCTTTCTTAATAAATACCCTCGAGAAGGTCGGGATAGAAGGAACATACTTAAACATTATAGAAGCCATTTATGAAAAGCCCACAGCTAATATCATCCTCAATGGGGAAAAACTGAGAGCTTTTTCCCTGAGATCAGGAACACGACAGAGATGTCCACTCTCACTGCTGTTGTTTAA
Organism: Acinonyx jubatus; assembly: GCF_027475565.1. NCBI lineage: Eukaryota > Metazoa > Chordata > Mammalia > Carnivora > Felidae > Acinonyx > Acinonyx jubatus. The sequence continues at coordinate 65,068,776 of NC_069389.1, forward strand.
CATAGAGTTGGAAGTGCTAGCATCAGAAATCAGACAACAAAAGGAAATCAAAGGCATCAAAATTGGCAAAGATGAAGTCAAGCTTTCACTTTTTGCAGATGACATGATATTATACATTATACGAGAGACTTCACCAAAAGTCGGCTAGAACTGATACATGAATTCAGGAAAGTCGCATGATACAAAATCAATGTACAGAAATCAGTTGCATTCTTATACACTAACAATGAAGCAACAGAAAGACAAATAAAGAAACTGATCCCATTCGCAATTGCACCAAGAAGCATAAAATACCTAGGAATAAATCTAACGAAAGATGTCAAAGATCTGTATGCTGAAAACTATAGAACGCTTATGAAGGAAATTGAAGAAGAAATAAAGAAATGGAAAAACATTCCGTGCCCATGGATTGGAAGAATAAATATTGTCAAAATGTCAATACTACCCAAAGCTATCTACACATTCAATGCAATCCCAATCAAAATTGCACCAGCATTCTTCTCAAAGCTACAAGCAATTCTAAAATTTGTATGGAACCACAAAAAGACCCCCAATAGCCAAGTAATATTGAAGAAGACCAAAGTGGGAGGCATCACAATCCCAGATTTTAGCCTCTACTACAAAGCTGTCATCATCAAGACAGCATGGTATTGGCCCAAAAACAGACACACAGACCAATGGAATAGAATAGAAACCCCAGAATTAGACCCACAAAAGTATGGCCAACTAATCTTTGACAAAGCAGGAAAGAATATCCAATGGAAAAAAGACAGTCTCTTTAACAAATGGTGCTGGGAGAACTGGACAGCAACATGCAGAAGGATTAAACTAGACCACTTTCTTACACCATTCACAAAAATAAACTCAAAATGGGTAAAGGACCTGAATGTGAGTCAGGAAACCATCAAAACCCTAGAGGAGAAAGCAGGAAAAAACCTCTCTGACCTCAGCCGCAGCAATTTCTTACTTGGCACATCCCCAAAGGCAAGGGAATTAAAAGCAAAAATGAACTATTGGGACCTCAAGAATATAAAAAGCTTCTGTACTGCAAAGGAAACAATCAACAAAACTAAAAGGCAACCAACGGAATGGGAAAAGATATTTGCAAATGACATATCGGACAAAGTGCTAGTATACAAAATCTATAAAGAGCTCACCAAACTTCACATCCGAAAAACAAATAATCCAGTGAAGAAATGGGCAGAAAACATGAATAGACACTTCTCTAAAGAAGGCATCTAGATGGTCAACTGGCACATGAAAATATGCTCAACGTCACTCCTCATCAGGGATATACAAATCAAAACCACACTGAAATACCACCTCATGCTGGTCAGAGTGGCTAAAGTGAACAAATCAGGAGAATATAGATGCTGGAGAGGATGTGGAGAAACCGGAAGCCTCTTGCACTGTTGGTGGGAATGCAAACCGGTGCAGCCACTCTGGAAAACAGTGTGGAGGTTCCTCAAAAAATTAACAATATATCTACCCAATGACCCAGCAATAGCACTGCTAGGAATTTACCCAAGGTATAAAGGAATGCTGATGCATAGGAGCACTTGTACCCCATTGTTTATAGCAGCACTCTCAACAATAGTCAAATTGTGGAAAGAGCCTAAATGTCCATCAACTGATGAATGGATAAAGAAATTGTGGTTTATATACACAATGGAGTACTATGTGGCAATGAGAAAGAATGAAATATGGCTCTCTGTAGCAACGTGGATAGAACTGCAGAGTGTTCTGCTAAGTGAAATAAGTCAGGCAGAGAAAGACAGATACCATATGTTTTCACTCTTATGTGGATCCTGAGAAACTTAACAGAAGACCATGGGGGAGGGGAAGAAAAGAAAAAAAAGGTTGGAGAGGGAGGGAACCAAAACATAAGAGACTCTTAAAAACTGAGAACAAACTGAAGGTTGATGGGGGGTGGGAGGGAGGGGCGGGTGGGTGATGAGGATTGAGGAGGGCACCTGTTGGGATGAGCCCTGGGTGTTGTATGGAAACCAGTTTGACAATAAATTTCATGTTTAAAAAATAAAATAAAATATCAGCTTATCAAACTCATGTTTGTTTCATTTTTGTTTGCTAAAGATCTGAATTAGAAGTACTGTGATTAATTCTTCTTTTAAAAAAAGGCAAATAACAAAAATGATGTAAAACAAACTAGTCTATGAATCTCCATGTATAGCACAGTTGACAACTGCAGATAATAGAATTTTTATCTTGAAAAAAAAAGAAAGAATGTTTTACCATTTACATTAAAATATCACAAAAACTTTTAAAGTGCTTTAAAATTTCCCTTTGGTCTTTAAGTGGTTTTTAAAAGGTGTCTCCAAAGTACAGGAGTGCCTGGGTGGCTGAGTTGGTTAAGGTCCAACTTTTGATTTTGGCTCAGGTAATGATCTCACAGTTCGTGAGATAGCGTCCAGCCCTGGGCTCTGCCCTGACAGTGGGGAGCCTGCTTGGGATTATCTCTTTCTTCTTCTCTCTCTGCCCCTCCCCTGCTTGCTCTCTCTCTCTCTCTCTTTATCAAATAATTAAACTTAAAAAATGGGAAAAAGACATACTTTTTTTTCTGGATGGCTTATTCTTGTAAGAAATTCCAAATGCCGAGAATCTTAGTAGCCTAGAAAAGTATTTCTCAAGTGTGGAATCTGAATTTCTGAGAGGAGCAAGTCCAGGATTTAGTACTTTAAAAATTTCCCCCAGAGATTTATTTATTTTTTATGTGTCTACTTATTTTTGAGAGAGAGAGAGAGAGAGAGAGCAAGTTGGGGAGTGTCAGAGAGAGGGAGAGAGAGAATCCCAAGCAGGCTCTGCACTGTCAGTCCAAAGCCTGAACGGGGGTCGAATAGACGTGCTGTGAGATCATTCATGACCTGAGCTGAAATCAAGAGTAGGATTCTTCACCAACCCAGCCACCCAGGTGCCCCTCCCCCAGGGATTTCTTATATTCACTGAAGGTTGGGAAACACTGTTCTAATGATTACAAATACAATGCAAATATGCTAGATTAGGCTAATCTATGTTATTAGGAAAAGTTTTGTTGTAAAAGTAACTTTTGTAGGTACCTCTGCTTTATGTCACTTTTCCACTGGTCAATGGACTGTCATTATTTTTTTTAACCCACCAGAATTTTATTTTTGTGTGAAATTAATTTAAAATGTAAAACAATTTAAAAGTATGGTAAATATAATAAAAATATAAGCATGTTACTGTTTGTGTTTTTTTTTTTAATTTTTGTTTTTGATCTTTATTTTTTGTTGAGAGAGAGACAGAGTGTGAGCAGGGCAGGAGCAGAGAGAGAGGGAGACGCAGAATCTGAAACAGGCTCCAGGCCCCAGGTCCCATGCTGTCAGCGCAGAACTGTCAGCACAGAGCCCGACGTGGGCCTCGAACCCACGAACCACGAGATCATGACCTGAGCTGAAGTTGGACGCTCAACCGACTTAGCCACCCAGGTGCCCCTGTCTGTGTATTTTTAATGGTTTATTTATGAAAAATTTGAGTTCACAGCAAAGTTGAGTGAAAGGTAAAGCAATCTCCCATACATCACTCCCTCCACACATGCATAGCCTCCCCTATTATCAATGTTTCTCACTAGAGTAGTACGTTTGTTATAATTGATAAACATATATTAACATATCATTATCATCTAAAGTCTATAGTTTACATTAGCGAGCACTCCTGGTTTTGTACATTCTATGAATTTGGGCAAATATACCCGCCATTATAATATCACACAGAGTAGTTTTACCACCCTAAAAATCCTCTGTTCTGTGCTTATTCAACCCTCCCTCTTCCTTAATTCCTACCAACCACTTGTCTGTTTGCTGTGTCCATAGTTTTGCATTTTCCAAATGTATTATTTGTGGAAACATACAGTACACAGCCTTTCAAATTGGCTTATTTTCCTTAATAATATGTATTTAGGTTTCCTCTATGTCTTTTCATAACTTGATAGCTTATTGGTTTGTGGGTTTTTTTTTGTTTTTTGGTTTTTTTGGTGCTGAATGATATACCATTATCTGTATGAACCACAGTTTATTTATCCATTCACCTATTGAAGGACATAGTTGGTCCCTTCCACATTTTGGAAATTATGAATAAAGCTGCTATAAATATCCGTATGCAGGTTTTTGTACAGAGAGGCTTTCACCTACTTTGTGTTACTACCAGGTACCACAATTGTTGGTTAACCTTGTAAGAATATAGTTTATATTAAAAATAAACTTTCAAACTATCTTCTAAAGTGACTATGACATTTTCATTCCTATCAACAATGGATGACGGATTTTGTTGCTCTTGAAGGGTTCAGGTTAGCATCATCCCCCATAGTTTGCTATTAGGAAATGTGGTTTATTTTGAGCTTAACGGACTTGAGACCTTGCGGGCTCAAGAGAAACTTTTGTTTCTCCCTTAACCAAACAGAAGAACCTAAATTGGGTGCCTTTCCCAGAATAAAGGTTATTAACAGAGATAAATTTTATTTCAGTGACCCATCTGCATGGTAGGGCAAACATTTAATTACCAAACACCTGCTCTTCTTATTGTCCTGTGAAGTGCATTCATTTTTTCTGAATTCCCAGACCTTTATTGCCTTCGGCTTAGTTCAGAATGACATATATAGCTTATTTTGCCTGTCTTTGAAATTTCCATGTCTATGTGGGTTCCCCGAGCATCTGAGTTGATACAAATATATCAAACTAACAATTGTGTTTTATTTGAATTTATGCTTGAATATAACATGAAAACCCAGGCCACCATTATCAATTAGAAAGGACATGTAGATTATTGCAATTTTTGCATTACTAAAAAAACATAATAATTCTGATAATTTTAATTTGCCTCCTTGTTTCATGACTGCCTCAAATTTATCTTTGCTAGAAAGTTTAGCTGACAGTTATAATCAGTGGGTACCAAAAGCTCTATCTTGCTAAAATGGCAATTTTAAGGAATAATCGAAAAGTAATCAAGCACTTCTTGCTGTTCAGCTACACACATTCTTAGCTGGCCCACTATCTCTCTCTCTCTCTTTTTTAAATTATTCAACATTTTTTATTAAGAAAAACATTCTTAGTAAAATAGAAAATTTCTTAATCTAATAAAAAAATACATGAAAAATCTATAGCTAGCATTAGTCTGAATACTGAAACTTTGGAACAAGTCTCTTTAAAATCTAGAAAAAAAATCAAAAAAGAAAAGAAATCTAGAAAAAAAACGATAGTTTTTTTAAAGCTTTTTAGTGCACATACTGGTCATAGCAGTGAGTCAAGAACAAGAAATAGGAGACAAAGTTCAGGAAAAAAGATATGAGTGATATGGTTATTGTTAAAAAAATCATAATACATGTTCCTAGAGGGGACTAGAGATATGGAATAGGGAAGGAGCCCAGAGATGGATACAGGTGTTGGGATTTTGTTTTGTATGTTGACTGCTGAGGTTTTGGGATTTTTTTTTGTACATTTGCCATCATAGACTACATATGCACTCAATTCATTTTATATATTAAATATTATAAAATGGTAATTGTAAAATCTGCAAAATATGAGCTTTCATTCTAATACAAACTACTGTTTAAAAAGTTTCTCCAAAGTGACCTCCATGCAATATCCATGGTTTGGGCTTACACATGCAAGCCACTTTTATTAAATTCAGTGATATTTTTTCCCACACTTAGTTCTCTAAAAAAATTTGCTAAGTAAATATAATCTACTGGAATAACTTATTTATATAAACAATATTTTGTACATTTTATACATAATGCAATGTCAGTACAACCATACTTTTAAAAATGAATCATATTGTCTCTCCCAATCTATTTTTTCCCTCTTTTCATGTTGATGTAGAATTTCTAAATGGGTTACCTATTAGTGCCAAGTAAGACACTGTTAGAAAGAAAGCACCATAGCAAGATGTTTTCTATAGTTTTTCTACACAAATAAGTATGTTCTGTGTGCTTGAATGATACAGGGACCATGGAAACCAACCCTTCCTTTATTATTTAAAAAGACACAGTCACCAGTTCTACAGAGGAAGGAAAAGTACCCATGTAATAACCCATCCTGATAGTTTTCTTAAGTCATACATCATTTGTAGATGCTGCTTTCTAGAACTTGTGCTTATTAAGAACTTTATTTACCAGGCCCTGATCTGGTATACACTAGTAAGTAATGTATCATGTCTAGAAAGACAAACAAACAAACCAGCAATTACACATTAGACTAGAGTAAGTGCTGGGGTAGAGATGCTAAGGGACCACAAAGAAGAGGCACCTTTCTTGAGAGTGTTAGAGGAAAAGTATTTAGACTACTACTAAAACGTGTACTGTATGGGCACCCTGGGTGGCTCAGTCGGTTGGGCATCTGACTCTGGCTCAGGTCATGATCTCATGGTTCGTGGGTTTGAGCCCCGGGATCGAGCTCTGTGCTGACAGCTCAGAGCCTAGAACCTGCTTCAGATTCTGTGTCTCCGGCTCTCTCTCTGACCCTGCCCCACTCATACTGTCTCTCTCTCTCTCTCAAAAATAAATAAACATTAAAAAAATTGTTTTAAAATGTTTACTGTAGGGATTTTGTATATGCTGTAGTCAGCAAAATTTCCCCCAAATCTTCCCATGCCCTAATTCCAGGTCCCTATGAATAATTTATGTTACATGGCAAGGGAAAATTAACGTTGCAAATTGAATTAGCGTTGCTAATCAACTGATCTTAATAATAATGAGATTATTCTAAATTAACCAGGTCAGCCAAGTGTAATCACAGAAGTCCTTTAAATATGGAAGAGGATGGCAAAAGAGTCATATCAAAATTAAGCAACATGAGACATAAGTGGCTATCGATGGCTTTGAAGATGGAAGGGGGCTATGACCAAAGGACTATAGGCAGCCTGTGGAAGCTAGGTACAAAAAATGGATTCTCCTCCAGGGCTTAGCCTTTATTTTAGCCTGGTGAAAACCATTTTGGATTTCTAAAAACCAGAACAGTAAATTAATATAAATACATTGTGTCAAGCCACTAACTTTGTATTATTTTGTGACAATAATCACAGAATACCATAATGCCCTTTATCAACTTAAGGAAGTGTGGTTGATTCCTAGCTTTCTAAGAAATTTTAATCATGAAAGAATGTTGAATTATATAAAATGAATTTCTGTATCTACTAATATGGTTATGTTTTAACCTTTGTATGGTGAATTACACTTACTGATTTTTTAATATTGAACTAGCCTTGCATTCCTGCTATAAATGACCCTTGTTCATAATCTATTATTCCTTTTATATACTGCTATATTTGATTTACTAATATTTTTTGTGACACATTTGTATCTATGTTTATGGGAGATATTTGTATGTAGATTCTTTCCTTGTAAGGTATTTTATTTTGATATCAGGAGAATGAAGTGAAATAATAAATGTAAAAGATTCTATAGAATTGGTAGAATTTTTCCCCTAGACCTCCTGAGCCCTCAGATAGTTGCTTTTTGCATTGTTTCTGTTGGTTTTAGTTGTGACTAGTGTAACTGATGTAGCTTTCCCATAGTAGTCTCACTCAACCTTTGCTGACAGTAGAAGGTGTGTGTAGTATTTGGTTTGGTTTCTGTTTGATACATTATGCTTCTAATATCTGGGCATTTGTATCTTCTATTCTTTATGGAAAATTTTCAGTCATTTTTGTCTTCAAATATTACCCTCCTCCTTTCATTTTATTGTCCCTTATGGGTTTGCATTTAGACATATATTAGAATTTTTTTACTGTGTCTTTGTCTCTTAACTATTCTTTCAATTTCCATTTCCTTGAATATCTGCATAATTTCTTCAGATATACTTCCCACAATAATAATTTTTCAATTAATTCTGCCCACTTTGCTGCTAACTTTTTCACCAGTTTTTAAAATTTCAATGATTTATACTTGTTTTTCCTTTTAAAAGTCTATTTTATTTGTTATTGTGATATTTAATTTTACATATCAAACTTGGCTAGGTTTAGCAACCAGTTGTTTCATCAAAATTAAGTATAGGTGTTGCTATGAAAATATTTTGCACATGTAATTAACACTTGCAACAGTTAACTATATGTAAAGCAGATTGTTCTTGATAATGTGGTTGGGCATAATTTAATCATTTGAAGGTCCTTTTTTATTCTTCTTAATTATTTTTTAATGTTTACTTATTTTTTGAGAGAGAGTGAGAGACAGAGTGCAAGCAGGGGAGGAGCAGAGAGAGGGAGACACAGAATCAGATGCAGGCTCCAGGCTCTGAGCTGTCAGCACAGAGCCCACACAGGGCTGGAGCCCAGGGACCATAAGATCATGACCTGAGCTGAAGTTGGATGCTCAACCGACTCAGCCTCTGAGCAGCCCCTAATCAATTGAAGGTCTTAGGAGTAAAACTAGATTTTTTAAAGAAGGGATTCCATATCAAGAATGTACATAGAAATCCTGCCTAACTTATGGTCTGCCACCTTGCCCTATAATTTATAAATTTGCAATCCTCCACAAGCACATAAGCCGATTCTTTAAAATAAGTTTAGATAGCTAGAGCATTCAACTAATAGATTAACGATAGGGGTGCCTGGGTGGCTCAGTCAGTTGAGTGTCTGACTTCAGCTCAGGTCAAGATCCCACCGTTCCTGAGTCTGAGTCCCATGTTAGACTCTGTGCTGACTGTGCCGGAGCCTGCTTCAGATTCCGTGCCTCCCCCCCTGCCCTTCCCCTGCTCATACTCACTCTCTCCCAAAAATAAAATAAATATCAAAAATATTCAAAAAATAGATGACAGTAGATAGAATAATTCTATCATAATATCTATTATTAAATATAAGATATGTAGATATGTATATATATGACATATATAGATTTACATATATCTAGATAGATAGGTATATAATATATGTGGGGGAACAGGGAGATTGATGGATAGATAGATAGATAGTGGACATCCCTGTCTTGTTCCTGACCTTAGGGGGAAAGCTTTCAGTTTTTCCCCATTGAGGATGATATTAGCATTGAGTCGTTCATACATGGCTTTTTGATCTCGAGGTATGCTTCTTCTATCCCTACTTTCTTGAGGGTTTTTATCAAGAAAGCATGCTGTATTTTGTCAAATGCTTTCTCTGCATCTATTGAGAGGATCATATGGTTCTTTTCCTTTCTTTTATTGATGTGATGAATCACATTAATTGTTTTGTGGATATTGAACCAGCCCTGCACCCCAGGTATAAATCCCAATTGGTCATGGTGAATAATTTTTTTAATGCATTGGCTAATATCTTGTTGAGGATTTTTGTATCCATGTTCATCAGAGAAATTGGTCTATAGTTCTCCTTTTTAGTGGCATCTGTGTCTGGTTTTGGAATCAGGGTAATAGTGGCTTCATGGAAAGAGTTTGGAAGTTTTCCTTCCATTTCTATTTGTTGGAACAGTTTCAAGAGAATAGGTATTAACTCTTCCTTAAATGTTTGGTAGAATTCTCCTGAAAAGCCATCTGGCCCTTGACTCTTTTTTTTTTTTTTTGGCAGATTTTTGGTTATTAATTCGATTTCCTTACTGGTTATGGGTCTGTTCAAATTTTCTATTTCTTCCTGTTTCAGTTTTGGTAGTGTATATATATGTTTCTAGGAATTTGTCCATTTCTTCCAGATTGCCCATTTTATTGGCATATAATTGCTCATAATATTCTCTTATTATTATTTTCATTTCTGCTGTGTTGGTTGTGATCTCTCCTCTTTCATTCTTAACTTTATTTATTTGGGTCCTTTCCATTTTCGTTTTGATCAAACTGGCTAGTGATTTATCAATTTTGTTAATTCTTCCAAAGAACCAGCTTCTGGTTTCATTGATCTGTTCTACTGTTTTTTTTTGGTTTTGATAGCATTAATTTCTGCTCTAATCTTTATTATTTCATGTCTTCTGCTGGTTTTGGGTTTTAATTGCTGTTCTTTTTCCAGCTCCTTAAGGCGTAAGGTTAGGTTGTGTATCTGAGATCTTTCTTCCTTCTTTAGGAAGGCCTGGATTGCTATATACTTTCCTTTTATGACCACCTTTGCTGCATCCCAGAGGTTTGGGGTTGTGATGTTATCATTTTCATTGACTTCCATATACTTTTTAATGCCCTCTTTAACATCTTGGTTAGCACATTCATTCTTTAGTAGGATGCTTTTCAGTCTCCAAATATTTGTTACCTTTCCAAATTTTTTCTTGTGGTTGATTTTGAGTTTCATAGCGTTGTAGTCTGAAAATATGCATGGTATGATTTTGAACTTTTATACTTAATTAGGGCTTATTTGTGTTCCAGTATGTGGTCTATTCTGGAGAACGTTCCATGTGCACTGGAGAAGAATGTATATTCTGCTGCTTTAGGATGATGTTCTGAATATATCTGTTAAGTCCATCTGGTCCAGTCTGTCATTCAAAGCCATTATTTCCTTGTTGTTTTTTTGATTAGATGATCTGTCCATTGATGTGAGTGGGGTGTTGAAGTCTCCTACTATTATGGTATTACTATCCATGAGTTTCTTGATGTTTGTGATTAATTGATTTATATATTTGGGTGCTTTCACATTTGACACATAAATGTTAACAATTGTTAGGTCTTCTTGGTGGATAGACCCCTTGATGATGACATAATTCCCTTATGCATCTCTTGATACAGTCTTTATTTTAAAGTCTAGATTGTCTGATATAAGAATAGCTACTCCAGCTTTCTCTTGTTGACCATTAGCATGATAATGGTTCTCCATCCCCTTATTTTCATCTGAAGGTGTCTTTAGGTCTAAAGTGGGTCTCTTGTAAACAGCATATGGATGGCTCTTGTTTTCTTATTCATTTTGTTACCCTACGTCTTTTGATTGGAGCATTGAGTCCATTGACGTTTAGAGTGAGTACTGAAAGATATTAATTTATGGCCATTATGATGCTTGTAGAGTTGGAGTTTCTGGTGGAGTTCTCTGGTCCTTTCTAATCTTTTGTTGTTTTTGGTATTTATTTATTTATGTATTTATTTTTTATTTATTTATATTTTTAAATCTTTTCTCCCCACAGAAAGTCCCCCTTAAAATTTCTTGCAGAGCTGGGTTAGTGGTACCAAACTCCTTTAATTTTTGTTTGTCTGGGAAACTTTCTATCTCTCCTTCTATTTTGAATGACAGCCTTACTGGATAAAGAATTCTTCACTGCATACTTTTCTATTTCAGCACACTAAATATATCCCACCACTCCTTTCTGGCCTGCCAAGTTTCTGTGGATAGATTTGCTGCAAACCTGATCTCTCTTCCCTTGTATGTTCAGGAATTTTTTTCCCTTGCTGCTTTCATGATTTTCTCCTTGCCAGATTATTTTGTGAATTTGACTATGATATGCATTGTTGATGGTCGGTTTTTGTTGAATCTAATGGGGGGGTCCTCTGTGCTCCCTGGATTTTGATGTCTGTGTCTTTCCCAAGGTTAGGAAAGTTTTCCACTATGATTTGCTCACATAACCCTTCTATCCCTATTTCTCTCTCTTCCTCTTCTGAGACCCCTATGATTCTGACGTTGTCCCTTTTTAATAAGTCACTGATTTCTCTAATTCTTAAATCGTGCTGTTTTCATTAATCTCCCTCTTTTTTTTTTTTTTTGCTTCATTGTTCTCTACAAGTTTGTCCTCTATATCACTGATTCTCTGTTCTGCCTCGTCCATCCTTGCCGCCTCTGCATCCATCAGTGATTGCAGCTCAGTTATAGCATTTTTAATTTAATTCTGGATATTTTTTACTTCTTGTATCTCTGCAGAAAGAAATTCTAATCTTTTTTTGACTCCAGCTAGTATTCTTATTATCGTGATTCGAAATTCTGGTTCAGACATCTTGCTTGTATCTGTGTTGGTTAAATCCCTGGCTGTCGTCTCTTCGTGCTCTTTCTTTGGGATGAATTCCTTCGTTTTTGTCATTTTTAAGGGAGAAAAGGAATTAGTGAGGTAGAAACATTGAAATTAAAAAATAATTAAAATTTAAAAAAAAATAAAATTAAAATTAAAATTAAACACACACACACACACACACACTTGAATAGATGATGCTGGATCCTAAGTGTGTTTTGGTCTCAGTGTTGAAAGTGGTTTGACAGATTAGAGAAAAAAAAAAGGAGGGGGAGAAAAATAAGGAAAACATCTGAGAATTTGAAAAATGAATACACTGAAGTAGACTAAAATGAGATGATGGGGTAATATAGAATTTGAAAAATTCTACACAAAAGTAAAGAATATAGTAGAAAAATAAAGAAAAATATTTTTAATAAAAATTAAAAATAAATATGATTTTTTTTAGTTTTCTGTATTTAAGAAAAACAAGAAAGGAAAAAGAGAAAAAAAGGTAAAAAAAGAAATTGTTTGAAAATTTTAAAAAGTGAATAAATTGTAGTAGACTAAACTAAAGTGATGGAAGAAAATATAATTTGAAAAAATTTATATAAAAGCAAAAAGTATAGTAATAAAAATTAAATAAAATATTTTAATAGAAATTGAAAGTAAAAATGAAGTCTTTCTCTTTCTGCATTCAAGAAAAAGAAAAGAAAAGAAAAAGAGTAAAAAAGGAAAAGAATGAAAAAAAGGGTATTGTTTGAAAATTTGAAAAGGTGAATACTCTGAAGTAGACTAAAATAAAATGATGGAAGTAAAGTAGAATTTGAAAAAAATTTACACAAAAATAAAAAATACAGTAACAAAAATTAAATGAAAATGTTTTCAATAAAAATTGAAAATAAAAATGAATTTTTCCTTTTCTGTATTCAAGAAAAGCAAAATAATTGCACAAGAGAAAAAGAAGAAAAAAGGAAAGAAAATTGAAGAGATGAACCTGCTAACAGATTGAAGTAGGACTGAAATTGTTTCGTTTTCCCCTAGAAGTCAGTCTATGTAGCTCTTTATAGTCCATAAATTAAGCGGGTGGTGAGACTTGTATTCTTGAAGTGCAAAGTTGGCCCAGTTGGAAGGAGCTCAGTGTAACAGCTCTGCTCTCCACTAGATGGCGCTGCTAGCCTACCGGGGTGGATTGTTGAGGGGTTTGTAGATGTATATGCGCATGTGCAGAAGCAGTGAAAACAGCACCACCCAGCTACCCAGTCTGTTCTACCAGATCAACAATCGCCCACCCATCCTCTGCCTCAGCTTTTGTCCACTCCCCGCTTTTTCACTCTCCGTGACCAGGCCCCAGGCAGTACCTCTCTCCCAAATTTTGTCTCAGATGCGGCTGTTTTCCCGGCCCCTTACTTCAGAAGGACTGCAGCTTTGACCTGTTCCGCCCCTCTGTGGGAGGGTCTCACTGAGCAATGGCCAAACGAGCAATGGCCGAATATCGGCTGCACCCAGGAATGCTTGCTGGATCCTGCTGCTGCCAGTGCCCTGAGACCATGGCCAGGTGCCAGCCTGCCCCAGAAAGAGTTCGCAAGACAGTACAGCAGTGTTTCAGGGATTACGGAAAATCACAACACACATCTGGCAGCAGGCTTCACCCTTAATGACCTTGCCCCAGCACCAGTGAATTTGGCCACCTTCCAGGGACTTCTGGGACCAGGTGGCTTCAACAGTCTCTACCAAATGTCCTTACGGCAGGGGAACCACTTTTCCTTGTGTGGCCCAAGAACCTCCCAGACCCCACTCTGTTCCTGGGGATTCACCCTTCCCACCAGAGCACTGCCAGGTATAGAGCTGTGGAGTCACAGCCTTTGTGCTCCCCTTGTTTACAGTCTTAATGGAATTTAAGCTGTCTCCTTTCTCCTTTCTCCCTTTTTAGTTTAGTCCCTGCAGCTGTTTCCAATTTTGCACTTTCTCTAGCTGATTTTGGGGAAGGGTGCTTTTCCCATGTTCTCTGCCCCTCCCCAGCCTGCGTCCTCTCTCCACCCACAAAAGCGGTTCCCTAACTTTTGCTGCTTCTCCCTCCCCAAATTCACCTCTCCGTGCCATGTAACTGCTGAATTCTGTGGTTCAGGTTGTGCAGATTGTTGTGTTAATCCTCCAACCAGTTTTCTAGGTATGTAGGATGGTTTAATTTAGTGTTGGTCTGGCTGTATTTCATGGATATGAGACACACAGAAAGCTTCCATGCTGCTCTGCCATCTTGGCTCCTCCTGGCCCACTATCTCTTACTCCAATTCCTCAGTAGCTGAGAAAGCAACTGTCAACTAAACCTTTGAAGGTAATATAATATTGAATACAAAACATTTGCAGTATGATTTCATTCATATGTGGAATCAAAAAACAAAAAACAATGAATAAACAAACATCAAGCAAAACCAGACTTATAAATACAGGAAACAAATTGATAGTAACCAGAGGAAAAGGAGTGGAGAACAGGCAAAATGGGTGAAAGGGAGTGGGAGATACAGGCTTCTAGTCATGGGAGTAAAAGGCACAGCATATGGAATATAGTCAATGATATTGTAATAACATTGTATGGTGACAGATGGTAGATACACTTGTGGTGTGTATAGCATAATATATAGAGAAGTTGAGTCATTATGTTGTACACCTGAAAATAATGCAATTTTGTGTCAACCATATTCAAAACAAATAAATAAACAATTAAACAGTTGAGCAATTATATATTCAAAACAAATAAAAAATAGATGATGAGTAATTATATAAGGTAAAAAGAACACACTATACATAAAGGTAGCTATGATTGGAAATATAAAAAGTATAAAACTACTGTCCTCCTCATATTTTTTAAATAACAAAACAGCCTAGACTTGGTGGCTTAGATAACAAAAATTTATGACAGTTGTGGAGACTTGACAGTCTAAATTGAAAGCACTGCCAGATTTGGTGCCTGTTGAGGAATCTCTTCCTAATTTTCAGATGGTTGTCTTCTTACTGTATCCTCACATATCAAAGAGAGGTCTCTTTCTACTATTCTTCTTATAAAAGCACTAATCTCATCATGGGGGCCCACTCTCATGACATTACTAAGGTTAATTACCTCCCAAATGCCCCACCACCAAATACCATCACATTAGAGATTAGGGTTTCTGATCAAGAATTTTGGAGGATCACAAATATTTAGTCTATAGCATTCCACCCTTGTCCCCCCCACAAACTTGTGTCCTTCTCACATGCCAAATACATTAATTCTACTGCAACAGTCCTAAAATTCTTAACTATTTCCAGCATCAACTCTAAAGTCTGAAGTCTAAAATCTCAAATGAATATTACCTAATCAGGTATAGGTGAGACTCAAAGTATAATTCATCCTGATGCAAAATTCCTCTCAAGATGTGAATCTGTGAAACCAAGCAAGTTATGTGCTTCCAAATTTCAATAGTGGGCCAGGCATAGGATAGACAATCCCATTTTAAAAGGTATAAATAGGAGGGAGATGTCTCCAGCTAGGCCCCAACACCTGACATCTACTGCCTACTTGCTTGTACTCACCACCCTTTGTCCCACATTACAGCTTATCTCATTAACTCAGGCAAATGGAAAGTGAAATCGCTCCTCCAGCAATAGCAACTGCTCTGACAAGACCTCCAGCCATCCCAGACCATGAAGGCCAGTTTAAATTTAACCTCTGATTAGTGCCTGCACAGATAGACCATGGAATGACCTCTAGAATTACTTATGACTACTTATATCTCATTATAATACTAAAATCTCTGTCCAAGGAAGAACACAAGCCTCCTTTACATAACATACAATGTGTATATAGGTATGTTACCTTAACACACATGTATAATTTTATGCCTGCCTCTACATATGATAGCAAGGCTCCCATACCTAAACATTTATCCTAACCATAAATAAAACAAACTCATTTACCCTTGCTTAGGGGGTAATGACTTTGGAAGTTATTCCCCATGATTTCCTCTTTTGTTGCAAATAAAGGTTTCTTTGTGTAACAACTCAACCTGGTGCAGTTTCTGACTCACCGAGGAGTGAACTCACTTTGGTTTGGTTACACTAAGAAGCTGTTATGTGTTCCAAGAGAAAGTCTAAAACATAGCAAGGCAAATCCAAATACATAATGAGGTTCAAGAATAATTGTCTTCAATTTGATGCTCTGCCCTCCAGACTCACTGGGGTGACAAAGTCACCCAAAGAGTCAATGGGTCACCATAATTATTTTCAGGGATCCCATCTACTTTGTGGCTTTTCTGGGCATGAACCATGTATCAAGAACTCTTCCAGGGGAGAGATGGACCCTCAGGACACTGTGAGTCCTTATTACCATGACTCCTACAGTCTGCGCAAAGAAAACTTTGTTTAGAAACTGTCTGGTCTATTGAAACTGAAGTGGTGGCCCTAATGATCTCTGAATCTTCTTTGAAGCTACTCTCTTTTTTTATTGAAGAATATATAAGTGCACAACTGAATAGATATGTTATCCTGTGTAGTGGAATCTAAGTAGCCCATCACTCTTCATTACATCCCATCACAGGCCCTTTCAGTTCAAGCTGGCAGTTTTAAGGCTGGGGTGTCAGATTAAGTCTGTTCACACTCATTCTAATAAACTTATGTATTCCCACCAGAACCTTCTCTCTCTCTCTCTCTCTCTCTCTCTCTCTCTGTCTCATAAAAGGATAGGTTGATGATATTCAAAATCTTTAGGTTTTAGATTTTTTTTTCATTTGTTCTTCAATTTATTTCTCCTTGCATTTTACTATGAGCAGTCAAGAAGAATCAAACCAGTCCTTCACATTTTGCTTAGAAATTTGCTCAGCTAAATATTTAATTATATTCTTTGCAAATACTACCACAAAATGCTAGACCATGAGAACAATTCAGGTAAGTTATTTGCCACTTTATTATAAGTATGGCCATTTCTCCATTGTCCAATAACCTATTTCTTATTCTCATCTGACACCTCATCAGAATGTCTTTTACTGTTCATCTTCCTACCAATATTTGTATATGAGTATGTATGTGTTATTTAAGAAGATGGAAGCTTTCTTTACATCTCTCCTCTTTCCCTCCTGAGTTCCCACCAGAATCACCTTTAGTGGTATATTGATAGCAATATTAGATTTTCTAGCATTCACTCCAAAATTCTTTCAGCTTCTACTCATTACTCAGTTCAAAAGCTGCTTCTATATTTTTTAGGTATTTGTTACAGCAGCAATTTGCTTCTAATAATAATTACTGTCTTGATCAGTTCAGGTCACGTTAACAAAATAACATAAACTAGGTGACTTGAAGAAACATTTATTTATCATATTTCTTAAGGCTGGGAAGTGCACGATTAAGGGGCTGGGTCATTTTGTGTCTGATGACAGTTCTCTTCCTGGTTTGAAATGGCCACTATCATGCTGTGTTC
Organism: Acinonyx jubatus; assembly: GCF_027475565.1. NCBI lineage: Eukaryota > Metazoa > Chordata > Mammalia > Carnivora > Felidae > Acinonyx > Acinonyx jubatus. The sequence continues at coordinate 65,086,061 of NC_069389.1, forward strand.
TCACATGGTGAAAACAGAGGGGACCCTTGTCTTTTTCTATACTTATAAAGGTATTAATTCCATCATGTGGCCTCTACCTTAATGACATCATCAGACCTGAATTACATCCAACAGGCACCATTTCCAAATACTTTCACATTTAGGGTTAGGGCTTTAATACATAACTTTATGGAAGAGGTAATTCAGTTTGTAGTATTCACCCTCCTTTGTAATATTCAAAGCTCAATTTATCAAGAATAAATGTTCTAATCCCCAAAACCTGGGCATATGTTAGCTTACATGGCAAAATGGACCTTGTAAATGTAATTAAGCTAAAGACATTCAGATGAGGTTGTTGTATGAAGTTACTCTATAAGCCCAATTAAATATAATGGGTCTTTAAAAATTGAGAACTTTTTGGCTGTTGTCATAGGGGAGTGTGACTAATGAATGAAAAGAGAGATGCAAAAATAAAAGAAAGAAAAGGAAAGAGAGAAGCAACATTGTTTCTTTGAAAATGGAGAAAGGATCCAACAAAGACACAACATACAAAAATTTATAAGATGAAGCTAACTTAATGCTTAAAGAGAATTAATTCATAGCTGGAAATGGCAACAATAAAAAGACAATATTAAATATATAACTTTATTTCCCAACTTAAGAAATGAGAAAAGAGCAAATTGAAATCAAAATGGGCAGAGTAAGGGCAAAATCAAAGTTATGGAGAAAAAGTAGTATAGAAAATAGAAAAACACCTGAGAAAGACCAAAAATCAAAATATAGTTCTCTGCAAATAGGAAAAAAAATATGAACTTTTAGAGAAACTAACAAACAAAAAAGAAAAATCAAATTATTAAAATCAAGCATTAAACTACTACCAAATTTATATAAATAAATTATAAGAAAACATTTTTTAATGTTTATTTCTGAGACAGAGAGAGACAGAACATAAGTGGGGGAGGAGCAGAGAGAAGAGACACAGAATCAGAAGCAGGCTTCAGGATCCGTGCTGTTAGCACAGAGCCTGATGCGGGGCTTGTACTCACAAACCCTGAGATCATGACCTGAGCCAAAGTCGGTCGCTCAACTGACTGAGCCACCCAGGCGCCCCTATAAGAAAACATTATAAACAATAGTGTTTCAAAAATTTATCTGACTTTTATGAAATGGAAAATTATTAAAAAGACAAGCAAACAAAACTGACTAAAGAAAATTATAAAATTTAAATAGATCAACAAAAAGTAAAAAGATTGAGTAATAATTAAAACTGTAGCCTAGAATTTCACCCCACTTGCATCAGCAAACATGTCATCCAACCAATCCATAAACAAAGAAACAGTGGCTTTGAATGACACATTGGACCAGGTAGATTTAACAAATATATTTAGACCACTCCATTCTAAAAGAGCAGAATATAAATTGTTTTCAGATGCACAGGGAACATTCTCCAGAACAAAATACATTTTAGGCCACAAAAATGTCTCAACAAATTCAAAAAGAGCAAAGTCATACCATCCACCTTTTCTGAGCACAACAATGTGAAACTAGAAATAAACCACAAGAAAAAGTTTGGAAAGACCCCAAATATATGGAGTTTAAATTACATGCTTCTAGGGGCACCTGGGTGGCTCATTGGGTTAAACTTTCCAACTTCAGCTTAAGTCATGATCTAGTGGTTAATGAGTTTGAGCCCCACTCTGGGCTCTGTGCTGATGGCTTAGAGTTCGGAGCCTGCTTCAAATTCTGTCCCTCTCTCTCTCCGCCCTTCCCCTGCTCACACTCTGTTTCTCTCTCTCAAAGAATAACATTTAAAAATTAAATAACATGCTACTAAGAAATCAGTTAAATAAGAAATCAAAGATGAAATCCAAAAAGATGTGGAAACAAATGAAAATGAAATGGTCCAAAACCTTTGAGATGCAGCAAAAGTGGTTCTAAGAGGGAAGTATATAACAATTTAGAGCTACTTCAGGAAGAAAAAATAATAATATAAACAACCTAACCTTACACCTAAAGGAGACAGAAAAAGAACAAACAAAACCCTAAACCAGCAGAAAGAAGGAAATAATAAAGATTAGAGCAGAAATAAATGCTATGGAAACTAAAAAAACAATAGAACAGATCAATGAAACCAGGAGTTGGTTCTTTGGAAATATGAACAAAATTTATAAACCTCTCTCCAGACTCATCAAAAAAAAAGAGATAAAGACACAAATAAATAAAATTATAAATGACAGAGGAGAAATAAAAATCAATACCAGAGAAATACAATTGTAAGAGAATATTATGATAAAGAATATGCCAAAAAATTGAAAAAACTAGAAAATATTGAATTCCTAGAATAATTGAATTCTGAAGATATTAATTTGTAGAAGAAAATATTAATTCCTGAAGCAGGAAGAAAGAAAAAATTTGAATAGACTGATTACCAGCAAGGAGATCAAATCAGTAGTCAAAAAAACTCTCAACAAGCAAAAGCCCAGAACTAGATGGCTTCACAGGGAATTTCTACCAAACATTTAAAGAAGAGTTAATACCTATTTTCTCAAATTATTCTTAAAAAATAGAATAAAAAGGAAAACTTCTAAATTTATTCTGTATAGCATTACCCTGATACCAAAACCAAATAAAGATATCACAGAAAAAGAGAACCACAGACTAATATCTTTGATAAACATAGATGCAAAAATCCTCAACAAAATACTAACAAACAGAATGAAATGATACATTAAAAATATAATGCACCACAATCAAGAGGGATTTGTTACAGGAATGCAAGAGTGACTCAATATTTGCAAATCAATCAACATGATACATCACATCAAGAAGAGAAAAGATAAAACTATATGATCATTTCAATAGATGCAGAAAAAGCATTTGACAAAGTACAACATGCATTCATGGTAAAAGACCTTAACAGAGTATGTTTAGAGGGAACATACCTCGGTATAATAAAAATCATATATAAAAAGTTCACAGCTAACATCATACTCAATGGGGGAAAACAGAACTTTCCCCCTAACATCAGGAAGAAAACAAGGATGTCCACTCTCACCACTTTAACTCAGCATAGTACTGGCTGTCCTAGCAACAACAATTAGAGAACAAAAAGAAATGAGGCATCCAAATGAATAATGGAGAAGTAAAATTTTTCACTACTTTCAGATGACATGATGCTATATATAGAAAACTCTGAAAACTCCATAAGAAAACAGCTAGAACTGATGAATGAATTCAGTAAATTCACATGATACAAAATCAATGTGCAGAAATACACACTGCATTTCTATACACTAATGATGAAGCAGCAGAAAGAGAAATCAAGAAAACAATCCCATTTACAATTTCACCAAACAAAAAGACACCTGGGAATAAACCCAACCAAAGAGGTGAAAGACCTCTACTATGAAAACTATAAAACATTGTTTATTTATTTATTTTGAGAAAGAGACAGACATTGAGGAAAGAAATTGAGCGTAACATAAAGGATTGGAAATACATTCCATGCTCATGAATTGGAAGTACAAATATTGTTACAATGTCTATACTACTCGAGATAATCTACACATTTAATTCAATTTCTATCAAAATATTAACAGCATTTTTCACAAAACTATATAAAATCCTAAAATTTATGTGGACCTGGAATCAACAAAGCAATTTTGAAAAAGGTAAAACTGGAGGAACCACAATTCCAGTGTTCGTTATATTACAAAGCTGTGGTAATCAAATAAGTATGGTACTGGAACAAAAATAAACACATAGATAAATGTGTTCTGCTAACAACAGTCTATAAATCTAGTATTTCTCATTTACCCAAATCAGAGAAATACATCACAAGAAAACAAACCTGAAGACCAATATTTCTTGTAAATACAGATGTAAAATTTGTCAACAAAATACTAGTGCACTGAATGCGGCAATGTATAAAATGATTATGCAAAATTACCAAGTATGATTTATCTACCAAATGAAAGATTTTACATCCAAAAATCAATGTAACACATGATGTAATCAGACAAAATATAATGGAAGCCATATCATCTTCTCAATAAATGCAAAAAAAAATGGAAATATCAAATATCTTGTCTTAATATAAACTCTCATTAAATTAGGAATATTAGCAAATTTCCATAATCTGATAAGAACATCTACAATAAGACCCAATGCAAATATCACACTTAAATTTGGAAGTCTGAATCTTTCCCACTGGGGTTAGGAACAAGGCAAGATTGTATATTTTTGTCACTTCTATTCCACATTATACTGGAGGTTTCAGACAGGAAAAATAATCAAATAATTGCATATAAAGCATCAAGATTGAAAAATAAAAAGAAAGAAAAAAGCTATTTTCAGATGAAATTTTCTTATACACAAAAATCCTAAGAAATTCACTACAAACCTATATGCACTAATAAAAATTTAAGCAAGTAAACAAGTTACAGGATTAATATATAAAAATCTACTTTATTCCTCACATGAGCAGTAAAAAACCCATACAATTAAATTCATATTCAATAGTATCAAAAAGAAGCAAATACTTGACAATAAAATAACAGAAGAATTCTAATAATTGTACTATGAAAATTAGAAAGCATTTTTGATAGTAAAGAAGCTTAAGAATTGAGATTTCCCATGTTCATGGATAAAAAAGCTTAATATTAAAATACTCACCAAATTGATCTAAAGACACAACATACTCCCTATCAAAATCCCAGTTAGTTTTTTTCAGAAATTGACAAATTGTTCTAAAATTCATAGTGATATTCAGGGTGATAGATTTAAAAAGTTATATTTAAAGTGATAATCATAGTGATTATTCAAAATAATCATATGATCTTAAAAATAATATCTAATCTGTAATACTTTTACTTGCCATTTCCAAAGCTCACTACAAAACTAAAATAATGAAGACAGTATGGCACTGGCATAAGAATATAACTTTAGATTGATTGTGGAGAATTGACAGTCCATAAACAAACTCTAATATTTACAACTTTAACAAAAGTGTCAAGATAATGTAATGACCAGTAATAACTTTTTCAACAAAGTGTACAGGAACAACACATAACGTATATGCCAAAAAATGAAGGTGAACTCCTTCCTCATAACACATACAAAATTAAAATTATTATGGGTCATGTACCAGGATATAGTACCTTAAACTACAAAATTCTTAGAAGAAAATATGAGTCATTCTTTGTGACCATGGATTAGGCAAAAGTCTTTAGATATGATAGCCAAAGCACAAGCAGAAAACAAGAAAGAAAAATTAGACTTCACCATAACTAAAAAAAAAATTTGTGCTTCAAAGGATACTATCAAAAAATTGAAAAGATAAATCATATAATGGAAGAAAATATTTGTAAATCATATATTTGATAAAGGACTTGTATCCAGCATATACAAATAGGCATTAAAAGTCAATAATAAAATGACAAATAACCAAGTTATAGAATGGAAAAGAGATTAAAACAGACATTTCTTGAAAGAAGATACAACAGTGGCCAAATATACACATTAAAAAATGCAAAACATTGTAAGCCATTAGGAAATGTAAATAGAAAGCACAATGAAATATCATTTCACACACTAGAATGGCTATAATAATACTAATTTTAAAAATGGAGAATAACAAGTGTTTGGTGAGTATGTGGAAGAATTAGAAACTTCATATATTGTTGGTGGCAACATAAAATAATGCACATATTGTAGAAAACGGTATGGCAGTTCCCCCAAAAATTTGAACATAAAGTTATCATTAGATCCAGGAATTATGCTCCCAGAAACCAAGAAAATTAGGCACCTATGTTCACATTGTTACTTTTACATGAATGTTAATAGCAATATTACTTATAACAGTCAAAAACTGGAAGCAATGCAAATGTCCATCTACTGATGAATGAATGAATCAAATGTTTTATATTGATATAATGGGTATAATTTAACCAGAAAAAAAATAAAATAAATTACTGATACATACTACAACACGATGAAACATTATGCTGAAAATGTCAGTCACAAACAAGAACATATTGCATCATCCCATTTATATGAAATATTCAGAATAGACCAATGTATAAAGATGGAAATAGATTTGTACTTGCCTAAAGCTAGAGGAAGTCTTTTTGGGAAAAGTGGCAAATGACTGCTAACAGCAATGTGTTTTCCTTTATGGGTGATAAAAACATTCTAGTATCGATTTTGGTTATGTTTGCATAATTCTGTGAATGTATCAAAATCCATTGAATTGTATATTTTAAATGTCTGAATCATATGGTATGTGTATCATTTCTACATAAAACTAAAAAAATAAAACTAATACAGATTTGGTTATGGAAGTGGGATACTGCTGTACTAAATATGTAAAAATAATAAATTAGTCAATGGGAAGAGCCTGGAAGAATTTTTAAGAACATGACAGAAAAAAATCTGGATTGCCTTGAAAAAATTGTTAATAAAAATATGAACGTCATGACTACTAGTGAAGACTCAGGTGAAAGCTGAAAGAAAAAAGATTTGTTTTATATAATTAGAGTAAGCTTAGTGAGGTTTTGTCCTGTGGTGATATGGAAAGAATAATTTTTACTTGATGATTTTGAATATTTAGCTGAGAAGTTTTTCTCAGCTAAATATTGAGTATAGCTTACTTTATTCTTGTGTCTTATATAAAGAAAACTTGAGAGGAAAAAACATAAAATGAAAAACTGTTAAGACTTGGAAAATCACAGGCTATCCTTATTGTAAAAGATTCTAAAATTAGGAGATACATTTTCAGGAGAGCGTTTTAGAGAAAAGGCTGAGAGTGTGCTGCAAAAACTTAGAGCAAAAGTCAGAGAATTCAGTCACAAAGTGTCTTTGAGGAGACCAAGGCTGTGATTCACAGATTTCCTTCAGTCAAACCAGAAAGCATTCAAAAAGCTTAAAGTTATGTCTTCTTGCCATCTCTGAAAATGTCAAAAAGAGAGGGGAGGGCAGAAAGGTTTATCTAGGAAAAATTTGTACACTAATCTCCTGTCTAGGTGAGTGAACATCTGTGACATACAGATGAGACCAGCAAGTTTCATGAGAATATTGTATCTTCAGAAACACTTCTAGTTTGGAAGGAAAAAGAGAATGTAAGAAAGGGGAAAAAAAAAAGGCTGTTTGACACCTCCCCCCCCCCACAACTATATTGGCTGGAAACAAACTTATAAAAGCATTCAGTTACAACACGTGCTATATCTCACTAAATAGGAAAGATCACTCAGAGGGTGGAACTACCAGGCCAAGTGAGAAAAATGTAAGCCCAAAGAATGAGTCACAGAACTCAGATGATTTTTTTCCAGGCTTTGAGGCCTAAAGGAATTTGCCTGGCTATATTCTAAAATTGGTTTCTACTGGTGACTTCATTTTTCCATTGTCTCTCTTTTTGATCCAGACTGTTTAGAACTGTTATCCCATGCTTTTTACAAAACTGTATTTTGGTAGCATATCATATGTTTCTTTAGTTTAGAGATACACAGATGGAAATAAGTCATGCTATGGTATATTATATATGATTTTTTATAATGAACATGAGAGTGCAGGTATTTTTTCAAATCTTGTTTTTAGTTTTTAGTTTTTAGTTTTCAGTTTTTAGATTACTCAGGAGTGGGATTGCTGGATCATATAGTAGCTCCATTTTTCTTTTCGGAGGAAATGCTACCATTTTCCATAGTGGCTGAACCAATTTAGATTCCTGTTAATGATGCACAAGGGTTCATTTTTTTCCACATTCTTACCTACACTGTCGTTTGTCATCTTGATGATAGCCATTCTAGCAGGTGTGAGGTGATATGTTATTGTGGTATTGACTTGCTTTTCCCTAATGATTAGTGATGAGCATCTTTTCATGTAAATGTTATATATTTGAATGTCTTCTTTAGAAAAATGTCTATTCTCTAAAAGTGGTAGTTTCTCTGCCCATTTTTAATGGGATTGATTTTTACTGCTGTTCTTGTTATTGAGTTGTATGTGTTCTTTATGTGTTTATATATTAACCTCTTACCCAAAATATGGTTTGCAAATAATTTCTCTCATTCTAAATGCTGTCTTTTCATAGTGTTGATTGGTTCTTTAGTTGTGTAGAAGATTTTTATTTATCTTTTATTTTTTATTATTTTTTTTAATTTGAGGTAAGGACCTCTTTTTTTTTAGTTGATTTATTTATTTTGAGAGAGGGAGAGAGAATGAGCAGGAGAGGTGCAGAAAGAGAAAGAGAGGTAGAGAGAGAGAATCCCAAGCAGGCTCCACACTGTCAGCACAGAGCCTGATGTGGGACTCAAACCCACAAACTGTGAGATCATGACCTGAGCCAAAACCAAAAGTCTGATGTTTAACTAACCAAGCCACCCAGGTTCCCTGAGAAGATTTTTAATATGATGTAGTCCCACTTGACTTTTAAAACAATTATGTTGCTTGTGCTTTTGGTGTCATATCTAAAAAGTCATTGTCGGGGCGCCTGGGTGGCACAGTCGGTTGAGCGTCCGACTTCAGCCAGGTCACGATCTCGCGGTCCGTGATTTCGAGCCCCGCGTCAGGCTCCGGGCTGATGGCTCAGAGCCTGGAGCCTGTTAACGATTCTGTGTCTCCCTCTCTCTGCCCCTCCCCCGTTCATGCTCGGTCTCTCTCTGTCCCAAAAATAAATAAACGTTGAAAAAAAATTAAAAAAAAAAAAAAGTCACTGTCAAGACCAAGGTCAGTGATTTTCCCATGTTTTCTTACTGTTTGCTCTTACAGTATAAAGTCTGATGTTTAAATCTTTAATCCACACAAAGTTAATTTTGTAAATAGTGTAGGATAAGAATCCAATTTCATTTTTTTCAGGTGGTTATCCAGTTTTAATACAATTTTTTAAAGACACTCTCTTTTCCAATTGAATATTCTCGAGTCCCTTGTAAAATATTAGTTGAGTGTACATGTGAGAGTTTATTTCTGAACCCTCTATTCTGTTCCATTAGTCTCTGTGTCTATGTAAATGTTAGTACCATACTGTTTTGATTAGTGTAGCTTTCAGTAGAGTTTGAAATAGGGAAGTGTGATACTTCTGGCTTTGTTGTTCTTACCTAGAATTGTTATTGCTCTTTGGCCCTTTTTAAATTCTATATATTTTTTAAAGATTATTTTTAAATTATGTGAAAAATTCCATTGATATTTTGATACAGATTGCATTGAATCTATAGATGGATTAGACACTGCATATATATTTTGCTTATTCAGGTAATCTTTATGTCTTTCTGTAATTCTTTTTTTTTTTCTTTTTCATATTTTTGTTTAAATTCTTGGGGCACCTGGGTGGCTTAGTCAGTTAAGCATCCGATTTCAGCTCAGGTCATGATCTCATGGTTTACGAGTCCAAGCCCTATTTTGGGCACTGTGCTGGCAGCTCAGAGCCTGGAGCCTGATTCAAATTCTGTCTCCCTCTATGTCTGCTCCTCCCTGTTCACTCTCTGTCTCACTGCCTTTCAAAAATAAATAAACGTTAAAAAATTAAAATAAGAGAAAATAAAAAATAAATTTTAGTTAACGTATAGTGTAATATTAGTTTATGGAGTAGAATTTAGTGATTCTTCTCTTACATATAACACCAAGTGCTAATCATAACAAGTGCCCTCCTTAATGCTCATCAACCTTTTAGTCAGTCCATCACTCACTTAACTCCCTCCATGAACACTCATTTTCTTCTCTATCGTTAAGAGTCTTTTGTGATTTGTGTCCTTCTCTCTCTTTTATTCTCCCTTCCCATATGTTGGTCTGTTTTTTTTAATTAAATTCCACATAAGAGTGACATCATATGGTATTTGTGTTTCTCTGACCAACTTATTTCACTTAGAATAATAAACTGTAGCTCCATCCACATTATTGCTAATGACAAGATTGCATTATTTTTCATGGCTGAGCAATATCCCATTATATATATTCTCCTTTATCCATTCATCCATTGATGAAAAATTGAGCTCACTCCAGAGTTTGGCTATTGTAGATATACACTGGGGTGCATGTGCTCCTTTGAAACTGTACTTTTGCACCCTTTAGATAAATAACTAGTAGTGCAATTGCTGGGTCATAGGGTAGATATATTTAAAATTTTTGAGGACCTCCATACTGTTTTCCAGACTGGCTGCACCAGTTTGCATTCCCAACAATAGTGGAATAGGGTTCCCCCTTCTTTGCATTGTTTTCAACATCTGTTGTTTCCTTTGTTGTTATTTTCAGCCATCCTGACAGGTGTAAGGTTGTATCTCATCATGGTTTTGATTTGAATTTACCTCATGATAATGATGTTGAGCATCTTTTCATATGCCTGTTAGGCATCTGTATGTCATCCTTTTTTTAAAAAAAATACTTTTTAAATGTTTATTTTCAAGAGAGAGAGAGACAGAGCACAAATGGGGGAGAAGTAGAGAGAGAGAGAGAGAGAGAGGGAGACACAAAATCCGAAGCAGAATCCAGGCTCTGAGCTGTCAGCACAGAGTCCAATGCGGGGCTTGAACTCACAAACTGTGAGATCACAAACTGAGCCTAAGTTGGACACTTAACTGACTGAGCCACCCGGGCTTCCCTTTATGACTTAAGAAAAATGTCTATTCATATCTTCTGCCCATTTCTTAACTGGAATATTTGTTTTGATGGTGTTGAATTTGATAATTTCCTTATAGATTTTGGATACTAACCCTTTACCCAATATGTCATTTGCAAATATTTACTCCCATTCCTTAGGCTTCCTTTTAATTTTGTTGATGGCTTCCTTTGCTGTGCAGATTTTAATCTTGATGAAGTCCCAATAGTTCACATTGATTTTGTTTCCCTTGCCTCCGGAGATGTATGAGGTGAAAATTTACTACAGCTGAGGTCAGAGGTTTCTGCCTGTGTTCTCCAGGATTTTGATTGTTTCCTGTCTTGGATTTAGGTCTTTCATCCACTTGGAATTTATTTTGCTCTATGGTGTAAGAAAGTGGTCCAGTTTCATTCTTCTGCATGTCACTGTCCAAGTTTGGCCAGCAACATTTCCTGAAGAGACTGTCTTTTGTCCATTGGATGCTCTTTCCTGCATTGTTGAAAATTAGTTGGTGTTACATTTGTAGGTCCATTTCTGGGTTCTCTATTCTGTTCCATTGATCAATGTGTCAGTTTTTTGTGCGAGTACAATACTGTCTTGATGAATACAGCTTAGTAATATAGCTTGAAGTCCTGAAATGTGACGACTTCTGCTTTGCTTTTCTTTGTCAGTATTGCTTTGGCTATTTGGGATATTTTGTGGTTCCATACAGTTTTGATGATTATTGGTTCTAGTTCTGTGAAAAATGCTGGTGGTGTTTTGATGGGGATTGCCCTAAATATGTAGATTACTTTGAGTAGTATAGACATTTTTAAAATGTTTGTGCTTACAATCCATGAGCATGGAATGTTTTTCCATATCTTTGTGCCCTCTGCAATTTATGTCATAAGTATTCTAAACTTTTTGGAGTACACATCTTTTACCTCATGGTTAGGTTTATTCTTAGGTATCCTATGATTTTTGGTGCAACAATAAATGACATTGATTTCTTGACTCGTCTTTCTGCTGCTTCATTAGTGATGTATAGAAATGCAGCAGATTTGTGTACATTGATTTTATATCCTGTGAATTTACTGAATTCATGTATTAGTTCTAGCAAATTTTTGGTGGAGGCTTTCGAATTTCTACATAGAGTGTCATGTCCCCTGCAAAGAATGGAAGTTTGACTTTTTTCTTGCCAATTTGGTTGCCATTTATTTCTTTTTGTTGACTGATTTCCCAGTGTAAGACTTGCAGAACTATGTTCATTAGTAATGGTAAGAACGGACATCCCTGGCTTATTCCTGATTGTAGAGGAAAAGCTCTTAGTTTTTTTTTTTCTATTGAAAATGATATTAGCTGTGAGTCTCTCATATATGATGTTTATTATGTTCAAATATGTACCATTTATACCGAATTTCTTGAGGTTTTTAAATTTATATTCAAGTTAGTTAATAAATACTGTAGTACTGTTTTAGGAGTAAAATTTAGTGATTCATCACTTACATAAACACCCACTGCTTATCCCAACAAGTGCCCTCTTTAATGCCCATTACACATTTAATCCATCCCTGCACCCACCTCCCCTCCAGCAACCCTCAGTTAGTTCTATTTAAGGGTCTCTGATGATTTGCCTCTCATTCTATTATCTTATTGCATTTGCCTTCTTTCCTTCACTTATCTTCTTCTGTTTTGTTTCTTAAATTATACAGATGACTGAAATCATACTTGTCTTTCTGTGATGGACTTATATCACTTAGTATAATACACTTTAGTCTATCCACGTCATTGCAATGACAAGTTTTCAGTCTTTGTGATCACCAAATAATATTCCACTATATATGTACATGTATGTATACACACACACACACACACACACACATGCATACATATGACATTCTCTTAATCCGTTCATCAGCCAGTGGACACTTGGGCACTTTCCATAATTTGGCTATTGTTGGTAGCACTGCTATAAACATTGGGGTGCATGTGCCTCTTCAAATCAGCATTTTTGTATCCACTGGATAAAAACCTAGTAGTGCAATGGCTGGGTCATAGGGTAATTCTATTTTTAATTTTTTGAGGAAACTATATACTGTTTTCCAGACTGACTGCACAAGTTTTCATCCCAACAAGAGTGCAAAAGGGTTCCCCTTTCCCAACATCTCCGCCAACATGTGTTGTTTCCTGAGTTGTTAATTTTGGCCATTCTGACAGGTGTGAGGTGGTATCTCATTGTGGCTTTGATTTGTATTTCCCTGATGATAAGTGATGTTGAGCATCTTTTTATGTGGCTGCTATCCATCTGGATGTCTTTTATGGAAAATTATCTAATCTTGTCTCCTGCCCATTTCTTCACTGCATTATTTGCCTTTGGTGTTGAGATTGATAAGTTATTTGTAGATTTTGGATACTAATCTTTATGCACCATGTCATTTGCAGATATCTTCTCCCATTCTGTCAGATGCCTTTCAGTTTTGTTGGTTATCTCCTTTGTTGTGTAGAAGTTTTTATCTTGAATAGGTTCCAATAGTTCATTTTTGATTTTTGTTTCCCTTGCTTAAGTGGATATGTCTAGTAATAATTTACCATGGCCAAGGTCAAAGAGGTTGCTGTCTGTTTTCTCCTGGAGGATTTTGAAGTTTTCCTGTCTCATATTTAGGTCTTTCATCCATTTGGAACTTATTTTTGTGTATGGTGTAAGAAAGTGGTCCAGTTTCTTTCTTGTCCATGTCACTATCCAGTTTCCCCAGGAACATTTGCAGAAGAGATTGGCTTTTTTCCATTGGATACTCTTTATTACCTTGTAGAAAATTAGTTGGTCATAGATGCGTGGGCCCATTTCTGAGTTTTCTATTCTGTTCCATTGATCTATGTGTATGTTCTTGTGCCAATACCATACTGCCTTGATGATTACAGCTTTTTTAGTACAGTTTAAAGTCCAGAATTGTGATGCATCCAGCCTTGGTTTCCTTTTTCAACATCATTTTGGAGCTTCAGGGTCTTTTCTGGTTCCATACAAATTTTAGAACTGTCTGTTCAAGCTCTGTGAACAATGCTTATATTATTTTGATAGAGACTGCATTAATGAGTAGATTGCTTTGGGTAGTATAGACATTTTAGCAATATTTATTCTTCCAATCCATGATCATTGAATGTTTTACCATTTATTTGTATCTTCTTCAATTTCCTTCATAAGTGCTGTATAGTTTTCAGCATACAGATCTTTTACCTCTTTGGTTAAGTTTATTCCTAGGTATCATGTATTTTAGTGCAATTGTAAATGGATCAGTGACTTGATTTCTCTATGTGCTGCTTCATGATTGGTATATAGAAATGCAACACGTTTCTGTGTATTGATTTTATATCCTGATACTTTGTTGAATCCATTTATCAGTTCCAGCAATTTTTGATGGAGTATTTTGAGTTTTCCACAAGGTTATTATATCATCTGCAAAGAAGTATAGTTTGACTTCTTCCTTGCCAATTTGGATGTGTTTTATTTCCTTTTGTTGCCTGATTGCTGAGGTTATGAGTTTCAGTACTATGTTGAACAACAGTGGTGAGAGTGAACATCCTGTTGTGCTCCTGAGCTCAGGGGAAAAGCTCTCAGTTTTTCCCCATTGAGGATGATATTATCTGTGAATCTTTCATATATGGTCTTTATGATCTTGAGGTATATTCCTTCGATCCATACTTTCTGAAGGGTTTTTATCAAGAATGGAAGTTTTATTTTGTCAAATGCCTTTTCTGCATCTGAGAGGATCGTGTGGTTCTTTTCTTTTATTGATGTGGTTTATCATGTTGATTTATTTGTGGATATTGAGCTACCCCTGTAGCCCAGGAATAAATCCTGCTTGATCATGGTGAATTATTTTCTTACTGCATTGGTGGATTTAATTTAATAGTATCTTGTTGAGATTTTCTGCAACCATATTCTTCAGGAAATTTAGTCTGTAATTCTGTTTTTTTAGTGGGATCTTTGCCTGTTTTTGGAATCAAGGTGATGCTGGCCACATAGAATGAGCTTGGAAATTTTCATTCTGTTTCTATTTTATGGATTAGTCTGAGAAGAATAGGTATTAACTCTTCTTTAAATGTCTGGTCGAATTCCTATGGGAAGCCATCTGGCCCTATACTTTTATTATTTAGGAGATTTTTGACCACTGATTAATTTCTTTGCTGGTTATGGGGTCTGTTCAAATTTTCTATTTCTTTCTGTTTCAGTTTCTAGGAAATTGTCCATTTCTTCCAGATTGCCCAGTTTGTTGGCATGTAAGTTTTCCTAATACTTTCTTATCATTGTTTGTATTTCTGTGGTATTAGTTGTGATCTCTTTCTTTCATTCATAATTTTATTTATTATGATCCTTTTTATTTTCTTCTGATAAGTCAGGCTAGGGATTTATTAATTTTTTAATTGTTTCAAGGAGCCATGTCTTCATTTTCTTGATGTGTTCTACCATTTTTTGTTTATTTGTTTGTTGTTTTTTTGTTTCTGTATAATTTACTTCTGCTCTAATCTTTATTATTTCCCTGCTTCTTCTGGCTATAGCCTTCATTTGCTTTTCCTTTTCTAACTCCTTTAGGGGTAAGGTTAGGTTGTATATTTGAGACTTTTCTTGCTTCTTGAAATAGTCATGTATTACAATAGACTTGCCTCTTATGACTGCTTTTGCTACATCCCAAATATTTGTACTCTAATATTTTCATTTGCATTTGCTTCCATTTATTTTATTTCTTCTTTAATTTTCTGGTTAGCTCACTAGTTCTTGAGTAGGATGTTCTTTAAACTCCTTGTATTTGTGGTATTTCCGTTTTTTTTTTCTTGTGGTTCACTTCAGGTTTCATATCATTGTGGCCAAAAATATGCATGGTATGATATCAATCTTATTTTACTACTTGAGAGCCGTTTGTTACCCAGTATATGATATTTTCTGGAGAATGTTCCATGTGCACTTGAAAAGAATGTCCATTCTGCTTTTTAAAATAAAATGTTCTGAATATACTTAAGTCTGTTGATTTTCTGTGTAGATGGTCTATCCGTTGCTGTAAATAGGGTATTAAATTCTACTATTATGTTATTATCAATGAGTTTCTTTATGTTTTTGATTAATTATTTACATATTTGGGTTCCTCACGTTGGGGGCATAAATATTTACAACTATTAGATCTTCTTGATGGATAGACTGCTTATTATGATATAATGCTATTCTTCATCTCTTATTACCATCTTTGGCTTACAGTCTAGTTTGTCTAATTTAAGTATGGCTACTCTGTATTTCATTTAATATCCTTTAGCATGTTAGATGGTTCTTCATTCCCTCACTTTAAATCTGCAGGTGTCTTTATGTCTAAAATGAGTCTTTTGCAGGCAGCATATAGATGGCTCTCTCTCTCTTTTTATTATTCATTCTGATACCCCATGTCTTTTGATTGGAGAATTTAGTCCATTTATATTTAGAGTGATTATTCAAAGACAAATTTAGTGCCATCGAATTACCTGTAAAGTTCATTTTTCTGGTGGTGTTCTCTGTTTCTTTCTAGTCTTTGTTGCTTTTGGTCTTTCTTCCCTTTCCCATTCAATGAGTGCCATTTAATATTTCTTCCGGGGGTGGTTTAGTGGTCACGAACTCATTTAGTTTTTGCTTCTCTGGGAAACTATTTCTCCTTTTAATCTGAAAGACAGCTTTGTTGGATAAACTATTCTCAGCTGCATAATTTTCCCACTCACCATGTTTAATATACCATTCCACTCTTTTCTGGCCTGCCAATTTTCTGTGGCTAGATCAGTTGTAAATCTTATCTGTCTTCCCTTGTAAGTTAATGACCTCTTTCCCTCACTGCTTTCAGGAATCTTTCCTTGTCTGTGTATTTTATGAACTTGATTATGATATGCTTTGGTGATGGCTGACTTTTGTTGAATTTTGTGGGTGTTCTCTAACCTTCTTGGATTTTGATGTCTGTTTTATTCTCTAGATTAGGGATTTTTTTAGTTATAATTCGCTGAAATAAACCTTCTGTCCCTTTTTCTCTCTCTTATTCTGGGACTTCTATGATAAAATGTTATTATGTTTTAAAAAGTCACAAAGTTCGCTAAGTCTACATTTGTCATCCAATAACTTTCTTTGTAGTTCTTAGCTTCATTATGTTCCATATTTTATGTCCTATCATACTTATCCATTCATCATATTGTTCATCCTTGGTGCCTTGGAATCCACTCAGGTTCACATCTTGGTTATAAAATTTTTAATTTTTAACTTGAGTAGTTTTCAGTCATTTTTTCACTGCAGTGAAGAATGTCTTAGTGTTTTCTATGGTTTCCTCAAGCCCAGCTAGTATCCTTGTAATTCTTTTAAATTCTGGTTCAGTCATCTTATTTATATCTGTATCGATTAAATCCCTGGCCATGATTTTTCTTGTTCTTTCTTTTTGGGTGAATTATTCTATTTTGTCATTTTGTGTAGGTCACTGTCTATTTTGTGTCATTGGTAAAAAGGCTTCTTATATTCCTAATTCTGTGAGTAGTGGTTATATTAAAGAGAGGTCCAAAATAATAAATAAATAAATAAATAAATAAATAAATAAATAAATAAAGCTAAATCTTATTTCTTCTAGAAATCAAGTTTTACAGCCTTCTGTGACCAGTAGATTTGTCATGTGAGGGGTTTGTGCTGGTTTTCCGTGGTAGAGTTTTGATGCTTTGGGTGGAATTGCCCTAGTTGAGATGCACCTGTATGGTGCAAAGCAGCAGCATTTGATATAAGCGTCTCTGGCCTCCACTGAATTGTGCTATGTTGCTCACTGAAATTGGTCAGTGTTTATGAGCAGATGTGGGCATGGGAAATAATTTTGCCCCACTCTCTTTCCCAGATCAGGGAGAGTCCACCCAACATTGTTCAGTTAATCTTCACAGAAGGGTGAACAATCTCCTCTCTTGTGTCCCTGGCTTCCATCAGATCCCTGCCTTCACAATGTGTTTGAGCTATCTGCCTGCGAGGCAACAGAGTACTCCTGTGTTTTATCTCAAAACTCAAAACTCCAAATTTTAGGGACTTCTTGCCATGCATGGACCCGTGCTGTTCCTTTTGGGGAAGGACTTGCGATGCTGTGGCTGATGCCAGTTCACACAATCATGCAGTGGAGTTTATTGTGAAATGCAGCAAAAAGCTGGTACCAAGGTTTGTTGCACTCTACCGGTGTATCTGTTCTTATGCTAATAAAGGGGCCACACGTTGGCATCTGCCAGTTCTTTTGTCCCCAGAGAGGCCATGCCAACTCTCCCAAGTGCACTACAAGAAGGGGACCTGGGGGTATCCTCAAACCATGCAGTCTGTCCACTCATGAGCCTTTGCCCTCCTTCCCTACAAGAGCACCACTATGACCACCAGTCTCAACCCAGTAGTAGCATGGACTTCTCCAACTCAGAGTTTGTGCTCCAATACTTGGAAAAAATTGCAATATTCAGGGGTTTTGGTTTTTCCAGTCTATGGTTTTGGGTAAGGGTTTCTCATGTGAAATTCCCTGTGTGCCACTTTCTCTCTGATTCTCTATGTATCACTCCCTCTTTCCTCTCTCCAAGATCAAGGTTCCCTCCCCTTCACAGTACCTGTAATTAGTTTCTTCCCAGAATCATGTCTCTGCACCTCCTACCTTCCATGATGTGGCTTTTTTTCTTTCTCTAGTTGTGCAGCTTTTTCTCTCACCATTCAGATTGATCTCTTGGGTGTTAGAAATGTTTTGATATTTATCTAGCTGTATTCTAAGGATGAGGCAAGCCTAGTGTACCCCTACTCTACCATCTTAACTTCTCTCTTAGATGGTTTGGACATTATAGATATTCTAACAATATAGATTCTTCCAAATAATGGACACAGAGTATCTTTGTGTGTTTTTTGCTCTTTTCTTCAATTTTTATTTTTTAACTAAGGTCTTATAGTTTTCATTGTACAGATATCTTACCTTATTGGTTAAATTTATTCCTAAATATTGTGTCATTTTTGTTATTTTAATGGGATAGTTTTATTTATTTTTCAGAAATTTTGTTATTAGTATATTGAAATGCAACTGATTTTCCAGGTTAATTTTACAGTCTCCTAATTTACTAAACTTGTTGGTTAGTTTTAACAGATTTTGGGTTGAGTCTGGGATTCTCTGTATACAAAATTATACCATATGTGAATAATTACCATTTTTTTCTTATCAATTTTGATGTCTTTTATTTATTAATCTTGACCACACACTGGAATTAAAACTTCCAGTACTGTGTTGAATAAGTGGTGAGAGTGGACATACTTGTTTCCTTTATGATCTTAAAGGAAAAACTTTTCATATTTCAGCAATGAATATGATGCTAGCTGTGGGTTTCTTTGTATAGGGTCTTTACAATGTTGAGGTATGTGACTTCAATACCCAATTCCATGAAGGTTTTAATCATGAAAATACATGGTCTTTTGTTAAATGCTTTTTCCGCATCTATTGAGATGGCCATATAATTTTTATCTTTCACTCTATTAATGTACTATATCACATTTATTGATTCGAATATGTTAAACCATTTTTGCACTCTGGGGAAAAATATAATTTTGTAATGGCATATAATCTTTTTAATGAGTTCTTTATATCATTTAGCTAATATTTTGCTGCAAAGTTTTGAATCTATATTCATCAGAGATATTGGTCTATAATTTTCTTTCTGGTATCCTTATCTTATTTTGATAATAGGATAATAATGGTCTCATAAAAGGAGTATGGAAGTGTTCCCTCCTCTTCAATTTCTTCAAAGAATTTGAGAAGGATTGGCATTAATTCTCTTTAAATGTTTGGTAGAAATTACCAGTGAAACCACTCAGAACTAGGATTTTCTGTGTTGGAAGGTTTTTTAAATACTGATCCAATTTCCTTATTATTAGACTGTTTGGATTTTTCTACCTATTTATGATTCAGTCTTTGGAGGTTGTATCCTTTAGGTATTTTTTCCATTTCCTTTACATTATCGAACTTGTTGGCATATAATTTTTCATAGTAGCACTATGATAGTTTTAGTTCTGTGATGTCATTTGCAGTTTCCTCTTTCATTTCTGATTTTATCTGTCTTCTTTTTTCTCAGTTCACCTTAGCTAAATGGGTGTAAATTTTTTCTTTTCAAACCATGAGATCTTACTTTCACTGATCTTTTCTATTGTTTTTGTGCTCTTTATTTCATTTATTTCTACTTTGATCTTTGTTATTCTGTTTCTTCTGTTAATTTTGCATCTATTTTGTTCTTCTTTTACTAGTTCCTTCAAGTGTAAGGCTGGATTGTTTATTAGAGCTATTCTTGTTTTTTTTTTCAAAAATGCATTTATCACTCTACACTTTATTCTTAGAACTTCTTTTGCCACATCCCATAGGTTTTCTACTCTCTCCAGGTCAGTTTCTCTGGGTTTCTACTGAAGAATACATTGATAGGCTAATCAGTATTCCTTTGTAGCTTACAATCTTTCTTTCTCTGCCTACTTTTAGGATACTCTATCCTTAATTTTTTATTTTCATTATATTGTAACCTGGAGAACATTGTGTGTATTGAGATAACAGGGTGAACTATTAGTTTTGTATATTTCAGTGTCCAAGACTCTCCCAAGGTTTGGGGACTTGTCATCTATTATTTACTTAAATAAACTTTCTGCCCCGTCTCCCTCCCTTCCCTTCTGTAATCTCAATAATTCTAATACTTTTTTTAAAAAATTTTTAATGTTTATTTATTTTGGACAGAGAGAGAGAGAGAGAGAGAGAGGGAGACCATGAGCAGGGGAGGGGCAGAGAGAGAGAGGGAGACACAGAATCTGAAGCAGGCTCCAGGCTCTGAGCTGTCAGCACAGAGCCTGACATGGGGCTTGAACTCACAGACTGCAAGATCATGACCTGAGCTGAAGTCGGACGCTCAACTGACTGAGCCACCCAGGCACCCCACAATAATTCTAATACTTGTATGTGTCATGAAGTTCCATAGATCAAACTTTTGTTGTTTTTCTCACCCTGACTCATTTATTTCAACATTATTGACCTCTACCCTTAGTATATCTTCTATTTCTTTTTTAAAATATTTTTTCTAAGTTGTTATTGATTTATTTTGAGATACAGAGACAGCGTGAGTGGCAAAGACAGAGAGAGAGAGAGAAAATCCCAAGCAGGCTCTGAACTGTCAGCACAGAGCCTGGCATGTGGCTCAAACTCACAAACCATGAGATAATGACCTGAGCTGAAGTCGAGTCAGATGCTGAACCAACTGAGATACCCAGGTATCCCTGTCTTCTATTTCTTATATTCAGATGTAGAGGTGCTGTACTGCATTTTTCGTTTCATTCATTGCACTTTTCAGCTCAATAATTCCTTTGTTATTTTTCATTATTTCTATCTCTTTGTTACATTTTTCACCTTGTTCATAAATATTTTCCTTATTTCATTGGCTTGCCTTTTACTGTTTTCCTGTAGCTCATTGAGCTTTCTCAAAACAACTATTTTGAGTTATCATCTAGATCCCAAAATACCATGCCTTTGAGGTTGCTCATTGGAGAATCAATATTATCTTTGGTAATGACATGTGCCCTTGATTCTTCATGTTCCTCAGAGTTGTTACTTTCCTACTTGACGTAGTAGACACCTATCAAACCTTTATTACCTGTCTTCAATGGGATATGCTCTTTACTGTTTCTGTTATAGGCATGGTTTAGTTTGATCTTGTTTAAATGCACGTGCTCCACACATCTTGCTCCCTCTTGTGGCAGAATTCTTAAGTTTTTATGTCTCTTTATCTCTTAAAACTCATCTGGTTGCCTGCTGGAAATCTCTCCTTTCTTTTCCAAAAAGTGGTGTTATATTTGAAGTTTGTAGTTTCTCCCTTTACCATGAGTCCTGTTGTTTTTCTCTGATAATACTCTTTTCACGGGACTCTTACCACTATAATTTTGAGTGCACAGTGTAGCTAGTCAAATAGTCAAGGGATATTGGCTTTTGCATTCAGAATTTGGAGGTGCTCTTGGGCCTGGTAAAGAGATACTGAAGTCGCATTCTTTCAAAGGCTCTTAGAAGGACTTTCTGCTGAAATTCTGTGTGCAGCCAGCAGAAGCCACATCACTGTAAAGTCTTTTTATGTACAACATTTTGTCTTTCTCAATCTCCTCCCTTCACTTAGTCACTGATGTGCCTCTACAGTATTCTGGGTGCTGCTGGAAAGAAACTAGTTTCTCCAATTGTGTCCCACACAATTATGGTAACCAGACACCCACTCCCTGCTCTTTTATCCCCCAATTAGTGTGGTTGCTCTCTATTGTTCAGCCCAACATTGTGTCATTTTGAGGAAGGGGTGGTGCTGGAAACGTTTCTCATACTGTTTCCAAACTCACTTGTTTTGCTCTACCAGCATCCTAGAATCTCTTCTCAAGAAGCTTATTCTTCTACAATTTCTCTCACCCCTATGGGTGTCTGTCTAGGTCAACACTCTACCAGTTTTCTCCAAATGAAATAAATAAATAAATAAATAATAAATAAATTTTGGCGGGTTTATTGGCTCTGCTCATAATGAAGGAGGTCTTTCTGCCTATTTCCACATGCAAAGGTAGCCAAGACTACTTCTAGGTTGCTTGGCATATCATACTGGATCCTAGAAGTCCCACTTTGCCACCTTTGTTTGTGGATAGATGCTTAATTGCTTGTCAAAAGAGAGACCAGAATAAGGTAGGTCTAAAATGTGCTGACATCATCATCTGGTTTTAGACATGCTTTTCCTTCTTTGGTTAGATAGGGAGTTGGAGCTACAGGAGAATAATCAGACAGATACACTAGTGGATTTGAATTTAGAGAAATTAGGGGCTTGGCCAACATGGCAGAGAAGTAGGGGATCCATAATTCCTGCATCTCCTAAACAAAGAAGGGCTGAAGTTAAAAGACTTTGAACCCCAACAACTGGGAGGAAAAGAGACTGAATCTACCAGGAAGAAAATGGGACAACTTGAAAGACCATAGGTGGGTGATTGCGAACTGGGGGAGATAAAATAGGCTGTGTAGGCATGGAGGGGAAGGATTCCCTCTGTGGAGAGACAAAGGAAAGAGAAAGAGAGGCTGGGAAAGTGTAGGACTGTATTTGGACAAGAGAAAACAGTATCGGACTGTGATGGAGAGGGATCCCATCTATAACTGCAGGTTAGAGGATCTCTAACTGAAGGTCCCATCTTTGGACTTGGGCCAGCTTCCCTGATTGCACACCTAGGGAGGAGGGGAGCCACTCCCATTTTTCAGTGGTAGATCAGGGGTGCGGTCTGCAACAGGAGAAACCGGTCCCCTCCCTTGAAGGGCTGTAGCACAAGAAAAAACCAGCCAGGACCTCACATTTGGAGATGTTTCCCCAGTACTGGGGCACACAAAGCAGGAGATTAATTCCCAGCCAAGCCCCTGGGGCAAAGGAATAGGCGGAGCCAGACAGGCAGCCTTGTATGCATCCACGGCACAGTGAGGATGGCTCCAAAGGAGTTATTTGGGACACTGGGTTGTGGAGAAGAGACTGGGGGGGTCGCCATTTTTCTCCCCACCACCACCAGGACAGGTCCTCAGGGATTGATCTGTGGGGCCCACAGTAGAGGCGGGACTAGCCTACAGCAAACCACACACCTCCATGCTGGGTAAATGCGTTATCTACTGGAGCAGGACAGATGCTGTGGAACTAGATGGACAGCTCCTCCAGACCAGCACTGCAGCATTGCCTGGATCAATTCTTGGACAATTCTGGATGTATAGGCATATTTTCCCCCCTACCCTGATTTCTCCTCCTTATCTCTTCCCTCCTCTAGGCTGGTTACTCTGGTTCTTGGTTTGTTTAAACAGACATATTTAATCCATTCTCTTGATACATGTTCTACACCTCCTTCTTTACATTCCTTTCCCTCTCTCTGGAATAAGCCATTTAGTTCTCTGAGTAACTCTGTCTTCATTTCTTTTTCCCTGCCTCCTTCCTTATTTTTCTTTCTCTCTCTCTGCATTAAGCCTTTGAGTCTCTCTCCCTGGTCAATGTTTATTTTTTCTTTTTCCTCACCCCTGTCATTTTTCTCAGTTCCTCCATCAACACTGACTCTACCCTGTTATTTATTTTTTATTTTTTTACAGTTATTTATTTCTGAGATACAGAGAGAGATAGAGCATGAGTGGGTGAGGGGAAGAGAGAGAGAGGGAGACACAGAATCCGAAGCTGGCTTCAGGATCTGAGCTGTCAGCGCAGAGCCTGACACGGGCTCAAACCCACAAACTGCAAGATCATGACCGGATCTGAAGTCATACACTTAGCCGACTGAGCCACCCAGGTGCCCCTACCCTGTTCTTTATTTTTAGCTGGTGTTTCTGGTTTTTTTACTTTTGGATTGTTTTTAGTTTTTAGTTTTTGTCTGTTTGTTTGTTTGTTTGGTTTATTTGTTTGTGTGTTTTTGTCTCCTGTTTGTTTCTTTGTTTTTCTTTACAGATCTACTTCAAGGAACAAACCAAAGCACACCTGGTGGAGGGTCCAAAACATCAATACAAGTAGGGAAATAAAATAACAAAAGTGACAACAACAGAGAGCAAGTAACACTCTCCAAAAAAACAACTCCTGAAGGACAAGTCCTGGGACAGTGTATGACCCCCCCCCACTTTAATATATCAGTTCTTGCAGGTGAAGAGCACAAAACAAGCTTTTAAAACTCATAAGGGACAGAAAACTAGTAAAAGTGACAAAAAGGAAGAATTATCCTCAAAAGAATTTCCAGAAAGAAGTGACAGTTAAAGAATTGATCAAAACAGATCTAAGCAATATTACTCAACAAGAATTTAGAATAATAGCCATAAAATTAATTGCTGGGCTTGAAAAAAGCATAGAGGACAGCAGAGGATCCATTGCTACAGAGAACAAGGGATTAAAATATAGTCATGATGAATTAAAAAATGCTATAAATGAGGTGCAAAATAAAATGGAGGAGGCCACAGCACAGATTTAAGAGGCAGAGGGCAGAATAAGTGAATTAGAAGATAAAATTATGGGAAAAGAGGAAGATGAGTAAAAGAGAGATAAAAAAAAACCCTTGGTTTATGAGGGGAGAATTAGAGAACTAAATGAAAGAATCAAACGGAACAATATTCATACAATAGGAATTCCAGAAGAAGAAAAGAGAAAGGGGCTGAAGGTGTACTTGAACAAATCATAGCTGAGAACTTCCCTAATCTAGGGAAGGAAACAGATATTGATCCAAGAAACTCAGAGATCTCCCTTCAGACATAACTTGAATCGATCTTCTGCAGGACATATCATAATGAAACTGGCAAAATAAAGGATAAAGAGAGAATTCTAAAAGCAGCCAGAGATAAACAGGCCTTAATATAAAAAGGTAGACACATGAGGGTAGTAGCACACATATCTACTGAAACTTGGCAGGTCAGAAAGGAACAAGAGAAAATCTTCAATGTGATAACAGGGAAAATGTGCAGCCATGAATACTTTATCCAGCAAACCTGTCATTCAGAATAGAAGGAGAGATAAAGGTTTCCCAAACAAAAAGAGAAGGAATTCATCACCACTGAACCAGCCTTACAAGAGATACTAAGGGGGATTCTGTGAGTTAAATGTTGCAAGGACTACAAAGGATCAGAGACATCACTATAAGCATGAAACATACAGATAACACAATGTCTCTAAACCCATATCTTTCAATAATAACTCTGAATGTAAACGAACTAAACGCTCCAACCAAAAGACATAGGGTATCAAAATGGATAAAAAACAAAAAAACAAAAAAAACAAAAAAACAACAACAACAACAAAAAAAACAAGACCCATCTATTTGCTGTCTACAAGAGACACATTTTAGACCTGAGGATGCCTTTGGATTGAAAGTGAGGGGATGGAGTACTATCTATCATGCTAGTGGAAGTCAAAAGAAAGCTGGAGTAGCCATACTTATATCGGACACCTAGACTTTAAATTAAAGGTTGTAAGAAGAGATGAAGGAACACACTACATAATAATTACAGGATCTATCTATTGGGAAGAGTTAACAATTATAAATGTCTATGAATCGAATTCAGAATCACACAAATATATAAAACAATTAATCACAAACATAAGCAACCTTATTGATAAGAATGTGGTAATTTCAAGGGATTTTAATACTCCACTTATAACAATGGACAGACAGATCATCTAGACACAGAATCAGTAAATACACATTGGCCCTGAATTATACATTGGACTAGATGGGCTTGACAGATATATTTAGAACTCTGGATCCCCCCAAAAATAATATACTTTCCTCTCGAGTGCACAAGGAGCAGTCTCCAAGCTAGATCACATACTGGGTCACAAAACAGCTCTCAATAAATATAAATGAACTGAGATCCTACCATGCACACTTTCAAATCACAATGCTATGAAACTTGAAATCAACCACAGGAAAAAGACTGGAAAACCTCCAAAAGCATGGAGGTTAAAGAACACCCTACTAAATAATGAATGGGTCAACCAGGCAATTAGAGAAGAAATTAAAAGATATATGGAAACAAATGACAATGAAAATACAACAATCCAAGCCCTTTGGGATGCAGCAAAGGCAGTCCTGAGAAGAAAATACATTACAATCCAGGCCTATCTCAAGAAAAAAGAAAAATCCCAAATACAAAATCTAACAGCAAATATAAAGGAAATAGAAACAGAACAGCAAAGACAGCCCAAACCCAGCAGAAGAAGAGAAATAATAAAAATCAGAGCAGAAATAAACAATATAGAATCCAAAAGCAGTAGAAAAAATCAATAAAATTAAGAGTTGATTTTGTGAAAAAAATAAACAAAATTGATAAACCTCTAGCCAGGCTTCTCAAGAAGAAAAGAAGGACCCAAGTAGATAAAATCAAGAAGTAAAATGGATGTATTACAACTAATCCCTAAGAAATACAAGTAATTATCAAGGAATACTATTAAAAATTATATGCCAACAAACTGGACAGCCTGGAAGAGATGGGCAAATTCCTAAACACCCACACACTACCAAAACTCAAACGGGAAGAAATAGAAAGTTTGAACAGAGCCATAAATAGTGAAGAAGATGAATCAGTTATCAAAAATCTCCCAATAAATAAGAGTCCTGGACCAGAAGGCTTCCCTGGGGAATTCTGCCAGGCATTTAATAAGCATTAACAAGCGTTAATACTTATCCTTCTCAGAGCTTTTCCAAAAAATAGAAAGGGAAGGAAAACTTCCAGACTCATTATATAAACCCAGAATTACTTTGAATCCCAAATCAGAGACCCAGCAAAAAAAGAGAATTACATGCAAATATCCCTAATGAATATGTATACAAAAATTCTCAACAAGATACTAGCAAATTGAACACACCAATAATAAAGCAATAGAAAGAGAAATAAAGAAACTGATCTCTTTCACAATTGCACCAAGAAACATAAAATACCTAGGAATAAACCTAACCAAAGATGTAATACATATATATATATATATATATATATATATGCTGAAATCTATAGAAAGCTTATGAAGGAAATTGAAGTAGACACAAAGAAATGGAAAAATATTCCATGCTCAATGGACTGGAAGCATAAATATTGTCAAAATGTCAATATTACCCAAAGCAATCTACATATTCAATGTAATCCCGATCAAAATTGCACCAGCATTCTTCTAAAAGCTAGAACAAACAATCCTAAAATTTGTATAGAACCACACACACACACACACACACACACACACACACACAAAACAAAGAGCCAAGTAATATTGAGGAAGTAACCCAAAGCAGGAGGCATCACAATCCCAGATTTTAGCCTCTACTATAAAGCTGTAACCATCAAGACAGCATGGCATTGGCACAAAAACATACACATAGACCAGTGGAATAGAATAAAGAACCCAGAATTGGACCCACAAATGTATGGTCAACTAATCTTTGACAAAGCAGGAAAGAACATCCAATGGAAAAAAGACAGTCTCTTTAACAAATGGTTCTGGGAGAACTGGACAGAAACATAGCAGAAGAATGAAACTAGACCACTTTTACACCACACACAAAAATAAACTCAAAATGGATGAAGGACCTAAATGTGAGACAGGAAACCATCAAAACCCTAGAGGAGAAAGCAAGGGAAAATCTCTTTGACCTCAACTGCAGCAATTTCTTACTTGACACATCTCCAAATGCAAGCAAATTAAAACAAAAATGAACTTTTGGACCTCATGAAGATAAAAAGCTTCTGGACTGCAAAGTAAATAATCAACAAAACTGAAAGGCAACTGATGGAAGGGGAAAACATATTTGCAAATGACATATCTGTTAAGGGTCTAATAGCTGAAATCTATAAAGAACTCACCAAACTCCACACATGAAAAACAAACAATCCAGTGAAGAAATGGGTAGAAGACATGGATGGATACTTTTTCAAAGAAGACATCCAGATGGCCAACAGACACATTAAAAGATGCTCAACGTCACTCCTCATCAGGGAAATGCAAATCAAAACCACACTGAGATACCAGCTCACGCCAGTCAGAGTGGCTAAAATGAACAAATCAGGAGACTATAGATGCTGGTGAGAATGTGGAGGAATCGGAACCCTCTTGCACTGTTTGTGGGAATGAAATCTGTTGCAGCCGCTCTGGAAAACAGTGTGGAGGTTCCTCAAAAAATTAAACATAGAACTAACCTATGACCCAGCAATAGCACTGCTAGGAATTTACCCAAGGGATACAGGAGTGCTGATGCATAGGGGCACTTGTACCCCAATGTTTATGGCAGTACATTCAACAATAGCCAAATTATGGAAAAGAACCTAAGTGTCCATCTAGTGGTGAATGGATAAAGAAGATGTGGTTTATATATACAATGGAATACTACTTGGCAATGAGAAAGAATGAAATCTGGCCATTTGCAGCAAAGTGGATGGAACTGAAAGGTATTATGCTAAATGAAATAAGTCAGTCAGAGAAAGACAGATACCATATGTTTTTACTCATAGGTGGATCTTGAGATACTTAACAGAAAACCATGGGGGAGGGGAAGTGGAAAAAAATTAAAGAGAGGGAGGGAGGAAGACCATATGAGACTCTTGGATACTGAGAACAAACTGAGGGTTGATGGGGGTGGGGGAGAGGGGGAAGTGGGTGATGGACATTGAGGAAGGCACTTGTTGGGATGAGCACTGGGTGTTGTATGGAAACCAATGTGACAATAAATTATATTAAATAAAGAAGTAAATAAGGAAGTAAATACATAAATAAATAACATGTGGAGTTTTAAATCCAGCTTGTCTGACTAAGGCAAAACACAGAAGCAGTGCACCACTGGGTGGGGAGAGAGCCTGGACACAGAAAGCAAGAAGGTACCGATCTGGGAGATGCCTGGGACACAATAAGGGAGATTGTTTGCTCTTCTGTGACGGCCTCCTGAACAGCAGCAGGCTTGAACTCCCTCCTCTAGGGATGAAAAAGTAGGATGATAAAATTTTCCCACTATCATATGAACTTCAGTGAACAACAGAGCACCCTCAGTGGAGGCTTGAGCCAATTACACTGAGTTCTGCCCACCAGCACATTGCAAGTCTTTTTTTACTGGGGCACATGTGCCAGAGCAGAGCAGAAGTAAAGGTCTCCTGCAGAAGATCAGCACATACTCCCTGCATGTACCATGTCTACTGACTATAATGGTTGCAAATCTTCAGCTATACTAGAAATATAATCTAAATTCCTTTTAAAAAGCAGACCAAAACACACTTAGTCAAAACCCACCCACACTAGACAAGGTCCAACACTATCCAATTCAGAAAAGGAGAAACTCTTCAGATGACTGTCTTGAAGGAAAAATCAGCCAAAACATAGCAGTACAGTGCACACAGCATACACCGGAGACACTTCCTGAAGCACCAGGCCCTGAACAGTATATGATCTCTTCTTAATAAAGCCATTACACTCAGAAGCAGGAAACATAACAGGCTTTCCTAACACAGAAGAAGAGACCTACAGGAAATGCCAAGACAGAGGAATTCAATCCAAAACAAAGAACAAGAGAAAGTCACAGCCAAGGATCTAATAGAAACAGATATAAGTAATATGCCTAAACCAGAATGTAAAACAATAATCATAAGGGGACTACCTGGGCTAGAGAAAAACATCGAAGACAACAGGGAGTCCTTTACCACGGAGATAAAGGACCTAAAAACTAGTCAGGCCAAAATTTTTTAAAAAATGCTATATCCAAGATACAAACCCAATTGATTGTAATGAATATGAGGATATAAAAAGCAGAGGAATGAATATTGATACAGAAGATAAAATTATAGGAAATAATGAAGCTGAAAATTAGAGAGAAAGGAAAATATGTGACCATGAAGGTAAATTTCGTGATTTCAGTGACTACATAAAACATAATAATGTTCGTAACATAGGAGTCCCAGAAGAAGAAAGAGGGGAAAATGGGCAGCAGTTTAATATGAGAAATAACAGCTGAGAATTTCCCTAATTAGGGGAAGGAAAGAGACATCCAATTCCAGGAGGCACAAAGAATGGACCAAAAAAAGACCTATTTATATCATGCATACAAGAGAGTCATTTTATATCTAAAGACAAGTGCAGATTGAAAGTGAGTGTATGGAGAACAACTTATATTGCTAATGGACTCCAAAAAAATAAAAAAGCTGAAATAACCATACGTACATCAGGCAAACTAGATTTTAATTTATTTTTCTAAAGTGTATTATTTGGGGGGGGGTGGTCATAAAGAGAGGGAGGGAGAGAATCCCAAGCAGGCTCCATGCTGTGAGTGCAGAGCCCAGCATGGGGCTCAATTTCACAAACTGTGTGATCATGACCTGAGCTGAAATCAAAAGTCAGAACTTCAACTGACTGAGCAACCCAGGTGATGCCAGAGAAACTAGATTTTCTTTTTTTTTTAATATTTATTTATTTTTGAAAGATAGAGACAGAGTGCAAGCAAGGTAGGGGCAGAAAGAGGGAGACACAGAAACCGAGACAGGCTCCAGTCTCTGAGCTGTCAGCACAGAGCCTGACGTGGGGGTCTAACTCACAAGACCATTACCTGAGCCGAAGTCAGACACCCAGCCGACCAAGCCACCCAGGCACCCCTAGACAAACTACATATCACACCAAAGTCTGTAACAATAGATTAAGAAGGTTACTATATCATAAAAAAGCCTATCTAACAAGAAGATCTAACAATCATAAATATTTATGCCCCAACCTTGAAGAACCCAAATATATGCATCAATTAATAACAAATATGAAGAAACTCATTGATAAAAATAGTAGGGGATTTTAACACCCACTAACCCCAATGGAGAGATCATTTAAGCAGAAGATCAACAAGGAAACAATGGTGTTTAATGACACATTTGATCAGATGGACTTAACAGATATATATATTCAGAATTTTTCCTCTTTAAGTGGCAGAATACATATTCTTTTCAAATTCACTTGAAACTTTCCCCAGAATCGAGCACATACTGGGGCAAAAATCAAGCTTCAATACAAAAAGATTGTGATCATACCATGCATATTTCCAGACAATAACACTATCAAACTTGAAGTCAATCACAAGAAGAAATTTGGAAAAGCTGTTAATACATGGAGGTTAAAGAACATCCTACTAAAAACTAAATGGGTAACCAGGAAATTAAATAAGAAATACTAAGAAACATGTTAGCAAATGAATTGTAAACATGATAGTCCAAAACCTTTGATACAGCAAAAGTGGTCATAAGAGGGAAATATATAGCAATAGAAACCAAACTCAAGAAGCAAGAAAAATCTCAAATACACAATTTAACTTTACACCTAAGGGAGCTAGGAAAGGAACAAAAAATGAAGCTGAAAGCCAACAGAAGAAGGGAAATAATGAATATTAGAACAGAAATAAATATTATAGAAGCTAAAGAAACAGTATAACATATCAATGAAACTAAGAGCTGGTTCTATGAAAAAATTAATAAAATAGGTAAACCTCTAGCCAGACATATGAAAAAGAAAAGATAAGGGACTCAAATAAATAAAATCACAAATGAAGGAGGGCAAATCACAAACACCACCACAGATATATAAGCAAATATAAGAGAATATTATGAAAAATTATATGACAACAAATTGATCAATGTGGAAGAGATGGATAAACTCCTAGGAACATACAAATTAGCAAAACTGCAACAGGAAGAAATAGAAACCTTGAACAAACCAATATCAAAATAGAAAGTAATGAGTAATAAAAATCTCAAAATAAACAAAAATCCAGGGCCACATGGCTTTTCAGGAGAATTTTACCAAGCATGTAAAGTAGAATTAATACCTACTACTCACAAACTGATCCAAAAACGAAAATGGAAAGAAAATTTCCAAACTCATTCTATGAGTTCAAATTGATTAACTTGATTCCAAAAGCAGACAAAGATCCCACTAAAAAGGAGACTTACAAACCAATAAACCTGATGAACATGAGTTCAAAAATTCTCAGCAAGATACTAGCAAATTGAATCCAACAGTACATTAAAAACAATTATTCACCACAATCACATGGGATTTATTCCTGGGCTGCAGAGCTGGTTCAATATCTGAAAAACAATCAACGTGATATATCACATTAATAAAAGGATAACAACCATATGATCCTCTCAATAGATGCAGAAAAAGCATTTGACAAAATACAACATCTATTTTTGATAAAAATTCTGAGAAATTAGGGATGGAGGAAACATACTTCAACATCATAAAGAACATATACCGGGCGCATGAGTTGCTCAGTTGGTTGAGCGTCCAATTTCAGCTCAGGTCAGGATCTCATGGCTGTGCGTTCGAGCCCCACATCAAGATCTATGCTGAAAGCTCAGAGCCTGGAGCCTGCTTTGGATTCTGGGTCTCCCTCTCTCTCTGCTCCTCCCCTGCTCACACTCTCTCTCAAAAATAAATAAACTGTTAAAAATTTTTTAAAAACATATGAAAACATCCACAGCTAATATTATCTTCAATGGGGAAAAATAGAGCTTTTCCACTATGGAAAGGAAAAGGACATGGATGTGCACTCACACCATTGGTACTTACCTTAGTACTGGAAGTCCTAGCCTCAGTAATGAGACAACAAAAAGAAATAAATGGCATCCAGCAAGGAATCAGCAACAAGAAGTCAAACTTCAACTACTCCCAAAAGACATTATAATTTGTGTAGATTCAAAAGACTTCAACAAAAAAATTGCTAGAATTGGTACATGAATTCAGTAATGTTGTATGATACAAGATCAACATACTGAAATAAGCTACAGTACTATACACCAAAAATGAAGCAGCAGAAAGAGCAATCATGGAATCAATCCCATTTACAATTTCACCAAAATAAAAACATAAGATGTATAGAAAAACCTATCCAAACAGGTAATAGATCTGTACCCTTAAAACTATAGAACACTTATGAAAGAACTTGAAGATGGCACAAAGAAATGGAAAAACATGCAATGCTCATGGATTAGAAGGATAAATATTGTTAAAATGTCTAAAAAGACAGTCTCTTCAGCAAATGATGCTGGGAAAACTGGACAGAGACATACAGAAGAATAAACCTGGACCACTTTCTTACACAATACAAAAACATAAATTCAACATCGAGAAAAGACCTAAATGTGAGACAGGAAACTATCGACATCCTAGAGGAGATTTGAGGCAGCAGTCACTTTGACTTTTGCCTTGGCAACTTCTTACTAGGCATGTCTCTGGAGCCAAGGGAAACAAAAGCAAACATGAACTATTGGGACCTCATCAAGATAAAAAGCTTGTGGACAGCAAAAGAAACAATCAACAAAACTAAAAGACAACTAATGGAATGGAAGCAGATATTTGCAAATGACATATTAGATAAAGGGTTTGTATCCAAAGTCTATAAAGAACTTAGCAAATTCAACACCCAAAAGAATGAGTCCTCCAGTGAAGAAAGGGGCAAAAGACATCAACAGACAAGAAGACATCCAGATGGCCAACAGACACATGAAAAGATGCTCAATATCATTCATCATCAGGGAAATACAAAGCAAAGCGACAATGATATACCACCTCACACCTATTAGAATGGCTAGAATTAACAACTCAGGAAATAACAAGTGTTGGGGAGGATGGGCAGAAAGGGGAACCCTCTTACACTGTTGGTGGGAATGCAAACTGGTGCAGCCACTCTGGAAAACAATATGGAAATTCCTCCAAAGTTAAAAATAGAACTACCCTATGACCCAGTAATTGCACTACTAGATATTTTTCTAAGGGGTACAAAAATGCTGATTCAAAGGAGACTCATGCACCCCAATGTTTATAGCAGCACTACCAAAAATAGTGAAATTATGGAAAGAGCCCAAATGTCCATCGACTGATGAATTGATAAAGTGGTACACACACACACACACACACACACACACACACACACACACAATGGAATATTACTCAGCCATCAAAATGAATGACGTATTGCCATTTTCATTGGCATAGATGGAGCTAGAATATATTATACTGAAGAGTAAATGGAGAAATTAGAAGCCTGACACACTGCTAATAAGAATATAAAATTCTGCAGTAACCTTAAACACATGTTGGCAGTTCCTTGAAAGTGAAACATAGACTTTCCCTATAATACAGCACTTTTACTCTTTGGTATATATACAAGAGAAATGAAAAAAAAAAAAAACTTGTCCAGAGGAAAAAAATGCTCACAAATGTTTATAGCAGTATTATTCATAATAGCAAAAAAGTGGATAATACCCTAAATGACAATAAATTGATAAATGTATTAAAAATGTGATATATCCATATGATAGAATATCACTTAACAATAAAATGGACTAAATTGCCAATAGTTAGTCCATTCTCACCATTGTTATTTGACATAGTACTGGAAATCCTAGCTACAGCAATTAGACAACAAAAGGAAATAAAGGGCATCCAAATTGGCAAGGAAGAAATCAGACTATCCCTATTCTAAGACAACATGATATTCTATTTAGAAAACCTGAACGACTCCACCAAAAAATTGTTAGAACTGAGACATGAATTCAGTAATGTCAGAGGATAAAAAAATCAATGTACAGAAAGCTGTTACATTTCATTCAACCATTAATGACCCAGCAGAAAGACAAAGGAAGCAATCCCATTTATAATTACACCAAAAACCATAAGACACCTAGAAATAAACATAACCAAAGAAGTAAAAGACCTGTATTTTGAAAACTATTAAACACTGATGAAAGAAATTGAAATGACACAAAGAAATTTAAAGACATTTTATGCTCATGGATGGAAAGAACAAATATTTTTAAATGTCCATACAACCCTAAGAAATCTACACATTTAATGCAATCTCTTCCAAAATACCACGGCCATTTTTCACAGAGCTAGAACAAACAATCCTGAAATTTGTATGGAACCAAAAATGATCCTAAATAACCAAAGAAATCTTGAAAAAGAAGAGCAAAACTGGAGGAATCACAATTCTGAACTTCACACTATATTACAAACCTGCAGTGATCAAGACAGTGTGGCACTAGCACAAAAACACATATAAATCAATTTAACGAAATAGAAAACCCAGAAATGGACCTGCAACTATATGGTCAACTAGTTTTTGGTAATGTGGGAAAGAATATTCAATGGAAAAAGACAGTCTCTTCAAAAAATGGTTTCGGGAATACTGAACAGCAACATAAAAAGGGCAAATAGACACATGCAAA
The DNA here is from genome assembly GCF_027475565.1 of Acinonyx jubatus. NCBI lineage: Eukaryota > Metazoa > Chordata > Mammalia > Carnivora > Felidae > Acinonyx > Acinonyx jubatus. The sequence goes on from NC_069389.1 coordinate 65,121,356, forward strand.
GATGCTCAACATAACTCATAATCAGGGAAATAGAAGTCAAAACTACAATGAGATATTACCTCACATCTGTCAGAATTACTAAAATTAGGAACACAGGAAACAACAGGTGTTGACGAGGTTGTGGAGAAATGGGAACTCTCTTGCACTGTTGGTGTCAATGTAAGCTGGTGCAGCCACCTGAAAAAGTTAAAAATAGAACTATCCTACAACCCAGAAATTTCACTACTAGGTATTTACCCAGTGGATACAAAAATACTGATTTGAAGTGATACATGCACCCAATGTTTATAACAGCATTGTCAACAATAGCCAAATTATGGAAAGAACCCAAATGTTGATTGATGAATGTATAAAGAAGATGTGGTATATATATATATATATACAATGGAATGTTACTCAGCCATCAAAAAATGAAATGTTACCATTTGTCACAATGTTTATGGAACTACAGTGTATTATGCTAATTGAACTAATTCAGTCAGAGAAAGATAAATGCCGTATGATTCCACTCTTAAGTGCAATAAAAGAAATGAAAGGATAAACATAGTGGGTGAAAAGAGAGTGGAAAACTATAAAACAGACTCTCAGCTGTAGAGAACAACCTGAGGGGACAAGGGAGGGGGATGTGTTACATGGATGATGGGTATTAAGGAGGGCAGTTATTGAGATGAGTAAAGGGTGTTATATGTAAGTAATGAATCACTAAATTTTACTCCTGAAATTATATTACACTATATGTTAACTAACTGGAATTTAAATAAAACCTTGGAACAAGGAAAAAATTCAGGTTTAACTACAAATAAATTAAATTTTTCAAAAAAAGAAAAAATATATTATTTCTAGATTAAACTGTCTTGACACTCTTTTTAAATATCAGTTGACCACAAATGTAAGGGTTTATATCTGCATTCTAAATTATATCCCACTGATTTATATGTGTCTCCTTATGCCAATATCATATTGTCTTAATTACTGTAGCTCTATTTTAGCATTTTTTATTTTTATTAATTTTTATTTTTTATTAAGTTTTTATTGTAACTCCAGTATAGTTAACATATAGTGTTATATTAGTTTCAGGTGGACAATAGAGTTATTAAAAATTCTATACTTTACTCGGTTCTCACGTGGTAAGTATGCTCTTTAATCCTTGTCACCTATTTCACCCATCCCCCTCATCTCTTGTCTGGTAACCATCAGTTTCTTTTCTATGGGTACGAGAATAATTCTTGGTTTGCCTCTCTCTCATATTTTTTTCTTTTACTACTTTGTTTTGTTTCTTAAACTCCACACATGAGTGAAATCATATGGTATTTGTCATTCTTTCACTCACTTGTTTTACTTAGCATTGTAATCTCTAGTTCCATACATGTTGATGCAAATGGTTAGATTTCATTCCATTTTATGGCTGAATAATATTCCAAGGTATATGTATACCACATCTTCTTTATCCATTCACCTTTTGATGGACATTTAGGCCATTTCTATAATTTTGCTATTGTAAATAATATAGGGGTGCATGTACCCTTTGAATAAGTGGGGTTTTTTTTACATATTTTTGGGATAAACACCAAATATTTAAATTACTGGGTTGTAGGGTAGCTCTATTTTTAACTTCCAGAGGAACCTCCATATTTTTTTCCAGAGTGGCTGCACCAGTTTGTTTTCCCACCAACAGTGCACCAACAGAGGATTCCTATTTCTGCACATCTTTGCCAACATCTGTTGTTTCTTCTGTTGTTCATTTTAGCCATTCTGACAGGTGTGAGGTAATATCTCAATGAGGTTTTGAGTTGTGTTTCCTTGTCGGATACTGATGATTAACATCTTTTCATGTGTCTGTGGGCCATCTGTATGTATTCTTTCGTGAAATGTCTGTTAATGTGTTCTGCCCATTTTTAAAATTGGATTATTTGGCGGTTTTGGCATTAAGCTGTGTATGTTCTTTAAATATTTTGGATACTAACCCCTTAACAGTTTTGTCATTTGTAAATTCAGTAAATTGCCTTTTAGTTTTGTTTATTTTTCCTTTCACCATGAAAAAACTTTTTATTTTGATGAAGTCCCAATAATTTAATTTCATTTTTATTTCCTTCGCCTTAGGAGACATATCTAGAAAAATGTTGCTAGGGCCAGTGTCAAAGAAATTACTGCCTGTACTCTGTTCTAGGATTTTTATAACCATAAAGCCTGTCCAATATTTATGTCTTTATTCCGTTTTGAATTTATTTTTGTATATGACGTGACAAAGTGGTCCAGATTCATTATTTTGCATGTAACTGTCCAGTTTTTCCAACACCATTTGTTGAAGAGACTGTCTTTTTCCCATTGTATATTTTTTTCCCTCCCTGTCAAAATAATTGACCATATTATTTCTGGGTTTTTATATTCTTTTCTATTGATCTATTTGTCTATTTTTGTGCTAGCATCATACTGTTTTGATTACTAGAGCTTTGTAGTGTAATTTGAAGTCTGAAATTGTGATACCTTTAATTTTGTTTTCTTTTTCAAAATTTCTTTGGCTATTCAGGTTTTTTGTGGTTTCATACAAATTTTAGCATTGTTTGTTCTAGTTTTGTGAAACATTCTGTTCATATTTTTGTATAGATTGCATTGACTGCATAGATTTCTTTGGAAGAACATTATTCTTTCAAACTGTAAGCGTGGATTATCTTTCCATTTCTTTGCGTCACTTTCCATTTCTTTCATAATTGTTTTATAGTTTTCAGAATACAGGTCTTTCACCTCTTTGGTTAGGTTTATTCCTAGGTCCATTACTATTTTTGATGCAATTGTAAATGCGATTTTTGTCTTAATTTCTGTTTCTGCTGCTTCATTATTAGTGTACAAGGATGCAACAGATATCTGTACATTGATTTTGTACACTGTGACATTACTGAATTTTTCAGTTTTGGTAGTTTTTTGTGTAACCTTTAGCATTTTATATATATAATATCATGTTATATGTAAAAATTAATTTTACTTCTTCCTTACCAATTTACGCATATTTAATCTCTTTTTGTTTTTTTGATTTCTGTGGCTAGGATTTCTCTTCCTATGTTGAATAAAATTGATGAGAGTGGACATCCTTGTCTTGTTCCTGACATTAGAGAAAAAGATCTCAGTTTTCCCCCATTGATTATGATGCTTGCTGTTTTATATTTTTAATATACCCTATAATATGTTGAGGTATGTTCCCACTAAACCTACTGTGTTGAGGGTTTTTATGATGGATGGATGTTGTACTTTGTCAAATGTTTTTTACTAGTCTATTGAAATAATCATATGCTTTTTGCTGTTTGTATTATTGATGTGATACATCATGTTGATTGATTTGAGAATATGGAAGCACCCTTGTTTTCTCAGAATAAATCTTACTTGTTTGTGGTGAATGTTTTTAAATGTACTGTTGCATTCGGTTTGCCAGTATCTTATTGAGGATTCTTTTGCATCTATGGTCCTCTGAGACATTGGCCTTCAATTATTTGTGTGTGTGTGTGTGTGTGTGTGTGTGTGTGTGTTGTCCTTATCTGGTTTTGGTATCAGGTTAATTCTGATCTCAAAGAATGTATTTGAAAGTTTTTTCTTTCTCCTGTATATATTTTTTAAACAATGGTTATTAACTCTAAGTGTTTGGTAGAATTAGCTTTTGAATCCTTCTGGTTCTGGACTTTTGTGTATTATGTATTTATTACTGATTCAATTCCATTGTTCATAATCAGTCTTTTCAAATTTTCTATTTATTCTTTATTTAGTTTTGGGAGGTTATATGTTACTAGGAATTTATCCATTTCTTATGCATTGTCCATTCTGTTGGCATATAATTTTTCACAATATTCTCTTACACTTGTTTGTATTTATGTGGTGTTGCCTTTTATTTATCTTTCCTTTGCTTTTGTATATTTGAATTCTCCCTCTCTCTCTCAAAGAGTCTGCCTATTGGTTAATACATTTTGCTAATCTTTTTTAAGGAAAAAGTTTCTTGTTTCTTTCCTCTGTTCTATTTATTTGTCTCTGGTTGTTGTTGTCATTTCTTTAATTTCTGCTGTAATCTTTATTATGACTTTTCTGCTGGTCTTGGGTTTTATTTTTTCTTCTTTTACTACTCCTTTAGGTGTAAGATTAGGTTGTTTATTTGAGAGTTTTTTTTGCTTCTTGAGATAGTCCTGTATTGCTATAAACTTCCCTTTTTGAGCCACTTTGCTTCATCCTAAATATTTTGGACTATTTTGTTTGCATTTTAATTTTTCTTCATGTATTCTTTTATTTCCTCTTTAATTTCTTTGTTGACTCATTCATTGTTTCATAGAATGTAATTTTACCTCTATGGGTTTGTTTTCCTTCCAGATTTATTTCTTCTGGTTTATTTCCAGTTTCATAATGTTTTGGTCAGAAAAAGATGCATGCTATGATTTTGACTGTTTTGAATTTGTTGAGACTTATTTTGTAGTCTAGTGTGTGTTCTATTCTGGAGAATATACCATGTGTATTTTAAAATAATGTATATTCTGCTGTCTTAGGATAGAATGTTCTGAATATATCTGTTAAGTCCATGCTCCCTCCTTTCTGCTGCAAGCAAATTGTGCACATTCCTAAGTGTATTGAAGACAGTAAGCTATAGTCTACACAGGGTGCTCAATTAATCGAGGAAGATTGGTGGGTTAGACAGAAACCACAAACTTGTGTTATACTGCCACCTTCTGGGGAAAAAAGACTGGTAATAGCCAGTTTTTTGAACTTTAAGAACAAAAGAAAGCATAAAAGTTTAGTTAAGGAAGCATTGTCTACTTCAAATGCAAAAGCAAATACAACGGAACTGGAGTGTATTATGCTAAGTGAAATTAGTCAGTCAGAGAAAGACAAAAATCATATGACTTCACTCATAGGAGGACCCTAAGAGACAAAACAGATGAACACAAGGGAAGGGAAACAAAAATAATATAAAAACAAGGAGGGGGACAAAACAGAAGAGACTTATACATATGGAGAACAAACAGAGGGTTACTGGAGGGGTTGTGGGTGGGGGATGGGCTAAATGGGTAAGGGGCACTAAGGAATCTACTCCTTAAATCATTGTTGCACTATATGCTAACTAATTTGATGTAAATTTAAAAAAATAAAATTAAAAAAATAATCAAAGAATACATTAATAAGAGGAAAATGCTAATTTGGCAACCAAACCCAAAACAAAGAATATTGTGACCTACTGGATAAAGAATATCAAATAGCTGTTATGAGAAATGTTAATAAACTACAAGTAAACTCAAAAGGAAATTCAATGAAGTCAGGAATAAAATTAATAAAATTAAAGATTCCTTTACCAAAGGAATTGAAATTATAAGAAAAAAAAGAAATCACTTTCTGGATCCAAAGAATTCAAAAAACGAGACAAATAATGTCATAGAGATCATTGATAACAGGGCAGACAGATAGAAGGAATCATAAGGAGCATAGGAATGTGGAAATAATTCCGTTACAAGAAGAGAGAGAAGTAAGATTTTTTTAAATGAAGAAACCATACAAAAGCTATCAAATACAATCATAAAGGCAAAAATTCAAATAATTGGAATTCCAAAAGAAGAGTGAGAGAAGAATGTATAGTTTATGTAAAGGAATAATTGCAGAAGATGTTTTAAACATGGGGAAGTACTTAGAAATACAAATCCACCAAGCTAATAGAACATCCTATTATCTTGATGCAAAAAGAACTTCTCCAAAACACATTATAATGAAACCATCAGAAATCAGTAATAAAGAAATAGACTTAAAATCAGCCAAAGGTTAAAAAAAAAAGTAACCTACTAAGGAACCCCCATTTGGTCAGCAGAAGATTTCTCTGCAGAAACACTATAAGTCAGAAGAGAGTGACATGATATACACAAAGTGTAGAACTATGAAAAATGCTAGAAAAGAATAGTTTACCCAGCAAAGTAACCCTTCAAATTTGAAGGATAAATAAAGGCTTTCTGAGACAAACAAAATCTAGGGAATTTATCACCAGTGGACTTGTTTTCCAAGAAACTTTTGAAAGAGTTTTCATGCTGAAATGAAAAGAAAGACACTAATCAGTGTAATAAAAATATAAGAGCTGGTTCTGGTCCAAGATGGCAATGTCAGAAAACGCTGAGCTCATCTCTTCCACCAAATTATACCTATTTATAGAGGAATTCCTCCTTAAGCTGCACTGCAGTCTCACTACACAGTTTCTGCACAAAAAAAAGGAGAGGACATCAAAATGGTATAGCAAGAGCACATCAAAAATGATGAAGACACAGTAATGAAAGAAACTCCTACCCCCATACTGCAAACCACAGTGGGGAGGGATAGTATTGAGGGACCTGCAGTATATTGTCTTCCTTGGACACATATAAAAAGCCACAGTTTAAAAAAGCAGCTAGCATATGGAAGAACCAGCTCCAGAGCGCTGCCAAATGGGAAAGAAGCTGCTGGAACTCTCTCTGCATGAGAAAGACTGGAAAGTGATGTAATTTATATTCCCTCCTCCACCTTGAAAGTGCAGACTGGAGCTGGGTAAAGTTGTGATAGCCAGCTTGCTGATTTCTCATGCCCCAGGTCTCCTAGTTTCGCCAGCCCTGGATGCACTGGGGCATAAAATAGCAACTTTGGATTAAAAGGACAACTAGTATATAAAAGAACTAGCTCCAGAACTTTACCAAATGTCAGGAGACCTGCTGGAATGTTCTCTGGGTGGGCAGGGCTTTTGGACACAGTTTATGCTCTCCTTCCACTTTAGTAACATAAATGGCAACAGAGCTCAGGTGCCCTAACCAGCCTACTTCCTCAGTAAGCATTGGGTCCCCTAGCCCACAATGGCCCCAGGCACCCTGGGGTATAGAAAAACAAGCTGTGATTCTAAAAATAGCTAGCATATGAAAGAGTCAGACTTACAACTCCACAAAATGAAGAGGGAGTTTCTGGGACTCTATCTGGGTAGGAGAGACTCACAAATAGGGTCTGCCCTCACCCTACACCATGAAAGCAAAAATTAGTGCATGGTTTGGGTATCCTAGCTGGCCTGCTTCCTCAGTGAGGCCCAAGCTGCTCATCCAAAGCAGTTCCATCCATTCCACCAAGATGGCCACAGGGTGGCCCATGAACAGAGTGCCCCAAAACAGCCACCTATGCCAGCTTTGTCTCCAGTACCTTTGCCAGTACACTTCATGTTCTAAGCACTTTGGGACACCCCAGATGGTACCCACTTTGACTTTAGATGTCACACAAGGACACCCTCAGTGTGGAGAGCCCCAGGACGTCCCAGCTTGTACTCACTTCAGCTTAATCTGTCCAGCCAGGACACATTTTACTCAGAGAGCTCAAGGACAAAAACAGCATGTGCCCACTTTAGCTTTAGCTAACCTGGTAGGTAACACCCTGCACAAAGCATCCCTGGACTCTTTGACATATACCCTGCCTCATATTTAGTTGCATCTCTAGTGCATTCTCATTCTGAAAATCCTTGGAACACAATGGTCTACATGCATTTCAGCTTTAGCTGCCAAAATGACTTCTGTGCATAAAACATTGGGACATACTGGCCTACGCCCACTTCAGCTGCAGCCACCCGGGTAGGGAACCCCCAGCACAGAGCACCCTGGAATCCCCCAGCTTGCACCCAAATCAGCTTCAGATGTCCTTCTAGAGTGCCCTTAGCACATAGAACCAGAGGTCTGCCCACTTCTGATTTAGCTGTTTTTCCAGGGCACCCAATGTGCATAAAACATCAGGATTTTCTATCTTTCAATCCATCTAAGCCCCAGTCACCCTGCCAGGGCACCTGCTGTGTGAAGAGCTCATTAAAACCCCAAATAACACCTAATTCAGCTTCAGTTATCCTGCACAGGTGTTCCCTCTGACACCCCAGCTTGCAACCACTTCCGCTTTAGTTGTCCTTCTAAAACACCTGCTCTGTGAAGAGCTCAGGAACCACCCAGACCTGTACACATTTTAGCTTTAGCTGTCCTTCCAGGGTACCAAATTCATGGACAGCCTCAGGAGAACCCCAACCCCACAATAGCCACAGTTCCATCCAGTCAGAAAAAGTCACCAAGCACACATCACCTACATAGGGGATGACATACACAAGACTAGTCCTGCAAGATTAGTTGTTCTGACTAATCCATAGAAATGAACACAGAAAGTTGGACAAAATGCATACATAGGAATAAGCTTCAAAAGAAAGACCAATTTACAACTGTCAGAATGGCTAACATTAACGACTTAGGCAACAACAGATGTTAAGGAGGATGCGGAGAAAGAGGATCTCTTTTTCATTGTTGGTGGGAATGCAAGCTGGTGCAGCCACTCTGGAAAACAGTATGGAGGTTCCTCAAAAAACTAAAAATAGAACTACCCTATGACCCGGGAATCGCACTACTAAGCATTTATCCACGGGATACAGGCGTGCTGTTTCAAAGGGACACATGCACCCCCATGTTTATAGCAGCACTATCAACAATAGCCAAAGTATGGAAAGAGCCCAAATGGCCATCAATGGATGAATGGATAAAGAAGATGTGGTATATATATACAATGGAGTATTACTCGACAATCAAAAAGAATGAAATCTTGCTATTTGCAACTACGTGGATAGAACTGGAGGGTATTATGCTAAGTGAAATCAGCCAGTCAGAGAAAGACAAAAATCATTGACTTCATTCATAGGAGGACTTTGAGACAAAACAGATGAACATAAGGGAAGAGAAACAAAAATAATATAAAAACAGGGAGGGGAACAAAACAGAAGAGACACATACATATGGAGAACAAACTGAGGGTTACTGGAGGGGTTCTGGGAGGGGGGATGGGCTAAATGGGTAAGGGGCACTAAGGAATCTACTCCTGAAATCATTGTTGCACTATACGCTAATTTGGACGTAAATTTTAAAAAATAAAAAATAAAATAAAATAATTTAAAAAATTAAAAAAAAGAAAGACCATGACAAAACCTCAGAAAAACTAAATGAAAAGGAAAAAATGATATGCTTAATAAAGAATTTAAAATAATGATTGTGAAGCTGATCACTGGCCTGGAAAAAAGAGTGGAATAACTCAATGAGACCTTCAGTAAGGAGACAAAAAATATTAAAAAAAGAACCACCCAGAGTTGAGGAATATAATAACTTAAATGAAAAGTACACTAGAGGGGATCAAGAGATTCACAGATGCAGAACATATCAGCAATGTGGAAGATAGGGTAATGGAAGCCACTCAAGCTGAATAACAAAAAGTGAAAAGAATTATTGGAAAATGAGGATAGGCTAAGGTATCTCTTGGAAAATGTCAAGAAAACAAATATTTGCATTATATGGGTCCCAGAAGAATGAAAAGAAAAGAACTTGGTGGAAAACTTATATAAAAACTAGTATCTATAAACTTTCTTGACCTAGGGAAAGAATCAGATATCCAGTTTCAAGAAACAGAAAAAAATCCAAAAAAATGAACTGTAGAAAGTCCACACCAAGACACATAATAATTAAAATGTCAAAAGATAAAGAAAGGATTTTTAAAGCACAAAGACAAAAGAAAAATTATATATAAGAAAAAGCCAGAGGGCTGTCAGGCAATTTTTCAACAGAAACTTTACATTTTAGAAGGGACTGCCATGATATACTCAAAATGCTGAATGGAAAACAAAACAAAACAAAACAAAAACCAAAACACTAGAGCAAAGAATACTCTGTCCAGCAAGTTTACCATTTAGAATTGAAGGAGAGATAAAGAGTTTCCCAGACAAACAAAAAGTAAATAAGTTTATCAGCATTACACCAGCCTTAAAAAACAAACAAAAAACAAAAAACAAAAACAAAAACAAAAAACCTGTTGAAGGGACTTCATTGAATGGAAAAGAAAAGGCCATAATTTGATCTAAGAAAATAATGAATAAAAAGATTTAAAATGTTACAGCATATACATAAAATGTGGAAGAGAAGTAAAGAAGAATAAGGTTTCATAGAATGTGTTTAAATACAAATGACCTTCAACTTAATTTAGACCGGTATACACTTAGAATGTTATGTATGAACCTCATGGTAACCACAAACTGAAAACCTATAGTATATACACAAACAAAAATGAGAAAGAAAGCAAACAGAGCACCACAGAAACTTATTAATCACAAAGAAAGAGAGCAAGAGAAGAAGAAAGGAACAAAGAAACACAACAATACAGCCAGAAAACAACAAAATGACAATAAGTACATACCTATCAATAATTACTTTGAATGTAAATGGCCCAAATGCTCCAATTAAAAGACATAGGGTGGTGGAATGGATAAAGAAAAGAAAAGAAAAGAAAAGAAAAGAAAAGAAAAGAAAAGAAAAGAAAAGAAAAGAAAAGGAAAGAAAAGGAAAATAAAAAAGAAAAGAAAAGAAAAAGAAAAGAAAAAAAGAGAAAAAAAAGAAAATAAGACCCATCTATATTCTGTCCCCAAGATACTCACCTCACATCTTAAGACAAATACAGACTGAAAGTAAAGGGATGGAAAAATATGTACCTTACAAATGGGAACAAAGAAAAAAATAGGCAGAGTGGCCATACTTAGAAAAAATAGATACTAAAACCTCAGGAAAACTAAATGAAAAGGAGAGACTACAACAAGAGGCAAAGAAGATAATCACATAATGATAAAGGACTCGATCAACCAGGATAATATAACGATTGTAAAAATCTATACACCCCACATTGGAGCACCTAAATATATAAAGCACATATTAACAATATTAAAAGGAAAAATTTATAGTAATACAATAATACAGGGGATTTTAACACCTCACTTACACCAATAGATAGATCAACCAGCCAAAAAGTCAGTAAAGAAGCAGTGTCTTTGAATGACACTTGGGACGAGATGGGCATAATGAATATATAAATAACATTCCATCCAAAAACAAGAGAATACATATTATTTTCAAGAGCACATGGAACATTCTCCAGAATATATCATATCATAGAACACAAAACAAGTTACAATAAATTAAAGAATATTTAAATTATACCATGGATCTTTTCCAAACACAAAGATATGAAGCTAGAAATCAATCACACGAAAAATTGTAAATACAAATATGTGGACTTAACAAGAAGCTACTAAAACACCAATGGGTCAATAGAGACATAAAAAAAAAATTAAATCCATGGAAATGAAAATAAAAATGCAATGGTCCAAACTATTTGGGATGAAACAAAAGCAATATTTTTTCTTAACATAAAATGTTTTATTAATTTCATGTTTACAATATACTGATTCAACAATTACATAAATTACCTGGTGCTCATTAAAGTGCACTCTTTAATTCCCACTATCTATTCAATCCATCTCCCTACACCACTCCGCTCTAGTAACCATCACTGTTTCCAATAATTAAGAGCCATTTCCTAGTTTGTCTCTATGTGTCTCCTTTTTTTCCTTCTTTTCATTTATTTTCTTTATTAAATTCCACATGAGTGAAATCATATGGTATTTGTCTTTTTCTGACTGAAATATTTCACTTAACAATGTATTCTGTAACTCCAACAATTTCATTGCAAATGGTAAGATAATTATTTTTATGGCTGAATAACATTCCATTATATATATATATACACACACATATATACACACATATATATACTTAATATGATATATAATATATTATATACATAAATATATATGTATTCATATTTTATATACACAAATAGATAGATAGATAGATAGATAGATAGATAGATAAAACAAGTTGGTCCAAAACCTTTTGGATGCACCTAAAGGTTCTCACTGAGGGGGCAGGCCAGTTAGGATACCCAAAACATGCACTAATTTGAACTTTCAAGGCGTAGGGTGAGTGCAGACCCTGTTTGTCAGCTTCTTCTACCCAGATAGAGTTCCAGCAACTCCCTCTTCATTTTGTGGAGTTGTAGGGCTGACTCTTTCATATGCTAGCTACTTTTTAAACCACAGGTTTTTTGTTTTTTGTTTTTTGTTTTTTTGTCTGTACCGCAGGGTGCCTGGGTCTGTTGTGAGCTAGGGGACCCATTGCTTACTGCGGCAGCAGACTGGTTACTGGGCTGCAAGCGTGGTTCAGTATGTTCAAATCAATCCACATAATACATCACAATGTTTAAAGAAAGGATAAAAAACATATAATCCTCTCGAGAGATGGAGAACAAACATTTGACAAAGTACAACATACATTCTTGATTTTAAAAAATCAAGAAATTGGAGCGCCTGGGTGGCTCCGCTGGCTGAGCTTCCAACTTTGGCTCAGGTCATGATCTCAGGGTTTGTGAGTTTGAGCCCCATGTCGGGCTCTGTGCTGACAGCTCGGAGCCTGGAGCCTGCTTCAGATTCTGTGTCTCCCTCTCTCTCTCTGACCCTCCCCTGCTCACGCTCTGTCTCTCCCTCTCTCTCAAAAAATAAATAAACATTAAAAAAAATTAAAAATCAAGAAATTAAGGATAGGAGAAACATATCTCAACATCATAAAGGCCTTTTATGAGAGACAAACAGCTAATATCCTCCTTAATTGGGAAAATCTGAGCGTGTTTCCTCTATGGTCAGCAACAAGATAGGGATATCTACCTTCACCACTGTTTTTTAAAATAGTCCTGGAAGTTCTAGGTTTAGCAATAAGAAAACATAAATAAAAGACATTCAAATCAGCAAGGAAGAATTCAAGTTTTAACTAGACACTGATGACATGATATTCTATGTAGAAAACCAGAAAGACTCCACAAAAATTGCTAGAACCGACACACAAATTTAGTAAAGTTGCAGGATACAAAATAAATATGCAGAAATTGGTTGCACTTCTATACAGCAATAATGAAGCAGTAGAAAAAGAAATAGAGGAAAGATCCCATTTACAACTGCACCAAAATCAATAAGATACCTAGGAATAAACATAAACAAATAAGTAAAAGATCTGTACTCTGAAAACTATGAAACACTTGTGAAAGAAATTGAAGTTGATGCAAAGGAATGGAAAAATATCCCATCTTCATGGATTGAAAGAACAAATATTATTAAAATGTATGCTTTTCTATTTCAAGTTTGATTTGGCTATTTGACATCTTTTTGTGTTTCATACAAACTTAAGGATTATTTGTTCTAGCTGTGCAAAGTATGTTTTGTTGTTTTTGACAGGGATTGCATTAAACGTGTTGATTGCTTTGGATAGTAAAGACTTTAACAATACTTGTTTTTGCAATCCATGAGCATGGAATGTGTTTCCATTTCTTTGTGTCATTTTCAATTTATTTCATAAGTGTTTTTTTAATACTTTTATGAGTACACATCTTTCATCTCTTTGATTTAAGTTCCTCCCTAGGTATCTTATTTTGGTGGAATTGTAAATGGGACTGTTTTGTTAATTTCTCTTTCTCTTGCTGCATTATTGCTCTATAGAAATGCAAGAGATTTCTGTACATTGATTTTGTATCCTGTGACTTTACTGAAATCATTTATCAATTCTACCAGCTTGGGGATGGAATCTTTGCAGTTTTCTATATAAAGTACCATGTCATTTACAAATCGTTAAAATTTTACTTCTCTCCTTACTGATTTGGATGCATTAAAAAAATATTTTTTGTCTGATTGCTGTGGCTAGAACTTCCAGTACTATGTTGAATAAAAGTAGTGAAAATGGACCTCCTAGTTTTATTATTGACCTTAGGAGAAAACTCTGACTTTTCCCCATTTAGCATGATATTAGCTGTGCATTTTTAATATATGGCTTTAATTATCCTGAGGGTGTGTTCCTTGTAAACCTACTTTATTGAGGGCTTTTATCATGAATAGATGTAATTTGCCATATTCTTTATTCTGTGTCTATTGACATGATCATATTGGTCTTATTCTTTTCCTTTTTGATGTTATGTATCACACTGATTGCTTTGCAAATATTGACCACTATTCCAACACAGAAATAAATCTAACTTGGATGTGGTGAATGTTTTTTTTTTTAATATACTTTGGATTTGGCTTGCTACACTTTTGCAGTGGATTTTTCCATCTATGTTCCTCAGGGATATTTGCCTGTAGTCCTTTTTTTTAGTGGCATTTTTATCTGGTTTTTGTATCAGAGTAATGCTGGCCTTATAGAATTAGTTTGGAATTTTTCCTTCCTTTTCTATTTTTTAGATTAGTTTGAGAATAGTTACTAACTCTCACTTAAATGTGTGGTAGAATTCACCTGTGAACCTATCTGATCCTGGATTTTGTTTCATGGGAATTTTTAATTACTGATTTCTTTCTTTGCTCATTTTTGTTATGTTCAAATTTTCTACTTCTTCCTCTTTCACTTTTGGTAGTTTATTTTTTAAGAACTTTTAAATGTTTATTTTTGAGAGAGAGTGTGAGCAGGGAAGGTGCAGGGATGGGGGTGGGTAGAGGATCTGAAGCAGGCTTCATGCTGTGAGCAGGGTCTGAGCTGTCAGCACAGAGCCAGACGCAGGGCTTGAACCCACGAACCGTGAGAACATGACCTGAGCCGAAGTTAGACACTCAACCAACTGAACACCCAGGCCCTCCTCATTTTTGTTATTTTATATGTTCCTAGAAATTTATCCATTTCTTATAGGTTGTCCAATTTGTTTGTTTATACTTTTCTAAAATATTCTCATAATTGTTTCTATTTCTGTGGTGATGGATTTTATTTCCTTTTTTTCATTTCTGATTTATTTATTTATATCCTTTCTCTTTTTTTCTTGATTCGTCTGGCTACGAGTTTATCATTTTTATTTATTTCTTCAAGGAACCAGCTCTTGGTTTCATTGACCTCTTCTACTGTTTTCGTTTCTTTGTTTTTTGCTTTGTTTTGTTTTAGTTCCTATATTATTTATTTCTACTCTAACCTTTATCATTTTCTTACTTCTGTTGGTTTCTGGTTCTGTTTGTTTTTCTGTTTAGGTTTTTATTTAAGTTTCTTCTTTCTTCTTAAGGTAGTCTTGTATGGCTATAAACTTCCCTCTTAGAACCACTTCTGCTGCATCCCAAAGGTTTGGACCATGGGTTGTTTTTTTTTGTTTGTTTGTTTTGTTCTGTTTTGTTTTGTCTTTTTTTTGTTTTTTGTTTGCTTTTATTTTGAGTTGCTTTCTTGAACTTTTTAATTTCTTTTTTGATTTCCTGGTTGACCCATTCATTGTTTAGTAGTATATTGTTTAAACTTCATGCATTTGAATTCTTTCCAGATTTTTTCTTGTTGTTAATTTCTACTTTCATAGTATTGTGGTCACAAAAGATGCATAGTAGGACTTCAATATTTTTAATTAGTTATAGCTTGTTTTGTGCCTTAATATGTAAGCTATTTTTGGAGAATGTACATGTGCATTTGTACTGAATGTATATCCTGCTGTCTTAGAATGGAATATCCTGAATATATCTGTTAAATCCATCTGTTCAAGTGAATCACTCAAAGTCATTTTTTCTTTACTGATTTTCCGTTTAGATGATCTGTCTATTGATGTAAGTGAGATGTCAAAGTCCTCTACTATTAGGGCAGTATTATAATTTTTTTTCATTTTTTTAAATTAACTGTTTAATGCATGTGGATACTTCCATACTGAAGGGATAAATATTTACAATTGCTATATCTTTTTTGTAGGATTGTCCTATTTATTATTATATAGCATATTCCTTGTCTATCGTTACAACATTTGTTGTAAAATCAGTTTTGCCTGATATAAGAATTGCTACTTTGGCTTTCTTTCCATACCCATTGGCATGATAGATGTGTCTCCATGACCTCATGTTGAATCTGTTGGCGTCTTTTGGTCTGAAATGAGCTGTCTATAGGTAGTATATAGATGGTTCTTGTTTTATGTTTCTTTCTGTCACACTATGTCTTTTGATTGGTGCATTTATTGCATTTACATTCTAAATAATTATTGACAGATATGTACTTAATATCATTTTACTATTTATTTTGTTGTTATATCTAAAGATTATTTCTGATCCTTTCTTGTCTTTCTCTCTTTCATGGTTTGCTTATTTTCTTTAGTGATATATTTGGATTAATTTCTCTTACTGCTTGCATATCTATGATGAGGTTTGCATATAACATCTTCTGCATATAACACTCTATATTGTGTTGGTGATAGTTTAAGTTTTAACCCGCTCTTTACTCGTCACCACGTTTTAGGTATATATTGTCATATTTTACATCCTTTTTATTTTGTGAGTTCCTTGATGATTTTTTTATAGAATATTCATTTTTTACTGATTTTGTATTTTCTACCTTCATATTGTGACTTTTGATCTCTCCTTTGCACTCAAAGAGTCCCTTTTAATATTTCTTGCAGTGCTGGTTTAGCAGTCATGGACTCCTTTACTTCTGTTTGTCTGGGAAACACTTGATCTCTCCTCCTCTTCTGAATGATAGCCTTTATGGATAGACTATTCTTGGCTACACATTTTTTTTCTTTTTCAGCACTCTGAATATATCATGCCACTCCATTCTGGCTTGCTGTTTCCACTGAAAAATTCCCTGATAACTTTATGGGGTTTCCCTTTATGTTACTCTCTTCTTTTGTCTTTCTGCTTAATATTTTTTTTTCTTTATCACTATGTTTTGTTAATTTAATTATAATATATTTTGGTGTGGATCTGGTTTAGTTGATTTTTTGGGGGGTTCTTTGTGCTTTCTGAATCTGTATATCTGTTTCCTTTACCAGATTAAAGACATTTTCAACTATTATTTCTTCAAATAAATTTTCTGCCACCTTTTGTCTCTTCTCCTGGGACTCCTATAATAGGAATGTTATATTTGATGGAGTCACTGACTTCCTTATGTCTATTATCATTTTGCATTCTTTTTTTCTCTTTTGTTCTGCTTGATTACTTTCCTCTACTCTGTCTTTTAGGTCATTAATTTGTTCCTCTGCTTCTTCCAGCCTGCTGTTTATTCCATAAAGTTTGTTTCTGTATTCATTTACCAAGCTCTTTATATCTGTTGTTACTCCATATCTCTTTGTTAAGGATTCTACTGATGTCTTTCTGTCTTCAATTAATGTTTTCCTTAATTTCTCTTTCTGGTACTTTATTATTAGTGTGTAGATATGTTACTAATTTCTGGGTCTTAATTTTGTGTCCTGCAATGTTACTGAATTCATCTATTAGTTCTAATAGTTTGTGGATTCTTTAGGGTTTTCTATTTATAGTATGTTTTTAGCAAATACTGACAATTTAACTTCTTCCTTACCAATATGGATTCTTCATTTGTTTTTCTTGTCTAATTGCTAGCACCAAGACTTCCAGTACTATATTGAATAAATGTGGTGAAAATGGATATTCGTGTATTGTTCCTGATCATATAGGAAAAGCTCACAGTGTTGCATCATAGAGTATAATGTTACCAGTATTAATATATGGCCTTCATTATGTTTAAATATGTTCCCTCTAAACTCACTTTGTTGAGAGATTTGTCAGGAACTGATATTTAATTTTTTCTAATGTGTTTTTCTGCATATGTTGAGATTATCATATAATTTATATAATTTCTTTTGTTGATATGGTGTATCATATTGATTATTATGTGAATATTCAGACATCCTTGCCTCCCTGTAATAATTTTAATTTAATAATAGTAAATGACCTTTTAAAATGCATTTTTTCAGAGTGATTTATGTATATATATATTTTTTAATTTATTATTTTTTTTAATTTACATCCAAAGTAGCACAAAATGCAACACTGATTTCAGGAGTAGATTCTTTAATGCCCCTTACCCATTTATCCCATTACCCTCCCACACCTCCTCCAGTAACCCTCTGTTCCCCATATTTATGAGTCTCTTATGATTTGTCCCCCTCCCTGTTTTTATATTCTTTTTGTTTCCCTTCCCTTATGTTCATCTGTTTTGTCTCATAAAGTCCTCCTATGAGTGAAGTCATATGATTTTTGTCTTTCTCTGACTAATTTCACTTAGCATAACACCCTCCAGTTCCATCCACATAATTGCAAATAGCAAGATTTCATTCTTTTTGATTGCCGAGTAATACTCCTTTGTATATATATACCACATCTTCTTTATCCATTCATCCATTGATGGCCATTTGGGCTCTTTCCATACTTTGGCTATTGTTGATAGTGCTGCTATAAACATGGGGGTGCATGTGTCCCTTCGAAACAGGACACCTGTATCCCTTGGATAAATACCTAGTAGTGCACTTGCTGGGTTGTAGGGTAGTTCTATTTTTAGTTTTTTGAGGAACCTCCATACTGTTTTCCAGAGTGGCTGCACCAGCTTGCATTCCCACCAACAATGAAAAAGAGATAGATCCTCTTTCTCCACATCCTCCCCACATCTGTTGCCTGATTTGTTAATATTAGGCATTCTGACAGGTGTGAGGTGGTATTTCATTGTGGTTTTGATTTGTATAAAATGCATTTTTGAATGTGGTTTGATAACATTTTTTAGTAAGGAGTTTTGCAACTATGTTCATCAGAGGTATTGCCCTGTATCTTTATTTTTCTGTGTTATGTTTGCTTGGTTTTGATATAAGGGTAATATTGGTCTCAGAGAATGTATTTGGAAAATTTTGTTCTTTTCCTGTTTTCTGGTATAATTTGAGGACAATAAATATTATCTTCTCAATAAATGCTTTGCTAGAATTCACCTCTGAATCCATCTGTTCTTGAATTTTATTTTTCAGTTGCTCTTTGATTACTGTTTCAATTTAATTACTGGTAATTGTTCTGCTTAGATTTCCTAGTCTGTCCTGATTTAGTTTTGGAAGATTTTATGTTTCTAGAAATGTATTCATTTCTTCAGGTTTTTCTAGTTTGTTTTATACTGGTTTTATACTCTGCAGTTGGGAGAGATAAAATCAAGAGGAAGTTTCTTAAAGGGTTTTCCATATGCTAAAGAAGACTCACATAATACTGGAGGACTAGCTATTGTCAAGCTAAAGTTGTTTTACCCTCTAGAAAAGAATTATCATTAAGACAGTAGGGAGTTCCTGGAAATTAGGCTATTGATAAGATTGTTTTTTTTTCTTGTAATGGTACTAAGATACTTGTAAACTGATGAAGACTATCAGTTTAACTATTGGTTTTCTGTCCTTTCCCTTGTTCTTGGGCAGCCAGGAGTGCCTGAAGAATGCTACACATATCCCAGGTGTGTGTGTATGTGTGTGTGTGTGTGTGTGTCAGCATGAATGCGCGCAAGGGTGGGGGTCGTGCTAGCTTGTGCTTGGCCATCAGCTTGCCTTATGGTCCCTCATCAAATGGACCCCATAGATCCCATTGCCTGCTTCTGGGGATTCACCCTACTTTCTTACCAAAGCTCTGCCAGGCACTGAGCTCCTAACCTTCAGACTCTGCCTTCCACTGTTTATAGAATCCTGGTGGTAATGAAACCCTCTCCTTTCTTCCCATCAATGATTTTGGGGAGCAGATTTCTTGTTCAGTCCCCTACAGGTGTTTTCACTCTCTTTCACTTTATTTCCAGCAACTTTCAGGTGAGTGCTTTTTTTGTACTCTCCTGATATACTGCACTCTCCCCCTTTCTCTTTCTCTGTTGCCTTTTGCAAAAACAGCTCCCTACCTTCTGTAGCTTTTCTCTCCCACAGTTCACCTCTCCACCTCACATACCTGCCGAGTTCTGTGGTTCAAGTTATCAGATTGTTATGTTAATCATCTGATGAATTTTCTAGATATTCAAGATGTTTTGGTGCTAATATAGCTGCATTTAATGGAAGAGACAAGATCAGGGTATCCAAGTTGCTTTGCCATCTTAACTGAAAATTCTTTAAAGTCAAGTGTATACATTTTTAATATCACACTTTTTAAGGTTTATTTTTTATTTAAATTTTAGTTAAAGTACAGTACAAAATTGGTTTCAGGAGTAGAATTCAGTGATTGATCACTTACATACAATACCCAATACTCATCACAACCAGTGCCCTCCTTAATACTCATCACCCATGTAGCCCATCTCCCACCCACTTCCCTCCATCAACCCTGTTTGTTTTCTATCATTAAAAGTCTCTTGTGGTTTGTTTCCCTCTCTCCTCTTTTTCCTCTCCTTCCCATATGTTCATCTATTTTGTTTCTTAAATTCCAGGTATGAGTGAAATCATATAATACCACACTTGAATATTTCACTTTAGAGTAATCTTGAAATTAAGTAGTATAAATTCTGTTTGTTCTTCTTTAGTGTATTTTTTATACCTAATTATACATTTTCAAACGTGCTTTTTATATTCTTTGAAAAGCCTTTTGGGATTTTGAGTTGAATTCTATTGACTCTAGAAATCAATTTGGAAAACATTTCCATCTCTAAAAAATTGTTAATATTAAATGTAACTCTTATGTACACATTTTGATAAATTTATCCTTAAATATTTCATGCTTTTATGATATTGAAAAGGCATATTTAGTTAAAGATTATATTTAGAAAAGTAGATTTGTTTACAGTTATAAGAAAAAATACATTTATATCATATACATAATCAGCCATTTAAAATCTCCAGAAATTATCTTAAGGGTATTACAGCAAATGAAGAAACATTAACTCAACTAATACTACTAAAATTACTTAGGATCAGAAAGAATCTGCGACACTTTAGCCTCCATACATTTCTTCTGAAAATTCCCATCCCAGCTTAGTGTATGTAAATTCCACTGTAGATTTGTGTGGTCAAGAAAACAGGACTCCCACTGCCTCCAGCTCCCAGTCAAGAGCAATGGTATACACCAAGGAGGGAGAAATCACCAGCAGTTTTCATCTCCCTGCCCTGCTTGGTGTTGCAAAAGTTAAGTTACAAATGAATGTGGCTAATGGAGCCTCCTTTAATCCACTCAGTCCACAATCACAAGAATATACCAGGTGCAACAATTAGAAAATCCTGTGGTCTTGATTGCCCTCATCCAAGATCATTTGTGCAGAGCTGCCATATCAGAAGAGGAAAGCCAAAACCAGAGGTTACTGCCCTTGCCAGGACCTTCCTTATAAGGCAGGAGTATAAATTTGAGATAAGCAATTGTCCTTGTCTCTAACTCTTTGAGCTGTGGTGGAGAGGTTTTGCTCAGGGGGAGAGGCTGGCCAATCACACAGATCCAAAACTCTCCCCAAGAAAATAAACATTATTTGGAACAGAGTATGGAACAGAGTATGGAAGCATCTAAGGATGCTCTCAAAAATAAGATATTTTGACAGCAAGCAAGAGAAAGTTTGTAGCCCCATGAGATTAATAAGCTAAACCATATGATATTCAGTTTATCAGAAAACAAGAATAGGGAATGAGAGATATAAAGTTGCTGTCTAGTGCTGGGACATTTGGAGATAAAATGGAGAATGACCATCAATGGGTATGGGTGTTTTGTCGAGGAGTGATGTTCTAAAATTGTTGTGATGGTTGCACATTTCTATAAATATGTTTTAAAATCATATATCATTCACTTTAAATTGATTAAATTGATTAAATATAATCATTTAAATTTAAATAGATGAATATGGCATGTGAAGTACACCTCAGTAAAGTTGTTATATGAATAAATGGGGGGAAAATTGTATGACAATGACACCATCATACTAACATCCATAAAGCTAAAACACAGAACAGTTCAATTACCACAAGGTACTTGTTCTTGTCCTTTTATAGACATATGCAGCTCCTTTTATCTATTTTTCTACCTAACATCTGGCAACTGTGAATCTCTTCTCCATTTCTGTATTGTTGTCATTTAAAAAAAAATCTATATAAACTGAATATTACAGTATGTGACCTTTTGAACTATCATTTTCAACTCAGCATAATTTCTTTTGAAGATTCAATCTAGTATTAATAGTTTATAGCATTTTATTGCTTAGTAGTATTCCATGTATCAATGAAATATAGTTTGTTTAGTAATTGACTTGTTGAGAGCATCTGAGTTACCACTTTTTGTCAATTATGAATGAAGCTGCTATAAACATTCATTTATAGGTTTTTCAGTAACCTAAAAGTTTTGTTTCTGTTGGATTAATGCCCAAGAAAACATTTTTTTCAGGTTGTATGATTTGTGTATGTTTAGTTTATAACAAACTGACAAACTATTTCCAGAGGTGCATTATCCCTATATATTTCCAATAGCAATATATGATTCACATATTTTCTCTACATCTCCCAGATTTGATGTTGTCATTATATTTTTTGGCCTTTCAGACTGCTGATTAGTGGTATCTCATTGTGATTTCAATTTTTATTTCTTTAATGTCTAATTATTTTGAAAACATGTTTATGTGCTCATGTGTCATTTGTTTAAACTCCGGTTAAAATGTATGTTCTTGACATTTACATTTTCCAATAGTTGAGTTTGGAAAATTCTTATATATATTTTAGAAAATAATAATCCTTTGTTAGATATGTGCTTTGACAATATTTTGCATCATTATATTTTTTAAATTTTTAATTTTAACTTTAATTCCAATATAGTTAACATACACTATAATATTAGTTTCAGGTGTACAATATAGTGACTCAACAATTCCATACATCACCCAGTGCTCATCATGACAAGTATACCGCTTAATCCCCATCACCTGTTTTACCCCTCCACCTCTCCTTTAGTAACCTACATTTTGTTTTCAATATTTGCTTCTATTTATTGGCTTGTCTATCTCTCTTTTTTTTTTCCTTTGTTCATTTGTTTTCTTTTTTAAATGCCCATATGAGTGAAATCATATGGTATTTGTCTTTCTCTGGCTGACTTATTATGCTTAGCATTACACTGTCTAGCTCCATCCATGTCTTTTTATGGCAGAATATTATTCCATTGTATGTATATACAATACAACAGAATTACAAACACACACACACACACACACACACACACACACACACACACATACATCCATACCACTTCTTTATCTATCAACCAATGGACTCTAGGGCTTCATCCATAATTTGGCTATTGTAAATAATGCTGCAATAAACATAGGGGTGCATGTATACCATTGAATTAGTGTTTTTGTATTTGGGAGATAAATATCCAGTATATCAATAACTGAATCATAAGATAGTTCTATTTTTAAATTTTGCAGAACCTCCATACTATTTTCCACATAGGCAGCATGAGTTTGCATTTCCATCAATAGCACAAGAGGGTTCATTTTTCTCCACATCTTCACCAACACTCATTGTTTCTTGTGTTGTTGATTTTAGCCGCCCTGAGGGATGTGAAGTGATAAATGATTGCATTTTTGATTTGCATTTACCTGATGATGAGTGATGTTGAGCACCTTTTCATGTGTCTGTTATCCATCTGTATGTCTTCTTTGGAGAAATGTCTATTCATGTCTTCTGCACATTTTTGAAACATTTTTTAATGTTTATTTTTGAGAAAGAGAGAGAGAGAGACAGCAGGGGAGGGGCAGAGAGAGAGGGAGACACAGAATCCGAAACAGGCTCCAGACTCTGACCTGTCATCCAAGAGCCTGATGTGGGGCTCAAACTCACAAACTGTGAGATCATGACTTGAGCTGAAGTTGGACGCTCAACCAAGTGAGCCATCCAGTTGCCCCTGTCTTCTGCTCATTTTTAATTGGATAATTTTGTGGGAGTGTTGATTTGTATAAGTTCTATATATATTTTGTATACTAATCCTTTAACATATATGTCATTTGTAAATATTTTCTTCCATTCAGTACATTGTCTTTTAGTTTTTGTTTCTTTTGTTGTTCAGAATATTTTTATTTTGATGTAATCCCAATAGTATATTTTTGCTTCATTTCCCTTGCCACAGGACATATGTAGAAAAATGTTGGTATGGCCAATGTTAGAGATTTTACTATCTGTTCTCTGTTCTAGGATTTTTACGGTTTCAGGTCTCACATTTATGTCTTTAATCCATTTTAAATTTAATTTTGTGTGTGGTGTAAGAAAGTGATCCAGTTTTATTCAATTGCATATTGTTGTCCAGTTTTCCCAACACCATTTTTTGAAGAGACTGTCTTTTTCCCATTAGATATTCTTGACTGCTTTGTCTTTACCTTGTTTTTAATCCTCTTAAAATTATTTTTCATAAGGTAGAATATTTTAATTTTCATGTGGTCCAATTTATCAATTTTTGCATTTTGTGGTTTGTGTTCTTGTTGTCTATTCTAAGAACTCTATGTCTAGCCCTAGATATTAGTTTTCTCCTAAGTTGTTTCTTCTAAAAGCTGTATAGTTTTATGATTTACACATAAGTCACATAAGTCTATGTTCCATTTTGAGTTAACTTTTGTGTAAGGGATGAAAACTGGTTGGGATTTGTTTTTCTTTTGCCTATGGATGTACACTTGCTTCAGCACCATTTCCTGAAAAGGTTATTTTTCCTCCATTGAATTGCTTTTAACATTTTTCAAAATCAGTTTAGCATATTTATGTGGGTCTCTTTTCAGATTCTCTACTCCATTGTTCAGTATATCTATCTCTCTGCCAATTCTACACTTCATTGATTACTGTAACTGTATAATAAGACTCAGTGTCCAGTGCAGTGATTCCTTGTATTGCATTCTTGCTTTAGAAGACTGTTTTAGCTATTCTAAGATGTGCACTTCACATAAATTTTAGAAAAATCTATGTATGTCTTCAAAACACCTTGATGGTATTTTGATAAGAATTTATTTAAATGTATACATTAATTCGCAAAGAATTAAAATATTTTCTATGTTCCATCTTCCAATTCATGTATATAATATGTCGACTTATTTAGACCTTATTTCTTTCATTATCATTTTGTAATTTTCAGCTTACAGATGGATGATCCATGGGCACTTGAGCATTCTATATGTTAATTAGACCCTGTGGGCTTATGGCATTATCTCGTTCTTCTAACTCAGGGCTAATTGTTTGTCTAATAACTATTGCTGATTTTTGGGTGTTAGAGTCCTTAACTATATTTATGATATTGCCTATTTCTTCATTCACATATGTTGGTTTTTGTTTCATATATTTTGTATCTCTTATTTGATACACACATATTAAGTAATGTTTATTTTACTGGTGGATTGATTATTTAATCATTATGCAATAAGCCTTTTTGTCTCTATTGCTTTTATTTTATCTCAATTCTACTTTATCAGATATTAATATAGACATTCTTGTTTTTAACTGGATGTTTGCACAACACATCTTTTTTTCCACTGTTTGCTTTGAATATACTACCTATGATATTTTGTTTGAAGCCAGTTTCTTATAGGCAGCACACTATTGTATCCTTTTAATACCCACTTTCCCAATGTCTTTTTATTAACATTTATTTATTTTATTTTATTTTTCTGAGAGTCAGAGAGAGACAGAGCATGAGCAGGGGAGGTGCGGAGAGATGGAGACGAGAATCTGAGAAGGCTCCAGGCTCCGAGCTGTCAGCACAGAGCCCAATGCAGGGCTCAAACCCACAAACCGTGAGATCATGACCTGAGCCAAGGTCGGTCGCTTAACCGACTGAGCCACCCAGATGCCCCAATCCCAATGTCTTTTAATTGGTGTATTTACACAATTTAGATTATTAAGATAATAATGTATTTATTTAATGTAATAAAAATGTAATTAGTGCTTTAATGTGATTAAATGTGATGATGTAAACTTTATAATTAAATATATAATTATTTAATCATAAGTATTTAAAATAATGCTATGTTAATGCTTATTTCTATATTATTCATTTTTTGTTTGTTCATTTGTTATCTTTCTTTCTCTTTACTTTCTGGTAAATGTTTCAGCATTCTTTTTAAATGTTCAAACATTCTTTAGAACATTTTTTATATTTTTATTTATTTTATTTTATTTTTTTAAAAAATTAATGTTTATTTCTTTCTTTCTTTATTTTTTATTTTTTATTTTTTTTAAATTTATATCCAAATTAGTTAGCATATAACTAATGCCCCTGACCCATTTAGCCAATCCCCCCTCCCACAACCCCTCCAGTAACCCTCAGTTTGTTCTCTATATTTATGAGTCTCTTTTGTTTTGTTCCCCTCCCTGTTTTTATATTATTTTTGTTTCTGTTCCCTTTTGTTCATCTTTTTTGTCTCTTAAAGTCCTCATATGAGTGAATAACATTATTTTTAAATGATTAAATAATTAAATATTTAATTATAAAATTTAAATAATCACAAGAGACTCTTAATGATATAGAACAAACTGAGGGTTGATGGAGGGAAGTGGGTGGGGGATGGGCTAGATGGGTGATGGGTATTAAAGAGGACACTTGTGATGAGTATTGAGTGCTGTATGTAATTGATGAATCACTGAATTCTACTTCTGAAACCAATGTTCCTCTTTAAATTAACTAAGATATATTTTTAAAAATAATTTATGGACCTAGAGGATATTACACTAGGTGAAATAAGTCAAACTGATAAAGACAAATACCATATGATTTTACTCAAATGTGGAATCTAAAAAACAAGTAAATAAACAAAATAACTGAAAGTAGAATCACACCTATAAATACAGAGGGAAAAAAGGGGCACCTGGATGGCTCAGTCTGTTGTTAAATGTCTGACTGTTGATTTCAGCTCAGGTCATGATCTTACAATTCATAAGTCTGAGCCCCATGTCAGGATCTGTGCTAACAGTGTGAAGCCTGCTTGGGATTCTCTCTCTCTCTCTCTCTCTCTCTCTCTCTCTCTCTCTCTTTCTCTCTCTGCCACACCCCTCATTCTTTCAATAAATAAATAAATAAATTTAATAAAAAATACAGGGAACAAACTGATGGTTGTCAGAGGTGAGGTAGTTGGCAGGATGGGTGAAAAGGGGGAAGGGGTATGGGAGATACAGGCTTCTAGTTACAATGGGAATAAAATGTACAGTATAGGAAATATAGCAAATGATATTGCAATAGTGTTGTGACAGTGGTAGCTGGACCTTTGATGAGCATAGCATAACATTTGGAGACGTTGAATCACTATGTTGTACACCTGAAACTAATGTAATGATTTGTTTCCACAATATTCAAATAAAAATAAAAAAGATAAATATAAATATAAAAAGAGTCCATGTTAATTTACTATAGTGTTTAGAGTGTTTTACTTTGCATTTATCTCTTTGTTTTTGGACTAGGTGTTACAGTTCATGAAAAACTTATCACAGTCTACTTGCATTGACATTTAATCATTTGTAAAGTGAAGAAAATTCCTACTTAAATTTCTCTATGCCCCCACTTTTAAAATATAATTATCTTAAATATTGCCTCTATAGACATTAAACACAACATGATATTGTGTTATAATTTATGTTTCAATAATCTAATTAGATTTAAAAAATATAAGAAGTGTGGTCATCTGTTATATTTACCCCTACTTTTACTCATCTGATGCTCTCCTTTCTCAAGTTTCAAGCTTTATTCTATTATTACATCCTTTTTGTTTAGAGAGCTCCCATTGAATTGCAACATTAAAGCTGCTTTTTATTGATAGTAAGACTTAGTTTGTTACTTTTTCTTTTTTATCTTGAATTAAAAAATATATATTTAATTAATACATTGTACAATATTGGTTTCAGAAGTAGAATTCCATGATTCATCACTTTCCTACAACATGCAGTGCTCATCACAAGTGCCCTCCTTAATATCCATCACCCATCTAGTGCATTTCCCACCCACATCCCTCCATCAACCTTCACTTTTTTCTTTATAATTAAGAGTCTCTTGTGGTTTGTTTCCCTTTTCCTCTCCCCCCACCAATGTGTTTATCTGTTTTTTTTCTTAAATTCCACATATGAATGAAATCATATAGTATTTGTCTTTCACTGTCTTATTTTGCTAGGTATAATACATTCTAGCTCCATCCACATAGAGCTGTATTATTCACACTACTTTTTTTTTCTTCTTCCAGAACAGTGGTTTGAACAGCAATTAAACTGTTTGTCTATTTGTCTTTTTCAATTCTATTAGTTTTTTTTTTCCTTTAATGAAGTATAATTAACATACATTTATGTTGTTATTTTTGATCATACAATATGTTAATTCAACAATTCTATACATTGTTCAGTGGTCACCATGATTAAGTGTACATATCATCTGCCATCAATCAACGTTATTAGCATCTTTTTGACTATATTTCCTGTGCTGTACATTTCATCTCCATGAATTATTTATTTTGTAACTAAAAGATGTACCTCTTAATAACCTTTATCTGTTTCACCCATTCCCCTACCCACCTTCCTTCTTGCAAAAACCACTTTGTTCCCTGTATTTAAGAGTCCATTTTGGATTTGTATTTTTTTCTTTGTTTGTTAGTTTTCAAAATGTTATTATTATTGTTAGCAGTAGTAGTAGTAGTAGTAATACTAGTAGTATTTTATTCTCAACGTGGTTAACATACAGTGTAGTCTTAGCTTCAGGAGTAGAGCCCAGTGATTCATCACTTTCATATAACACGGTGCTCATCCCAATAAGTGCACTCCTTAATGTCCATCACACATTTAATGCACCTCCCTCACCTGATCACCCCCATCAAACCCCAGTTTGTTCTCTGCATTTGAGTTTCTTATGGTTTGCCTCCCTGTTTTTATCTTATTTTTCCTTCCCTTCTCCTATGTTCATGTGTTACATTTCTCAAATTCCATTAATGAGTGAAATCATATGACATCTGTCTTTCTCTGACTGACTTATTTCACTTAGCATAATACCCACCAGTTCCATCCACATTTTTGTAAATGGTAAGATTTCATTATTTTTGATTACCAAGTAATATTCCATTGTATATATATACCACACCTTCTTAATCTATTCATCAGTTGATGGACATTTGGACTCTTTCCATAATTTCAATAGCACTGCTATAAACATTGAGGTGCATGTACCCCTTCAAATCACCATTTTTGTATCCTTTGGATAAAGTCCAGTAGTACAGTTTCTGGGTTATAGAGTAGTTCTATTTTTAATTTTTTAATGCTAATTTATTTTTGAAAGAGAGACAGACAGAGCATGAGTGGGGGAGGGGCAGAGAGAGGGACACACAGAATCTGAAGCTATCATCACAGAGTCCGATGCAAGGCTTGAACTCATGGATGGCAAGACCATGACTTGAGCCAAAGTCAGACGCTTAACTAACTGGGCCACCCAGTTTCCCCTATTTTTAATTTTTTGAGGAACCTCCACACTGTTTTCAAGAGTGGCTGCACCTGTTTCCATTCTCACCAACAGTGCAATAAGATTTACCTTTCTCACATCCTCACCAACATCTGTTGTTTCCTGAGTTGTTAATTTTAGCCATTCTCACAGGTGTGAGGTGCCATCTCATTGTGGTTTTGATTTGTATTTCCCTGATGATGAATGATGTTGAGTATTGTTTCTTGTATCCTTTTGAAATCTGGATGTCTTCTTTGGAAAACTTTCTATTCATGTCTTATGCCCACTTCTTCATTGGATTATTTGTTTTTTTGGTGTTGTGTTTGGTAAGTTCTTTATAGATTTTGGCTACTAACCCTTTATCCATTATGTCATTTGCAAATATCTTCTCCCGTTCTGTCAGTTGCCTTTTAGTTTGGTTGATATTTTCCTCTCTTGTGCAGAAGCCTTTTATCTGATCATGTCCCAATAGTTCATTTTTGCTTTTATTTCCCTTCCCCCCTGAGACCTGTCAAGAAAGGAGATGCTGCTGCCTAGATCAAAGAGGTTGCTTCCTGTTTTCTCCTCTAGGATTTTGATGGTTTCTTTTCTCAAATTTAGGTCTTTTATCCATTTTTAACTCACTTTTGTGGATGGTGTAAGAAAGTTGTCCAATTTCATTCTTCTACCTGTTGCTGTCCAGGTATCCCAGCACCATTTGCTAAGGAGACTGTCATTTTTCCATTGGATACTCTTTCCTGCTTTGTTGAAGATTAGTTGGCCATGTATTTGTGGGTCCATTTCTGGGTTCTGTATTCTATTCCATTGATTTATTTGTCTGTTTTTGCACCAGTACCATACTGTCTTGATGATTACAGCTTTGTAATATAAATTAAAGTCTGGGATTGTGATACCTCCATCTTTGGTTTCCTTTTTCAACATTACGTTGGCTATCCAGGGTCTTTCATGGTTCTATACAAATTTGAGGATTGTTTGTTCCAGCGCTGTGAAGAATGCTTGTGCCATTATGCCAGTGATTGTATTGAATGTGTAGATTGTCTTTGGTAGTACCAAAATTTTAACAATATTTGTTCTTCCCGTCCATGAGAATGGAATATTTTTACATTTCTTCATGTATCCTTCAATTTATTTCATAAGCTTTCAATGGTTTTCAGTATACAGATCTTTTACCTCCTTGGTTATATTTATTCCTAGATATTTTATGGTTTTTGATGCAATTGTAAATGGTAAATGGAATTGATTTTCTGATGTCTCTTTCTGTTGCTTCATTATTGGTGTATAGAAATGCAACTGATTTCTGTACATTGATTTTATATCCTGCAACTTTGCTGAAATCCTGTATCAGCTCTAGCAGTTTTTTGGTGAAACCTTTTGGGTTTTCCATGTGGAGAATCATGTCATCTGTGAAGAATGAAAGTTTTACTTCTTCTTTGCCTATGTGGACACCTTTTATTTTCTTTTGCTGTCTGATTGCTGAGGCAAGGACTCCCAACACTATATTAAACAACAGTGGTGAAACAAGACATCCCTGTCATTTCCTTCAGTCCAAGGGGAAAGCTCTGTTTTTCCCTTTAAGGATAATATTAGCTGTAGGCCTTTCACAAAGGCTTTTCTGATATTAAGTTTTTTTTCCTTCTCTCCTGACTTTCTTGAGGGTTTTCCTTCTATACTGACTTTCTTGAGGGTTTTTATTAAGAAATTATACTGTATTTTGTCAAATGCTTTTTTTCTTCATCTATTGTCAGGATCATATAATTCGTATCCATTCTTCTATTAATGTGGGTACCAGGTTGATTGATTGCAGCCCTCCAACCCGGGAATGAATCCCACTTGATCATGGTGAATAATTCTTTTAATGACTATTGAATTCAATTTGCTAGTACCCTGTTGAAAATTTTTGCATCCAGGTTCATCAGGCATATTGGCCTGCAATTCTCCCATAAAGTGGGGTCTCTGTCTTGTTTGGAATCAAGGTAACTTTGGATTCATAGAATATTTAAAAAGACATGCACATGACCAACAGACACATGAAAAGATGCTGAACATCACTAATCATCAGGGAAGTGCAAATCAAAGTCACAATGAAAGGGGCGCCTTAGTGGCTCAGTCAGTTAAGCGTCTGACTTCAGTTCAGGTCATGATTTCATGGTCCGTGATTTCAAGCTTTGCATCGGGTTTTGTGATGACAGCTCAGAGCCTGAACCCTGCTTCAGATTCTGTGTCCCCCTCTCCCTCTGACCCTCCCTTGCTCACACTCTCTCTCTCTTTCTCAAAAATAAATACTTTAAAAAATTAAAGCCACAGTGTGATCTCACCTTACACCTGTCAGAATGCCTAGAATCAGAAAGACAAAAAAGTAACAAGTGTTCTTGAGGATGTAGAGAAAGAGAATCCCTCATGCACTGTTTGTGGGAATGAAAATTGGTAGAGCTACTGTGGAAAGTAGTATGGAGGTTCCTTAAAAAATTAAAAATAGATTGACTATATATATGATCCAGTAATTTCACTCTGAGTACTTACCCAAAGAAAATAAAATACTAATTTGCAAAGATATATGCACCCCTATGTTTACTGCAGCATTATTTATTTACAATAACCAAGATATGGAATAAACCCAAGTGTCCATGAATAGATGAATGGATAAAGAATATATGGGATACGCACGTGTGTGTGTGTGTGTGTGTGTGTGTACTTCACCATAAAAAAGCATGAGATATTACCATTTGTATTGAGGCTACTATGTCATGTGAAATTAACTCAGAGAAAGAAAGAAAAATACCATATGATTTTACTCCTATGTTTAATTTAAGAACAAAGCAAATGAACTATCAGTATTTCTTTGAGACATGTTCATTGTGAAAAATATACATAACATAAAAATCATCATATTAAAAAAATTTAAGTGTACACTTCAGTGTCATTAGTACATGTAATATTATTCAGCCTTTACCTCCACCCACCTCTAAAATTTTTTCTATCTTAAACTGAAACTTTATATGCATTAAATAGCCTCCCCATTTTCCCCTTTCACAACTACTGGAAACCACCATTTTACTTTTCTGTCTGTATGAATTTGAGTTCTATACATGCCTCATACAAGTTGAATCATACAGTATTAATCTTTTTGTGACTGTCATTTCACATAACATGTTTTAGGTTTATTAATCTTGTAGCAAATGTCAGAATTCCCATTCTCTTTAAGGCTGAATTATATCTCATTATATCTATCTATCTATCTGGATAGATATAGATATAGATATAGATATAGATATAGATCTCACATTTTCTTTATCCACTCATCCATGAACGGATGTTAGTTTTTGTTTTTTGACTATTGTGAATAATGATGCTATGAACATGGATGTATAAATATGTGTCTCAGTTTGTATTTTATTTATTTTGTGTATATATCATATGTGGAATTCCTGGATCATAAACTTTTTTTTTGAGAAGCCACCATAATGTTTTTCATGAAGGCAGCACCATTTTACATCCCCAACAATCAATAGTGCATAAAAGTTTCAATATTTCCACATTTTTACCTACACTTGCTTTTCTGTTTTTTTATAATAATCATTTTAAAGGATATGAAAAGCTCTCATTGTGTTTTTAATTTGCATTTCTCTATTGATTAGTGATGTTGAGCGTTTTTCATGTGTTTATTAGCCATATGTATATATTTGGATAAATGTTTATACCCTTTGTCCATTTTATAAAGGGGGCTATATGGTTTTGTTTGTTTGTTTGTTTGTTTGTTATTAGGTGTAGGACTATTTAAAAATATATACTCTGGGAAAACTAGGTGGCTCAATCAGTTAAGCATCTGACTTCATCTCAGTTCATGATCTCAGGGTTCATGAGTTCAAGCCTTGCATCAGGTTCCACACTGACAGTGTAGCGCCTACTTGGCA
Organism: Acinonyx jubatus; assembly: GCF_027475565.1. Lineage (NCBI taxonomy): Eukaryota > Metazoa > Chordata > Mammalia > Carnivora > Felidae > Acinonyx > Acinonyx jubatus. Next base: position 65,154,302 of record NC_069389.1, read on the forward strand.
TTCTCTCACTCTCCCTCTCTCTCTCTGCCCCACCCACACTTACCCATGCTCTCTCTCTCTCTCTCTCTCTCTCTCTCAAAAATAAATAAACTTCATGGGGCGCCCAGGTGGCTCAGTCGGCTAGGCGTCCGACGTCAGCTCAGGTCATGATCTCATGGTTTGTGAGTTCTAGCCCTGCAGGTCAGAGCCTGGAGCCTGCTTCGAATTCTGTGTCTCCTTCTCTCTCTCTGCTCTTCCTCTGCTCATGCTCTCTCTCTCTCTCCTTCAAAAATGAATGAAAACATGAAAAATAATTTAAAAATAAATAAACTTTAAAAATAAGAAATAAAAGTATAATTATGGGTATTAACTCCTTATCAGATACATTGTTTGCTTTATTTTTTATTATTTTTTCATTCTGTGGTTTCATCATCATTCTATTGATAGCGTCCTTTCATGGTCTTCTGTTAAGTTTCTCAAGATGCACCTATGAGTGAAAACATATGGTATCTGTCTTTCTCTGCCTGGCTTATTTCACTTAGCATAATACCCTCCAGTTCCACCCACGTTGCTGCAAATGTCCAGATTTCATTCTTTCTCATTGCCAAGTAGTATTCCATTGTATATATAAACCACATCTTCTTTATCCATTCATCAGCTGGTGGACATTTAGGCTCTTTCCATAATTTAGCTATTGTTAAAAGTGCTGCTACAAACATTGGGGTACATGTGCCCCTATGCATCAGCACTCCTGTATCCCTTGGGTAAATTCCTAGCAGTGCTATTGCTGGGTCATAGGGTAGTTCTATTTTTAATGCTTTTAGGAACTTCCACACTGTTTTCCAGAGTGGCTGCACCAGTTTGCATTCCCAACAAGAGTGCAAAAGGGTTCCCATTTCTCCACATCCTCTCCAGCATCTATAGTCTCCTGATTTGTTCAGTTTAGCCACTCTGACTGGCATGAGGTGGTATCTCAGTGTGGTTTTGATTTGTATATCCCTGATGAGGAATGACGTTGAGCATCTTTTCATGTGCCTGTTGACCATCTGGATGTCTTCTTTTGAAAAGTGTCTATTCATGTTTTCTGCCCATTTCATCACTGGATTATTTGTTTTTAGGGTGTGGAGTTTGGTGAGTTCTTTATAGATTTTAGATACTAGCCCTTTATCCAATATGTCATTTGCAAATATCTTTTCCCATTCCGCCGGTTGCCTTTTAGTTTTGTTGATTCACTATATTGTACACCTGTACACTCTATGTTAACTAAATGAAATTTAAATAGAAACTTAAAATAAGAAGAAATCCCCTCAGATAAATATAAAAAGTTACACTTACCAGAAATATAAGAGCAAATTTTTGTTATTTAAGCCACTCAGTTCTGTGGTACTTTGTTATGTCAGTCTTAACAATCTTAGCAAACTAATACAGATCTGATACTTTGAAATGGAATGCTTCTGTAAAAGAAAATGCCTAAAAATGTGGAAATGGCTTTAAATCTAGTTAATGGTTTGAGGTTGGAAGTGTTTTGAAGTTCATATTTAAAAAAAACACATAGGGGCGCCTGGGTGGCGCAGTCGGTTAAGCGTCCCAGTTCAGCCAAGTCACGATCTCGCGGTCCGGGAGTTCGAGCCCCGCATCAGGCTCTGGGCTGATGGCTCAGAGCCTGGAGCCTGTTTCCGATTCTGTGTCTCCCTCTCTCTCTGCCTCTCCCCCGTTCATGCTTTGTCTCTCTCTGTCCCAAAAATAAATAAACGTTGAAAAAATAAATAAATAAAAAATAAAAAAAAAACATAGATTGGCTTGAGGAAACTGTTGGTAGAAATATGAACATTAAAGGTATTTCTGGTAGCATATCAGGCTAAAATGAGGACTATATTACAGGAAATAGGAGAAATGGTGATCCTAAGTATAAAGTGGCAAAGAACTTGGCTGAAGTTTGTTTCAGCATTTGGTGGGAAGTAGAAAAATTGTGATAAATTTGTTATTCAGCTCAGGAATTTTGTTCTTTCTTATCCAATAGATTCTACTATCCAAGTTCTAAGGAAACTGAGACATTGAGAGGTAATGTAACTTGTCCAAAGGCACACAGCTCATGAGTGCCAGACCTGAGATTTGCAACCAGGCAATCTAACTCCAGAGTTCATCCTCTGAAATCTTTCTCCTAGGCTGCTTCCATTTGAACATGATGTTACAAAGAATATAAACTGGTGCAAGTTTTCATATGGCATTTTGACAAGTATCAGAATGTTTAGTGTGCATTCTTATTGACTCAGAAATTCCATTTCTATATATTAATGCTGAGAAATAGCAGTATATATGCTTTAAGGGATTTTTTAAAGGAACTCCATTTCAGCAATGCATGTGAAAGCAAACACACACCAAAAAAATCAATATTTATCAATAGAAGGTTTATTTTTTTTAATTATTACATAGTACTCTCAATCTATACTTATTTACAAGGAAGATATTTTTTATTTATTCAAAAATATATATTTAGTGGCATCAGGTAATTTTCCTTAGTAATTTTTCCAAATGGTGTGTAACAAATGATAAACGAATTATTGCTATTCCATATTTTCTATGTAAATCATAAGTCTTCAAGTGTTTTCAATTTTAATATATTTTGTTAAAGATTTTAACTTATTTCTACTTAAGAGATCATGTTTAGTCTAAGTATTTTTGTGTGGAAATGATATTATGTCATGTTTCTACAGAGCATGTCTCTGCAAACTTTTCTGGTAAAGAGCCATATGGGAAAATTTTCAACTTTGTGGCATATACAGTCTTGAAACTATACAACACTGCTGTTGTAGCATGAAAGCAGATGTAGACAATATGTAAACAAATGAATGTGGCTGTGCTCTAATAAACCATTTATAAAACAGGTGATAGGGTCAGTTTTACCTATGGCCTATAATTTAGTGACCCATACTATCAGGAATAATGACCAAGCACTGGCTAATGTTCACTACTGAGAAAATCAAGAGATCAATTCATGAATTAGGGTACTGATTAGGATGATTTTTGTTAACATAGATTGTTTTTGTCTTACAATAGTTTGTCTTAATGTGTTTAAGTTACATTGGAATGTCTTCACACATCTTTGAAATTTCTGGTATTAAAGTATTAATGTGGCTTGGTTTTTCCTTGTTCTTCATAGTAAAATTCAAGAAAATAGGTAATTGAAGAGGATATTGCTTATTAAAAAGAAATCAGAACTTGAAGATTTTGAAAACTTTCATATCATTCATATTGCAAAAAAATGTGAAAATATTTTCTGAGAACACATCAAAGACGTGGTTGGCCAACAATTTGTTAATGAGATCATGGGTGTGATTCATAGGTCCAATAAACTATCTCAACAGAATCCAGGAGTAGAGATGCAGGTTTCCAGGAAATATCTGTGGAACAGCCTGTTGTCTAATAGTTTTGACTTCTGTGATTTGCATGGGAGGCAACATGGTTTTAGGGTTTTATACCAGCAAAAGCATGGGAGGACAAAAGGCTTTTAGGATTTTATACAAACAGAAACATGCCCAGATTATACTAAAAGGGAGAAAATAAAAGAAAGCTATCAACTTTCTTGGATTCTTCAGGAAGGGCAAAAGAGATATCTGGCTTAAAATGTGTTATTCTTTAAGAAAAGGGAAGAATGGCCCTAAAGGCAGTTTACTGGTCTTCATAACTGCCACCACAACCACAGGTCCAGAGGATACAGACCTGGATGGCAAGGCTGTCTCCTTGATTTCAGAGGGCAGAACCTAATCCTTGGTTTCAAAGATTGGGTCTATCACGCAGATTTAAGTGGTCCAGGCTGCTTCTGCCCAGGTCTAAGAATGCATGCATGGCTATTGCCCAAAGCCAAGGGTATAGAGACATTGATCAATGGATGCAAAAGATAAAGAATGCAGTTAAGAAGGATAAAATTAAATGGAAATTTCCTTGCTGGGTTTTGGTTTTGCTTACGTCTGAAGACCTTTTTATTCTTTACATTTTCTCCAATTTTGAATAAGAATGTATGCCCTATTAATGTCACACCATTCAGTTGGGGAAGCATACATCTTCTCTGGTTTCACAAGTTCATGGCTGAAGAGGAATTTTGTCTCAAGGAAGAATCATACCTTAAGTCTCCCCCATAACTTATGAGAAAATATTTAGATTAGATATTAGAATTAGAGTTTATGATGGAATGGGTTAAGACTTTGGGGGATTTTGTGATGCATGAATGCATTTTATATGCGAGAAGAAAATAAATATGGGGAGTTATAATACATTGGATTACTACTCCCAAAATTAATATGTTGAAGTTCTAACATCCAGTGCCTCAGAATGTGACAGTATTTGTAGAAAAGACCTTTTAGATAAGTAATTAAAATCAAATGAGGTAATTAGTGTGGGTCCTAATCCAATAGGATTGGTATCCTTATCAGAATTAGAAATATAAGTGTGGTCAAGAACAGAGGAAAGATATGTGAAAACACTGAGAAGATGGCCATCTTCAAGACAAAAAGAAAATCTTCAGAAGAAATCAGCTGTACTGTCACTGTGATCTCAGACTTCTAGTTTTCAGAGTTGTGAGAAAATAAATGTATACTGTGAAGGCAGTCAGTCTGTGGTACATTGTTATGTCAATTTTAGGGAGGTAAAATACAATGCGATTATTACGTTAAGGGAGTTTCCTATTTCTAGTTTGTTGAATATTTTTATCATTAAGGAGTGTTGAATATTGTCAAGTTATTTTTCCAAATTAGTTGAGATTATTGTGTGGATTTTTACTTCTTTCTGTTAACATGGTATATTAAATATATATATATATATATAAATATATATAAACATATATATATTTATATATGTGTTGAACCATTTTTTCATTTTGTTAGTAAATTATAAATTCTCAATACATATTTTTTGATATGGTGTTGTTTTTGGTTTGCTAACATTTTTAATGTTCTTAAGTTTTTTAAAAAAATTATTTAAATTCTAACTACTTAATATATAGTGTAACATTAGGTTCAGGTGTGTAATTTAGTGATCCAACACTTACATATGACACCTGGTGTTCATCACAACAAGAACACTGTTTAATCCCCATCACCTATTTAACCCATCCTTCCAACCACTTCCTCTCTGCTAACCATCAGTTATTTATCTATAGTTAAGAGTCTGTTGGTTTGCCTCTTTCTTTTTCCATGATGCTCATTTGTTTTGTTTCTTAAGTTCCACATATGAGTGAAGTCATATGGTATATGTCTTTCTTTGACTGACTCATTTTGCCTAGCATAATACTCTCTAGCTCCATCTACATCATTACAAGTGTCAAGATTTCATATTTTTATAGCTGACTAATATTCCCTCATATATATATATATATATATATATATATATACCACAACTTATTTATCCATTTATCACTCAATGCACACCTGGGCTGTTTCCACAATTTGGCTATTATAGATTATATTGCTATAAATATTCGGGTGCATGTATCCCTTTTAAATGGTGTTTTTGTATTTTTTGGGTAAACACCCAGTAGCACACTGGAGGGATCACAGGTAGTTCTATAGTGAACTTTTTGTGGAACTTCAATACAGTGGCTACACCAGTTTGCATTCCCACAGGCAGCACAAGAGCATTCCCCATTCTTCACGTCCTCTCCAATGCCTGTTGTTTATTGTGTTGTTGAGTTCAGCCATTTTCACAGGAGTAAACTGATATCTCATTTTAGTTTTGATTTGCAATTCCCTAAAGGTAAGTGATGATGAACATTTTCTCAGGTGTGTGTTGACCATTTAATTTCTTCTTTGGAGAAATGTCTATTCATATCTTCTCCCCATTTTTAAATGGATAATGTTTTTTTTGAGTATTGGATACTTTTTTTCAAGGTTTTATTTAAATTCTAGTTACCTCTCATATATGGCAAAATTGGTTTTGGGTATATAATTTAGTTATTCATCACTTACATATAACAGTGCACATCACAACAAGGGCCCTCCTTAATACCCATCAGACATTTAGCCCATCACTAGCCCACCTCCCTCCATCAATCCTCAGTTTATTCTCTAAAGTTATGGTTTGCTTCTCTCAATTTTTCCCTTTTCCAAAATATTCATTTGTTTTGTTTCTTAAATTCCACATCTGAGTGAAAAAATACAGTATTTGTCTACCTCTTACTGACTTATTTCACTTAGAATAATACACTCCAACTCCATCCACATTGTTACAAGTGGCAGTATTTCATTATTTTTGATGGCTGAGTAATATTCCATTGCATGTATTTCATTATTTTTTGATGGCTGAGTAATATTCCATTGCACATATATGTATGTGTGTGCATGCATCACTACTTGGTTATCCATTCATAAGTGTGTATGTGTGTGAATATGAACATAGTCATAAACATAAGTATAAATATAAATATAAATATAAATACAAATATAAATATAAATATACCACAACTTCATTATCATTTTAATCCTTTCATCAGTCAGTAGACATTTGAGCTTCCTCTATAATTTGGTTATTGTTGATTATGCTGCTATAAACATTGAGGTGCATGCGACTTTTTGAATCAGTATTTTGTATCCTTTGGATAAAAACATAGTAGTGCAATTGCTGTGTCATAAAGTAGTTCTATTTTTTAAATTTTGAGGAGCCTACATACTGTTTTCCAGAGTGGCTTCACAAGTTTGCGTTCTCACTAACAGTGTAAGAGGATTCCCCTTTCTCTACATCCTCAACAACATCTCTTGTTTCCTGTATTGTTAAATATAGCCTTTCTGGCTGATGTGAGGTGGTATCTCATTGTGGGTTTGATTTGTATTTCCCATATGATGAGTGATGTTGAGCAATTTTTCATGTGTCTGTTAGCCATCTGTGTGTCTTTGAAAAAATGTCCCCCCATGTCTTAACTGGATTATTTATTTGGGGGGCATTGAGTTTGATAAGCTATTTATAGATCTTTCATAATAGCCCTTTATCTGATATGTCATTTGAAAATATCTTCCCCCATTCAGTTGGTTTCCTTTTAATTTTGCTAATTGTTTCCTTCACTGTGCAGATTTTTATCTTGATGAGGTCCCAATAGTTCATTTTTGCTTTTGTTTCCCTTGCCTCCAAAGACATGTTGAGTAAGAAGTTGCTTTGGCCAAGATCAAAGAGGTATTGGTCTGCTTTCTTCTCTAGGATTTTGATGGCTTCCTGTCTCACATTAAGGTCTTCCATCCCATCCATTTTGAGTTTATTTTTGTGTCTGGTGAAAGAAAGTGGTCCAGGTTCAATGTTCTCCATGTCGCTGTCTAGTTTTCCCAACACCATTTGCTAAGGAGACTGTCTTTATTCCATTTGATATTCTTTCCTGCTTGGTCAAAAATTAGTTGGCCGTATGTTTGTGGGTCCACTTCTGGGTTCTCTATTCTGTTCCATTGATTTGAGTGACTGTTCTTGTGCCAGTACCATACTCTCTTTATGATTACAGCTTGTAATACATCTTGAAGTCCAAAAATATGATGCCTCCAGCTTTGGTGTTCTTTTTCAGGATTGCTTTGGGTATTCGGGGTCTTTTTTTGTTTCCTTACAAATTTTAGGATTGTTTGTTCTAGCTTTGTGAAAAATGCAGGTGTTATTTAATAGGGGTTGCATTGAATATGCAGATTGGTTTGGGTAGACAGACATTTTAACAATATTTGTTCTTCCAATACATGAGCATGTAATATTTTTTTCCATTTTTTGTGTCTTTTTCAATTTCTTTCATAAGCTTTCTATAGTTTTCAGTGTGTAGATTTTTCATCTGTTTGGTTAGGTTTATTTTACTTCTTTGGTTAGGTTATTTCATAGTTTTTGGAACAATTTTAAATGGGATCTATATTTTCACAATGGGATATATTTCTTAATTTCTCTTTCTTCTACTTCATTATCAGTGTATAAAAATGCAACAGATTTCTGTGCATTGATTTTATATCCTGTGACTTTGCTGAATTTATGGATCAGTTCTAGCAGGTTTTTGTTGGAATCTTTGGGTTTTACATACAGAGCATCATGTCATCTGCAAAGAGTGAAAATTTGACTTCCTCCTTGTTGATTTGGATGCCTTTTATTTCTTTTTATTGTCTGATTACTGAGGCTAAGACTTCCAATACTGTGTTGAGTAACAGTGGTGAGAGTGGACATCCCTGTCGTGTTCCTGACCTTAAAGGGAGACCGCTCAGGATGATGATATTATTGCTGGGTCTTTCATATATGGTTTTCATGATCTTGAGGTGTGATCCTTCTATCCCTACTTTCTTGAGGGTTCTTATCAAGAAACAAAGATGTATTTTGATATTTTATCAAGAAATATGCTCTCCCTGGGATGGACTGGAAGATGGTGGCTTAGGAGGACGCTGAGCTCACCGCTCATCCTGTTGATCACTTAGATTCCATCTACACCTGCCTAACTAACCCAAAAAACCACCAGAAACTAGCAGAATGGAGTCTCCGGAGCGAAGCGCAGACGAGAGGCCCACGGAAGAGGGTAGGAAGGGCGGAAAGGCGGTGCTCGCTCCACAGACTGGTGGGAGGGAGCCGGGCCAAGCAGAGACCCCGAGTCTGGCTCACAAAAGCGGAGGGGCCTGACAGAGTGTGTTCCGACAGCAAGCAGCACCTGCTTAGCATCTGGGAGGTCATAAGTTAACACCTCTGCTGAGAAAGCAGGAAGGCTGGAGGACAAAGGGAGGGAGAGTTGCTGAGCCCCAGGACAACAGAGCTCAGTTTGGCAAGGAACAAAGGCGCTCGCCAGCGCCATCTCTCACGCCCATCCCCCAGCAAAAACCCAAAAGGGAACCAGTTCCTGCCAGGGAACTTGCTTGCTCCTCGCAAACACCCAACGCGGTGCTTCTGCGGAGCCACCCCTCCAGCAGCAGATCTGACTCCCTCCCGCTGCCACAGGGCCCCTCCTGAAGTGGATCACCTAAGGAGAAGCAAGGTAAGACTGCCCCTTCTGCCCCCGTGCACCTTGCCTACCCACCCCAGCTAATACGCCAGATCCCCAGCACCACAAGCCTGGCAGTGTGCAAGTAGCGCAGACAGGCCACGCCACCCCTCAGTGAATCCCGCCCCTAGGAGAGGGGAAGAGAAGGCACACACCAGTCTGACTGTGGCCCCAGTGGTGGGCCGGGGGGCAGACTTCAGGTCTGACTGCAACTCCGCCCACCAGCTCCAGTTATACACCACAGCACAGGGGAAGTGCCCTGCAGGTCCTCACCACGCCAGGGACTATCCAAAATGACCAAGCTGAAGAATTCCCCTCAGAAGAATCTCCAGGAAATAACAACAGCTAATGAACTGATCAAAAAGGATTTAAATAATATAACAGAAAGTGAATTTAGAATAATAGTCATAAAATTATTCGCTGGGCTTGAAAACAGCATAGAGGACAGCAGATAATCTCTTGCTACAGAGATCAAGGGACTAAGGAACAGTCAGGAGGAGCTGAAAAATGCTTTAAACGAAATGCAAAACAAAATGGAAACAACGGCGGCTCGGATTGAAGAGGCAGAGGAGAGAATAGGTGAACTAGAAGATAAAATTATGGAAAAAGAGGAAGCTGGGAAAAAGAGAGATAAAAAAATCCAGGAGTATGAGGGGAAAATTAGAGAACTAAGTGACACACTAAAAAGAAATAATATACGCATAATTGGTATCCCAGAGGAGGAAGAGAGAGGGAAGGGTGCTGAAGGTGTACTTGAAGAAATGATAGCTGAGAATTAACCTGAACTGGGGAAGGAAAAAGGCATTGAAATCCAAGAGGCACAGAGAACTCCCTTCAGACGTAACTTGAATCAATCTTCTGCACAACATATCATAGTCAAACTGGCAAAATACAAGGATAAAGAGAAAATTCTGAAAGCAGCAAGGGATAAACGTGCCCTCACATATAAAGGGAGACCTATAAGACTCGTGACTGATCTCTCTTTTGAAACTTGGCAGGCCAGAAAGAATTGGCACGAGATTTTCAGTGTGCTAGACAGAAAAAATATGCAGCCGAGAATCCTTTATCCAGCAAGTCTGTCATTTAGAATATAAGGAGAGATAAAGGTCTTCCCAAACAAACAAAAACTGAAGGAATTTGTCACCACTAAACCAGCCCTACAAGAGATCCTAAGGGGGATCCTGTGAGAGAAAGTACCAGAGACATCGCTACAAGTATAAAACTTACAGACAGCACAATGACTCTAAACCCGTATCTTTCTATAATAACACTGAATGTAAATGGATTAAATGTGCCAACCAAAAGACATAGGGTATAAGAATGGATCAAAAACCAAGACCCATCTATTTGCTGTCTACAAGAGACTCATTTTAGATCTGAGGACACCTTTAGATTGAGAGTGACAGGATGGAGAACTATTTATCATGCTACTGGAAGCCAAAAGAAAGCTGGAGTAGCCATATTATATCAGACAAACTAGACTTTAAATTAAAGGCTGTAACAAGAGATGAAGAAGGGCATTATATAATAATTACAGGGTCAATCGATCAGGAAGAGCTAACAATTATAAATGTCTATGCGCTGAATATTGGAGCCCCCAAATATATAAAACAATTACTCACAAACATAAGCAACCTTATTGATAAGAATGTGGTAATTGCAGGGGACTTTAACACTCCACTTAGAGAAATGGATAGATCATCTAGACACACGGTCAATAAAGAAACAAGGGCCCTGAATGACACATTGGATCAGATGGACTTGACAGATATATTTAGAACTCTGCATCCCAAAGTAACAGAATATACTTTCTTCTCAAGTGCACATGGAACATTCTCCAAGATAGATCATATACTGGGTCACAAAACAACCCTTCATAAGTATAGAAGAATTGAAATCATACACGTGTACTTTCAGACCACAATGCCATGAAGCTTGAAATCAACCACAGGAAAAAGCCTGGAAAACCTCCAAAAGCATGGAAGTTAAAGAACACCCTACTGAAGAATGAGTGGGTCAACCAGGCAATTAGAGAAGAAATTAAAAAATATATGGAAACAAATGAAAATGAAAATACACTCATCCAAATGCTTTGGGACGCAGCGAAGGCAGTCCTAAGAGGAAAATACATTGCAATCCAGGCCTATCCTAGGAAACAAGAAAAATCCCAAATACGAAATCGAACAGCACACCTAAAGGAAATAGAAGCAGAACAGCAAAGGCAGCGTAATCCCCACAGAAGAAGAGAAATAATAAAGATCAGAGCAGAAATAATCAATATAGAATCTAAAAAAACTGTAGAGCAGATCAACGAAACCAAGAGTTGGTTTTTTGAAAAAATAAACAAGATTGACAAACCTCTAGCCAGGCTTCTCAAGAAGAAAAGGGAGATGACCCAAATAGATAAAATCATGAATGAAAATGGAATTATTACAACCAATCCCTCAGAGATACAAGCAATTATCAGGGAATACTATGAAAAATTATATGCCAACAAATTGGACAACCTGGAAGAAATGGACAAATTCCTAAACACCCACACGCTTCCAAAACTCAATCAGGAGGAAATAGAAAGCTTGAACAGACCCATAACCAGCGAAGAAATTGAATCGGTTATCAAAAATCTCCCAACAAATAAGAGTCCAGGACCAGATGGCTTCCCAGGGGAGTTCTACCAGACGTTTAAAGCAGAGAAAATACCTATCCTTCTCAAGCTATTCCAAGAAATAGAAAGGGAAGGAAAACTTCCAGACTCATTCTAGGAAGCCACTATTACTTTGATTCCTAAACCAGACAGAGACCCAGTAAAAAAAGAGAACTACAGGCCAATATCCCTGATGAATATGGATGCAAAAATTCTCAATAAGATACTAGCAAATCGAATTCAACAGCATATAAAAAGAATTATTCACCATGGTCAAGTGGGATTCATTCCTGGGATGCAGGGATGGTTCAACATTCGCAAATCAATCAACGTGATACATCACATTAATAAAAGAAAAGAGAAGAACCATATGATCCTGTCAATCGATGCAGAAAAGGCCTTTGACAAAATTCAGTACCCTTTCTTAATAAAAACCCTTGAGAAAGTCGGGATAGAAGGAACATACTTAAACATCATAAAAGCCATTTATGAAAAGCCCACAGCTAGCATCATCCTCAATGGAGAAAAACTGAGAGCTTTTTCCCTGAGATCAGGAACACAACAGGGATGCCCACTCTCACCGCTATTGTTTAACATAGTGCTGGAAGTGCTAGCATCAGCAATCAGACAACAAAAGGAAATCAGAGGCATCCAACTTGGCAAAGATGAAGTCAAGCTTTCACTTTTTGCAGATGACATGATACTACACATGGAAAATCCGATAGACTCCACCAAAGTCTGCTATAACTGATACATGAATTCAGCAAAGTTGCAGGATACAAAATCAATGTATAGAAATCAGTTGCATTCTTATATACTAACAATGAAGCAACAGAAAGACAAATAAAGAAACTGATCCCATTCACAATTGCACCAAGAAGCTTAAAATACCTAGGAATAAATCTAACCAAAGATGTAAAAGATCTGTATGCTGAAAACTATAGAAAACTTATGAAGGTAATTGAAGAAGATTGAAAGAAATGGAAAGACATTCCCTGCTCATGGATTGGAAGAATAAATATTGTCAAAATGTCAATACTACCCAAAGCTATCTACACACTCAATGCAATCCCAATCAAAATTGCACCAGCATTCTTCTCGAAGCTAGAACAAGCAATCCTAAAATTCATATGGAACCACTAAAGGCCCCGAATAGCCAAAGTAATTTTGAAGAAGAAGACAAAAGCAGGAGGCATCACAGTCCCAGACTTTAGCCTCTACTCCAAAGCTGTAATCATCAAGACAGCATGGTATTGGCACAAAAACAGACACATAGACCAATGCAATAGAATAGAAACCCCAGAACTATACTCACAAACGTATGGCCAACTCATCTTTGACAAAGCAGGAAAGAACATCCAATGGAAAAAAGACAGTCTCTTTAACAAATGGTGCTGGGAGAACTGGACAGCAACATGCAGAAGGTTGAAACTAGACCACTTTCTCACACCATTCACAAAAATAAACTCAAAATGGATAAAGGACCTGAATGTGAGACAGGAAACCATCCAAACCCTAGAGGAGAAAGCAGGAAAAGACCTCTCTGACCTCAGATGTAGCAATCTCTTACTCAACACATCCCCAAAGGCAAGGGAATTAAAAGCAAAAATGAATTACTGGGACCTTATGAAGAGAAAAGCTTCTGCACAGCAAAGGAAACAACCAACAAAAGTAAATGGCAACCAACGGAATGGGAAAAGATATTTGCAAATGACATATCGGACAAAGGGCTAGTATCCAAAATCTATAAATAGCTCACCAAACCCCACACCCGAAAATCAAATAACCCAGTGAAGAAATGGGCAGAAAACATGAATAGACACTTCTCTAAAGAAGACATCCGGATGGCCAACAGGCACATGAAAAGATGTTCAACGTCGCTCCTCATCAGGGAAATTCAAATCAAAACCACACTCAGATATCACCTCACGCCAGTCAGAGTGGCCAAAATGAACAAATCAGGAGACTATAGATGCTGGAGAGGAGAAACGGGAACCCTCTTGCACTGTTGGTGGGAATGCAAACTGGTGCAGCCACTCTGGAAAACAGTGTGGTGATTCCTCAGAAAATTAAAAATAGACCTACCCTATGATCCAGCAATATCACTGCTGGGAATTTACCCAAGGGATACAGGAGTACTGATGCATAGGGGCACTTGTACCCCAATGTTTATAGCCGCACTCTCACAATACCCAAATTGTGGAAGAGCCTAAATGTCCATCAACTGATGAATGGATAAAGAAATTGTGGTTTATATACACAATGGAGTACCACATGGTAATGAGAAAGAACGAAATATGGCCCTTTGTAGAAACGTGGATGGAACTGGAGAGTGTGACGCTAAGTGAAATAAGCCGTACAGAGAAAGACAGATACCATGTTTTCACTCTTATGTGGATCCTGAGAAACTTAACAGAAACCCATGGGGGAGGGGAAGGAAAAAAAAAGAGGTTAGAGTGGGAGAGAGCCAAAGCATAAGAGACTCTTAAAAACTGAGAGCAAACTGAGGGTTGATGGGGGGTGGGAGGGAAGGGAGGGTGGGTGATGGGTATTGAGGAGGGTACCTTTTGGGATGAGCACTGGGTGTTCTATGGAAACCAATTTGACAATAAATTTCATATATTGAAAAAAAAAAAAGAAAAAGAAAAAAAAAGAAATATGGTCTCCCTGCATCTGTTAGAGGATCGTATTGTTCTTGTCCTTTCTTTTATTAATGTGATCTATCATATTGATTCATTTGTGGACATTGAACCAGACCTGCATCCCAGTTATAAATCCCACTTGGTCATCGTGAATAATTCTTTTAATGTATTGTTCTAACCAGCTGGCTAGTTTCTTGTTGAGATTTTTTGCATCCATGTTCACCAGAGAAATTGGTCTGTAGCTCTCCTTTCTATTGGGGGCTTTGGTTTTGGAATCAACTTAATGCTGGCCTCATGAAATTAGTTTGAAGTTTTCCTTACATCTATATTTTTGAAATAGCTTCAAATGAATAGATGCTACTTCTTTAAATGTTTGATAGAATTCCCCTGGAAAGCCATTTGGCCCTGGACTGTTGTTTTGGGGAGATTTTTGATTACTAATTCAATTTCTTTACTCGTTATGGGTCTTTTCAAATATTCTATTTCTCCCTGTTTCAGTTTTGGTAGTTTATATATTTCTAGGAATTTGTCCATTTCTTCCAGATTGGCCAATTTATTGGCATATAATTCATCATAATATTCTGTTATTAATGTTTTTATTTCTCTATTATTTGTTGTGATTTCTCCAGTTTTATTCTTGATTTTATTTATTTTGGTCCTTTCCTTTTTTTTTTTTTTTTTTATCAAACTAGCTAGGGGCTTATCAATTTTGCCATTTTTTTTCAAAGAACCAGCTCCTGATTTCATTGATCTGTTCTACTGGACTTTTTTGTTAGTTTTTTATTTGTTGTTTGTTTGTTTTTGTTTTGTTTTGTTTGTGTTTTGATTTTTTGGTTTCAATCTGCTCTAGTCTTTATTATTTCCCTTATTCTGCTGGTTTGGAATTTTATTTCCTCTTCTTTTTCCAGCTCTTTAATGGGTAAGGTTAAGCTGTGTATCTGAGACCCTATTTCCTTTTTTAGGAAGGCCTGGATTGCTGTATACTTTCCACTTATGACCACCTTTGCTGCATCCCAGAGGTCTGGGGCTATGGTGTTATCATTTTAATAGACTTCTATGTGCTTTTTTAATTTCTCTCTAAATTCCTGGTTAACCCATTAATTCTTTAGTAGACTGTTCTTTAATCTCCAAGTATTTGTTGTCTTTGAATTTTTTTTTCTTGGAGTTGATTTCAATTTTCATAGTACTGTGGTCAGAAAGTATCTATGATATGATCTCAATATTTTTGTACTTGTTGAGGGTTCGTTTGTGTCCCAGTATGTGATCTATCCTGGAGAATGTTTCATGTGGACTCCAGAAGAATGTGTATTCCATTGATTTAGGATGTAATGTTCTGAATATATCTGTTAAGTCCACTGGTCCAGTGAGTCACTCAAAGCCAGTGTTTACTTCTTGTTTTTCCGTTTAGATGATCTGTCCATTGTTGTAAGTGGGGTGTTGAAGTCACTTAGTTTTATGGTATTACTGACAAAGAGTTCTTTATGTTTGTGATAAAATAATTTATATATTTGGAGACCCCATTGGGAGCATAAATGTTTAAAATGGTTAGATCTTCTTGGTGAATAGACCCCTTAATTATGATATAATGCCCTTCTTCATCTTTTGTTACAGTCTTTATTTTCAAATGTAGCTTGTCTGATATAAGTATGGCTATTCCATCTTTCTTTTGGCAATCACTAGCATGATAGATTGTTCTCCATCCCCTTACTTTCAATCTGAGGGTGACTTTAGGTCTAAAATGGGTCTCTTGTGGAGCATCTGGGTGGCTCAGTTGGTTAAGCATCTAACTTCAGTTCAGATCATGATCTCTTAGGTCATGGGTTGGAACCCGCATTGAGCTCTGTGCTGACAGCTCAGAGCCTGGAGCCCACTTTGGACTCTGTGTCTCCCTTTCTTTCTGCTCCTCCACTGCTTGTTCTCTCTCTCTCTCTCTCTCTCTCTCTCTCTCTCTCTCTCTCTCTCTGTCTCTCTCCTTCAAAAATAAATAAACATTCAAAAAAAACTAAAATGGGTCTCTTGTAAACAGCATACAGATGGATCTTGTTTTCTTATCCATTCTGTTACCTTATGTGTTTTGACTGGAGCATTTAGTCCATTGATGTTTAGACTGAATGCTGAAATATACAAATTCATTGCCATTGTGTTGCCTGTAGAGTTGGAGTTTCTCATGATGTTCTCTGGTCTTTTCTAGTCTTTGTTGCTTTTGGTCTCTTTGTTTTGTTTCATCTTTTCTCCCCCACTCCCAGAGAGTCTTCCTTAAAATTTTTTGCAGGGCTGGTTTAGTGGTCACGTACTCCTTTAGTTTTTGTTTGTCTTGGGTAATTTTTATCTCTCCTCCTATTTTGAATGACAGCCTTGCTGGATAAAGAATTCTTGGCTACACATTTTTCTGATTTAGCATGTTGAATATATCCTACCATTCCTTTCTGGACTGCCAAGTTTCTGGCCTGCCATTTTCTGCCAAGTGGCTAGGTCTCCTGCAAACCTGATCTGTCTTCCCTTATGGGTTAAGGACTTTTCTTCCCTTGATGCATTCATAATTCTTTCTTTGTGTGTTTTGTGAATTTGACTATGAAATGCCTTATTGATGGTCAGGTTTTGTTTTATCTAATGGGAATTATCTGTGTTTCCTGAATTTGGATGTCTGTGTCTTTCCCCAGGTTAGGAAAGTATTCTGCTATGATTTGCTCACATCAACCTTCTACCCCTTTTTTCTCTCTCTTCATCTCTTAGGACTCCTATGATTCAGATGTTACTTCATTTTAACGAGTCACTGAGTTCTCTAATTCTTATATCATACTCTTCTGCCTTAGTTTCCCTCTTTTTTCGGCTTCATTATTCTCCATAATTTTGTCTTCTATATCAATGATTCACTGCTCTGCTTCATCCATCCTTGCCGCATGGCAAGCATTCAAGATTGCATCTGAGTTATAGCATTTTTAATTTCATCCTGACTACATTTTATTTCTTTTATCTCTGCGGAAAGGGATTCTATGCTTTTTTTCAACCCCACCTAGTATTCTTGTTATCATGATTCTAAATTCTAGTTCAGACATCTTGCTTATATCTGTGTTCATTAAGTCCCTGACTGTCACTTCTTCCTGTTCTCTCTTTTGGAGTGAATTCTTTCTTTTCACCATTTTGGAGGAAGTGAAATAATTAATAAACTAAAAAATAAAAATTAAAAGATTAAAAACAAAAAAAATCAAGTAAAGGAAGCCAAATCCTAGGTGTGTTTTGGTCTGGTTGTTGAAATAATATTATAGAATAGAGAATAAAGGGAAAGGAATAAAAAGAGGAAATAAGAGTATAAGAAAATGTTTAAAAATTAAAAAATGTATACAATAAAATAGAATATAATGAAATGAAGAAAATAAAAGAAAATAAAAAAATACTAAAAAATAAAAAATATAGTAAAAATTTATTTTTTTAAATGTGAAAGAAAGATAAAATTTTATTTCTGTATCCAAGAATAAGAAAAGAAAAAGAGAAAAAAAAATGAATAGATGGACCAGAGAACAGAATGACATCTGAATGAAATTACATCCAGATTCCCCTAGAAGTCAAACTATGAAGCCCTTTATAGTATGTACACTAAGCAGGGGGAGAGATTTTGGTGTTCCTCTAAGGCTTGGTTTGTGCAGTTGGACAGGGCTTGGTGTAACTGTTCCGTTATTCATTAGGTGGTGATGCTTAGCTTTTTGGGGTGGATTGGTCTGGGGCTCATCCACCTGTATGTGCAGGCATGGGAGAGTTTCACCAAGTTTCCCAATCTCTAGCATCAGATCTCTGCTCTCACCCACCAGCCATCAGGCACCCCTTCTTTATCTCAGGCTTCTGTCCCCTCTCTGCTTCTTCAGTGTCCATGATCAAGCTGTCAGCATGCCAGGTGGTCCCTGTCTCCTGAATTTTAACTCATATAGGGTTGTGTTTCCAAACCTCTCACTCCTAAGGGCATTGCAGCTTCGGCCCACTCCACCCCTCTGGGGGAAGGTCTTGCTGAGCAATGGCTGGGTTCTGGCTTGCCCCTGGAAAACGCTTGTGCCACTGTGCCACCGCAGAGGCTCAGAGACTGCATCTGGGTGCCAGTCTGCCCCCAAAAAAGTATGTGTGATCGTGTTGCAGCAGTGGTTCAGGGGACTATGCAAATCACAACACACAACTAGAACCAGGCTTCACCACACCCTAGCATCCTTGTTCCAATAGCAGCAAACATTGCTGTTCTCTGGGATCCACTAGGACCTTTTCCTATGGGAAGGCTGCATGGTCTCTACCAAATGTCTTCCCACCAGGGGAACTGCCTCTCCTCTGTGGCCTGAGGACTCCTCAGACCTCGCTGTGTGCTCCCGAGGATTTGCCCTTCCCACCAGAGCACTGCCAAGTATCGAGCTACGGAATTTCTGACTCTGTGCTCCCCTGTTTGTAGAGTCCTATGGTATTGAAACCCTCTCCTTTCTCCATTCTCCCTTTCTTGTTTAGACCCTTGTGGGTGCTTCCACTCTCTCCAGCTGCTTTCAGGGGGAGTGCTTTTCTTGTGCTCTCCCACCTATCTCTGTACTCTCTCCTCAAACAAAAACAGCTCCCTACCCTTCACAGCTTCTCTCTCCCCCAGTTGGCCTCTCAGTGACAAGTACCTGCTGAGTTATGTGGCTTGAGTTATGCAGATTGTTGTATTAATCCTCAGATCAATTTTCTAGGTGTGCAAAGTGGTTTGTTGCTGACCTAATTTCATTTCAGTGATGAATCAGTGAACTTCCATGATGCTCCACTATCTTGTCCCCTCCTCATTAATTCCTCTTTAAATGTTTGGTAGGATTCATCTGTAAAGCCATCTAGTACTGGACTCTCAACAGTTGTGAGTTTTGTGATTACTAATTAAATATTCATGCTAGTTATCAATTTGTTCAAGTTTCTATTTCTTTCTGTTTCAGTTTTGGTACTTTTTATGTTTCTAGAAATTAATCCATTTCTTCCATGTTGTCTAATTTGTTGGCATATAGTTATTCATACTACTCCCTTACAATTGTTTATTTCTGTGATGTTGGTTGTTATTCCTCCTCTCTAACTTGTGGTTTCATTTACTTGTGTCCTTTCTCTTATTTTCTTAATAAGTTTGGCTAGAGGTTTATCGATTTTATTTTATTTTTTTCAAATAAGTAAGCAGCTCCTGATTTCATTGATTTGTTGTATTGTGGGGTTTTGTTTTTAGTTTTATAACATGTTTTTCGTGTTATAATATATATTTTTTCCTTTATTCTACTGTTTTCAGGTTTTGTTTGCTGTTCTTTTTCTAGCTCCATAAGGTGTAAAGTTCTGTTATTTATTTGAGATTTTTTTGCTTCTTGAAGTATGCCTGTTTTTCTATACATCCTTCTTAGAACTGCTTTTGTGGCCTCAAAAAGGTTTTAGAACATTCGGTTTTCATTTTCATTTGTTTCCATGTGTTTTGTATTTCTTCTTTTATTTCCTACATGACACAGTCATTGTTTAGTAGCATGCCATTCATTCTCCATGCATTTGTATTTTCTCCTGATTTTTTTTCTTGTTCTTGACTTCTACTTTCAATTTGCTGCAGTCAGAAAAGTTGCATAGTATGAATTTGATCTTGAATTTGTTGAAGCTTATTTTATGAGATAATATGTGATGTATTCTGGAGAATGTTCCATGCATACTTTAAAAGGATGTGTATTATGCTGTTTCAGAATAGAATGTTCTGAATATACCTGTGAAATCCATCTGGTCCAATGTATCATTCAAAGCCATTGTTTTCTTTTTGGCATTCTGTTTAGGTGATCTGTTCATGGATGTAAGTGGGGTGTTTTAGTCCGCTACTATTATTTTATTGTTATTGGTTAGTCCTGTTATGTTTGTTATTAACGGTTTAAAGTATTTGGGTGTTCTATGTTGGGTGCATATATATTTACAATTGCTGTATCTTCTTGTTGGATTATCCCCCTTATTATTGTATTGTGTTCTTGCTTTTCTCTAGTTACAGTCTTTGTTTCAAAGTCTATTTGGTATGATGTAAGTATTAACATTCCAATGTTTTTTGACATCCATTTACTTGATCAATATTTCTTCATCCACTCACTTTAAATTTGTAGGTGTCTTCGGGTCTGCAATGGGTCTCTTGTAGGCAGCATATAGATGGGTCTTGTTATTTTACCCATTCTGTCAACCTATCAACCTAGGTCTTCTGATGGGAGTGTTTACTCCATTTACACTCAAAATTTTAGTAATTGTTTCTGTAAATTTTTTCTGACCCTTTCTAGTCTTTCTCTTTCATGGTGTGCTGGGTTTTTAGTGATATATTTGAATTTCTTTCTCTTTATTCTTTGCATATTATTGGTATATGTTATATGGTCATCATTAGGTTGTATACAATCTCTTCTGAATATATCAAACTATATTAAGTTGATGGTTTAAGCTTGAACACACTCTTCTCCTCTCTACACCCCAGCTTTGGTATGTGTAATTATATCATATATTATATCTTGTGAATTCCACAACTGATTTTTTACAGAATTATTCAGTTTTACTGCTTTTGCATTGCCTACATTTATACGGTCAGGAAAAGTCCCCTTTCATATTTCTTGCAGGCTGATGTAGTTGTCATGAACTTTTTTAGCTTTTACTTTTCTGGGAAACTTTATCTCTTCTTCCATTCTGAATGATAGCCTTTCTGGATAGAATATTCTTTCCTGCAGACTTTTCCCATTCAGCACTTTGAATATATCATGCCACTCCCTTCTTGTTTGCAAAGTTTCTGTTGAAAAATCTCCAGCTAGCCTTATGGGTTTTCCTTTGTAAGTTACTGACTTTTGTCTTGCTTCTTTTAATTTTCTTTTCATTATCAGTATATTTTGCCAATTTATTTAAAATATGTCTTGGTGTGGGTCTCCTTTTGTTGATTTTGATGGAATTTCTCTGTATCTCCTGGATTTTGACAATGATTTCCTTCCTCAGAGTAGGGAAGTTTTCAGCTCTTATTTCTTATATAATTTTTCTGCTCCTTTTTCTCCCTCTTCTTCTGGGTCACCTATAATGTGAATGTTATTACATTTGATAGAGGCACTTAGTTCCTTAAGTATGTTCTTCTTTTGCATAATTCTGTTTCTCTCTTTTGTTCAGCTTGACTACTTTCCATTACTCTGTCTTCCAGGTCACTAATTCATTCCTCTGTTTCTTCCATGGTGCTCTTAATTCCATTAAGCCTATTTCTTATTTTGTTTATTGGGCCCTTTATCTCTGTTATATTATTCATTACTCTGTGTTTAGGATCTCAATCATGTCTTCCAATCTTTCCTTAAGTTCAGTGAGTATTCTTACGATCATTGCTGTAATTCTTTATCAGGTATGTTACTTCTATCTCTTTTGTTTCTATCTTGGCCTGTGGCCTTGTCCTGCTTTTTTAAATTTTGGGATAAATTTCTTTCTCTCCTCATTTTGTCTGCCGCTTTGAATGTTTGTGTTAAGAAAGTGAAATATATCTTCTGCTCTTGAAAGTAGTGACTTTATGAGGAAGAGATCCCGGATCAACTTGCATTGCAGTGTCCCTGTTCACCGGAACCTGGCATTTCAGAACAGTATCTTATGTGTGTTTCTTAGACCTTGCTGTTGTCTCTGAGTCACTTGTCCTTTTAATGCAGTTGTCTACAGTAACTGTTATGGGCTATACTTGCTTTCTCTGGTATTACTGGGATCTAGGAAGGCAAGCTCTGAGGGGGCATTCCTCCCCCTGAGAAACTGGGAGGGGGGCAAGGAAGATAGCAATATTTTCACTTGTCCACATTTTTGTAAGCACTGTGGGTTGGGTGGCTGGGGGTGGGAAGCTGAGTACACCACAGTGATGGATTTACACAGGTAGGCCTGGTGCACAATGGTGGCTGAGGGCATGCAGCTGAGTTCAGCAAAGTGCCTGAGTGTAGTACATGGTAACAGCTGTGCACCAGGTGACTGAGCATGGTGCACATCTAACAAAATTTGTCCTGACCCTGGGCCTGAGGCTATCATGCTTGAAGCATGCAAGTCCTCAGGAGAATTCATGGGCATGGTGCACTGGCAGCAAGTTAGGTACCAAGTGTATGTGCAGCGCCACTTCCTAAAGGTGGCTCTGTGTTTACCCTGGGGGGCAGGGGAGGAATATGACAGCTGCCAGTTCTCTAATTTTTGGAAAAGTCCTCCACACACTCCAAAATCAGTATGAACAGATCTGTCTTCCCTTTGCTCTGGCATTGTGAAAACTTCAGTTTTTATGTTGCCTCTCCATTCAGGCTTCTGTCTCCTTAAGGGCAGGGACACACTCACCCTATTGGTTCACCCAGTGCTGAGTCAGATGACTTTAAAAGCTCCAGGCTTCAAGTCCCACTGTTTTTACAAATGCAAGGAATTCATTCCCTCTACTTTTTAAGCCAAATATTATGGGGATTAAGGCTTCCCCATGGAAGCTCCCTAGAGGGAGGGCCTGGTTCTCTACCCTGTCTGCATACAGAGCTCCCTTCTTCCTGTGCAGTTTCCCTCCACATTTCTGACATTCCTAACTTTTCAAATACAGCTTCTTCTCTATTTATATGTGTATTTTATTCTGCCAGGTTTTGGATCAGTCTCTGGTTAATTGACTTGAATATGGATAATCTCTAGCTGTAAATGTGGGACAGGGATATCTCAGGGTACTCCTACTCTGCCATATTCCCAAGTTCTCTCTCTCCAAGGTTTGGTTTGCTAACATTTTGAGGGGATTTTTGCATCAATATTTATTAAAGAATTTAGTCTGTAGTTCCCCTTTCTAGTACTGTTTTTGCCTGGCTTTGTTATAAAGGCAGTGCTGACTTTATTGAATGACATAAAAGGTTCTCCATCATTTTCAATTTTTAGATGAGTTTGAGGAGGATTGGTATTTATTATTCTTTGAATGTTTGATAGTATTCACCAGTGAAGCCATTTATTCCTAATATTTTATTATTTGCAAGAATATATAATTGCTCATTCAATCTATTTACTCACTGCAGATCTTTTTATTTTTTTTAATTTTTTTTTCAACGTTTATTTATTTTTGGGACAGAGAGAGACAGAGCATGAACGGGGGAGGGGCAGAGAGAGGGAGACACAGAATCGGAAACAGGCTCCAGGCTCTGAGCCATCAGCCCAGAGCCTGACGCGGGGCTCGAACTCACGGACCGCGAGATCGTGACCTGGCTGAAGTCGGACGCTTAACTGACTGCGCCACCCAGGCGCCCCCTGCGGATCTTTTTTAGATTCACTTTTCTTCATTATTCATTCTTGGTAGTTATCTATTTCTAGGAATTTGTTTATTTACATCTAGATTAATTTGTTGGTATATAGTTGTTCATAGTGATCTCATAGTATTTTTCTTTTCTTTAAATCAATACCAATGTACCTTTGTTTATATCAGAATTTAGTTGAGCTTTAATTATTTTTTATTAGTCAGTCTTGCTCAAGTTTTGTTAGTCTTATCAATTAAAAAATAACTCTTTGTCTTATATACTTCATTTTTTTTCTATTCCCTATTTTATTTATGATTTATACTTTATTTGTCCTCTGTTCTTCTAGCTATGATGTTAGTTTGTTCTCTTACTAGTTCCTTAATAATTAAAATGAGCTTGCTGATGTAAGAGGTGTACCTGTCTTGGAGGGGGCCTCTGCCTAATGTAGGGAGCAGTAGCACTCCAAAGGCAGCACTTGGCCAGTACCCTGTGAGACAAGTCAGAATCTAAGTGTTATCCCAGATTTCTCTCATCCCTTCATCTAGTCCTGACCGCCCCCCCCACTTCGACACCACCCAAGTCCTTTCACCCATCAGCTTGACCGCTGTCTATCCTGGCACGTCTAGATCCCACAGCAGGTGGAGATGCACGTGCAGGGAAGAGGCAATAAAAGTCTTAAAATATTTTGGTATTTGACATATCTTTTTCAAGGCATCTCAACAATCATCATGAGAAAACAGAACCTGAATTTTATTCTACATTTTATGCTTATCTTTGCTTAAATTCTAAATCACATGTTAGAAGGATGAGGACAAAATTCCCCCTAATGGTCTAAATCCTTCCCTGGACCTAGTTGGCTGAAACAGCCTCCTGAAAACCTTTCCTGCTTGAGATCTTTCCCAACTCGAATTTCTCCTTCAGGGAATCACCTGTAGGATCTTTCTAAATGTAGGCATTACTGCTCTGCTTAAACAAACTTCATGAAAATGAATATTAGGCATGGGCACCTGGATGGCTCAGTCAATTAATAATCCAACTCTAGGGGCGCCTGGGTGGCACAGTCGGTTAAGCGTCCGACTTCAGCCAGGTCACGATCTCCCGGTCCGTGAGTTCGAGCCCCGTGTCAGGCTCTGGGCTGATGGCTCAGAGCCTGGAGCCTGTTTCTGATTCTGTGTCTCCCTCTCTCTCTGCCCCTCCCCTGTTCATGCTCTGTCTCTCTCTGTCCCAAAAATAAATAAACGTTGAAAAAAAAATAATTTAAAAAATAATCCAACTCTAGGTTTAGGCTCAGGTCATGATCTCATGGCTTTGTGGATTCGCAACCCATATTGGAATCTATGCTGGCAGTGCAGAGCCTGCTTGGGATTCTTTGTCTCCCTTTTCTTTGCCCCTCCCCCACTTGTGCTGTCTCTGTCTCTTTCAAAATAAATAAACTTTAAACAAATTTAAAAAAGAAACTATTCTGTTATAATGTAAACATTTAGACCTATGAATTTACCACATAGCACTGCTTTTGCTGCTTTTCGTATGTTTTAGTATGTTGTGTTTTCATATTCATTTGTCTCAGGACATTTTCACATTTTCTTGTGATTTTTTTTTTGACCATTTTGTTGTTTAAGGGTGTGTTATGTAATTTCCACATATTTGTGAGTTTTGTAGTTTTCCTTCTGCTTTTGATTTCTAGTACATTCCACTGTGATTGGAAAGAATACATGACTTAAACCTTTTAAATTTTATTAATATGATCTGTGGCTTAACATGTGGTCTATACTATAGATGTTCCATGTGCAGTTGATGAAAATTCATATTCTGCTATTATCTGGTACAGTATTGTATCTATTTTTATTAGGTCCAATTAGTCTGTAGTGCTTCTCAAATCCTCTATTTCCATATGGATCTTATGTTTGGTTGTTCTTTTCACAGTTGAAAGTGGAATATTGAAATGTCCTACTATTTTGTTTTTTTTTAAGTTTTTATTTAAATTTCAATTAATTACCATACAGTATAGCATTAGTTTCAGAAGTAGAATTTAGTAACTCATCACTTACACATAACACCCAATATTCATCAGAACAAATGCCTTTCTTAATACCCATCAGCCATGTATAATATCATGTCATCTGCAAAAAGTGAAAGCTTGACTTCATCTTTGCCAATTTTGATGCCTTTGATTTCCTTTTGTTGTCTGATTGCTGATGCTAGCACTTCAAACAGTATGTTAAACAACAGTGGTGAGAGTAGACATCCCTTTTGTGTTCCTGATCTCAGGGGGAAAGCACTCAGGTTTCCCATTGAGGATGATATTAGCTGTGGGCTTTTCATAAATGGCTTTTATGGTGTTCAAGTATGTTCCTTCTATCCTGAATTTATCGAGGGTTTTTATTAAGAAATAATGTGAATTTTGTCAAATGTGTTTTCTGCATCGATTGACAGGATCATACGGTTCTTTTCTTTTCTTTTGTTAATGTGATGTATCACATTAATTGATTTGCGAATGTTGAACCAGCCCTGCAGCCGAGGAATGAATCCCACATGATCATGGTGAATAATTCTCTTTCTATGCTGTTGAATTTGATTTGCTAGTATCTTATTGAGAATTTTTGCATCCATATTCATCAGGGATATTAGCCTGTAGTTCTTTTTGTTGTTGTTGTTGGGTCTCTGTCTGCTTTGGGAATCAAAGTAATGCTGGCTTCATAGAATGACTCTGGAAGTTTTCATTCCCTTTCTATTTTTTTTTTTTTTTTTTGGAACAGCTTGAGAAGGATAAGTATTATCTCTGCTTTAAATGTCTGGTAGAATTCCCCAGGAAGCCATCTGGTCCTGGACTCTTATTTGTTGGGAGATTTTTGATAACTGATTTTTTTTTTTGCTTGTTGTAAGACTGTTCAAGATTTCTATATCTTCCTGTGTAAGTTTTGGAAGTTGGTGGGTGCTTAGGAATTTGCATTTCTTCCAGGTTTTCCAATTTGTTGCATCTAATTTTTCATAGTATTCCCTGATAATTTCTTGTATTTATGAGGGATTGGTTGTAATAATTCCATTTTCATTCATGAGTTTATCTACTTAGGTTATCTCCCTTTTCTTTTTGAGAAGCCTGGCTAGAGGTTAATCAATTTTGTTTATTTTTTCAAAAAACAAACTCTTGGTTTCATTGATCTGCTAAACAGTTTTTTTTTAGATTCTATCTTATTTATTTCTGCTCTAATCTTTATTATTTCTCTTCTTCTGCTGAACTGATACATGAATTCAGCAAAGTTGCAAGATATAAAATTAATGTACAGAAATCAGTTGCATTCTTATACACTAATAATGAAGCAACAGAAAGACAAATAGAGAAACTTATCCCTTTCACAATTGCATCAAGAATCATAAAACACCTAGGAATAAACCTAACCACAGATGTAAAAGATCTGTATGCTGAAAACTATAGAAACCTCATGAAGGAAATTGAGTAAGGTATAAATAAATGGAAAAACATTCCATGCCCATGGATTGGAAGAATAAATATTGTTAAAATCTCAATACTACCCAAAGCTAGCTACACATTCAATGCACTCCCAAACAAAATTACAGCAGCATTCTTCTCAAAGCTAGAACAAGCAATCCAAAAATTTATACGGAACCACAAAAGACCTCGAATAGCCAAAGTAATATTGAAGAAGACGACCAAAGCGGGAGGCATCACAATCCCAGATTTAGCCTTTACTACAAAGCTGTCATCATCAAGACAGCATGGTATTGGCACAAAAACAGACACATAGACCAATGGAATAGAATAGAAACCCCAGAGCTAGACCCACAAACGTATGGCCAACTAATCTTTGACAAAGCAGGAAAGAATATCCAATGGAAAAAAGAGTCTCTTTCACAAATGTTGCTGGGAGAACTGGACATCAACATGTAGAAGAATGAAACTAGACCACTTTCTTACACCATTCACAAAAATAAACTCAAAATGGATAAAGGACCTAAATGTGAGACAGGAAACCATCAAAACCCTAGAGGTGAAAGCAGGGGAAAAACCTCTCTGACCTCAGCCACAGCAATTTCTTACTTGACACATCTCCAAAGGCAAGGGACTTAAAAGCAAAAATGAACTATTGGAACCTCATGAAAATAAAAAGCTTCTGTACTGCAAAGGAAACAATCAACAAAACTAAAAGGCAACCAACAGAATGGGAAAAGATATTTGCAAATGACATATTGGATAAAGGGCTAGTGTCCAAAATCTATAAAGAACTAACCAAACTCCACAGTTTAAAAACAATCCAGTGAAGAAATGGACAGAAGACATGAGTAGACATTTGCCTAAAGGAGACATCCAGATGGCCAACAGGCACATGAAAAGATGCTCAACGTCACTCCTCATCTGAGGATTTGTATTTCTCATCTGAGAAATACAAATCAAAACCACACTGAGATACCACCTCATGCCAGTCAGAGTGGCTAAAATGAACAAATTAGGAGACTATAGATGCTGGAGAGGATTGGAGAAGCAGGAACCCTCTTGCACTGTTGGTGGGAATGCAAACTGGTGCAGCCACTCTGGAAAACAGTGTGGAGGTTCCTCAAAAAATTAAAAATAGACTTACCTTATGAACCAGTAATAGCACCTCTAGGAATTTACCCAAGGGATACAGGAGTGCTGATGCATAGGGGTCCTTGTACCCCAATGTTTATAGCAGCACTTTCAACAATCCCAAATTATGGAAAGCCAAAATATGGAAAGAGCCTAAATGCCCCTCAACTGATGAATGGATAAAGAAGTTGTGGTTTATATACACTATGGAATACTACCTTGGCAATGAGAAAGAATGAAATATGGCCTTTTGTAGAAATGTAGATGGAACTGGAGTGTGTTATGCTAAATGAAATAAGTCATACAGAGAAAGACAGATACCATATGTTTTCACTCTTATGTGGATCCTGAGAAACCTGAGAAACTTGTCCATGGGGAAGGGGATGGGAAAAAAAAAGAGAGGGAGTGGCCAAACCATAAGAGACTCTTAAAAACTGAGAATAAACTGAGGGATGATCGGGGGTGGGAGGAAGGGTGGGTGATAGGCATTGAGGAGGGCACTTGTTGGGATGAGCACTGGGTGTTGCATGGAAACTAATTTGACAATAAATTTCAAATACGTACATACATACATACCAGAAATGAAAGGCCAACTTTGCTGTAAATCAGTTCTCATGAATTCTCAGATTTGTATGTAGATTATGCTTTACCCCACAGACTCATAGGTTTACTGGTATATAAGTTTCAATAAGTTTTACAGTAAATTGTAATGGCTGATAAACCACACATGCAATCATCATTTTACTTCTCAAAAGTAACTTCGCTATTCTTCCTTGTTAATTGTCAAGTGATTTGAACCAGTTAATTAAAAATGGTTGGGATTCTTAAAAAAAGAAATACCCATCATCCATTTTACCCATCCTCCCACCCACTACACCTTCAGCAACTCTTGCTTCATCCTCTATAGTTAAGAGCCTCTTCTAAGGTTTTCCTTTTTTTCCCCCCCATGTTCATCTGTCTCATTTCTTAAATTCCACATATGAGTGAAATTAAAAGGTATTTGTCTTTCTCTGACTTCTTTAGCTTAGCATAATATATACTGTAGTTCCATCCATGTTATTTGTTACATTTTACATTGGCAACATTTCATTCTTTTTGATGGCTCAGCAATATTCCATTATACACACACACACACACACACACATATATATATATATGTTATATCTCCTTGGAGATTTGAATGTTTATCATTACATAATATTTCTCTTTGTCTCTTGTAAGTTTTTTTGTAAGATTTTTTGACCTAAAATAGATTTTGTCTATTTTATAGACACCTTTTTTCCCTTTTGGTTATTATTTGCATGGGATAACATTTATATTCTTTTACTTTCAAACTATGCATGTTTTCACATCTAAAATGAGTCCTTCATAGACAGAACATATTATGGTCCTGTTTTAATCCATTCTGTCAATCTATGTTTTTTTAATTGGAGAACTGATTATGTGCATTTAAAGTAATTATTGATAGCCAAGAACTTGCTATTTCAACTTAGTTATTTGTTTTCCACGTATTTTATATACTTTTTGTCTCTTATTTCCTCCTATACTGCCTTCTTTTATGACTAGTTGAATTTTTTTGTACTGGCATTTTTCATTTCTTATTCCTTTAATATGTATCTATATACACTTTGGTGTTTCAATGGGAATTACATAGAACATCCTAAAGTTAATTTTATTCAAACTAATATCAACTTAAATTCAATTTTATTAAAAATGCTCTTATACCTCAACCGTCCTTTATATTATTGATGTCACAAATTACATCTTTAATTAAATAAATTATATTGAAATAGATTTATCATTATTTTATAATTTTATTTTTAATCCTGTAGAATAAAAAGTAGATTTATGAAATAAAATTAAAACAATACTGGTTTTTATATTTGCTTTTGCATTTACCTTTATCAGAAAAAATTATATATTTTTTTGATTTTTATGTGGCATTCTTTCACTTCAACTTGAAGTGTTTCTTTCAGCATGTATAGTAGATCAGATCAAGTATTAAGAAACTCCTCAGCTTTTGCCTATCTGGACATGAATTATTTTCTCCCTCATTTTTGAAGATCATATTTACCAGGTATAGAATTTTGGGTTAACAGTTTTATTATTATTTTTCTTTCAGCACTTTAAATGTTTCATCCCACTGTCTTTGGTCCTGAAAGATTTCTGTTGATAAATCTACTGATAATATTGATGATCACATTTACAAGATGATCTTTTTTCTCTTGCTGCTTTCAAAACACTCTTTTTATATTTGGGTTTTGACAGTTTGATTATAATGTGTCTCAATACAGGTATCTTGTATTTATTCATATTTATTATTCCTTGAATTTCCTGTATTTGTATATTTTCATATTTCTTTAATTTTTGGAAATTCTCAGCCATCATTTTTTAAAAAATAATTATCTTTACTTTTTACCTCTCTCTTCTCTCAGAGCTCACATAATGTGTGTATTTGTCTTTTTGATGGTGTCACATAAATCCTTTAGATTCTTTTCACTTGTATTCATTTCTTTTTTCTTTTTGTTTCTCTGAATTAATAGTTTTTAAATCACATCTTCAGGTACATTGATTCTTTCTTTTGTTTTCTTTTTTCTTTTTTTTTCACATTTGTGCTTTCTTCTGCCTGTTTGAATCTGCTGATGAACCACTCTAGTGAATTTTTCACTTCAGTTATTGTCCTTTTTAGATATAGAATTTATGTTTGGCCTTTTTCATAATTTCTATCATTTAGTCGATATTCTTCTTTTGTTTATATGTTGTATTCCTGATTTTCTTAATTTTTTGTGTGTTTTCCTTTAACATTCTTGCCATATTAAATACAATTTTTTTAGAAAATTGTTAGTCTAGTATATCTGAAGACTATGTTTCTTCATAGATGGTTTATAAAAATTTATTATTTTCCCTTAACAAGTTATGTTTTCCTATTTCTTATATAAGAATTGTGATCATTTATTGAATGTTAGGCATCTGAAAAAAATGATAGATTTTGAAATCTTTTCAGACTGGTCTCATGCATTGAAAAGTTCCTAATATTCTAGGAATGAAAGCTTATGGTCTTATCTGGTCTATTCTATACATATACTTCCCCTGGATATATGTGTGCACTTTTTCAATTTTTCCTTAAATACTTCTATATTTAAATGCCTCGATTTTTATAAGGGTCTTACCTTTGTTCCTACATAAGAATTTAGATATTATCTGGTAGATGCCAATCAGTGGTCTTTTTTAAAAAAAGTTTTAAGTTTTATATATTTTTAAGAGGGACAGAGTCCAAGTGGGGGAAGGCAAGAGAGAGGGAGACACGGAATCTGAAGCAGGATCCAGGCTCTGAGCTGTTCACATAGAGCCCAATGCAGGGCTTTAACTCACAAACCAGGAGATCATGACCTGAGCTGAAATTGGACGCTTAGCCGAGTGAGTCACCCAGGTGCCTCTGATCAGTGGTTTTTCATCCCTTTTGTGATACTGAGTTTCCCTGTGGCTTTTATGAAGCATGCTGCTGTGTCTTTCCCTAGCCTGAGAGTCCAGCTACTTTTGACTGAGCCTCAAGTTAGGCTTCAGAGAGACCAATTAGTCACAAAGAGGACAGACAAATTAGAACATGGAAAATTTTGGTCCATTTTAATCTCTCTGGTTTACAGAAGGGAAATAAGGATGGGGTTTCTGCTTCCCTCAAAGAATCCTGTACCACATCATAAAGGGTGTGAAGCAAGGTGGAGTAAAAGAAACACAAAATTTCCTACAATGTTCAAAGTAGCTCTTTCTTCATTGTGTTTGGTTGCTGTAGATTCTTAAATGATTTCCAGAGCTCCTATTAATGTAGTTTAGTTATTTTTTTTATAATGTATTTAATGTTTCTAGTGAGTACATAGGCTCAGGCATTTTTAATTTGCCATCTGCTTATATCACCTACTCTATCAATATTTTATTCATATACTTTGAAGATATTATTAGATGCTTACAGATTTAAGATAGTGTTTTATTTTGATTAATTGACCTTTTTATTATTTTGCAAAATTATTTTTTTGTGTATGGTAATATTACTTTTCTGAAATACAAGTTTTGCCACATTAATATAGTGACTGCAGTTTTCTGAACTTAATTTTTTTTCATGTAATTAAGTGGGTGAGGGAAAGAACTTGGATGATCTGTATGGTCACTAGGTTTCTCAGATTTTATGAAATACACACTCAAAAATCATTAAAAAAACATGTCTTTCTCCACATATAATATCAAGCCCAAGGAGAAATGCAATTGAAATTATATTTTCTTAAAATGCAGCCCTGGGGCGCCTGGGTGGCTCAGTCGGTTAAGCAGCCGACTTTGGCTCAGGTCATGATCTCGCAGTCCGTGAGTTCGAGCCCCGCGTCGGGCTCTGTGCTGACAGCTCAGAGCCTGGAGCTTGTTTCAGATTCTGTGTCTCCCTCTCTCTGACCCTCCCCCCGTTCATGCTCTGTCTCTCTCTATCTCAAAAATAAATAAACGTTAAAAAAAATTAAAAAATAAATAAAACGCAGCCCTGTAGTCACATTGCCTTTATGCCTGTCTCCAGCCAATTCATTCAGCCTCTCTGAGATTTACTTTTCTCATATTCAAATGTTGTACATTGTCAACTACAAGAAAAAATGGAAAAGAACACAAATATAGGGGAGATAAAAAACATCCTGCTAAACAATCAATGAGTTAACTAGGAAACTAAAGAATGAATAAAATATACATGGAACAAAATTTAAATGAAAACACAATGGTCCAAACCTTTGGATGCAGCAAAAGCAGTCAGAAGAAGGAAGTACATAGCAAACAACTCTTCATCAAGAAGCAAGAACAATCTCAAATACACAACTTAAATGTATACCTAAAGAAGATAGAAAAAGAACAACAAATGAAGACTAAAGCCAGGAGAAGAAGGGAAATTATAAAGGTTGGAGCAGAAATAAATAATACAGAAACCAAAACTGAAACAAAAACAAAAACAGAAAAACAGATCTATGAAACTGGGAGCAGGTTCTCGAAAATAATTGCTAAAATTGATAAACCAGATGTATCAAAAAGAAAGAGAAAAGACCCAAATAGGTAACATCATAAATGATAGAGGAGAAATAACATCCAACATCATAGAAATAGAATCAGTTATGAGAAAATATTATGAAAAATTATATACCAACATATTTGGCAATCTGGAAGAAATGAATACATTCTTAGAAACATATAAACTTCCAAAACTGAAACAGGAAGAGATAGAAAATTTGAAAAGACTGATAACCAGCAAAGAAATTAAATCATTAATCAAAAATCTTCCAGCAAACAAAAGTCCAGTACCAGATGGCTTTCCAGGAGAATTCTACTATACATTTAAAGAAAAATTAATATCTATTCTTCACAAAATGTTTCTAAAAATAGAGATGGAAGGAAAACTTCCAAAATCATTCTATGAAGCCTACATTACTTTCATTCCAAAACCATACAAAGACCCTACTATAAAAGAGAACAACAGGCCAATATCCCTGATAAATCTGAATGGAAATATTCTCAACTAGATACTAGCAAATTGAATCCAAGAGTACATTAAAGGAATCATTCACCATGATCAAGTGGAACTTATTCCTGGACTTCAGAGGCCATTCAATATTCACAAATCAATGGACATGATAAACCACATAAATAAAAGAAATGATAAGAATGATATGATCCTCTCAATTGATGTAGAAAAGGGATTAAAAAAATACTACATCCATTCTTGATAAAATCTCTCAACAAAGTAGGGATAGAGGAAAAATATCTCAACATTATAAAAGCCATAAATGAGAGACCCACAGCTAACATAATCCTCAATGGGGAAAAACAGTTTTTCCTCTCTGGTCAGAAATAAAGGAAGCATGGATATCCAGTTTCATGCCTGTTGTTTAAGATAGTATAGGAAATATTTTAAACTTCTTGTGGAACTTCTAGAGAGTTTTCCACAGTGACTGCACCAGTTTGCATTCTCACCAACAGTGCAAGAGCATTCCTTTTTTTTTCACATCTTCCTCAATGCCTGCTATTTCTTTTATTGTTAATTTTAGCCATTCTGACAGGTTTGAGGCAGGATCTCATTGTGGTTTAGACTTGTATTTCCCTGATGATGAGTTATGTTGAGCATCTTTTAATGTGTCTGTTAGCCATTTGGATGTCTTCTTTGGAAAAATATCTATTCATATTGTATGCCCATTTTTTTTATTTGGGTTATTTATTTTTTGATTGTTGAATTTGATAAGTTCTTTATAGATTTTGGATACTAACACTTTATCAGATATGTCATTTGCAAATAGCTTCTCCCATAAACTGCCTTTTAGTTTTGTTGATTGTTTTCTTTGCTGTTCAGAAGTTTTTATCTTGATCAAGTCTCAATAATTCATGTTTATTTTTGCCTCCCTTGCGTTTGGCAATATGTCTAGCAAGAAGTTACTCTGGCCTAGGTCAAAGAGGTTGCTGACTGGAATCTCCTCTAGGAATTTTATGGTTTCTTGTCTGATATTTAGGTCTTTCATCCATTTTGAATTTATTTTTGTGTATATTATAAGAAAGTGACTCAGTTTTATTCATCTTCAAGTCACCATCCAGTTTTCCCAACACCATTTGTTGAAGAGAGTGTCTTTTTTTCCATTGGCTATTCTTTTCTGCTTTGTTGAAGATGATTTTACTATATAGTTGTGGGTCCATGTCTCAGTTTTCTATTCACTTACATTGATTTATGTGTCTGTTTTTGTACTAGTATCATACTGTCTTGATGACTACAACTTTGTGATATAGGTTGAAATCCAGAATTGTGATGCCTACACTTTTTTCTTCTTCAACATTGCTTTGGGTATTCAGGTGTTTTGAGGTTCCATGCAAATTTTATAATTATTTTGTCCAGCACGGCTAAAAAATGCTGATGGTATATTGATAGGGATTGCATTAAATGTGTAAATTGCTTTGGGTACTATGGACATATTAACAATGTTTGTTCTTCTAATCCATGAGTATGGAATGCCTTTCAATTTCTTTGTCTCATCCTCTATTTCTCTCATAAACATTCCATAGTTTTCCTAGTACATATATTTTACCTCTTTAGTTAGGTTTATTCCTCGGTATCTTACTGTTTTTGGTGCAGTTGCAAATGGGATTGATTTCTTGATTTCTTTTTCTGCTGTTTCGTTATTTCTTTATAGAAATGCAACAAATTTCTGCATGTTGATTTTGTGTTTTGTGACTTTGCTGAATTCTTGCATTAGTTCTAGCAAATTTTTGGTGGAGTCTTTCAGGGTTTCTACATAGTGTAACATATAGCCTGCAAATAGTAAAAGTTTGACTTCTTCCTTGCCAGTTTGGATGCCTTCTATTTATTTTTGCTGTCTTATCCCTGAGGCTAAGACATCCAATACTATAGAAAATAGTAATGGTGAGAGTGGGCATCCTTGTGTTGTTTCTGACCATATAGGATATGCTTTCATTTTTCACATTTAGAATCATATTAGGGGTGGATCTCTCATTTATGGACTTTATGATGTTGAAGTATGTTCCATCTATCCCTACTTTGTTTAGGGTTTTTATAAGAATTGATGCTGTATTTTGTAAAATTTTTTTTCTGTATCTATTGACATGAGTATGTGGTTATTATCTTATGTTTTATTAATGTGGTGTATCCTGTTGATTGATTTACAATTACTGAACCAGCCCTGCAGCCCAGGAATAAATCCCACTTGATCATAGTGAATAATTCTCTTAATGTACTGCTGAATTCAATTTGCTAGTATTTTATTAAGAACGTTTGTGTCCATGTTCATAAGGAATATCTGCCTGTAATTTTACTTTTTAGTGGGGCCTTTGGTTTTGGAATTAAGGTAATACAGGCTTTGTAGAATGAGTTTCAAAGTTTTCCTTCCATTTCTATTTTTTGGAACAGTTAGGGAAGAATAGGTATTAACTGCTTTAAATGTCTGGTAGAATTCCCCTGGGAAACCTTTTGGCCCAGGACTCTGTTTGTTGGGAGATTTTTGATTATTGATTCAATTTCTTTGCTGGATATGGATCTGTTCAAATTTTCTATCTCTTCCTGTATTTCTGTGGTGTTGTGATCTGTCCTCTTTCATTCATGATTTTATATATTTGGGGCTTTTCATTTTTCTTTTTGATACGTCTAAATAGGGTTTTATCAATTTTGGTAATTCTTTCAAACAACCAGCTCTTAGTTTCATTGATCTGTTCTACTGGCTTATTATTTGTTTGTTTCTATAGTGATTATTTCTGCTCTAATCTTTATTATTTCCCTTCTGTTGGCTTTAGGCTTTACTTGCTGATCCTTTTCTAGATCCTTAACGTGTAATAGGTTGTGTATTTGGGAACTTTTTTGTTTCTTGTGACAGGCCTGAATTTCAATAAAATTCCTTCTTAGGATGACCTTTTTTGCATTCCAAAGTTTTTGGACTTTCATGTTTTCATTTTCATTTGCTTCCATGTATATTTTTTAATTTCTTCTTTAATTTCCTGGCTAACCCATTCATTATTTAAAGATTTTTTTTAATGTTTATTTATTTTTGAGAGAGAGAGAGAAAGAGACAGAGAGTGAGCAGAGGAGGGGCAGAGAGAGAGGGAGACACAGAATCCAAAACAATCTCCAGGCTCTGAGCTGTCAGCACAGAGCCCGACGTGGGGCTCAGACTCCCAGACTGTGAGATCATGAACTGAGCTGAAGTCAGACACTTAACTGACTAAGCCACCTAGACGCCCCTAACCTATTCATTCTTTAGCAAAATATTCTTTAACCTCCATGTATTTGAGGGCTTCCCCAATTTTTTTTTCTTATGGTTGATTTCATGTTTCATATCCACATGATCTAAAAATAACCATAATATAATCTTAATCTTTTTATACGTGTTGAGGTCTGATCTGTGACCCAGTATGTAAAATATTCTGGACAATGTTTCAGGCACATTAGAAAGAATGTGTATTCTGCCATGTTAGGATAAAATGTACTGAATATATGTTAAGTCTATCCAGTCCTGTGTGTCATTCCAAGGTTTTGTTTCATTGTTGATTTTCTGCTTAGATGATCTATCATTATAAGCAGGGTATTAAATTCTCTTATTATCGTATTCTTATCAATGAATTTCCTTATGTTTGTTATAAATTGAATTATATACTTGGGATCTTCCAATTTGGAGGCATAAATATTTACAATTATTAGATCTTATTGTTGGATTGGCCCTTTTCTTTCTGATAGAGTGCCCTCCTTTATGTCTTGTTATAGTCTTTCGTTTAAAATTTCTTTTGTCTGGGTGGCTCTGTCGGTTAAGTGTCCGACTTCAGCTCAGGTCATGATCTCACAGTTCATGAGTTTGGGTCCTGCATCAGGCTCTGTACTGACAGCTCAGAGCCTGGAGCCTGCTTCAGATTCTGTGTGCTTCTCTCTATGCCCCGCCCCTACTCGTGCTCTGTCTCTTTCTGTCTTTCAAAAATAAACAAAATGTTAAAAATTTAAAAAAAACCTCTTTTGTCTTGTAGAAGTATGTCTAACAGTGTACTTTTGACATCCATTTGCATGGTAGATGGTTCTTCATCCCCTCACTTTCAATCTGGATGTTTCCTTAGGTCTAAAATGAGTCTCTTATAGGCAACATATAGATGATTCTTGTTTCTTTCATCCATTCTGATACCTATGTCCATTGGAACATCTAGCCATTTACATTTACATTCATTATTGAAAGATATGAATTTAATGCCATTGTATTACTTGTAGAGTTTGTGTTTCTGGTGTTGTTCTCTGGTCTTTTCTAGTCTTGTTGCTTTTTAAAAAATTTCTCTACTCAAAGAGTCTCCCTTGAAATTAGTTCCTTTATCTCTGCAGTAAGGGATAATCTAGTGTCTTCTATTCTTTTTTCAAGTCCAGCTAATATCCTTATAAATGTTTTAAATTCTAGTTCAGACATCTTACTTATATCTGCATTTATTAAAATTTTAGCCATCATTTTTTCCTGTTCTTTCTTTTGTGATGAATTCTCCTTTCTTGTAATTTTGGGGGAAAGAAAATAAAAGCAAAATAAAACAAAATAAAAATTTTTAAATAGAAGAAAAATAAAATAAAATACGTAAAAGAAGGTTGATCATAGGTGTGTTTTGGCCTGTTTGTTATGAGAAGCTTGACAGAAAAAAGTTAGAAAAAAAAGAATAAAAAAATAAAAATTAATATATATATGTATATATATATAAATTACAAATATATAAAAATAAAATTAAAACATTAATAATTTCTCTTTATGTATCAAAAAACAAACAAATAAAACAAAGACAAATAACAAAAACAAAACAAAACAAAAAGACACTAGATTGTTTTTCCCCTAGAGCTGAATGAAGCTTTGCAGCACTCTATGATTAGTAGACTTGGTTTGGTTAAAGGGGTTTGTGCTTGTTTTGGGTGAGGACCCTGCTGCTCTGATTCTCAGGTGCTATTGCCCTAGTGTAAATGTGCCTGCAGGGGGGTGCTTGGTGTAGCAGCTCCATTCTCCACTTGCTGTTGCTGTTTAGCTCACTGATGTGAATCAAGCTGGCAGGCACAGGGAGAAAATGGCTTTGCCCTGTTCTTTCATCTCTGGAGTTGGAAATGTGCACCACTCTTCCTCATTAAACCCTCATAGATGTGCAGACAGTGAAGTCGCCTGTGTCTCTGGTTTCTGTGAGAGCTCCGCCTTCACCTTCTCTGTATCTGAGCTGTCCACCTGCCAGATGGCTAGCACTTCTGCATTTTACCTCAGGCATGGCTGTGTTTTAAAACCCCACACTTCAGAGACATCTGTGGGGTGGACCCATACTGATCTTATAAGGGAGTGATATGCCCCGATTCGAGAGACCCCCCCGAAAAAAACCACCAGAGTCCAGAATCAAAGCCAAGCGGCAAGGGTCGTTTATTGCAGGTTCGAACTTGGTCCTCCACACACTCGTTGCCGGTGACGCTAAGAGACCCCGAGTAAGGATCTTACAGCTTCTTTTATAGACAGGCACAAACAAGTTAGGGATATTTTTTAGAGGTTACAGAGCTGTTGTTAGTTAACATTTAAATTTGAACGCTCAGCAGAACTTGATTGGTTCCCGCCTTTATTTCAAACCATTTAGCAGAACTTGATTGGT
The DNA here is from genome assembly GCF_027475565.1 of Acinonyx jubatus. NCBI lineage: Eukaryota > Metazoa > Chordata > Mammalia > Carnivora > Felidae > Acinonyx > Acinonyx jubatus. The sequence continues at coordinate 65,193,483 of NC_069389.1, forward strand.
TCCGCCTTTATGTCAGACTACAACCAGGCACGCCCTGGCTGGTTTCGGGAACGGGGGTGGAGGGGGAGGTCTTTTCTTTGCAGTTGTGAGTACACCTGGTAATTTTTCTCTTAGTCTCTCATTCCCCCCTCTCTTTGGTGCCTTAAGAGCCAATCTTGGATCTTATATGTCTGACTCAAATGTTTCGGTAATGACGGGTTGGTATTGGGTCCTAAGGACCATCAGTTGGATCGTGTTAACTCGGTCTTTGATAAAGGCAACTAGTTTATTAATAATATAAGGGCCGAGGGTGAGGAGGAGAAGGAGGAGTATAAGGGGCCCAGCTAGAGCAGAAAGCAGGGTGGCTAGCCATGGGGACTGATTGAACCAAGACTCAAACCAGCCTTGTTGTTGTTCTCGTTCACGCTTCCGTTTGGCCAGGCCTTCTCTAACTTTAGCCATGGACTCTCGGACTACTGCAGTGTGGTCAGCATAAAAACATTCTTCTCTTAAGGCTGCACATAAACCTCCCTGTTGGAGGAAGACTAGATCTAGCCCCCTTCGGTTCTGTAGGACCACTTCAGAAAGGGAGATCAGAGATTTTTCGAGGTGAGAGATTGAGTCCTCAAGTCTGGCTATATCCTCATCAATGGCTGCCCTTAGGCTATCGAACCCTCGGTGCTGGATGGCTAGTGATGAGATCCCTGTTCCTGCCCCTATGGCACCAAGGCCAAATAAGGTGGCCAAGGTTATGGTCGTAAAGGGTTCCCGTTTTGTTCTTATTGACTCTCTTGCTTCTGTCCCTTCTGTCCACAGATCATATACAACATTTTCTCGGTGGTAAATAACCCTTGGAAATATTAATATCATGATACAATATTCGGGTGACAAATTAAAAACATCCCTGCTAACACATGGGGTGAGCCCTGTCTTAGAACAAATCCACCAACTGTCAGAGCTGGAATCATCCATTTAGATTCACCCATAGAGTAATTAGTCTGGGCACAGAGCTGGATATGGCTAGAGAGGACCTTTCCTATACAAGTCCCATTGCCAGTGACCGCTTGCAGTGTGAGGCGGGGGCCCTTTCGATTCCACTTGCAAGCTGCTGGCGACTCTTCTTCTGACTGTGAAAAAGGGGCAGCTAGACCTATGGTTTCGTAGAAGGGGGGTTTTAGATCATAACATAGCCAGCAGGCCCTTGTTGCCTCAGGGTCCGATGGTTTAAGGCCTCATACGCTGCTGTTAACAATTTCCATAGGGAGTCTATACCTTCTGGGATAGACTCATCTCTTTTCTTTCTTTTTTTTTTTTTTCTAATACCTGATTTGGCCCTACCGGTTGTACAAGAGGGGAGACTTAATTTTATTTGAATGGCAGTCCCAAAGAGGGGATATTGATATAAGTAGAGTCCCCAAGTGAGTCCTAAGACCCACTGCCTATCTTTTTTCCCCTCCTCTGTAAATCTCACACGAATAAGGTTACAGTTTTCATCATACCTGGTGCAGGTACATGGTTGGACATAGGACATTTCAATAAATTGGGGTTTTACTTCCCACTTCCATTCCCCATCATTAGAGGTCACACAACTCCAGGCTGTGCAATAGAGGTTTTCAAACCCTCCACATGTGTGCCTCATTGCCCCCGTCCTAAATCCTGGACATGCATAAAATCCATTTCTACTTATTGATACCCTCCTTTGCAGTTGCCTCCATTTACCTCCTTCCATTTCTTTTAATGGACTAATTTTTTCTAAATTAAAATATAAATCTGGCCACCAGGTATTTAATGGGGCGGTTCCTAGGGTTTTGTTGTAGACTTCATGAGTCTCTAAATTAGTAATTTCCCATGTCAAATTATAGGGGTCGTGGGGGTTTGGATTTACAGACAGAATTTGCAGAACAATCAAGAGAAGGGCAAGTACCATAGTTACGGCTCAGTCCATTGGGGGCATAGGGTCAATTTTAAAGGATTGTCCTTAGTCCGATCAACAGTCCAGGTTGTCTTTGAAGGTCCGATGAGGTCTGAGAACGGGTCCACTGGTTTGGCGTGGGCGAAATGGATCCAGGTGGCGATTCCGTCTACTTTGATGGCAGTAGGCGTTGTCAGGATGACCTGGAAGGGTCCTTTCCACCTGGGCTCCAGAGTTCCCTGCCGATGACGTCCAACAAGGACCCAATCCCCTGGCCGGAATTGATGTGGAATAGGCGGGGTCCAGTCTCATAGAGTTCCTTTAATTTGGGCCATATATCTTCATGGACTCTCTGCAAGTCTTGTAGGGAGAACAAGAATTCAAGACTATTATCGTTCTCAGCTTTGACAAGGTTATCTTTTAGGTTAGGGATGATGGGGGGTGGTTTACCATGTATTATTTCATAGGGTGTGAGTCCCAGTTTGTATGGGGAATTACGCACCCTGAACAGAGTGTAGGGGAGAAGGACCACCCAATTAGTGCCAGTCTCCATGGTCAATTTGTTTAGGCTCTCCTTTAAGGTTCTGTTCATTCTCTCTACCTGTCCTGAGCTTTGGGGTCGGTATGCACAATGTAATTTCCAATCAGCCCCAAGTATGGAAGCTAGTCCCTGACTTACCTTAGAGTCGAATGCAGGTCCATTGTCTGACCCTATCATTACTGGAAAACCATACCTGGGCAGGATTTCTTCTAGGATCTTTTTGGCTACAATCTGCGTCGTTTCATTCTTGGTTGGAAAGGCTTCAGTCCATCCTGAAAAGGTATCTACAAAAACTAGCAAATACTTATATCCATATTTTCCTGGTTTTACCTCAGTGAAATCTACTTCCCAGTAGGTTCCCGGTCTGCTCCCTCTTTGTCTTACCCCTGTTGTCTGAGGATTGCTACTCGCATTGTCGAGTTGGCACACTGTACATTTAGTGACTACTTGATCGACCTTATCAGAGACATTTCTGATCTTTAGTCCAGTCTGTCTCAGTAAGTCCAACATTTGCCGGGAACCTAAGTGGGTGCTGCGATGGATCCACTCTAGAACTTGCCATCCTAGTTTATTTGGGAGTATAATGCTGCTTTTAGAGTCTCTCCACCAGCCATCTTTGATTCGGGTCATAGGAAGTTTACTCATCCATTGAATGTCACTTTCTGAATACTCAGGGCTGGGGGGCAATTCCCGGGGTCCGGGGTCTGGCAACTGTAGGGTCAGCAATTGCGCTGGGGGCCAAGCTGTTTTTTGCAGTCTGATTGGCCAAATTGTTGCCCCAGGAAATTGGGTCGGTTGTCTTCTGGTGTCCTGGGCAATGCACAATCGCTAGCTTTTTGGGTTCCCATAAGGCTGCTAGCAGGGCTAGAATCTCTTCTTTATTTCTGATGTCTTTCCCTTCAGCTGTGAGGAGCCCCCGTTCTCTGTATATCGCCCCATGTATATGAGCGGTGGTGAAGGCATATTGGCTATCAGTGTACACGGTTAGCTTGTGGTCTCTTCCTAACTTTAGGGCCTGGGTTAAGGCTATTAGCTCAGCCTTCTGGGCTGAGGTTCCGGGGGTAAAGCTTCTGCCCACACTACTTCGGTCTCTGAAGTCACGGCCGCCCCCGCATACCTTTGTCCTTGGTGAACGAAGCTGCTTCCATCGGTAAACCAGATGGCATCTGCGTCCAATAATGGCTGATCCTGCTTGTCCTCCCGGACCCCATAAACTTGAGCCAGTATGTCAGCGCAGTCATGAAGTGGGGTTCCAATGTCTGGGTCTGGCAGCAGTGATGCTGGGTTCAGCGCCATTGGGGGGGGTGAAGATGACCCTGAGGGGATTCAACAGCAGTCCCTGGTAATGAGTGAGTCAGGCATTGCTCAGCCATGGGTCAGGCGGCTGCTTGAGGATGACCTCGATGGCATGCGGGGTGGTGACTCGTAATTCTTGGCCCATGGTCAGCTTATCAGCGTCCTTTACCATTAGGGCAGTGGCTGCAATCATCAGGAGACAGGGTGGCCATCCGGCGGCCACTGGATCTAGCTTTTTAGACAGATAGGCTACTGGCCTGCACCAAGGGCCTAAATGCTGAGTTAGCACCGCCTTAGCTATGCCTTGGTATTCATCTACATATAGGTGGAAGGGTTTGGAGACATCGGGGAGTCCCAGGGCAGGTGCTGATAGCAGAGCAGTTTTGATTTGTTGGAAGGCCTGTTCGGCTTCTTCCGTCCAACTAAAGAGCTGTTGATCTTTTGTTGCCTGGTATAAAGGTTTTGCTAATTCAGCAAACCCTGGTATCCATAGTCTGCAGAACCCAGCCGACCCTAGGAATTCCCTCACCTGCTCGTGGTGTCTGCGGTCTGGGAATACGAAGGACAGTCTCCTTCCGGGCATCCGTTAGCCAGCGTTGCCCCCCTCTCAGTAAGTAACCCAGGTAAGTTACCTCTGACTTGCAGATCTAAGTCTTCTTTGCTGAAGCGCGGTAGCCTAAGGTTCCCAGAGTTCGCAGGAGACCTTTGGTTCCCTGGATGCAGGTTTCGGGTGTCTAGGCAGCTATTAAGAGATCATCAACATACTGTAGGAGAGTTATATTAGGGTGTTGTTGTCTGTACTCACCTAAATCTTCGTGTAGAGCCTCGTCGAACAGGGTCGGAGAGTTCTTGAATCCTTGTGGCAGTCTGGTCCAAGTGAGCTGGCCATTTATGCCCCTGTCTGGATCTGTCCACTCGAATGCAAATAGCTCTTGACTTTTAGGCGCTAGTGGTAGGCTGAAAAAAGCATCTTTTAGATCCAGAACAGTATACCATTGTTTTTCTGGGCTGAGGGCGCTCAGGAGAGTATAGGGGTTAGGAACGGTTGGATGTATGTCCATCACCCGCTTATTGACTTCTCTCAGGTCCTGCACTGGTCTGTATTCCCTGCTGTTGGGTTTGCGCATGGGCAGCAGAGGGGGTATTCCATGCTGAGTGGCAGGTGTGTAGGACCCCGAAGTCAAGGAGGCGGCGGATGTGCGGTGTGATGCCATTTTTGGCTTCCGTGGGCATAGGGTATTGGCGCACGCGGACGGGGTCCGTCCCAGGCTTGACCTCTATAAATAGGGCTAGGCGATGTTTTGCTAACCCCATACCACCCGTTTCTGCCCACATGTCTGGGAAGCATTGAAGCCAGGGCTTGATGTCCTGATCCAGAGGAGTGGGTTCCTGATGGAGCCTATATTCATCTTCTAGTTTCACAGTGAGTACAGATATGGGTTGGTTGTGGAAGTCAGTCACTGTGGGCCCCCCCCCCCGGTTGGAAATGAATTTGGGCCCCCATTTTGGTAAGCAAATCCCTCCCCAACAGGGGGCAGGGGCTGTCGGGAATGACCAGGAAGGAGTGGGTTACCTTCCCAGTTCCTAAGTCCACAGTCCTCTGGGTTGTCCAGGGGTACTTCTTTATTCCAGTGGCCCCTTGTACCCAGGATGATTTTTCAGATACTCTTCCATGTGGCTTGACCAGAACTGAGTGCTGTGCCCCGGTATCAACTAGGAACTGGACCAGGGTCCCCTCCACTTGCAATGTTACCCTAGGTTCGGGGAGGGGATCCGAACCCCGTCCTCCCTATTCTGTATCTTGGGTAAACAGTATGGGGGCTATTTTAGGCTGCCACTGCCCTTGGCTGGGGCGGGGTTGTTTCTTCTTGGGGCATTCTCGTATCCAATGGCCTTTTTCTTTACAATAGGCTCATTGAACTTTATCTAAGTGCCACCTGGGAGGGCGTATTGTTTGAATGCCTTCTGGGGGTAGCTGTTCTTTCTGGACTATAGCAGCCAGGACTTTAGTCATTTTCTCTGTGGCTTTGATCTGTCTCTCTTCTGGGGCGTCCCTGTTGTTGTAGGCCCGTTGTGCTATACGGAGCAGATCCTGGATCTGTTTACCTTCTAAATCCTCTAGCCTTTGGAGTTTTTTTTTAATGTCAGGAGCTGCTTGATTTACAAAGGACATAACGACAGCAGCCTGGTTTTCAGGGACTTCTGGATCCATGGGAGTAAACTGCCTAAAGGCTTCCATTAATCTCTCTAAGTAAGCAGCTGGACTCTCTGCCTTTCCCTGTACGACCGAATATACCTTAGCCAAATTGGTGGGCTTGCGAGCTGCAGCCCGGAGACCTGCCACAGAGTCTGGCGATAAATGAGTAGCCTTCCCTTACCTTCTGCCATGTTGTAGTCCCATTCATTGTGGAGGTCTGGTTAGGGGGAAAGCCGCATTAATGAGGTCAGGGTTAGATGTCGGCCGACCGTCGTCTCCGGGAACCAGATTTCTTGCTTCGAATTGGATCCTCTCTCGCTCCTCTGTGGTGAACAGGATGCAGAGGAGCTGCTGACAGTAGTCCCAGGTGGGCTGGTGGGTGAACATGACACTGTCTAAAAGAGCTATTAGATCTTTAGGGTTATCAGAGAATCGAGCATTCTGCGTTTTCCAGTTGTAAAGGTCACTAGTGGAAAAGGGCCAATACTGGAGTCGGGGGTTGCCTGTTTCATCGGGGGGTCCTATTTCCTGCAGGGGTAGGGCCACAGTGGAGTCGGGCAGGTGAGGGTTTGGCTCACGCTGGGTGTGCCTGCGGGTTCGGCCGGCTGGCCCCCTGCAGTTGGTTTCATTTTCAATGGGGCTCGGCGCGGCTGCTGCCTCCCGTCCTCCCTGTTCCCCTAGGGGGGCAACTAGTGGGGTGACTGGTGGGGCGGCTGCCGTGGGCAGGGCCTGGGGTGCGAGGGGAGGGTGATGATAGGGTGGAGGGTCTAGGGATAGTAGGCCCTGACTATCGGGCAATATGGGATACAAGGGCGCGGCTGGCGTCCTTGATTTTGGGGGACCTGCAGGCTGCATGGCAAGGACCTTACATGTTCCCGAGGATAGGAAGGGGGCCAACCAAGGGGGTGGATTTTCCACTGAACCCAGCCATACAAGAATGTAGGGAATTTGATCAGGGTGTCCCTTGCGACCCAGTAGAAAAACCTTTGATTTCACCTTAGCAATTATAGGGAGGCAGAAAGTTCCTTCGGTTAGCCATCCAACGCCGAAGGTTGGCCATTCAGAGCGGCAGAGGGTTACTAATTTTCCTCGCCGGATGTCTAAACTCAAATTCTGTCCTCTGGTTTTAACATCCCTGAAGTTAGCAACGAGGAGAGAAAGAGGAGTGCTTTGAGATTGACCCATCTGTATCCTGGAGGTGGAGGAAAGGATTAAAAGGAGAAACAGTAAAGTTATGAGGATTTCTGGCTGGGCCAGGCCAGGTCGCCTGTGAAAGAGAAGGAATTTAACACTTAAAAATTATAGAATAGAGAACACAACACTTAGATCGCTAGCGCGTTTCGGGTGTTTGCCACCCGAACAGAAAAATTCCAATGGGCCCAAAAAGGTGCCCCAGACGGGTGCCAGTGGACGTCTCCTACTGGACTTGACCGACTGCCCTATAGCGTGTCCGCCAGGGCCGTGTCAGTCACCAATACAGATCCCGCGCGGGAGAGCCAGAAATGAACAAACAGAAACAGACAGAGCCAGAAATGAACAAACAGAAATGGACAGAGCCAGAAACAAACAGACAAACAGAAACGGACAGAGCCAGAAACGAACAGACAAACAGAAATGGACAGAGCCGGCTCACTCACCGATCGGTCTCAGGGACGACCCATTGACTTGGGGTCTGGTGGGTTTGGGGGGGTCCTGGACGAGCCCCCAGATGATATGCCCCGATTCGAGAGTCCCCCCCACCCCCGAAAACAAACCACCAGAGTCCAGAATCAAAGCCAAGCGGCAAGGGTCGTTTATTGCAGATTCGAACCTGGTCCTCCGCGCACTCGTTGCCGGTGACGCTAAGAGGCCCCGAGTAAGGATCTTACAGCTTCTTTTATAGACAGGCACAAACAAGTTAGGGATATTTTTTAGAGGTTACAGAGCTGTTGTTGGTTAACATTTAAATTTGAACACTCAGCAGAACTTGATTGGTTCCCGCCTTTATTTCAAACCATTTAGCAGAACTTGATTGGTTCCCGCCTTTATGTCAGACTACAACCGGGCACGCCCTGGCTGGTTTCGGGAACGGGGGGGGGGGGGGGGGGGGGGGGGAGGTCTTTTCTTTGCAGTTGTGAGTACACCTGGTAATTTTTCTCTTAGTCTCTCAGGAGGATTTTCTTACGTTGTGGCTGGTGCCAGTTTATCACAGGCAGCCAAACAACTGCACAGACTGTCAGAGTTTATGGTAAATTGCAACACACAGCTGGATTGCTGCCTTCAGCCAGTATCTCTGTTCTTATATTGGTGAGCAAGACAGCTCCATGGCGCTGCAGGATCCTTTGCCTGGCAAAGAGGCCATATCACCTCTCCTAAATGCACTCCAAGCTGTCGCTGGTGCTGGCTTGTCTCAAAAGTAAGTCAGGCAACTGAGCAGTGGTTTGGAGTTTATGATAAATCACAACACAGAGCCAACACCAGGCTTTGTAGACCTTTGCCAGTGTCTTTGTTCCTATACTTTGTCCCATGGTGCCTGCAGGGTCCTTTGCCCACAGAGAGGCTATATCACTTTTACAATATACTCCAAGCAGGGGAACCACTTCTCTTCTATGGCCTTGGGGATCTTTAGGTTGCCTGCTTCTGGGGCTCATCTCTGCTCTCCCACCAGAGCACTGCCCAGCTCTTCAGGCATGAAACTATTAACATCACAGACCTCTGAAACATTTGAGTCTGTGTCCTGCTGTTTACAAAAAAACTAGCAATATTGTAACCCTTCCTTTTTCCTTGTCAAAAGTTTTGGGGAGTAGTTTTCTTGTGTAGTCATCTGTGCGTGTTTTCACTCTTTTTTTTAATTATTATTCTCTTCCTTTTTCTCTCTCTCCTTCTCTCTCACTACTCTCACCATAGTCAGGGCTCCCTCTCCTTGTGAATGTCTGTGGCTCTTTTCTCCCACAAACTCTAGGCAGTTCCTACCTTCCATGGTCACATTTCTGGTTTGTACATGTGCAGCTTTGTTCTCTAAGACTTCCATTTGATTTTTGGATGTTCAGAATAATTTTATATTTATCTAGCTGTGGTTTAAGGGAGGATACAAGCTTAAGGTCACCTTACTCTTCTGCCATTTTACCTCCACCCCCCCCACCCCAAATATCTTTCACTTTTGAAGTTAAAGTTGATGTGGTTTTAGAGTGGTGGTGGGGGGGGGGGGTCCAGAGCTGACAGCCAGGAAAGAATTCTTGAGACAACTTTTATGCAAAAAGGTTATTTTGTTAAGGCATGGGGACAAGAATTATGGGCAGAAAGTGCCGCAATGGAGTTGTGAAGAATGACTGATTATATACTATGTAAGTGGGGGAGGTAAGGGCAAAAAGAGGTTTCCAAAAAGACTTTCAAAAAGCTAAACAGGACTCATAAGATACTGGAGGCTTAGTTATTGTCAAGCTAAGGTTGTTTTTCCCTCTAGCAAAACATTAACATGAAGACAATAGGAATGTTATACTCTGTATTTGCCTCAAGTATTTGTCAATGGGCTACATGTTTTAAAGAAATGTAGTTTTATCTACATTTTCTTCTTGTCTTTGTTCCCCAAAGGGCTCCAGGAAACTGAGTCTATAGGTTTCTAGAGATTGCTTTTTTTTTTCAAGTCATTAAAACAGTTGGAAACCAATGGGAGGCTCCTGTTCTGTATGACAATGATTTCTATCAGTTAACCATTTGTTTTTCCCTTTCCTTTGTTCTTGGGCAGCCAGGAATGCGTGAGGAATGTCACACAAATCCCACCTGGCAAGGGGGTCACTTGTGGAGTGTTAGATTGCCTTATGCTCCTTCACCAAAAGTGAAGTGATATTTTACTTTCATATGAAATAAGAATCAGTATTGCCTTCAGCTAGGAAAGGATATCTTTATTTACAGACACTTGTGCTATAAGAAAAGTATAATTCTTCAAAGGTATTTTTTGGGTCCAAGTAGCAGAGAAAGCAATTAACCTAAATACTCAAGTATATGAGTTTAATAGTTGAATGAGTTATTTTGAACCAGGCATTAATTTATACATAAATGTTCTTGTAAACAATTACTGAAGAATTGCATTGTAAAGATGATTCATAATCTGAAAGTGTTAGCTCAAGGTATTTCTCCCACATATTACATGACACTTTCTCCATAAACCATGGTTTAACATGAAGACTTTGGTAGCAGACATATTCAATATTAGTAACATTGAATTTTAGAATATATAAATGACTTGGTTTTATTTCTTGTCTAACTGCACTGGTTAAAATCTCAAATACAGGGTTGAAAAGAAGTTGTGGAAGCATATATTCTTGTTTTATTCCTCATCTTCGGGCAATGCATGCATTCTTTTGCCATTAAATAGAATGCTACCTGTGAATTTTCCATAAAGGCTCTTGAACAGGATATGGAAGTTCCCATCTATTACTAGTTCATTGAGTGTCCTTTTCATAAAAAGCATTTGATTGTTATCAAAATATTTTTCTATATCTAGTGATATGACCGTGTGATTTTTTATTCCACTGATATAGCACACTATATTAATTAAATTTTAGATGTTAAACCAACTTTGAATTCCTGGGATAATTCCCCGTGTTCATTATATATAACTCATATGTTGTTGTATTCTGTTTGCTAGTATTTTGCTGAACGTTTTTACATTTCTATTTATAATAGAATTTGATCTATAGTTTTTTTTACTTGGTGTCCTTGTCTGGTTTTAATGTCAGGGTTATACTGACTTGATATTAATTTCCCATTTTATTCCTGTCATTACTTGAGTTAACAAATATTTTCCTCTTTGCCAAGGGGCTCTGTGTATGCGTTGGGGCACAACTCTTTTAATCAGAAAATTTACCACTCCTCACCCCTCCTTGTACTTCACTTCCTGTTTACTCAAGGTGAAAATTTCAACCAAAAGTTATAGATTGGAGCATTCTATGATATTTTCTGAGCATGTTTGTAGTCTTATAGTACCTCAAGAATATGTCAGAGTTTTTAAAAACCTATTATGGGACAACCTGTTTTCAGCTCTTTCTTTTAATATTTTGGGCATATTTCTTGTTTCCTTTGTCTGATATTACAACCTTGGGAAGCTGTGATGTAAAATAACCACCACCAGTTGTTTTCAACTAATGTCCTGAAGATAAGGCTTTTCCTATAAAATGAGGTCCAAATTAGGTCAGCTAAAAACACCACCATGTAAATGAAGTTCTTTAAGAAAGTTGGAAGACAGATCATATAATGACAGTAATATTTGGTTGGGGCTTTTTGTTGAGATCCAAACTTACTTTCCCCTTTCTAGTGACTGGTTTATTTTGTTCCTAATTACCATGGTTGTCATGGTGCTGATTTTCTAGGCTACAGAAGAGGTGAGGAAAAGAAAAAAAGTCAATTTTACAATGCCATGATCAATCCTGATGTCCATACTGAGATTCAATAATTTTTTCTTGAATTAGTGATCCTCAGATTGTTGTAAGCTTTGGTTAATTATCAGAGTTCCAAAAAAAGTTGATTTTTCACTTTTTTGCCAGTGTTTTTATTACTTTTATAGAATGTCAGATTTGTGAAGGTTATAAGTCAACCAATATGAAAGTCTTCCCTCAGAAAACCATAGTTTTGAAGTAAATCAGGGAAAAAGATAAAGCAATTACCTTTTAAATGTAGTGGGTAATTACAATGGAAAGTCCTCTAAAATGTGGAAACTCTGCTTAATCAACTAATAAACCAAATGATATAACAGTTCAGTACTTCAATGATATCTTTAAATACTATAATTATGAATCAATTTTATTAATTTATAATTTCTAAAATATTTTCCACACCAATAACGAAGCAGCAGAAACAGAAATCATGGAATGAATCCCATTTACAATTGCACTGAAAACCATAAAATACCTAGGAATAAACTTAACCAAAGAGGGAAAAGATTTGTATGATGAAAAACTATAGAAATCTTATGAAAGAACTTGAAGACACAAAGAAAGGGAAAAACTTTCCATGTTCATGGATCAGAAGAACAAATATTTTAAAAATTTTTATACTACCCAAAGCGATCTACACATTCAATTCAATGCCAATCAAAATAGCATTAGCATTTTTCACAGAGCTAGAACAAAGATTCCTAAAATTTGTGTGGAGCCACAAAAGATCCTGAAAAAACAAAGTAATGTTGAAAAAGAAAACCAAAGCTGGAGGCATCACAATCCCAAACTTTAGCCTGTATTACAAAGCTGTAGTCATCAAGACAGTTTGATGGCATTGTCACAAAACCAGACACATAGACCAATGGAATAGAATAGAATAGAAAACCCAGAAATGGACCCACAAATATATGGCCAACTAATCTTTGATCAAGCAGGAAAAGATATCCAATGGAAAAAAAAAGACAGTCTCTTTAAAAAATAGTGCTGGGAGACCTGGATGGTAGCATGCAGAATAATGACACTGGACCACTTTCTTATATTATACAAAAAAATATATTCAACATGGATAAAAAGGCCTAAATTTGAGATAGGAAACTATCAAAATCTTACAGACAACAACCTCTCTGACCTCAGCTTCAGCAATTTCTTGCTCAACACATCTCCAAAGGCAAGGGAATTGAAAGCAAAAGTGAACTATTGGGACCTCATCAAGATAAAAAGCTTCTGCACAGCAAAGGAAATGATGAACAAAACTAAAAGGCAACTGACAGAATGGGAGAAGGTATTTTCAAATGACATATTAGTTAAAGGGTTAGTATCTAAAATCTATAAAACGACTTACCAAACTCAACACACAAAAAACAAATAATCCGGTGAAGAAATGGGCAGAAGACATGAATAGACACTTCTCCAAAGAAGACATCCAGATGACAAACAGACACATGAAAAGATGCTCAACAACATTCATCATCACGGAAAGACAAATGAAGCCACATTGAGATACCACCTCACACCGGTCAGAGTGGCTAAAATTAACAACTTACGAAACAATAGATATTGGTGAGGATTTGGAGAAAGGGGAACTCTCTTGCACTATTGGTGGGAATGCAAATTGGTACAGACACTGTAGAAAATAGTGTGGTTATTCATCAAAAAATTAAAAATAGAATTACCTTACGACCCAGCAATTGAACTACTAGGGATTTTTCCAAAGAATACAGTGTTTCTGATTTGAAGGGGTACAGGAACCCCAATGTTTATAGCAACATTATCAACAATAACCAAATTATGGAAAGAACCCAAATGTCCATCAAATGATAAATGGAGAAAGAAGATGTGGTACATATACGCAATGGAATACTCAGTGATGAAAATGAATGAAATCATGTCATTTGCAAAAACGTGGATAGAACTGGAACGTATTATGCTAAGCAAAATAAGTCAGTCAGAGAAAGACAGATATATAATTTCACTCATATGTGGAAATTCAGAAATTTAACAGATGACAATAGGGAAAGGGAAGGAAAAATAAGATACAAACACAGAGCGAGGCAAACCATAAGATACTCTAAAATACAGTGAACAATCTGAGAGTTGATGGTGGTAGGGGTTGAGGAGGGAGGGATAATGGGTGATAAGCAATGAGGAGGTCACTTGTTGGGATGAGCACTTGGTGTTGTATGTAAGTGAAGAATCATGGGATCTACTCCTAAAGCCAAGACTACTCTGTATGTTAGCTAATTTGACAATAAATAAAAAAGAGAGAAAGAAGAAAGAAAGGAAGGAAGGAAGGAAGGAAGGAAGGAAGGAAGAAAGAGAAAAGCTGCAAGCATCACAATTCCAGTTTTCAAGTAATATTTCAAAGCTGAAATAATAAAAATAGTATGGTCCTGGTACAAAAAAAGACACATAGATCAATGAAACAGAAAAGAAACCCAGAAATAAACCTACAGTTGTATTATCAATTAATTTTGACAAAGGAGGCAATAATGTGAGGGGGGCAAAAGACAGTCTCTTCAACAAATGGTGTTGGGAAAACTGGACAGCAACTTGCAAATGAATGAAAGTGGAACACTTTGTTTCACCATACACATGTGTGACATAAAACCATAAAACCCCCAATAAAACTAGAAGACAACCTATTTGATTGGGAGAAGATATTCGCAAAAGACATATATGATAAAAGGTTAATACCCAAAATATAAAAAGAACTTATACAACTCAACATCAAAAAAAATCCAATTAATAATGGGCAAAAGAAGTGAACCTGTATTTCTGCAAAGAAAACATTAGATGGCCAACAGACACACGAAAAGAAACTCAACATCACTTATCATCTGGGAAGTGCAAATCAAAACCACAGTGAGATATCACTTCATACCTGTCAGAATTGCTAAAATCAAAATACAAGAAAAAAGTTTTGGAGAGGATGTGGAGAAAATGGAACACTTGTATACTTTTGATGGGGTTTCAAAGTGGTGTAGCCACTGTGCAAGTCAGTATGGAAGTTCCTCAAAGAATATGAAAACCCAAAGAATACGAAAACACTAACTCAAAAAGGTATATGTACCCTTATATTTTTAGCAGCTTTATTTACAATAGCTAAATTATGGAAACATCCCAAGTGTATATTGATAGATGCATGAATAAATAAGATGTGGTGTGTGTGTGCGTGTGTGTGTGTGTGTGTGTATAATCCATTCATATAAATGAATGAAATCTTGCCATTTGCAACATCATGGATGGAGCTAGACAATATAATGCCAAGTGAATAAAGTCAGTCAGAGAAAGACTAGTAACATGATTTCACTCATATGTGGAATTTAAGAAGGTAAACAAATGAACAAAGGTTGGGGGAAGGGGGAGGCAAATGAAGATACAGACTCTTAAAAATAGAAAACAATCAGATGGTTTACCAAAAGGTAAATGGGTGGGGGAATGGGAGTAATAGGTGAAGGTTAAGGTTAAGGCTACACTTATCTTGATGAGCACTTAGTAATATGTGGAATTTTGAATTTGTATATTGTTCAACTGAAACTAATATAACTATATCTTAGCTACACTGAAAATATAATTACATTTGAAAATTAAAAAATAGAAAAATAAAAATAAACAATTAAAATATGTATTAATAAACAGAGCTCACTTAGCAAAGCTATTATCATAGTCGAGGGAGGAAATTATGGGTTCCTGAATTTGGAAAATGACAGAATGGAAAGGAAAAAAAATAAGAAATGTGGAATTTTAATCTTCAGGGCTTTGATACAGAAGGGATAAAGAGAAAAATATGTAAAATTCCTCTCATCATTTTACCTCAGATGGTTAAATTTAAAGCATTAAGTGCAATAAAAAGCAAGGAAAATGAAACCAGTTTTATTTCAGCTTGAGAAGTAAATATCAAAGTCCATTTTAGGCCCTGAATTTGATGTATATGGGAAATATTTACAAGTAGATTTCTAACATTCATTTGAAAACTTGGGTTTTGAAGGTAAGACAGTACTTATGGCTGGCAATGTAGGTTTGACAACCATACAATTATACACAGAGGATACAATTGAATAAACAGGATTGAACAATAATAATTATTATCAGAATCATTATTATTATTATTATTGAAGGAGAAGAAAAAAGATATAGGAAATAAATGTAAAACCGGTTGAAAGATTACAGTAGATTAAGAATAGAAAGTGAATACGGATCAATCTTTCATGTGGTTTCAAAGTAAAAGTAAGAAGAAAACAGCTGTAACCTGAAGGATAGTCATGGTAGGGAATTGTTAATTAGTTTAAGAATATTTATTTTGATATTTTAGAGGAATCTGACCAGTTCTGAAGGCTAAGAAATGTGTTAATGGAAAACAAAATAAACATATCTAAGCTCCTATGGTACTAATTTCTGGGGAATGACAGGAATGGAGAATGATGAAGTGGGAGATTGAGACTGGGTCAAACACTGGACAATTCATTTCTGAGACTGCCAAGTTGAAAAGAAATGTGAAGATAGAGATATTTGGAGATATGAGTGAGGGAAGTCACATAACTTCACACTAAAACAACTTGATCTTCCTAGTAACAGATTGTGGTAAAGCAAAGAGCACCTTTAGTGATAGTGAAGGTTTGGATAAAGTTGAGAGACTTAAAATTATGATAAAATATGGCTTTCATATTTAAAAATATTGGTGTTACAGGAGCTGTGAGTAATGTTGAGTTCTATAAGGTGGATGGGTATACAATTTGATGAAATAAAAAAATAAATATATGCTTTCAGAGGTGCTGAGGGATTTTGAGGCAGAAGTGATAGACATTGATTCTGTGAAAGGAGGCAATGAGAGGGAATAGGGTAGGGCAAATATCTGCTCTGGCTCAAACAAATTATTCAATATAAGTAAATAGATTATAATAGTTTCCTATTGGTTTAGGATATGTGATGAACATGCTAAAGAGCTTTAAACTGATGTGAGAGGAATCAGAATTAATTCCTTTTATTTGAACAGAGAGGAGTGGTTTGATCATCATAATATATAGATTTGTTGGAAGAAAAATAGGCTAAGAGGGAAGGTCAGTTAAGAGGTGATTTTAGTTGTCTTCCTCTGAACCAAAAACAGTTATAGAATTACATAGAAAGACACAGTTGACAATAACATTGTGAAGGAAAAATCAGTTTTTAAAAATGAAAATCTGCCATTTGCTTTTTTGTTTTTGTTTTTTTATTTTTAATATTAAATTTATTGTTAAATTGGTTTCCATACAACACCCAGGGCTCATTCCAACAGGTGTCCTCCTCAGTGCCCATTCTGCCATTTGTAATGGCATGGATGGAACTAGAAAGTATAATGCTAAGTATAATAACCCAGTCAGAAAAAGACAAATACCATATGCTTTCGCTCATATGTGGAATTTAAGAAACAAAACAAATGAGCAAAATGGGAAAAAGAGAGAGAGACAGAGAGAGAGAAACCAAGAAACAGACTTAAATATAGACAACAAACTGCTGTTTACCAAAACGGAGGTGAGTGGGGGATGGGTTAAAATACATTGGAGATTAAGGAATGCACTTGTACTCATGAGCACAGGGTGATATTTGGAATTGTTGAGTCACTATATTGTACACCTGAACTTAATATAACACTGTATGTTAACTAACTGGAATTAAAATAAAAACATTAAAAATCAGTCTTTTAAAACTTACTATATTAAAGAAAAATGACAATTGCCATACTATACATATATTTTAAATAATTTCACCAAACCATACATAAAGTGAAAGAACTTTATAGTGATAAATTTTATAATCTATTTTCTGAATGTTAGTATTTAATAATATGAAGCTGACATTGAAATTTGTTAGAGACAATGATACATGTTAGTTTTTTAAATTTAACTTGTGAGAAATAATTGCCACTTCACACATAATTTCAATTTATCAACCCTCATGGATTTAGATTTATCAAAATTAATTAGAGGAGACACTTAAAATTCTAATGCAATAAAAATGAATTTAAAGTTTGAAAAATATAGAAAAATGTTATACTTAAATTTATCTCCATCCTTGCCCCCACTAATTCCTGCTTTGAACATTGTCATAACTTCAAAAACATCTGTAATCAATATGATTACTCATTCTATTTTTTCCTTAATAAAGAATACATTTATTATTATTCATGACTTAAATACATTAGGTAGACGCTATAGCTATGCCCACATGAACTTTAGAAGGAATTATTTCCACTATTGTCTCAAAATAAATATTTTTTATGTTTTATTTTATTTATTTATGAGAGAGACAGAGAGAGAGAGAGAGAGAAAGAGACAGAGTGCAAGCAAGGGAGGAGCAGAGAGGGAGACACAGAATCTGAAGTAGGCTCCAGGCTACTCGAACCCACAATGGTGAGGTCAAGACCTGAACCGTAGTCGGACACTTAACTGACTGAGCCACCCAGGCACCCCTCAAAGTGGATATTTATATTGCATATTGCATTATATAATTCAGTTTGAAAAATCCTAGGAAATTGTAAAATCAGGATACTAGGAGAGTTTTTAATTAATTTTTCAGTACACCCCTGCTTCAGCACAAAACTGGTCCTAAATCATGATAACTATTTTATTTCTGCAGTAGAAAGTTTTTCCTTCTTTATAAGCTGAGGGTCACCTACTGCATGATAAACATTTTTTTTTCATTCTGGTGGCATCAGCAACAGGCTTCATTTACTTGAAGTTTGTTTCTAGTGATATTTGACACAGGGAGGTGTCAAATATTATGGCCAAAAATATTCTTGACCAAAACAAAGCACCATTAATCAACTTTCTAAAAATAGAGTTTGGAGCATCTACCTTGATACTTCTTTAAAATATTTGATTCAATGTTCATAGACAATGTGCCCTTAACACTAATTATAATAACTCTTCCTCCTTTTTTGAATTGAGAGCAGAGAGAAAAGATCACTTCAAATGCTGATATAAGCAACAAACAGTGAAGGTGCACACTTGCCTATATTTTAATGTTTAACCAAATCAAACTTGCAGGATAATTAATCTGATACCCATATAATGCATGTTTTGTGTGTGTGTATGTGTGTGTGTGACATGAAAATTTGTTAAAAGTTAAATATGTTGCACTATGACGGACATTCATTTTTTATTCAAAAAGCAAAACTGAATTGTTTTAAAAAAAACTTTTTTAAAGATATTTCATGTGAATAGCTTCTGAATGTTATAAAGATTTTTCACATATAAAATGATGGCTGTGGAAAGTTCTGTCTTCAGTATTTGATATTAACAGATTTTTTTGATATTAGGGATAATTTAGTTACAATATTTTCATTACACTTATGCTCACAAACGTTAAAAGACAAATAACTTGCATGTAATTCACTAATGGCTGGGTCAACTATAAACTCCTGTCAAATGTCCATTTCATTAATTCTCTCGCTCCTTTAAGTTTCTTCTTGAAAGAACAGATGCACCCAGTTCCCGATAATCTCCCCAAGATTCATGGTGCTAGAGGTAGTCCCAGAGATTAGAACTCTTGCCCATGATTTTGGAGAATTTTCTCCTTGAGAATTGACACTACTATATTCCTGCTGCTAGTAGGAATATCTGACCCAAACCAAGTTAAGTTCCATGAGTTGCTCCATTGTTATATTTCCACGTTCCTGTCCTATTGCAGCTTTTAGACTGCAATAAGGTAGGCTTAATCACCATACATTTTTTGCAAATATATTATTTATGAGATAAATTTTAACCATAATCTTTTTTAGTATATTGCCTTTTGGAAATCACTATCATACACTCGTAGAAATTAAAAAAAATCTATATTACCAAACTTTAATTCTAAGAAATGGAAACTTTCTGATCTCTTTGCATTCATATTTTGATATCTCTTTCTTGAATATGTAAAGGTGGAATGATCTAATTGTCTGAACTGAATGATGGTCAACTGGCATAAATAAATTATATGGGCAAGAAGAGAAAAACAAATTTATAATTAGTATTTAAAATTAATATTTAAACATATTTTACTTCTAATTGGCTTCTTTGTTTTATACCAAGGAAAAAAAATAATTTTCTTTTTAAAAGTGCAGATAATATTTTATTTTATTCTTTTTATATATTTTTTCTTCCAAGATTTTATTTAAATTCAAATTAGTTAACATAGAGTGTAGTGTTTGTTTCAGGAGAAAAATTGAGTGATTTATCACGGATATATATAACATCCAGTGCTCATCACAACAACTGCCCCCCTTAATGCTCATCACCCATTTAGCCCACCCACCTCCCCTCCAGTACCCTTTAGTTTGTTCTCAATAGATCAGATTCTCTTATGATTTGTCTCCCTGTATGTTTTTATATTATTTTATTTTTCCTTCCCTTCCTCTATATTCCTCTGTTTTGTTTCTCATATTCCATGTATGAGTGAAACAATGCAGCATTTTTATTTCCTTGGCTGACTTATTTCACTTAGCATGATACACTCTAGTTCTTTTTTTTTTTAATTTTTAACGTTTATTCATTTGTGAGAGACAGAGAGAACAGAGCATGAGCAAGGGAGGGGCAGAGAGAGACAGAATAAAAAACAGGCTTCAGGCTCTGAGCTGTCAGCACAGAACCTGACGTGGGCCTCGAACTTATTGATCGTGAGATCATGATCGGAGCCGAAGTTGGACACTCAACCAACTGAGCCACCGAGGTGCCCAAGATATACTCTAGTTCTATCCACATCATTGCAAATGGCAAAATTTCATTATTTTTGGTGGTTGAGTAATATTCCCACAACTTCTTTATGCATTCATCATCAATGGACATTTGGGCTCTTTCCATAATTTGGCTATTGTTCACCATGCTGCAAAAAAAATAAATAAATAAAATAGGGTAATGTGCCCCCTTTGAATCAATATTTTTGTAGCCTTTGGATAAATACCTAGTAGAGCAATTTCTGGGTCATAGGGTAGTTCTATTTTATCATTTTGAGGAACCTCCACAATGTTTTCCAGAGTGGCTTCACCGGTTTGCATTTCCACCAACACTTTAAGAAGGTTTCCCTTTTTTCACATCCTTGCCAACATCTGTTGTTTCCTGAGTTGTTAATTTTAGCCATTCTTACAGGTGTGAGGTGATATCTCATTAGTTCCCATTTGTATTTTCTGAGGATAGGTGATGTCGAGCAGTTTTTCATTTGTCTGTTCATCATTTGTATGTTTTCTTTGGAGAAATGTCTGTTCATGTCTTCTGCCCATTTCTTAACTGGATTATTTATTTTTGGGATGTTGAATTTGGTAAGTCCTTATAGATTTTGGATACTAGCCCTTTAGCCAATATGTCATTTGCAAATATCTTCTCCCATTCTGTAGATTGCCTTTTGGTTTGGTTGATTGGTTGCTTCCCTGAAAACTATAGAACAATTATGAAAGAAATTGCAGAAGACACAAAGAAATGGAAAAGCATTCCATACTCCTGGATTGGAAGAACAAATATTGTTAAAATGTGTATACTACCCGGGGCACCTGGGTGGCTCAGTCAGCTAAGCATCCGACTTCATCTCAGGTAATGATCTCATGGTTGGTGAGTTCGAGTCCCATGTCAGGCCCTGTGCTAACAGTTTAGAGCCTGGAGCCTGCTTCAGATTCTGTGTCTCCCTCTCTCTCCTCCCCTCCCATGTCCATGCTCTGTCTCTCTCTGTCTCTCAATAATAAATAAATGTTAAGTGTTTTTTTTTTAATGTGTATACTATCCAAACCAATCTACATTCAGTGCAATCCCTATTAAATTAATACCAGCATTTTTGGAAAACAGAACAGTGACATGCAGAAGAATGAAACTGGACAACTTTTGTATGCCATACACAAAAATAAGTTAAAAATGGATGAAAGAGGGGCACCTGGATGGCTCACTAGGTTAAACATCCGACTTCAGCTCAGGTCATGATATCATGTTTGGTGTGTTCAAGCCCTGCAAGGGGCTTTCTGTTGTCAGCATGGAGCCCGCTTAGGATCTTCTGTCCTTCTCTCTCTCTGTCCATCCCTCCTCTCAAAAATAAATAAACATTTAAAAAAAATAAATGGATGAAAGACCTAAATGTGATACAGGGAACCATCAAAATCCTAGTGAAGAACACAGGCAGTAACCTCTTTGACCTTGGCCATAGCATCTTACCTCTGGACACATTTCTGGAGGCAAGGGAAACAAAGCAAAAATGTACTATTGGAACTTCATCAGATAAAAATCTTTCTGCACAGATAATATTTTAAATTTATTTCTAATTATTGTCTAGCACAGAACTGGGAATCAAACAAGTGCTCAAATATATTTGTATGTTTTAAAAAAAATTTATAAGTTGTTTATGTTAACATAGGTCCAGAATTTCACCATGGTCTTTCATGGAGTCCTTAATTTTATTGATTTATTGAATATTTCATAGATATTTATTAAGTGATCATTATTTACCAGCCACTTCTAGCTTCTAGAGATAAAAACACAAATGTCATACTGTTGTGACTTTAAATAAATCACAGTTTTGTATTGAAGACAGCCAAGGAAATAAAAAATATAAGAGGTATATAAACTCGATGAAAGCTGTCATCAGTTCAGTTTATTAATGTATCTTCAACACCTAGCATACTGTCTGCTATAGCGTAGTTGTTACATAAACATTTATTTACTGTTTTATTGATAAGTACTATAAAAGACCAACAATTCTCACAGAATTATAATTAAGTTTGAAGCATGTCACCAATAAAATGTAACTTCTAAGCTATCAATATTTGCAAAATATTTCCTTCATTTTTTAAAATTAAAGTGTTTAATCTTATACTAATATAATTCCCACCTACCTGAATTCTGAAGTATTTAGAAAAGCTGTTCGGTAGAGAATACAATCTGCTGAAGTGAGATTTTCTCTGAGTTCTGCTTCTAATTCTTATTAAAATGTAACCATATTATATAATTCCACTACTAGATATTATCTAAATAAAACAAAAATGTTAATTTAAAAAAAATATATACATCCCTATGTTTATTGCAAACATATATATACCCTTACGTTTGTTGCAGAATTGTATATAATAGCCAAGATATGAAAACAACTCAAGTATCCATTGATAGATGAATGGATGAAGAAATTGTGGTATATACACACATTTGTATACACACATATATACATACATAAATATTACTCATCCATAACAAGGAATGAAATATTGTCATTTATATAATTTATATGCAAATGTATGTCACAAATGGCAAGATTCCATTATTTTGTATGGGAGAGTAATATTTATATATATGAATTTACACATGTAAGTATATGTGTATATACATATGTGTGTGTATAAACACACATACATATATTTATGTATAAATATATATATGATTATTATTCAACAATTATAAATGCAATTTTGCTATTTGTGACAAGGATAGCCCTAAGGGTATTTTTTTCATAGGTTTTTATTTTTTTTTTAATTTTTTTTTCAACGTTTATTTTTGGGACAGAGAGAGACAGAGCATGAACGGGGGAGGGGCAGAGAGAGAGGGAGCCACAGAATCGGAAACAGCCTCCAGGCTCTGAGCCATCAGCCCAGAGCCCGACTTGTGGCTCGAACTCAGGGACCGCGAGATCGTGACCTGGCTGAAGTCGGACGCTTAACCGACTGCGCCACCCAGGCGCCCCTTTCATAGGTTTTTAAACTATTCTTTATTGTAATTAGTTTTATACTTGGTCATATAGTATTTACTTAACTTCACAATCAATAATTATTTAAATATAAAATTTTTATAAAACAATAGTGTTAGTATGCAATAAGTTTATGACTGCACATAAATGAAAATAATTGTGTAAATGAACCTGAGTATGGTCTTTTCTCAGATCCTTGTTATTTTCATTTGATCAAAGTTCTTCCACAGCAACCAAGATTCTCTAATACTTTGAAAATTAATGTTAAAAATTGATAGGAGCAATATATGTAATTTTACTTTACCTTTGATGAAAGTGCTATGCCCATGTGTTTTATTTTTGGAGACATGCTTGCAAATAACAAATTAAACCTCCTATTTTCTGGCCATTTAGAAACAAAACACTAAAATTTATCAAAGTAACTCAGGGAAAATATTAAGAATTCCTTTTTTACAAAATTCTATTTATTTATTTTGATGGGGAGGAGGGGCAGAGAGAGAGAGAGAGAATCCCACGCCAGCTCCACACATCATCACAGAGCCCAACATGGGGCTTGATCTCAGGAACAATGACCTGAGCCAAAACCAGGAGTCTGGAGCTTAACCAAATGAGACATCCAGGGATCCCTTAAGGATTCTAAATGTAGGTAATTAAAACTGTTTGTGTGTTTGCTTATATTTTAAAAGTTTTTATTTAAATTCCAGTTATTTAACATACAGAGTAATATTAGTATCAGATGTAAAATGTAATGATTCAACACTTCCATTCAACATCTGGTACTCATCACAAGTGCACTCCATAATCCCCATCACCAATCCCATCACTGCATATGAGTTTAATTATATGGTATTTGTCTTTCTCTGACTGATTTATTTCACATAGTGTAATACTATCTGTCATCCACGTCATTGCAAATGGCAAGATTTTATTTTTTTATGGATGAGTAATACTCCATTGTGTGTGTATATCTATCTATCTATCATCTATCTATATGTATATATAAATCACAACTTCTTTATCCATTCATCAGTGGATGGACTTTTGGAGTACATCCATAATTTGACTATTGTTGTTAATGCTGCTATAAACATTGAGGTGCATGTATCACTTTCAATTAGCATTTGTGTATTCTTTGGGTAAATATAAAGTAGTTCAATTGCTGAATTTTAAGGCAGTAATATTTTAAGATTTTAAGGAACCTCCCTAGTATTTTCCAGAAAGGCTTCACCAGTTTGCATGCCCACCAACAGTGCAAGAAGGTATTTTTTCTTCACATCCTCACCAACACCTGTTCTTGTGTTGTGGATTTTAGCCATTCTGGCAGTTATCTCATTGTAGTTTTGATTAGCATTTCCCGATAGTAATTGATGTTGAGCATCTTTTCAGATGTCTGTTGACCATCTGCATGTTTTCTTTAGAAAACTTTCTATGCATGTCTTCTGCCTATTTTTTAATGGAAGTATTTGTTGTGTGTGTGTATGTGTGTGTTGAATTTTATAAGTTCTTTACATATTTTGGAAACTGACCCTTTATGACACGTCATTTTCAAATTCTTTCTCCAATTCCGTAGGTTGCCTTTTAGTTTTGTTGATTGTTTCCTTCTCTGTGAAGAAGTATTTTATTTTGATGTAATCCCAATAGTTTTTTACTTTTGTGTCCCTTCCCTCAGGAGACATCTAGAAAAAAGATGCTGTGGCTGATATTAAAGAAGTTATTGCCTGTGTTCTGTTCTAGGATTTTTATGGTTTCCTGGCTCAGATTGAGGTATGTAATCCATTTTGAATTTATTTTTGTATATGGTATAAGAGAGTGGTCAACTTTCATTCTTTTGCATGCTGCTGTCCAGTTTTCCCAACACCGCTTGTTGAAGAGACTTTTTCATCCATTGGATATTATTTTGTGCTTTGTGGAAGAATAATTGACCATAGAGTTGTGGGCTCATTTCTGGGTTCTCTATTGTGTTCCATTACTCTATGCATCTATTTTTGTGCCAGTACCATACTGTTTTGATTGCTACAGATTTGTAATATAACTTGGAGTCTGGAATTGGGATGCCTCTAGATTTGCTTTTCGCTTTCAATGTTGCTTTAACTATTCAGGGTCTTTTGTAGTTCTGTACACATTTTAATATTATTTGTTCTAACTATGAAAAATGCTGTTGGTATTTTGATAAGATTTTATTAAATTTATTATCAGTGGGCATGCAAACTGATGTAGATTTCTTTGGTTAGTATAGACATATTAACAAGTGTTATTTATTTGGTTAGTATAGACATATTATCAAGTGTTGTTCTTCCAATCCATGAGTATAGGCTATCTTTTCATTTGTTTGTGTCATCTTCAGTTTCTTTCATCAGTGTTTTATAGCCTTCAGAGGACACGTTTTTCACCTCTTTGGTTATGCTTATTCCTAGTTATGTTAACGTTTTTGGTGCAATTGTAAATGGGTTTGATACCTAAAATTCTCTTTCTGCGTTTTCATTACTAGTGTATTAGTGCCATAGTAGCAATTGAATTTGTATCCTGAATACTTAATGAATTTATGAGTTCTAGAAGTTTTTAGTAATATATTTTGTGTTTTCTATATAGAGTGTCATGTGATCTAAAAATACTCAAAGTTTTACTTCTTCCTCACCAATATGGATGCATTTCACTTCTTTTTTGTTGTCTTACTGCTAAGGCTAAGACTTTCATTACCATCTTGAATAGAAGTGGTGAGATTGGAGATCCATGTCTTGTTCCTGACAACAAAGAAAATGCTCTTAGTTTTTTTCCCCGTTGAGGATTATATTAGCTGTGCGATTTTCATATCTAGCCCTTATCATGTTGAAATATGTTCCATCTTAACCTACTTAGTTAGAGTTTTTTTATCATGAATGGATATTATACTTTATCATATGCTTCTTCTGAATTTATTGAAATGATCATATGGCTCTTATTCTTTCTTTTATTAAGGTGATATAACACATTCATTGATTTGTGAATATTGAACCACTTTTACAACCCAAGAAAAAAATCCCACTTAGTTATGTTGAATGATTTTTAAGTATTGTTGGATTTGTCTTGCTAGTGTTTTGTTGAGGAATTTTGCATCTTTGTTTATAAGAGATATTGGGCTGTAGTTCTCTTTTTTAGTGGTGTTTATCTGGTTTTGTTATCAGGGTAATGCTGGTTTAATAGAATGAATTTGGAGGTTTTCTTTCTTTTCCATTTTTTGAATACTTTGAAAAGAATAAGTTTTTTTTTAAAGAATAAGGATTAACTATTGTTTAAAAGTTTAGTAGAATTTGCCCGTGAATTTGCATGGTTGTGGGCTTTTGTTTGCTTGGAGGTTTTTGATTACTGATATCATTTCATTGGACGTTACCAATTTTTAAAAGTTTTATATTTCTGCCTGCTTCAATTTTGGTAATTTATATATGTCTAAGAATTTACTCATTTCTTCTATGTTGTCCAATTTATTGGCCTATAGGTTTTTATAATATTCTCTTATAATTGTTTGTATTTCTGTGGCGTTGTTTGTGATTTATTTATTTGGGTACCTTATCTTTTCTTTTTGATAAGTCTAGCCAGTTTATCAATTTTATTAAGTTTTTCAAAGAACCAGTTTCTGGTTTCATTGATCTGTTTTTTTTGGGGGGGGGTATTTTATGTTTATTAGTTGTTTTTTTTTTAGATTCTATGTCATTTATTTCTGCTGTAATATTTATTATTTCTTTCCTTCCGCTGACTTTAGGTTCCATTGCTATGCTTTTTCTAGCTAACTAATGGGTAAGTTTAGGTTTTTTTAAGTTTATATATATTTTGAGCATGAGGGAGGCAAAGAGAGCAAGCAGAGGAAAGGAAGAGACAGGGGGAGTTAGAATCCCAAGCAGGCTCTGGGCTGCCAGTGCAGAGCCCTATGTGGGGCCCAAACTCACAAACCAGGAGATCATGACCTGAGCCAAAACTGAGAGTCAGACAACCACCAGGTGCCCCAATTTAGATTTTGTATTTGATATTTTTCTTGCTTCTTAAGATAGAACTGTATTGTTATATCCTTTCCTCTTAGGATCTCTTTTGCTGAATCCCAAAGGTTTTCTCATGACCACTAACCAGACCTGCAAGGAATATTAAAGAAGATGCTTTGAGTGGAAAGGAAAGACCCAAAGTGACAAAGATAAGAAAGGAACAAAGAAAATCTCCAGAAACAATGACAAAACAAGTAATAAAATCACACTAAATATATATCTATTAATAATTACTCTGAACAAAAGGAATAAATGTTCCTTTCATAGGTGTAGGTTGTCAACATGGATAAAATAACAAAACCCATCTACAGGCTGTTTACAAGATTCATTTTAGATCTAAAGATGTCTGCAGATTGAAAGTGAGTGTACATAGAAATATTCGTCATGCAAATGGATGTCAATAGAAAGCCAGAGTAGCAATATTTATATAAGACAAACTAGACTTCAAACCAAACACTTTAACAAGAGAAAGAGAAGAGCATTATATCATATTAAATGGGACAATCCAAACAGATGTAACATTCTAAATATTAATGCACCCATCATGAGCACACCCAAATATATAAAACAATAATAACAAATGTAGAGGAACTCATTGATAATAGTACAATAATAGTAGAGAATTTTAACACCCCACTTACATCTAAGCAGAAAATCAAAAAGAAAGCAGTGGCTTTGCATGACACTCTAG
This sequence comes from Acinonyx jubatus, assembly GCF_027475565.1. Taxonomy (NCBI): domain Eukaryota; kingdom Metazoa; phylum Chordata; class Mammalia; order Carnivora; family Felidae; genus Acinonyx; species Acinonyx jubatus. The sequence continues at coordinate 65,221,190 of NC_069389.1, forward strand.
ACCAGATGTATTTAACAGATACATTCAGAACATTCTGTCCTAAAGAAGCAGAATACACATTCTTTTCAAGTGCACATGTAAGATTCTTCAAAATGAATCACATATTAGGTATCAAAACAGGGTTCAATAAACACAAAAAATATTGAAGTCATTCTATGAATATTTTCTGACTACAACACTTTGAAACTTGAGGGGAAAAAAAGAAGAAAAAATATGGAAAGACCACAAATACATGGAGGTTAAATGACATGCTACTAACCATTCAATGGGTCTACCAGGAAATCAAAGAATAAATGAAGAAATAATACATGAAAACTAGTGGAATTAAAAAAAAATCCAAAACCTTTGGGATGCAACAAAAAGCGGTCCTAAAAGGGAAGAGAAGTATATAGCAACACAAGCCTACATTAAGAAGCAAGAAATATTTCAAAAAAAAAATCTAACCTTACACCTAAAGAAACTAAAGAAATAACAACAAAGTCTAAAGTTAATAAAGTTTGGAAAAGAAATAAATGATACAGAAACTAAAAAGCAGTAGAGCAGATCAATGACACCAGGAGTGGTTTCATTGAAAAACTTCATAAAATTGATAAGCCCCTAGCCAGACTCATCAAAAAGGAAAGAGAAAGAACCACATAAATGAAATCACATGGAGAGAGAAGAAATAACAAAGAACATCACAGAAATATAAACAATTATGAGAGAATATTATTTAAAATTTAGAGGCCAACAAATTAAGCAAACTAAATGGACAAATTCCTAGGAATGTATGAGCTACCAAAAACTGAAACAATAAGAAAGAGAACACTTGAACACACTAATAACCATCAAAGATATTGAAACAATAATCAAATATCTACCAAAAAAGAAAAGTCCAGGGCCAGATAGCTTCACAGGCAAGTTTCTCAAACATATAAAGAAGCATTAATACCTATACTTCTCAAACTAATCCAAAAAAATAGAAAAGGAAGGAACACTTCCAAAGTCATTCTATGATGCCAGTATTATCCTTATACCAAAGCCAAAGACACCATTAAAAAAAGAAAACAACAGGGGCGCCTGGGTGGCTTAGTTGCTTGAGCGTCTGACTTCGGCTCACGTCATGATCTCGCAGTTTGTGAGTTCTAGCCCCACGTTGGGCTCTGTGCTGACAGCTCAGAGCCTGGAGCCTGCTTCGGATTCTGTGTCTCCTCTCTCTGCCCCTTCACCACTTGTGCTTTGTCTCTCCCTATCAAAAATAAAGAAAATATAAAAAAAGAAAAAAGAAACCTACAGGGCAATATCCGTGGTGATCAAAGATGCAAAAATTGTCCGTAAAATACTAGCAAACTAAATCCAAGTGAATTAAAATAATCACTCGCCATGACAATGTGGGATATATTCCTGTGCTGCAAAGGTGATTCAACATTGAAAAATCAATGTGATACACCATGCTAATAAACGAAAGCATAAGAAACATGTAATCTTTTCGATAGATGCAGAAAATGCACTTGACAAAGTACAACATCCATTCATGATAAAAACCCTCAGCAAAGCAGGCTAAGATGGAACAAGCCTCAACATAGTAAAGGCCATATATGAAAAACCCACAACTAATCCATTCTCAACAGGGAAAATACTGAGAAATTTTCCACTATGATCAGGAAGAAGACAGGGATGTCTAAACTCCCTACTGTTATTTAACCCAGTATTGAAGTCATAGCCACATTTTAGAAAACAAAAATAAAAAAAATTATCCAAATTAAAGAGTAAGAAGTAAAATTTCATTATTTGTAGACGGCATGATAGTATGTTTAGAAAACCTGAAACATTCCACCAAAAAACTACCAAAACTGATACATAAAGTCAGTAATGTTGGAGGGCATAAAATCAATGTACAGAAATATATTTCATTACAATACAGACATATTTAAGCACCAGAAGGAGAAATAAAGGAATTAATCCCACTTCCAATAACATCAAAAACAATGAGATACCAGGAATAAATCTAATCAAAGAAGTAAAAATATGTACTCTGAAAACTATAAAACACTGATTAAAGAAATTGAAGATGACACTAAGAAATGGAAAGACATTCCATGATCATGGATTGGAAGAACAATTATTCTTAAAATGTCTACAGTACCCTAAGCAATATACATATTTAATGCACTCCATATGAAAATACCAACAGTATTTTTCACAGAATGAGATGAAACAGTCCTAAAGTTTGTATGGAACCACAAAAGAATCCGAGTAGTCAAAGCAACCCTAACAAAGAAAAGCAGAGATGGAGGCATCCCAATTCCAGATTTCAAGTTATATTACAAAGCTATAGTGATCAAGACAGCATGGTACTGGCACAAAAATAGACACATAGATGAATGGAATAGAATAGAGAACCCAGAAATGAACCCACAAGTATATGGTCAATTAATCTTTGACACAGCAGGAAAGAATATCCAATGGAAAAACAACAGTCTCTGCAACAAATGGTGTTGAAAAAACTAGACAGCAAGATGCAAAAAATGAAACTGGATAACTTTCTTACACCATTCACAAAAATAAATTCAAAATGGGTGAAAAATCTAAATGTGAGACAGAAACCATCAAAATCCCAGAGGATAACACAGGAAGTAATCTCTTTGACATCAGCCGTAGCAAATTTTTGCTACATATGTCTCCTGAGGCAAGGGAAACAAAAGTGAAAATAAATTATTGGGACTACATCAAAATGAAATACTTCTGCACAGAGAAGGGAAACACTCAACAAAACTAAAAGGCAGCCTACAGAATGGGAGAATATATTTGCAAATGGCATATATGATAAGTAGTTAGTATACAAAATCCATAAAGAACCTATTCAACTCAACAACCAAAATACAAATAATATTTTTAAAAATGAGCAGATTTGAATAGACTTTTTCCAAAGAAGGCACAGATGGCCAACACATAAAAATCTGCTCAGCATTACTCCTCATCAGAGAGATAAAAACCCGAACTACGATGAAATATCACCTCACACCTGTTAAAATGCCTGACATCAGCAACACAAGAATAACAGGTATTGGTGAAGTTGTGCAGAAACATGAACTCTCTTCCACTGTTGGTGGGAATGCAAACTGGTACAGCCACTGTGGAAAAAGGTATGGAGGCTCCTCAATAAGTTAAAAATAGAACTACCCTATGTTCTAGAAATTGCGCTACTGTGTATTTACCCTAAGGATACAAAAATACAAATGCAAAGGGACATATGCATCCTGATATTCATAGCAGCATTATCAAACATAGCTTATTTTTTGAAAGATCTCAAATTTCCATTGACGGATGGATAAAAAGAGGTGAATATATATATATATATATATATATATATATATATATATATGGAATTTAAGAAACAAAACAAATGATCATAGGGGGAAAATGGTAGAAGCCAACCAAGAAAATGACTCAACTATAGAAAACAAATTGGTGGTTGCCACAGGGAAGTCATTGAGGAGATTGGCTAAACAGGTGATAGGGATTAAGGAGTGTACTTGATGTGATGAGCACCTATTGTGGTATGAAAGTGTTGAATCACTAAATTGTATGCCTGAAACTAATATTGCACTGTATGTTAGCTAAGTGGAGTTTAAATAAAAAGTTATAAAAAATAAATACAGAAGTAAAACAGAAAATATAAGAATATAAAAGCAATTTCTTACTCAAAAGAATTAAATAATTATTGATAGACATGCATTTATTGCCATTTTTTTTTTTTAGTTTTGTGGTTGTTTCTGGAGATTTTCTCTGACCTTCTCTTTCTCTCATGTTTTGTTGATTTTCTTTAGCTATATATTTGGGTTTCTTTCTTTTTATTATTTGCATCTGTATTAGTGGTTTTGACATATGCATATCTTTAGGTTTGTATACAACCTCTTTTGCAAATAGCAGTCTATATTAAGTTGATGGTCATTCAAATTTTAATCATTGTTTCTTCTCCCCACGTTTTATGTATCTGTGATTATATTTCATATCTTTTTTTCATGATTTCCTTGACTGATTTTTACAGAAGTATTCATTTTTACTGCTTTTATGTTTCCTGTCTTTATAGTGCCAACTTTGATCTCTCCTTTCCACTCTAAGTTTCCCCTTTAATATTTCTTGCAGGAGTGGTTTTGTGGTTATGAATTAACTTGGTTTTTGTTTTCTGGGAAACTCTTTATCTCTCCTTTTATTCTGAATGATACCCTTGTTACATAAATATTCCTGAATGATGATTTTTTCCCATTCATCACTTTGAATATATCATGCTACTCCCTTCTGGCTTGCCAAGTTTCTGTGGAGAAATCTCCAGCTAGCGTTAGGAGCTTTCTTTTGTAAGTTAAAGATTTCTTTTGTCTTGGTGCTTTGAAGACTTTTTCTTTTCCAGTATATTGTACAAATTTAATTGCAATATATCTTAGCATTGGTCTGCTTTTGTTGATTTTGTGTGAGTTCTCTGTGCCTCCTTGACTTGCGTTTCTTTCCCAAGATTAGGGAAATTATTAGCTATTATTTCTTCAAATAAATTGTACCCTTTTCTCCCTCTTCTTCTGGAACTCATATAATTCAAATTGTATTGTTTGTTACAGTCACTGAGTTCCCTAAGTCTTTCTTGTGTTACATAATACTGCTTTCTCTCTTGTTGAGCTTCATTACTTTCCTTTATTTTGTCTTGTAGATCACTAATTCATTCATCTGCTTCTTCCAGCTTCTTGTTCATTGCATTAAGGCTGTTTCCTATCTTCTTTATTGCACTCATCTCTGATTGATACTTTTTTTATATCTTTTATCTCTGTTGGAAGGGTCTTGTTGATGTCTTCTATTCTTTTCTCAACCCCAGTGTGTATCTTTATCATCTTTGTTTTAAATTCCCCATCAGGCATGTTACTTGTATTTATTTCATTTTGATCTCTGGCAGTGGACTTATAATTTTCTTTCCCTTGGGACTAATTCTTCTGTCTTCCCATTTTGTCTAAATCTCTACCTTCTTCTTTGTGCTAGAAAAGCCAGCTATGTACCCAGTTCATGAAAGTAATGGACTTATGAGGTAGATGTCGTATCATGCCCATGGCCTAGCACTTAAGGAAGTACCTCCAGGGTGTGCTGTGTGCACTCTACTGTTGTGTTCTGGTTTCTCTCTCCTTCGTGCCAACTATCTCGAGAGACTTTCCTTGCCTGCTGTGGACAGTGTGATCCCTGGCCTGAATGTGACAAGTTTTAACTAGGTGTGCTCTGGTACTCCTGTGAAATGAAACATGTCATCACCTCCATAAGGACTGAGGCACTGCAAAAGTCTCTGGTTTATAGACATGGTGTGAGCTTGGGATTTTTGCTGGTCTTCTCTTGGAAGGACCTACCCCACTAGAAATGAGGTGAGTGTAACTGATAAGGGTAGTCACACCAGAGCCCAAGGGGTGGGGCTTAATATGAGCAAGTTAGGCAGATGGTTTCCTTCTTTACTGCTTCCCACGGGTGGCTCTGTGTTTATACTGTTATGAGAGGTAAATGGCCTGTGCCATCTCCTTTGTTCCTGGAGAGGTAACTCAGTGAATGCTACCTATCAAGGACACTTTCTGAAAAGTGCAAATAATCTACCCACTGTGTAGCCCAGGCTCTATTTTCAGGCTGTCTTCCCCCAGGTTGTTTGCCTGCCTTCTCTGTAGTAGCAGCCCTGATGCCCTCTAGGCTTTATCTCAGCCAAACCTGTGGACCTTTAAAACTTCAGGCTTTAAACACCACTGGTTGCAAGAACTCACAAAATTCAGCTCCTCTCATTTTTGAAGCCAATGTCTTTGGAGAAATATTCTCCTTCTGTGTTCCCTTGTGTTCTCCTCTCTACTTCCTCCTTTTCCCGAACCACTGCTCTCTCTCCTCCACAGCAGCCATGGTCTGTTTCTCCCCTAAATAATGTCTCTGCACTTCTTACCTTATTCAATGTCCTCTTTTCTCCCTATAATTGTTGAGTTTGTTCTGTCAGACTTGAGGTCGAGTTTTGATGTATTTATGGTGATTTGATTATCATCTAGCTGTATTCATAGGACAAGGTGAGTCTAGGGTCCTCCTACACTGCTGTTATCTTCCTGTTCCTGAAACAAGTGTGTATTATGCTAAGCTAAATAAGTCAGACAGACAAAAAAGCATACTATATGATTTCACTTCTGTGTGGTGTCTAATGAAAACAAACACTCAAGAAAAAAAAAAAAAAGAAAAAAAACTCTTAAATACAGAGAACAACCTGATGAGTAGGGGTGGAAGTTGGGTGAAATAGGTGAAGAGAATTAAAAAGTACATACTCCTAGTTATAAATTAAATAAGTCATGAAGAAAAAAAGTACAATATAAGAAATGTTGTCATGGGGTGCCTGGCTGGCTCAGCCCACAGAGCATGTGACTCCTGATCTCACACTCGGGGTTATAAGTTTGAGTTTCACATTGGGTGTAGAGATTACTTAAAAATAAAATCTTAAAAAAATAAAAATAAAAAGAAGTATCCTCAGTAATATTTTAATAATGTGTGGTGACAGGTGGTGACTACACGTATTGGGGGGAGCACTGAATAATGTATAGATTTATTGAATCATTATATTGTGCACCTAAAATTAATATAAAATTATATGTCAACTATACTTCAATAATAAAGAATAATAAAGATAATGGGTTTATTTTATATACCTTAAGTAAGAGTGTTTAAAACTAATAAATACATGCTTTTCAAATTAAAAAAAGTGTTATTTTAGGGAAATTACCTAGTCTCTCTGAGCCTTAGTTCTCTCATCTGTAAAATAATTATAGTAATAGTACTATTTCATAGAAGTGCTGTATGGATTAAATTTTTAAAATACACAAAATATTTGTAACAGTCCTGGCATATACTAAGTGCCATATAAACATTAGATATTCTTATTAGTATATGTTTTTTCCCTCCAAATGAGAACAAAGGGCACATTCTCGATAGCTTCTTGGCAATTGTATATTATCCAACCTGTGTGGGCCTATCAGAATGGTTGTGTTATAATACTCTGTCATTTGATCATATCAGAAAAACAGATAAGAACAGCCATGACAGAACAGCAAAAAGATAATTTGAGAGCCTGTAGGAGTGGCATTTCAGGCCCTCACATATTCAGTAGCTGACAAACATAAATTACACAGGCTAATTTATTTCATTTTGGTCAGTTATCTATTAGCCAATCAATAGGCTTCCTGATTTCTTGTGGCTTTACCAAATATTGTTTTTTGTAGTCTGAATTAAATAGAAATTTTAAAAATATCTAAGTTTAAAAAATGTGTTTCTTAGAAAAAAGGTTAGATCCTTAGAATTTTATTTATACTTTCTTAATTCTTTTATCCTGTGTTATTGGGCTACAAGTCTTATTGGCATCCCACCTTTTAGTATTTGTCAGCATATTCCCTGACCCTTGCTGAAGAATTTTGTTAACTTGTACAGCTTGTAAATTGAATTTTGAAGATACTGTAGTTCCGTCACCAGTAATTTAACTAGCAGTGGGTAATAGAAAACTTTCATAAAAGGAAAATGTGTGTATTTCATATTTACTATCCAAACAAATTTTAGCTAAGGATATATTGTTTCATATGAATATACTGGCCTTTCTAGATAATATTTGAAATAAGCAAAAATACAAATTAACAATGTTTTCTGTTTTGCTTTTACAAGTTTGTAGAGCATGTTAAAAGAAGATTTGGTTTCACAATGTATATAACCTGAACAAATATGTCATTCTTTTTCTAGATATAGAAAGTATGCTTATTAAGATTTGCATATATGCATATATATCCTTGTGTGCAATGTTTAAACTTAGACATTTGTATCATTTATAAAAATCCACCACAGGTATGTGCCCACACACACAGACTTTTAACCTTAAAATAACAGCTGTTTTGAAGCTAATATAATTTTACTCATAGAAAATGTGTTCCATAAGAAAGCAATATTTCACAATCTAAAGGTTGGCTAAATGTTTTCTAGTGACATCTGCTTTGCTACTCTCTATATTTAAGTCTGTGTCTTGTCTGTGTTAATATATAATTCTGGTTTTTTTCCTGTATTTTTAGGATTTTAAAAAATAGACACTGGTGTTAAGATATAGATGATAGATATAGATATAGATATAGATATAGATATATAGATATAGACATAGATATAGATATAGATATTTTAAATATCTTTTTAGGCCTTCAGTTGAGTTTTAGCACATCAGTAGCCAAGCACAATAGGGACATAATAGGAACCACAAGGTGATTTCAAGTATGTTATTTCCTATTTAAAAGTTGATTTCTCAAATTACTATGCTATAACAAAGGTATTTTTCTATTTGAATCCACACTATGTGTGTATATTCATAGACTATTAGATAAATTCCGTGTGTGTGTGTGTGTGTGTGTGTGTGTGTAATCTGTAAAACATGGAAACTGACATCCACGGAGATATATTTTTAGCAACGCATAACATAGATGATTGACAGAACAAAGCATATGGAAATGAAGAAGAATCTAACCCACATTTAGATCTAAGAAAAAAATATTTGCCTCAAGGGAAAATATTAATTATTTTGTCTACATGCAAGATAAAAGTTTGGAAGACATATCCATCAAAAGGTATAAATAGCCTTTTGGAATAAATAGCAAAATAAAAAATTATTTGTAAATTGACAGTAAATTTGACAACACTGAGGGTGTAAACAAGTTATTTGGCATGAAAAGCACTTTGAAATCATAGCCTCTGTCAGGAAGCATCTGTGTGTAGATTTAGTTATCCGACAGAAATTTACATTTCTCAGAAATCTTTGTTAAATGCTAATGATTTCTTCACCTTCCTTAATTATTTTAATTGCTGCTTCAGAATGTTCCCTATAAATACTCAAAAGATGCAAAAATGCACAAAACCCTATTAAATTTCATCAATAATATAGACTTATTGTACTTTGGAATTGACAGAAAAACACCTACTAGAAGACAAATTGTTTAAGTAGATATACCAGGTTTATATTTCTGGTATTAAACATAGAAGACACATAAATCAAACAAAGATCCTTATAGGACTGGTTCCCAAGGCTGGACACTTACTGCCTACCTGCTTGTATTCACTAATCTTTGTCTTACAATGTTCAAGTTCTTCTTTCCAGTTTACCTCTTAACTCAGGCAAATGAAATCCATCTGAAACCTCCCTTCAGATGATGGCGACTGCCCTGACAAGACTTCTTGCAGTCCCAGACCACCTAGACTTTTTGAGCTAATCCCCCAACTCACACCTGGGCAGATGGTCCATGGAATGAGGTATAAAATGGCTTACCATTACTTTTATTATAATACTACAATCTCTGCCCAGGGAGGGGCCTCAGCCTCATTTACATAACATACAATATATCTTTAAGCATGTTTCTTTAAGGGGTATGCCCAACCTTTTGCCTACCTCTACTTATGATCAGGCTTCTCTAACTATTCATTGTAATCTTTAAAAAAAGGTACCCATTCACCTTATTTCAGGGAATCATGGCTTTTGGAAGCCATTCCCTGTAATCTTTTTATTTGTTGCAAATAAGTTTTCTCTGTGTGACAGTTCACCTGGTGCAGTTTCTATGACTCACCAAGGAGTAAATTCACATTAGATTGATTACACTAGGACAAATAAAATTGTTGTCTTTAAGGAGAACTCCTTACTAACCTGTATCTTTGGACATTTGTTAATATTTTGCAAGAAGCATTAAAATTAAAATTAAAATTAAAACTCAAAAATGAAAATAAAATCACCCAAGAGTCCGAATGTTTACAGACTACAATATTTTTCACTATCTTCAGTTACTGACAAAATTTTACAAAACTATTAAGGTAAATTAGTAGATGTGATAGAATGTAAAGAATACTATCACAGGGACTCAGGAGTCCTATCTTTGTCACTTACCCGCTATCAGTTAACTTCTCTGGTTCTCAGTCTCTTCATCTATAAAGAGGAAGACATTACATCATTCATTTTTGAAGTTTCTTCTTATCTTCTAATTTGAGGTTTCAAGTTATCTGGAATTTGAGTATTATTTATCAAAATCTCTTAGATTTAACTCACATATAAGCTGTCTTTTGACCAAAAATTATTTTACTTTGTTTTTTCAAAGTTATTTCCTGTTAATTAATAGCGTTTTTCACAAAGGTAGAAGAAACAATCTGAAAATTTGTATGGAACCACAAAAGATCCCAAATTACCAAAATGCAACCTTGAAAAAGAAAAACAAAGTTGGAGACATCACAATTCCAGACTTAAAGTTATATTACAAAGCTATAGTAACTAAGACAACATGGTACTGGCACAAAAATGACACGTAAATCAGTGGAACAGAATAGAAAACCCAGAAATGAACCCACTGATATATGGTCAGTTAACCTTCAACAAAGCAGGCAAGAATATCCAATAGAAAAACAACAGTCTCTTCAACAAATGGTATTGGAAAAACTGGACAGCAACAGGCAAAAGAATTAAATCACACGACTTTCTTACACTATACAGAAAAATACATTCAAAATTGATGGAAGACCTAAAAGTGAGATAGGAAACCATCAAAATCCTAGAGGATAAAATAGGCAGTAACCTCTTTTACATTGACCATAACTAATTATTATTAGACATGTCTTCTGAGGCAAGGAAAACAAGGGCAAAAATAAACTATTGAGACTTCATCAAAATAAAATATGCACAGTGAGGGAAATAATCAACAAAACAAAAAGGCAACCTTTGAAATGGAAGAAGATATTTGCAAATGACATACCTGATAATGGGTTACTATCCAAAATACAAATAACCCATTTTACATATGGGAAGAAAGCATAAGTAAGCATTTTTCCAAAGAAGATATACAGATGGCCAAAATACACATGAAAACATGCTCATCATCACTCATCATCAGGGGAAATGCAAATCAAGAATTTGCCTCACACCTGTCAAAATGGCTAAAATTGACAACACAAGAAACCACAAGTGTTGGCTAGGATGCAGAGAAAGGAGAACCATCTTGCACTGTTGGTGGGAATGCAAACTGGTGCGGCCACTCTAGAAAACAGTATGGAGGTTCCTCAAAAAGTTAAAAATAGAGCGACCTTGGGCACCTGGGTGGCTCAGTAGGTTAAGCTTCTGACTTGATTTTGGCTCAGGTCAGAATCTCATGGTTCCTAAATTCAACCCCCCATCAGCTTCTGTGCTAGCAGTGCAGAGCCTGCTTGGGATTTTCTCTCTCTCCCTCTCTCTCTGCCCTTCTTCCACTCATTCTCTTTAAATTAATTAATTAAAAAAGAATAGAACTACCCTACAACTCTGTAATTGCACTATTAGGTATTTACCAAAGAATACAATAATCTTAATTCCAAGGGATACATGCACCCTGATTTTTATGGCAGCATTATCAACAATAGCCAAATTATGGAAAGAGCCCAAATGGTGTGCACCTATTGATATATATATATATATATATATATATATACACATATGTCATGAAAAGAATAAAATGAAATGTTGCCATTTACAATGACATGGATGAAGCTAGAGTGTATTATGATAAGTGACATGAGTCAGAGAGAGATAAATATACGATTTCACTCATATGTGGTATTTACAAAACAAAACAAATGTTCATAGGGGAAAAAAAGAGAGAGAGGAAAACCAAAAGACAGACTTTTAACTATGGAGAACAAACTGATGATTAGCAGAAGGGAGGTGGGTGGTGGGAAGGGCTAAATAAGGAATGGCAATTAAGGACTGCACTTGTGATGAGCACTGGATGTTTCATGGAAGGGTTGAATCACTAAATTTTACACCTGAATTAATATTACATTTTATGTTAACTAACTGAAATTTAAATTAAAACTTAAAAATAGGCATTTAATGTTTGTGACAGACACTTGTGAGAACAAATGTCCTAAGCTCTTTCAAAATCATAGAATCTATACCTTTAAGAAAACTGAAATCCACAGAACTTAATTGACTCGAACTTACCGGCTATATTTAAAATAGTTTGCTTTTATGTTCCAGACCTTTATTAAGTACTTCACTGTTACTATCTCACTCATTTATTAAAATGGCATATGATATGAGAAGGCAGTCTGGCAGTAGAACTGGAATTAGAACCAAGTTCCTTGATTCAAAGGCCTATGTTTCCTCACCACTATATTCATAAGTTAAGTAGGCAGTTGACTATTTAAGTATACTTTAAGAAAATTTGCTAGATTGCTATTACACTATTGGATGTGCTAACAACTAAGAATTTCTTTTCAGGAGGTTCTTATTAAAAGCCACAAAAATAAGTTAACACAGTGATTGCTAAGTGCTTATCTATAATAAATATTTTAAGTGCCAGTAGTAAAATCACTCAGTTGTTTTCATAAGGCAAGACTTAGTTCAATCCAGCATTTTTATGTTGAATTAGGATTAGTGTAGTTTAAAATATTTGAATTTTTCTAAGTTACTTATCCGACCATTCTTGTTTTAAAGGATATTTCTCTTATTAAATAATGGTCTACATGAAAAATAGTATATTTTATCTCGTCTGCCAAAAGCAATTTGACATAATGGTTAAAAAGTGGAGTCCTGGCTTCAAGTCATCTTGACTGAAGGGCACCTAATTCATTTTCAATTCTGTAACTTCGTCCAACTGATTAAACTTTTATAAAAGTTACTTTTCACAACTCTACAGTATGGTTAATAATGGCACCATTTGCATTACAATATTGTGATGATAACCTGAGTTACTACAATGTGAAATACCTTGCACAGGTTAATGGAATGATAAACATTAACTGTTACATATACATGGTAGACTGCAAGTGCATGTGTGTGAGTGTGTGCACACATAAGCACACATGTGTTTTTTAAATATTTTTTGTTGAAATAAAAAGTCTGCAAACATGTGTTGGTCTTGATTTCTTCATGCTGTTGTTTTGTTTTACTGGTCCATGAAATAAAAAAAAATGGTATGGGGGCACCTGGGTGGCTCAGTCAGTTGAGCGTCTGACTTCAGCTCAGGTCATGATCTACAGTCCGTGAGTTTGAGCCCCACGCCGGGCTCTGTGCTGATAGCTCAGAGCCTGGAACCTGTTTCAGATTCTCTGTCTCCCTCTCTCTGCCCCTTCCCCACTTATGCTCTGTCTCTCAGAAATGAATAAATATTTTAAAAAATTTAAAAAAATGGTATGAATTGGTTAGCTTTTCACCTCAATATGATATAATTTTAGCATACTGAAACTAAATAAGATACCGGAAGCATGCTAGATAAATTTCTGAACTTAAGTTTGGAATTAACGAAAACTTAAGAAGTTCTTACCATGAAATTTAATCCAAGATTTAAGTTGTCCAGGGAAGGTGGAGAACACAGAAAAAGCACTGGGTCATGGGGTGGAGAGTAGAAGTTGATCAAAACAAAGATGTGAAGAGGCATAAAACTAACTTAGCTGACTTCCTGGTATTACACAGCTACTTCTCTGTCTATATCAAACTCCATCACTCAGAAAACTTTATAAACTCTCCTTATAGACTAATCCCATATCCAAAAATATTGGTTCTTTGCAAAGAAGAAAACACATGTAGGTAGATCAGCTTCTTACCTTAAATCCAGTCCTATAGTATCATCTGGAAGATTGGACTGGGGTGAAATATACTCACATTACATAAATAAAAATACATGAAGAAGCCCCACATGGTGTGCAGAAAGGAAAACTAACACTATAAGCAGGAAAACTTCAAGCTTCAGTTAAACCATTCCTCTTATTGCTGTTGGAGCACATATCTGATGCTGTCTGGGTCATAGAGGGAGAGAATGGCCTGCAGATGGAGGAAAATGAGCTAGACCGAATCCATTGAGAGTTAATGGCAATGTAATTGATAAAAGCATTTTCCCTGTTTTATGGTTATATACATTGCAATCTTCTTTTTGTCGAGAATACTAATATGGAAAATGGTGTCAAGAGGAGAAGTTCCAACACACCACAGGAGCAAAAAGAAAAAAAAAATCTGAGATTGGGTTCATTCAAGATTATAAGAGAACGTACATTGTCCCTCCCACTAAGGAAACACAACTCAGTGCCAAGACAGTCCTTCTTAGTCTTAGTTTCTCCCACAGGAGAAAGTGAGAGCATATGAGTGAGCATCTGGCTTCCCCAGTTCTGTGTGGCACTCCAAAGGGATCCATTTCTTTCTTGTTCCATCCAGGACACTGAGGTGCTGCTGTCTGACTAAGGGACAGGGAACAGCTGGGAGAACAGTTACCAGGGTTCTCAGAAGGCAGCAAAGGGATTCAGATCCTACAAATTATGAAAGGGGTAACACCAGAAAACCCACCATTAGCTACTGAGGATGTTTTCTCTGAAAATTCCCCCAACTGGCCCATGGGCACCCCAATGCTCCATGCACTCCCACCATGTTGCCAGCTTCCTGTGTGCACCTGTGAGGGTGGCAAAAATGATGGAAGGTGCACACAGGAAACTGGACTTAGGGTGCACAGAAAGCCAGTCCCTACAGCTTTGTGAGAAAGCACACAAAATTGAGCATTCATCACTGCATTAAGGAAAGCAAAGTGGAGGGTCTCAACTCTTGGCCTCCCTTTGCAGAATCATCATGATGAAGAATATAATTGCAGAATGAAAATTATAACACTATACCTCCCAAGAGAACAAGAATACAAAACAGGTATATCTATAGAAACAATTTGAGAAATTCTCAGAATCCCTAATAGAGCTGATGGAAGGTATTATTCTCTAGAAGTAAACCAGTAGAGAATGGAGGACGTGACTCCTCTATTTCAAATGCAAAGGCAGCAATGTAAAACTTTAAGACACATGAAAAATTAAAGAAACATTATATCACAAAGAGAAGACAGTAATTTCCCAGAAACAGAGATTTGCAATTTGTCTAATAAAAAATTAAAAACAATTGTTTTAAGAAAGCTTAGTGAGTTACAAGAACACAGAAAAACAATGCAATGAAATCAGGAGAGCAATAAACAAACAAAAAGAGAAAGTTAACAGAAGGCTATAAATCAAAAAAAACAGCCAAACAGAAATTCAGGAACTAAAGAATACAAGGAATGGAGAAAAAAAAAAACAAAAGAAAGAAGACTGACTAGCAGACTTAATTAATCAGAAGAAATAATCTGCGAAGTAGGAGACAGATCATATGAAATTATCCAGTCACAGGAGAATAAAGAAAAAAGGAGGAAAAAGAGTGAAGAAAATTATGCTAACTATAGATACCATTAACAAAACAATCTATGCATTATTTGAGTTCCAGAAGGAGAAGGCAGAGAGAAAGAAGTAGAAAAGGGTTTAATTATAAATTCAAGTTCATAATATTCAAATACTGTAATATGGTGCTGTGTTAATCATTTTGCTCTAGCACAAAGGTAAAAGGATCAAACCATTAAAAATAATTATACCTATAATAATTTGTTAAAGGATACACAATATAAAAAAACAGGTAAATTGTGACATCAAAAACGTAAATTTTGGGAAGGAAGAGTAAAAAAGTAGAGTTTTTGTATAGGCTAGGGTTATGTCATATTTAGCTAAAATTTGACTATGGTAACCACAAAGCAAAAACTCTTAGTAGAAAAAAAAGTGATTGTAAATTTTATCTTAGTTTTTGACATTTAACAATGAATAGTTTCATTTTCTCCAGTGTGTACTATAAACTAATATTAGGGAAAGTCTTGTGAAAATATGTCCACAGATATTTAGCTACCATTTCAAATGATCGTCCTATATAAGTGAACTCCATATATCGCACCATGAATAATGAATGAAGTCCCGGACAGGATTATTTGGTTTGCTTGTTTACATGCTTCCCCCCCCCCCCCACCAATGATCCAGGTTGACAATCTACATTGATCAAATAAACATAAATATACAAATGAGTAATGAAGAAAAGCAAAAACAATTAGAGAGCCTTCTTGTTAATGCAGTATTTTCTATAATTGAAATATCATGCCTTCATTTTAAAGTCAATACTTCTTGTGGAAGAAGACACAGAAATATTTTGTGTTGGGAGTTGATGTCAGATAAAGAATACAATTAAATGTTGTGTCACCCAGAAGCTTACCAACCAACCAGAAATCTTGGAAAATTATTTCTTCAGCCCCCAGTAAAAATCTTTTCTACTAACTCAGGCTAATGTCAGAACTAAATACAATCAGTGCCAAAACAGTATAATACCCTATGTAAAAAGTTTTGGTTCATAACATCAGTTTATGTACAGGAATCTAAATGTGAATTTGGTCACTTTTTTTTTTTTTTACAGAGTAGCTTATCAATTATTTATAAGCTTCTGCATATACTGAAGAGTAGTTTATTTTTTACTTTCAGAATTTCAGTATCTTTGCTATAAGCACCAAATGATTTATTTTCAGAAACACATTTCTGCAGTCATTTTTCATGGAGCCTACATGAATATTTGAACACTTTTTAATTTAGGAAAGATTTTTATTTTTAAAAAGATAAAATGGTTGTACATATACTTTCCTCACTTTGGTTTCTACAACATGACTTGCCTTATTCAGCTTCCTAATCTCTCTCAGTCCTACTTACTCAGAGTATCATCTTATGCATGGGTTAATGTTATAAAAGCATTCCTTAAGTTTAAAATAATAATTAGTCAAAATTCCTTTTGAAATTTATTTATATTTCTTTTACATTGACAATACAAACACTACAGTAAATCTTATTTTGGTATGCGATCCTGGAGAGTAACATGTATGTGAAAACATTTATAAAGTAATGTGTAACACTTACAGTACATAATGTGGATCATCTATATAAAGTATAATTTAATAGGATTTTAATCAAATAAAGGTAAGAATGTAGAGTTGAATTCATATCAGTTAAATATACCTATCATAAAATTTCTGATGTAATCTCATACAACTATTACATTTTGGCTATAGGCTACAGACCAAGAGTCCCTACACAGTAGATCTAAGAAATAATAAGAGGCAGAGGAATAAGAAATCTTGAGTTAATATTATTTAATTTGTCATTGTTAACTGAACTTTCCCTTTCTCTCCTCTCTTTATCTTCCAACATACTGGGTAACAAAAGGTTTGCTAGGATTTGGAGCCAAGTATTTCTCTAAATGTATTCTGTAGAAGTTATCTATCTATCTACCTATCAATTATCTATATATTTATCTATATATATGTCTATATACATATGTATATTGATATAGATACAGATACAGATATATATTTTTTAAAATAAGGCCTATGTAACTTAGAGAAATAATAATACATGTTTAAATAATGTAAGTGAAGAAAACAGGCATAATGCATTCACCCATTTCCTTTGTATGAAATGTGTATTACTCCTTCAACTAGAGTATAAACTTTTAGAAGTGCATGTAAGGGAAGGTGGTTACTACATTATTTCTCCTCATATTGCTTAGCCATGCTGAACATTCACTAGGTCCTCAGTAGAGACTTGGTTGTCTATATGCTTGTCTACCACTGGCACAAAGCATATTAGAAATACATATCTACACTGAATGGCCAATTGGTAAACATCTGTCCTATGTGGGGTCATGTAGCAGGACAAGGTTACATCAAGCCATCAGCACACAGACAGGAGCTGTGAGGGTAGTTGTGAATGCTTGAAAGTGCCTTGGAAATATGCCAATTACTAGTCTGTGAAGGAAAAGTGGATTCAGTGGATTCAGGAGCAGGTCAGGGTCAAATGCCGAGTCAACACAGTAAGAGAAATGAAGTCTGAGCAGGAGCAAAACCAAGAATCAGAGATTAGCAAGGTACACCCAGTTCAGGGATGAGGCCAATATACAACTGAGCATGTCAAATGATAGGAACATAATACTGGAGTTCCTTTTAAAACCCTGGGGGTTGTCCTTTAAAGCTTCAACCTTCCAAATAAATAATTACGAAATGTCCATGGAAGTTAAGCAGTAACACCTAGAATATATAATAATCCCTTCTTTCCTTAAGAACAGGGATTTTGGTCTGGTTCACTGATGAATTTTCATAGCACAATACAGTATCTGAAGCATAGAAGGTACTTAATAAATATTTATCAAATGAATAAATGCAGGAAATCCTACAGTGAATTCCCTGAGGATTTATGCCTCAGTAAGATGCATGCATTTTCTTACATTCATTCAGTCAACTAAATAAGCACCAAAATAATTAATTTATAAAATGAATAAAACTGTGAGGAATAAAAATATATACATACTACATAATTTATATTCTCAAAAATGTTTCAGCATTACAGGGATTTTAAAACTTACAAATAAATATATAATACATGTGAAAATGTTGAGAGGTATGAACAAAATGAAATTGAAATGTAGAGAAGTGATTAACTCTGTCAGCAGATTAAGAGAAGGGTGACATTTGACTGAATATTGAAAGACAGGAAAGCCTAATGCCATTGAAAATAGGAAAAGGACAACCTAGGTAGAAAGAATAATCAATAAAGTACAATAATAGGAAAATACATGTTTGAGAAACAATCATTTAGTTAGTTTGGGAATATAACATATATTGGAAATAAAATAGTGGAAGAAGCAGGAAAGGTAGGATGGATAATTATCAGAGAGATTTTCAAGCACTGGGCTAAATACTATTAAATTGTATTATAGAGTAGTTTAAGGCTTTAGGCAAAGGAAAATATAAGCTGTAGCTCTTCTTTAGAATGATTAATGTGATTGTGTAAGGTGTCTTTGAGAAGAAAGCTAGTAGAAGATAGAGTGTCATGTAAGAAGCAATTACAACAGACAAGAATAAATAAACATAAAATAGTGAGAATGAGGAATGGAGACATTCCTCATTTACATGCCCTTTTTAATCAAAGAATCAGACATCCATACATGAATAAGAATATCTTTGTAGGGGTTTCCAGATTTTGCACCTTGCTCCAAAGGACCCAAGAAGAATTTTGCCCACAAATGTGTCAGTAGGAGATAGACAAACTGCCATATGAACTATGGAACCAGAAGAGACAGAATTAGGTGAATGTTAATTGGACAGTCACCCACCCACAAAAAAGACCTTGCAGAAGTCTATCTCTCCTGAAGGAAGAATCCATCACATCGTTGGAGGAAAAAGAAAAAATACAAGTTCGGTTGCAGTGAAGGTGGTAAGACAATTTTTCTGTTGTTAACTCCACTTAATTGGGTCTCATTTTTCTGTCAGAGACACCTATCTTGTAGAGAGAGACAAAGGCAATGAGAGAGGGCTCAGTTATCCCAGCTGAGTGGGAGGCAAGTGGAGAACACAAATTTTCTTCACCAGCACCAGGAGAACTAAGGTGGGAGATTTGCCACTGGAAAAGAAGGATATTGAGAAAAGCAGATAAAAATTCAAAAGGCCTTTAAGTTATTGTGCTCAGTAGAAAGCCCACCTACATTCTTCTGGGAGTGCCACCCTTGAGAATTTCTGTACTGTGCATGTCTCAAACACACTATGTTCTAAATACACATCTCCCCCAACTCTTGTTGATTCCTTGTGCACATTCTGTAGTGTATCCATAAGACCAAGATCCAGTAGATAAAGAATGTGCTCAGGAAATAGGCCACAATTAGTGGACAAACTTAAGCTATAGAACAACATTTTGGAATAAAAAATAAATGTTTTCATTAACCAGCCTGGTGAACTATAAGAACAAAAGAAGAAAAAGTTTAATTAAAGTGGTATCTGCTACTTCAAACGTGAAAACAGAAGTGCTAGCTACAAAAAAGATACAAAAAGTCAAGAAAATATGGTACCACAAAAAGAGAATAATTCTCCAGCAACCAAAATCAAAGGCATAGGATATTATGATCTAATTGATAAATTTAAAATAGCGATTGTAAAAAAATTCAATGAGCTACAAAAACTCATAAAGAATTCAATGAAATCAGGAATACAATTAATAAACAGAAGAAGTAATTAATCAAATATATTGAGAATGTTAAAATACAGAAATTCTGGAGATAAAGAATAAAATTAATGAGATAAAAATGCAATATAGACTATCTGTAACAGGAAAGATTGGGTGGAAGAAGGAATAAATGACTTGGAGGACAGGAATATAGAAATGATACAGTTATGAGAAGGAACTAAAATATAAAGAGTAAAGAAAGGCTACAAGCACTAACACAATCCAACAGAAAGGCAAATATTTAAATTATTTGGGTCCAGCAAGACAAAAGAAGGGGAAGGAGGAAAAAAGTTTATTTAAAGAGGTATTAAGAACTTTCCAATCCTGGGCATGGACTTGGAAATGCAAGTCCATGTAGCCAATAGAACACCCTATTATCTCAATGCAAAGAAAACTTCTCCAAAATACATCATAAGGTAACTATCAAAATTGAAAATAAGAAATAATTTTAAAGGCAACTAGTTAAACAAAGAATAACCCACAAAGGGACCTCCATGAGGCTATCAGTGGGTTTCTCAGCAGAAACTCTACAAGGCTGAAGAGAGTGGAATGATACCTCCAAACTGTGGAAAGATAGAAATTTACAGTAAAAAATACCTTAACTGGCAAAGTTATCCTTCTTATATGAAGGAGATACAAAAGCCTTCCACCTCAAGAAATGTTGAGGGATTTCACCACAACTAATCCTTGCAAGAAATGTTGAAAGAAGTTCTTTAAACTGAAATGAAATTACACTCATGAGCAACATGAAAACATTAAAGCACATAACACACTGGTAAAGATAAAAAATACTCAGAACTAGAAAACTGTAACTCTATGTTAGGATACTATGTGAACCATTCAACTATCATATAAAAGTTAAAGGAAAACTTCCTGGGAAGATGGCAGAGTAGGGGGGCCCTAAATTCACTTTATCCCAGGAGTGCAACCAGATAACACTTGCACCAGAGCAAACAACGCAGAAAAGGACCCAAAGACTATCTTAACAAACTCAACAAGTAAATGTAAAGAAGAAGACACATCGAATAGGGTAGGAAAGTTGAGAACTTGGTGGGAACCTAAACTCTGTGGCTCTGACCACTGGAGGGAGGGATATAAGGGCACAGTGAAGGACAATAAAAAGACTAGAATGATGGGAACCCTACAAAGGGAAGAAACACCCCCATAACATTTGGCTTTGAAACCAGAGGGACCAAATTTCCTGAGTGCTTACAACCAGCAGGACTTAAAGCATAGAACTTTAAAAATCAGTGTACTTGGCTCTGAGAGAGCCAGGAGGGCAATAAAAAGCTGAGCCTCTGTCCTTAAAGAGACAGCAGAGCAAACAACCCATGGAGGTACAGCTTGAGAGCATTAGTTTGAAAGGTGTCTAGGACTTATAGGAGAGAGTTCTGAAACTCTGTGAGGGGCTTCTCCAGCAACATAGGAGCTGGCAGTTATCATTTACCTTTCCTGACTCACATCATAAACACATGGCCACTTGTGGGAACCAGTGCTGCACCTTCATTCACTATCTGACTTGTAAACACCACACCCTGCCCCCCCCCAAATGAAACCTGTCTCAGTCCCTGCACAGAAGATCCACCCCTCCAACAAAAGACCTGCACAAATGTTGCAAATACTACCTCTCCTGACCTCCTGTAGAGAACACAAGCACCTTGTTAAAATTGCACCTGCTGCTCATGTGTGCTTTGTGGATTAGCCCCAGCCAGCCCAGGTTTGCAATGGCTGTGCATCCACTGTATAGGAGGACAACCATGCCCTAGTTAAAAGTGCACAACTTACCCATCACTTTCAAGTGCAAAAGGCATAGTTGACCTTTCTAACACAGAGAAAGAGACAGCGAGTTAGGCAAAAGGAAGAGACAGAAGACTACATCACAAATGAAAAGACAGGACAAAATCATAGCAAGAGATCTAAGTGAAACAAATATGAAAAACATGTCTTATAGAGAATTTAAAATAAGTATCATAAAGATAGTCATTGGACCTGAGAAAAGACTGGAGAACATCAAGCAGATCCTTAAGAAAGACAGAAAACAAACAAAAAGAAAATCAATCAGAGATGAAGAACACAATAAATTAAATGAAGAATACACATAATGGAATAAATAGCAGGCGGGAAGAAGCACAAGACTGAATTTATGAACTGGAAGACAGTAATGGAAAGTAATCAAGCTGAACAAATGAAAAGGGGAAGGGTTAAGATGGTGGAATAGTAGGGGGACCCTGGGCTAGTCTCTTCCCTTGAACACAGCCAGATCAACATCAAATCATTTTGAATACCTAGGAAACTGATCTGAGGATTAAGAGAACAATCCGCATAATTTTAGGGAGAGAACAGGGCAGGTGCAAAGTGCAAAGACACAATTGGAGGAGAGCAAAGCCATGGTGCCACAGAGGGGAGGGAGCCCTTTTCATGTAAAAGAGAAAGATAGAGGAAGAGAGAGTAGCATCAGGTTCATGCACAAGAAAAGCACTCCCCCCAAACCATTGACTGGAGAATCATGAGGAACAGACTATTCCAAGTTTTTGCAACAGTGGAGTTCAAATTCTGTTTTGGGAAGTCTGTGCCATTCACTGGATTCTATCCAGGCAGCTGGCAGTGCTCCTGGTGAGGAGGGTAGAGGCCCAGGAGTGGAAAGCCAACATCCTGGTGTGGGGAACCCCTGGGTTGCACTGGAAGAGAATATTTCCATTCATGGAGTACATTTTAAAAAGGGTTTATTGCCTCTCCAAGGACAAAAGATTCTGCTGGCACCTTTGAGAAGCTGTTCAACAGCTGGAGACAGAGGTACCGGCAGAGGGTAAACTGGTCACAGCATTTCGCTATGCTTCACCATAAACTCCAGGCACCTGCGACGCCATGCAACTGCCTTTTTGAGACAGAATGGCACCAGGTGCAGTGTTGCAAAGCTCTCCTCAGGAGGAGGGGAATGGGTCCACACCTTGCTGGGTCCTTAAGATTTGGAGTTGTGAATCCCAGTGGTGCTCCGGAAATAAAACAGGAGAGCTGTGGTGTCTGGTGTGTCAATGGCCCAGGCTCAGAAGGGTTGAGGGGAAGGATGTGATGGATGCTGGAACACAGGAAGGGAAATTGTTTGTTCGTTTGTGGAAGTTTCCTGAAGAGTGGCAAGGCGAGCTACCCTACCTGGGGATAAAAGAGCAAGGTGATGCCTTCTCCCACCCCCCTGTCCACCAGCATGGTCAGACTTGAGCAAACAAACACAGTGCCCCCAGTGGAGGCTGGAGGCCATCTGCACCCTACAGGTGCATCTTTACTAGGGCAGGTCTCACTGTGAGCCAGCACAAGGGGTCTATCACCCAGGAGACAGACATATAGGCCCTCTGCATGCACCAAGTCTAATGATCATAGAATGCTCCAAAATGTCAGCTTCAGTTCTGGTGGAAATAGGACAAGGCTCTTTTTTCTTTCTCTTTGTGTTTCCTTTTTTTCAAATCAGGGTTATAGTTTTTTGTTCATATGTTTGCTTTTTAAATTTCCTTTTCTCGTTTTTTGGACCAGTTTTTTCTTTCTTTCTTTCTTTCTTTCTTTCTTTCTTTCTTTCTTTCTCTTTCTTTCTTTCTTTCTTTCTTTACCTTTTTCTTTGGAATCAGGCTTATAGTTTTTGTTTGCCTGTTTGTTTGGGTTTTTTGCTCCTTTTCTCTTTTTTGGATCAGGGCTTTTTAAAGAACATCAGGTTTATTTTAACAAACAAATCAAAGCACACCTAGTTAAAGGTCCAAACACTCCTCACTGCAAGCAAGGAGGAACTCTGCAGAGGCCTGATCTGGGATAATGAGCAGCCAAATCACAACAGCAGCTATATCAGAACATCCTGGGGTATAGAGAAGAATGCACACAGCATCCACCAGAAACAGTTCCTGATTGACAGACCCAGGACAGTGTATGAATACTTCTTAATATAGCATTTCTCTCAGGAGCAGGAAACATAAAAAGCTTTTGTAACACACAAAAGATAGAAACATAGAAAAAAGGGGCGCCTGGGTGGCGCAGTCGGTTAAGCGTCTGACTTCAGCCAGGTCACGATCTTGCGGTCCGTGAGTTCGAGCCCCGCGTCAGGCTCTGGGCTGATGGCTCAGAGCCTGGAGCCTGTTTCCGATTCTGTGTCTCCCTCTCTCCCTGCCCCTCCCCCGTTCATGCTCTGTCTCTCTCTGTCCCAAAAATAAATAAACGTTGAAAAAAAAATAAAAAAAAAAAGAAACATAGAAAAAAATGACAAGATGGAAGAATTTTCCCTGAAGAAAGAGAAGAAACCAGTCAGGAACTTCGTCAAAACAGATATAGCTAATATATCCAAACAAGAATTTAGAACAATAGTCATAAGAAAAGTAACTGGGCTTGAATAAAAAGCATAGAAGACACCAGAGAGAACCTCACTCGTTCTAAGACCTAAAAACTAAAAGGAAAAAATAAAAAAAAAATGTTACTGAGATGCAAAACTGGCTGCTGTAAATACAATGAGGATGGGAGAAGCACAGGAATGAATAGGTAATATAGCAGATAAAATTATGGAAAATAATGAAACTGAAAATGAGAGGGAAAGAAATTTTTAGGTTACAAATACAGATTTAGGGAACACAGTGATTCAATAAAGCAAAATAATATCCATATCATAGGAGTTCCAGAAGAATAAGAGTGGGAAAAAGTGTCAGAAATTATATTTCAACAGATTATAGCTGAGAGCTTCCCAAATATGGGGAAGGAAATAGGCATTCAAGTATAAAAAGCACAGAGAACTCCCCTCAAAATCAAAAACAGATCAACATCAAGACATATCATAGTGAAACTTGCAAAATACAAAGATAAAGGGAAAATTGTGAATGTACCTACATACAAAAGGTGCTTAAGCTACAAGGGTAGAAAAATCAGGTTAGTAACAGACCCGTCCACAGAAATTTGCCAGGCATGAATAGAGTAGCATGATATAATCAATGTGCTAAATGAGAAAACTATGCAGCCAAGAATACACTATCTAGAAAAGCTGTCTTTCAGAAGAGAAGGATAGTTTCACATGCAAGTAAAAACTAAAAATGTTTGATGAACACTAAAACAGCTGTGCAGCAATTATTAAAGTGGGCATTTTGAGCAGGAAAGAGAAACCAAAAGAAACAAAGACTAAAAAGGAACAGACAATCTATAGGAACAGAGACTTTACACATAATACAGTGGCACTAAATTAATATTTATTAATAATTATTATGAATGTAAATGGACTAAAAACTCCCATCAAAAGGCATAAGGTATCAGAATGGGGGAAAAATACCAGATTCTTCAATATGCTGTTTACAAGACACTCATTTTAGGAACAAAGAGAACTCCAGATTGAAAGTGAGGGGGGTAGAGGGCCAATTATCATGCTAATGGACATCAAAAGCTAGAGTAGGCATACTTATATCAAACTAGATTTTTTAAAATTTCAATTCCAGTTAATTAAAATACAGTGTAGTCTTGGGTTCAGGAGTAAGACCCAGTGATTCATCACTTACATATAACACCCAATGCACATCCCAACAAATGCCCTCCTTAATGCCCATCACCCATTTAACCCATCCCCCCACCTACCTCCCCTCCAGCAGCCCTCAATTTGTTCCTGTATTTCATAGTTTCTTATGGTTTGCCTCCATCTCTGTTTTTATCTTATTTTTCCTTTCCTTCCCCTATATTTATCTGCTGAGTTTCTCAAATTCTACATTTGAGTGAAATTATATCATATTTGTCTTTCTCTGCCTGACTTATTTCACTTAGCATAATAACCTCTAATTCCATCCATATTGTGGCAAATGGCAGATTTTCATTCTTTTTCATTGTGGAGTAGTATTACATTGTATGTGTATGCATATACACACACATATGTGTACCACATCTTCTTTATGCATTAATTAGTTGATGGACATTTGGGTACTTTTCATAATTTGTCTATTGTTGATAGCACTGCTATAAACATTGGGGTCCATATGCCTTTCAAATTAGCATATTTGAACCCTTTGGATAAATACTTGGCAATGCAATTGCTGGGTCATAGGGTAGTTCTATTTTTAACTTTTTAAGGAACACCCATACTGTTTTCCAGAGTAGATGCACCAGTGTCCATTCACACCAACAATGCAAAAGGGTTTCCTTTTCTCTGCATCTTCATCAACATCTGTTGTTTCCTGAGTTGTTGATTTTAGCCATTCTGACGGTGTAAGGTGATTTCTCATTGTGGTTTTGATTTGTATTTTCCTGATGATGAGACATGTTGAGCATCTTTTCATGTGCCTGGTAGCCATCTGGGTGTCTTCTTTAAAAATGTGTATTCTCCACATCCTTGCCAGCATCTATAGTCTTTTGATTTGTTCATTTTAGCCACTCTGACTGGTGTAGGGGGTATCTCAGTGTGGTTTTGATTTGTATTTCCCTGATAATGAGTAACGTTGAGCATCTTTTCATGTGTCTGTTGGCCATCTGGATGTCTTCTTTGGAAAAGTGTTTATACATGTCTTCTGCTGAATTCTTCACAGGATTATTTGTTGTTCGGGTGTGGAGTTTGGTGAGTTCTTTATAGATTTTGGATACTAGCCCTTTATATGATATGTCATTTGCAAATATCTTTTCCCATTCCATTGGTTGCTTTTTGGTTTTGTTGATTGTTTCCTTTGCAGTGCAGAAGCTTTTTACCTGATGATGTCCCAATAGTTCAATTTTGTTTTTAATTTTCAGCAACGTGGATGGAAATGGGGGTATTGTGCTAAGTGAAATAAGCCAGTCAGAGAAAGACAGATACCATATGTTTTCACTCACAGGTGGATCTTGAGAAACTTAACAGAAGACCATGGGGGAGGGAAGGAGAACAAAAGTTACAGAGAGGGAGGGAAGCCAACCATAAGAGACTCTCAAATACTGAGAACAAATTGAGGGTTGGTGAGGGGATGGGGGAGAGGGGAAAGTGGGTGATAGGTATTGAGGAGGGCACTTTTTGGGATGAGCACTGGGTATTGTATGGAAACCATTTTGACAACAAAGTATATTTAAAAAGTTACAAAATAAAAGTGTCTATTCACTTCTTCTGCCCATTTCTTCACTGGGTTATTTGTTTCTTGGATGTGTTGACCTTGGGTGTAGCAACATCTTGACCTGGCTCTGGAGGCAAGGGAAATAAAAGCAAAAATGAAGTATTGGTATCTCATCAAGATAAAAAGCTTCTGCACAGTAAAGGAAATAACCAACAAAACCAAAGAGCAACCGATGAATGGGAGAAGTTATTTGTAAGTGACATATCAGATAAAGAGTTAGTATCCAAAGTCTATAAAGAACTTACCAAACACAACACCCAAAAGACTAACTAGATTTGAAAACAAATACTGTAATAAAAGATGACAAAGGGCACTACATCATAATAAAAGGGTCTATCCAACAATTATAAATACTTATGCCTCAACCTAGGGACACCCAAATACATAAAGCATTTAATAAAAAAGTAAACACAACTAATTGATAATAATACAATAATAATAGGGGACTTTAACACCCGATTTTCAGCAATGGACAGATCATCTAAGCAGAAGATCAAAAAGGAGACAATAGCTTTGAATGACACCCTGGACCTGATGGACCTAACAGATATGTTCAGAGCATTTCACCCTAAACTAGCAGAATACACTTTCTTTTCAAGTGCACATGGAACATTCTCCAAAATAGATCACATACGGGTCACAAATCAGGCCTCAACAAGTACAAAGAGATTAAGAATGTACCAAACATATTTTCAGACCACAACACTATGAAACTTGAAGTGAAGCACAAGAAAAAATTTGGAAAGACCACAAATACGTGGAAGTGAAAGTGTATCCTACTAAAGAATCAATGAGTTAACCAAGAAATTAAGGATGAAATAAAAAGAACACGGGAGCGAAGGAAATGAAAACAAATCCATTGGGATGCAGCAAAATATATCATAACAGTGAAGTATACAGCAATTCAAGCCTTTATCAAGAGGGGAAAAAAGTATCAAATAACACAACTTACACCTAAACAATATTGAGAAAGAAAAGCAAATAAATCACAAAACCAACAGAAGGGAAATAATGAAGATTAGAAAATAAATGAGCCACATAGAAATGAAAACTAACAGTAGAACAGTTCTGACTTCAGATCAGGCTATGATCTCACAGTTTGTGGGTTCAAGCCCCATGTTGGGCTCTGTGCTGACAGCTCAGAGCCTGGACCCTTCTTTGGATTCTGTGTCTCCCTTTCCTCTGCCCCTTTACACTTGTATTCTCTCTTTCTTTCTCTCTCTCTCAAAAATAAACATTTAAAATTTGAATAAAAAAGAACCAAGACTACAGAAATACAAACAGTTGTAACACAATATTGTGAGCAGTTATATGCCAACAACTTGGGCAATCTGGAAGAAATGGATAAATTCCTAGAAATATATAGACTACCACAACTGAAACAGGAAGAAATAGAAAAATTGAATAAACTCATAAGCCACAAAGAAATTGAATCAGCAATCAAAAATCACCCAACAAACGAGAGTCAAAGGCAAAAATTGATTCCCATGGGAATTCTACCAAACATTTAAAAAATAATTAATACCCATTCTTCTGAAACTCTTCCCAAAAATAAAAATGGAAGGAAAATTCCAACCTTATCCTATGAAATCAGCATTACCTTGATTCAAAAACCAGGCAAAAATCCCACTAAAAAAGAGGATTGCAGGCCAATATACCTAATGAACAAAGATGCAAAAATTCTCAATAGGGATGCCTGAGTGACTCAGTCAGTTAAGCATCTGACTTTGGCTCAGGTCATGATCTCCCAGTTCGTGAGTTTGAGGCCCGTTTTGGGCTCTCTGCTGACAGCTCGGAGCCTGGATCCTGCTTCAGATTCTGTCTCCTTCTCTTTCTGCCCCTCCCCCACTTGTGCTCTGTATGTGTGTCTCTCTCTCAACAATAAACATTAAAAACATTTTAAAAAATTCTCAATAAGAGACTAGCAAATTTAATCCAACAGTACATTAAAAGAATTATTCACCATGATCAAGCGGAATTTATTCCTGGGCTGAAGGGGTGGTTCAGCTTCCACAAACTGATCAAAATGATACACCACATTAATAAAAGAAATGACAAGAACTGTATGATTCTCTCAATAAATGCAGAAAAAGCATTTGGCAAAATACAACTACTTTCTTGATAAAAACATTGAAGTAAGGATAGTCAGAACATACATCAACATTATAAAGGTCATATACAAAAGACCCACAGCTAATATCCTAAATGGGAAAAAAAAAGTGAAAGCTTTTCCTGTCAGGTCAGGAATATGACAGAGATTTTCACTCTCACCACTGTTGGCCAACATAATAGTGGAAGTCCTAGCTTCAGCAATCAGAGGACAAAGAGAAATAAGATGTACCCAATTAGGCAAGGAAGAAGTCAAACTTTCACTATGAGCAGATGGCATGATACTCTACATGGATAACCCAAAAGGCTCCACCTAAAAATTGCAAGAACTGATAAATTAATTCAGCAAAGTTGCAGGATAAAAAATCAATGTTCATAAATTGGTTACATTTGTATATACCAGAAATGTAGCAGCAGAAAGAGAAATCAAGAAATCAATTCCATTTACGATTGCACCATAAATCATAAGATACCTAGGAATAACCCAAACCAAAGAGGTAAAAGATCTGTACTCTGAAACTTATAGAACACACATAAAAGAAACAGAAGAAGAAACAAAGAAATGGAAAAATATTCCATGCTCATGGAGTGGAAGAACAAATATTGTTAAAATGTCAGTACTACACAAAGCAATCTACACATTCAATGCAATCCCTAAAAAATAACACAAGCGTTTTGAAGAGCTAGAACAAGCAATTCTACAATTTGTATGGAACCATAAAAACCCCAAACAAAGTAACGATGAAAGGGATAGCAAATCAGGAGGCATCACAATTCCAGACTTCAAGCTGTATTACCAAGCTATAATCATCAAGACAGTTTGGTGTTGAAACAAAAACAGACATATAGAACAATGGAACAAAATAGAGAACCAAAAAATGGGCCCAAAAATGTCTGGCAAATAATCTTCAACAAAGCAGTAAAGAATATCCAACGGAAAAAAGACAGCTTCTTCAACAAATGGCTGTGGGAACGCTGGGCAACAACATGCAGAAGAATTAAACTGGGCAACTTTTTTTTTCTCTATACACAAAAATAAATTCAAAATAGATGAGGCAAGGGAAATGAAAACAAAAATGAAATTTTGGGACCTCATCAAGATAAAAACCTCTGCACAACAAACGAAACAATCAGCAAATCTAAAAGGTAATAGGCAGAATGGGAGAAGATATTTGTTAATGATATATCGGATAAAGGGCTAGTATCCAAAATATATAAAGAACTTACCAAACTCAACACCTGAAAAAAAATAATCCAGTGAAGAAATGGGCAGAAGACATGAATAGACACTTTTCCAAAGAAGATATCCAGAGGGTTAACAGACACATCAAAAGATGCTCTACATCATTCATCATCAGAGAAATAAAATCAAAACCACACTGAGACACCACCTCACACCTGTCAGAATGGCTAAAATTAACAACACAGGAAACAACAGATATTGGTGAGGATGCAGGGAAAAGGGAATCCTTTTACACAGTTGGTGGGAATGCACACTGGTGCAGCCACTCTGGAAAACACTATGGAGATTCCTCAAAAAGTTAAAAATAGAATTACTTTATGACCCAGCAATTTCAAATACGAGGTATTTAACCAAAGGATACAAAACTAGTGATTCGAAGTGGCACATGTACCCCAATGTTTAGAGCAGCGCAAAAAACAAAACAAAACAAAACAATAGCCAAATTATGATAAGAGCCCAAATGTCCATCAAATGATGAATGGATAAAAAAGTGGTATGTGTAGGGGAGCCTGGATGGCTCAGTTGGTTGGGCGACTGACTTCAGCTCAGGTCATGATCTCACAGTTTGTGAGTTTGAGCCCCACGCCAGGCTCTGTGCTGACAACTCAAAGCCTGCAGCCTGCTTCTGATTCTGTATCTCCCTCTCTCTCTGCCCCTGACCCACTCTCATTCTGTCTCTGTCTCTCTCAAAAATAAATAAACATTTAAAAAATTTAAAAAAGAAGTGGTATGTGTAAATATATATAATTGACATCATTCTACCATCAAATGGAATTAAATCTTGTCATTTTCAAGGATGTGGATAGAACTAGAGTGCATTATGCTAGGCCAAATCAGTCAGCTAGAGGGAAAAAAAATACCATGATTTTTCTAGTATGTGGAGTTAAGAAACAAAACAGATGAACATAGGGGAAAGGAAGGAAAAATAAAATAAGGTAAAAACAGAGAAAGAGGCAAACCACAAGAGACTCTCAACTATAGAGAACAAACTGAGAGTTGCTTGAAGGAGGTGGGTCAGGGGATAGTCTAAATGGGTTATGGGCATTAAGGAGGGCACTTGTTGGGATGAGCAAGCACTGGGTATTATATGTAAGTGATGAATCACTAAATTATACTACTGAAACCAATACTACACTATATGTTAACTTACTTGAATTTAAATAAAATCTTTGATGAACAAATGAAAGAAAATTTAATTTTACAAAATGAGTGTAGACTTAGGGAACTCAGGAAATATCCAGTGTAATAAAATTTTCATTGTATGGGTACCAGAAGTAGAAGACAGAAAAGAGGGAAAGAGGGCAGAACATTTATTTGAAGAAATAATAGATAACTTCTCTAATCTGGGGAAGGAAAGTGATATGAAAATCCAGGGGGCACAGAGGTCCCGCAAACAAAGGGAACCACGGATCCATACTAAGACACATAGTAATCAAATCGGCAAAAAGTAGTGATAAAAAACAATCAGCAAAAGAAAAGAAAACAGTTACATTGAAGAGAAACTCCATAAGATTATCAAAAGATTTTTCAGCAGATTTTTTTTCTAGCCAGAATTCAGTGGCAGGGCATATTCAAATTGCTGAAAGGAAAAAAAATCTACATCCAAGAATACTCTATCCAGCAAGGTTATCAGTCAGAACAGAAGGAGAGATAGTGAGTTTCTCAGACAAACAAAAACTCAAGGAGTTCAAGATCACTATGCCAACCATGCAGGAAATATTAAAGGGGACTCTTTGGGAAGAAAGGAAAAACCTCAAGTATGAGTATGAAAAGTAGGAAACACAAAAGCAGTAAAAATAAGAATTCCTTTAAAAAAACAGTCCAGAGATTAAAAAGAAGGGTGTAAAATATGACACAGTATGCCTACAATGTGGAGAAAAGAGTAGTACAGAATGAATTCATACTTAAATGACCATCAACTTAATATAGACTGTTATATGCAGATGATGTTATATAAAAACAAAATGATCATTATAAATGAAAAAAAGACAGTAATCGATAAATATTTATGTACCCAATATGAGAGCACCCAAATACATAAAATAATTATGAAGAAACATAAAATAGCTAATCAATGGTAATACAATGACAATAGCACCCCCACTTACATCTGTGGACAGATCATTCAATAAAAACATCAATAAGGAAACAATGGCTTTGAATGATACACTGGACCACGTGGATTTAAGGCAGACATTTAGAGCACTGCATCTTAAAGCATCAGAATATACTTTACTTTTAGGTGCACGCAGAACAGTCTCCAAAATAGATCACATATTAGGCCACAAAACTAGTCTAAAATACTGCAAAAAGTCGAAGAATACTTTGCATCATTTCTGGCCACAGTGTAATGAACGTAGAAGTCAACTACAAGAAAAATATCTGGAAGGACAGCAAATATATGGGGGTTAAATAAATGCTAACATGCTACTAAATAATGAGTAGGTTAACCAAAAAAAAATCAAAGAAGAAATCCAATATTACCTGTAAATAAGTGAAAATGGCCCATAAGCTTTGGGATGCAGCAAAAGTGCTTCTAAGAGGGAAGTTTACAGCAATAAAGGCCTATCTCCAGAAGCAACAAAAGTCTCAAATAAACAACCTACCCCTACACTGAAAGGACCAAGAAAAAGAAGAAGAACAACAACAACAACAAAAAAAAACAAACCAGCAGAAGAAAGACTATAATAGAAATTAGAAATAAACAAAATAGAAACAAATAAATAGCACAATGAAATGAAACTTGCTTCTATGGAAACATAAACAAAGTTTATAAACCTCTAGCTGAACTCATCAAAAAACAAAAAAAGAAACAACTTAAATAAACAAAATCACAAATTAAAGAGGAGAAATACCAAAAAAAGATGGAGATACAAACAATTAGAGTATTATGAAAAATTACTTGCAAACATATTAGGCAAACTAGAAGAAATGGATAAATTCCTAGAAACATACAACATACATAAACTGAAGCAGAATAAAATAGAAAATTGTAAGAGACTGATTACCAGCAAGGGGACTAAATCAGTAATAATAATAATAATAATAATAATAATAATAAACAATAACAATTAATAATAACAATAACAATAACAATAAAGAATAATAAAGACCCTCACAACAAACAAAAGCCCAGGGCCAGATAAATGTGCAGGCGAATTCTACCAAACATTTGAAAAAGAGTTAATACCTATTATTCTTGAATTATTATAAAAAATGGAAAAAGAAGGAAAAAAATCCAAATTCATGCCATGAGGCCAGTATCACCAATGATTCCAAAACCAGATGAAGACACCACAAAAATATAGAACTACAGGCCAATATCTCTCATGAATATGCATGTAAAAATCCTAAACAAAATAATAGCAAACCAACCCAACAATAATTAAAATAATTAGTCACCAAAATCAGGTAAGGTTTATTCCCAGGATGCAAGTGTGGCAATATTTGCACTTCAATAAACATGACACATCACATCAATATGAAAAAAGACAAAAAACATATGATCATTTCAATAGAGGCAGAAAATTCATTTGACAAAGTACAACATCCATTTCTCATAAAAGCCCTCAACAAAGTAGGTTTAGAGGGAACATACCTCAACATAATTTTCATATATGCAAAACTCAAAATAAACATCATACTCAATAGGGAAAAACTAAGAGCTTTCTCCCTAAGGTCAGGAAAAAGACAAGTACTTCTATTCTCATCACTTTTGTTCAACATATTACTGGAAAATTAGCAAAAGCAATCAGACAACAAAAATAATTAAAAGGCATCCAAACTGATAATGAAGAGATAAAACTTTCACTATTTATACATAACATGATACTCTGCATGGAAAACTGGAAAGACTCCACCAAAAAACTGCTAGAAGGGATAAATGAATTCAGGAAATCAAAGATATTAAATCCATGTGCAGAAATCTCTTGAATTTCTATACACCAATAATAAAGCAGCAGAAGGAGAAATTAAGGAATCAATCCCATTTACAACTGCACCAAAACCATAAGATACCTAGGAATAAGCCTAATCAAGGAGGTGAAAGGCCTATATTCTGAAATCTATAAAATATTGATAAAAGAAGTTGAGGATGTCATACAAAAATGGAAAGATATTCCATGCTCATGGATTAGAAGGACAGATATTGTTTAAAAATCTATATAATCCAAAGGAAGCTAGACATTTAATACAATTCCTATCAAATACCATTGGCATTTTTCAGAGAACTAGAACAGGAATTCTAAAATCAATATGGAAACACAAAAGACCCTGAATTGTCAAAACAATCTTCAAAAAGAAAAGCAAAGCAGTACGTATCACAGCTCCAGACTAGAAATTATATTATAATGCTGTAAAATTAAAACAGTGTGGCACTGGCATTAAAATAGACATATAGATCAATGGAACAGGATAGATAACCCAGAAATAAACCAACAAGTATATGATAAATTAATATTTCAAAAATCAGGAAAGAATATCCAATGAGAAAAAATACACTCCCTTCAAAAAATTATGTTGGGAAACTCGGACAGTAACATGGAAGTGAATGAAATGGCACTAATTTTTTACCATACCAAAAATAAACTAAAACTTGATTAAAGACCTAAATGTGAGACCTGAAACCATTAAAATCCTACAGTAGAGCACAAACAGTAAGGACTCTAATATTGGCCATAACACCTTCTTTCTAGATATATCTCATGAAACAAGAGAAACAAAAGCAAAAATAAACTATTGGAAGTACATCAAGATAAAAAGCTTCTGCACAGTAAGGAAACAATCAACAAAACTAAAAGGAAACCTGTTGAATGGTGGAAGGTATTTGCAAATGACTTATCCAATACAAAGTTAGTACCCAAAATATATAAAGAAATCTTTCAAATCCACACCCCCTGAATATAATTGAATTTTGATACACCAATAATAAAGCAGAATAAAGAGAAACTAAGGCATCAGTCTCATTTATAATTCCTTCAAAAACAACATACCCCGGAAAAACCTAGAGAAGGATATAAAAAACCTGTACTCTGAAAAGTGTAAAATTGTGATTAAAGAAATTGAAGATGACACACAAAAAATGGAAAGATATCCCATGCACATGTACTGGAAAAAGAAATACTGTGAAAATATCAACGCTACCCAAAGAAATCTATACATTTAATACAATCCCTACCAAAATACCAACAGTGATTTTCACAGAGGTAAAATAAACACTCCTAATATTTTTATGGAGCCACAAAGACCTCAAATAGCAAAAGTAAAATGAGAAAAGAAAAACAAAGCTGGAGACAACACAATTCTAGACTTCAAGTTATATGACAAAGCTGTAGTGACCAAAACACTATGGTACTGCCAAAAAAATAGAAACAGATCAATGGAACAGAATAGAAAACCCAGAAACCAGCCCACTACTCTATGGTCAATTAATCTTCAACTAAGCAGGAAAGAATATTCAACGTGAATAAGACAGTCTTTTCAACAAGTGGTGTTTGGAAAACTGAAAAGCAACGTGCCAAGGAATGAAACTGGACCACTTTCTTACACCATACACCAAAATAGACTACAAATGGATCACAGACTTAAATGAGAGATGTGACACCATCAAAATCCTAGAAGAGAATACAGGCAGTAAGTTCTGTAAAATCAGTCATAACAACTTCTTGTTAGATATGTATCCTGAGGCAAGGAAAACAAAAATAAATTATTGGAACTACATCAAAAATAAAACGTTTCTGCACATTGAAGGAAACAATCAACAAAATTAAAGGAAAGCAATGAAATGGGAGAAGATATTTACAAATAACATATATTATAAAAAGTTAGTACCCAAAATATATAAAGAACTTATAGAAATGAACACACACAAAAACAAATAATCCAATTTAAAAATGGGCAGAAGACATGCATAGACATTTTTCTAAAGAAGACATCCAGATGGCCAACAGACACATGGAAAGATGCTCAACATCACTCATCATCATGGAAACACAAATCAAAACTCAAATAATATATCACTTCATACCTGTCAGAATGACTAAAATCAACAATACAAAAACAACGAGTGTTGATGAAAATGTGGAAAAAGGTGAACCCTTTTACACTGTTGGTGAGAATGCAAACCGGTTCAGCCACTCTGGAAAACACGATGGAATTTCGTCAATAAGTTAAAAATAGAATTACCATATGATCCAGCAATTGCACTACTAGGTATTTGTCCAACGTATATAAAAATACTGATTCAAAAGGACACATGTAGGGCACCTTGCTGGCTCAGTTGGCTAAGTGTCCGACTCTTGACTTCAGCTCAGGCCATGATTTCATGGTTCATTATTTCAAGCCCTGCACAGGACTCTGTGCTGTCAGCTCTGTCTACTTGGAATTCTCTCTCTCCTCTTTCTCTGTCCCTCCCCTGTATCAAAAAAGATAGATGCACCTTGATGTTTATAGCAGTATTATCAATAATAGCCAAATTATAGCAAGAGCCCTAATGTCCATCAACTGATGAGTGGATAGAGGAGAGGTTGTATACATATTCAATGTAATATTACTCAGCCATCAAAAGAACGAAATCTTGTCATTTGCAACAACATGGGTGGAACTTTGGAACTTGAGTGTGTTATGCTAAGAAAAATAAGTCAGTCAGAGAAAGACAAATCCCATATGATTTCACTCATATGTGGAATTTAGGAAACAAAACAAAACAGATGAAGATGATGGAAAAAAAAGGGACAGGCAGACCATGAAAGAGATTCTTAACTATAGAGAACAAACTGAGTGTTGCTGGAGGGGAGGTGGGTGGGGAGATGAGTTAAATAGGTGATGGATATTGAGGAGGGCACTTGTTATGAGCACTGGGTGTTTTATGTAAGTGATGAATCACAAAATTCTACTACTGAAACTAATATTACACTATTTGTTAACTAACTGGAATTAAATACAAACTTAAAAAGAAAAAAAAAAACACTAATTCAAAGGGAATACATGCACCCTGATGTTACAGGAGATTTATCTACAATAGCCTAATGATGAAAACAGCCTGTGTCCATCAACTGATGATTAGATGAGGAAGAGCCAGCATATATGTATGCATATATGTATATATAGTATAGACAACCCAAAATAAACCCACAATTATATGATCTGTTAACCTTTTAAAAAGCAGGAACGAATATTCAATGGGAAAAAATAGTCTATTCAAAAAATGATGTGGGGAAAACTGGACACTAACATGAAAATGAATGAAATTGCACCACTTTCTTACCATACATAAAAATAAACTAAAATATATTTATATGTTTATATTTTTATTTTTAAATATCTATACATAATAATATGTATTATTATATATAAATAAACTATATATAAAGGAATATCACTATATTACTATGCATTATATATAACTATATAATGTGTATAATGGGATATTAATCAGCAATAAAATCAATGTAATCTTGTCATTTGGAATGATATGGATGGAGCCAGAAACATGCTAAACAAAATAGTCAAAGACAAATACCATATGATTTCATTCATTTGTGGAATTTACGAAACAAAACAAATGGGCAAAGGGAAAAAAAAGAGAGAGACAGAGGCAAACCAAAAAACATTCAACCATAGAGAACAAATGGATGGTTACCATAAGGATGATGGGCGGGGATGGGTTAAATAGGTGATGAGGATTAAGGAATGAATTTGTGATGGGCACCAGCTGTTGTATGGAAGTGCTGAATCACTATATTGCTTACTTGAAACTAATATCACACTCTATGTTAACTAAGTGGAATTTATATAATAACTTTGAAAAATCCAACTGTAAAAAAAAAAAAGGAAAAAAATGGCACATTTTTAATGAAAATCCACCCAGTTGTGTAGGGAATTTATCTTTGTCCTCTGATATAACTTTTTGCACAAGCAAATGCAAGTTGAGACAGCAAATATATTAAAAGACTACAAAGAATATGCAAATTAAAATTAATCATTGGAGAACTGTGGACTCTCCATCAAAAGGCTTAGGTAGCCAAATCTAAACAACAACAACAACAACAACAAGAGTAACAAAAAAGGTGTGTAGTGTGTAGTTGATAAAAGTAAGTATGGCAGAATGGCTTTAAAATCCCAAATTTCCAGTATCCAATGAAAAAAGACAGTCTCTTTAACAAATGGTGCTGGGAGAACTGGACAGCCACATGCAGAAGAATGAAACTAGACCACTTTCTTACACCAGTCACAAAAATAAACTCAAAATGGATTAAGGACCTGAATGTGAGACAGGAAACCATCAAAACCCTAGAGGAGAAAGCAGGAAACAACCTCTTTAGCCTCAGGCACAGCAATTTCTTACTTGACACATCTCTAAAGGCAAGGGAATTAAAAGCAAAAATGAACTCCCGGGACCTCATCAGGATAAAAACGTCTGGACTGCAAAGGAAAACAATCAAAACTAAAAGGCAACCAACAGAATAGGAAAAGATATTTGTAAATGACATATTGGATAAAGGGCTAGTATCCAAAATCTATAAAGAACTCACCAAACTCCACACCCTA
Source organism: Acinonyx jubatus (assembly GCF_027475565.1). Classification (NCBI taxonomy): domain Eukaryota; kingdom Metazoa; phylum Chordata; class Mammalia; order Carnivora; family Felidae; genus Acinonyx; species Acinonyx jubatus. Next base: position 65,260,079 of record NC_069389.1, read on the forward strand.
AAAACAAATAATCCAGTGAAACAATGGGCAGAAGACATGAATAGACACTTTTCCAAAGAAGACATCCAGATGGCCAACAAACACATGAAAAGATGCTCAATGTCACGCATCATCAGGGAAATACAAATCAAAACCACACTGAGATATCATCTCATGCCGGCCAGAGTGGCTAAACTGAACAAATCAGGAGACTATAGATGCTGGAGAGGATGTGGAGAAATGGGAACCCTATTGCACTGTTGGTGGGAATGTAAACCAGTGCAGCCACTCTGGAAAACAGAGTGGACATTCCTCAAAACCTTAAAAATACAACTACACTATGACCCAGCAATAGCACTGCTAGGAATTTACCCAAGGGATACAGGAGTCATGACGAATAGGGGCACATGTGCCCCAATGTTTATAGCAGCACTTTCAACAATAGCCAAATTATGGAAAGAGCCTAAATGTCCATCAGCTGATGAATGGATAAAGAAGATGTGGTTTATATATACAATGGAACACTACTTGGCAATGAGAAAGAATGAAATCTGGCCATTTGCATCAATGTGGATGGAATTGGAGGGTATTATGCTAAGTGAAATAAGTCATAGAAAGAAAGAGAGATACCATACGTTTTCACTCCTAGGTGGATATTTAGAAACTTAACAGAAGACCATGGGGGAGGGGAAGGGGAAAATTACAGAGAGGGAGGGAGGCAAACCATAAGTGACTCTTAAATACTGAGAACAAACTGAGGGTTGATGGGGGGTGGGGGAGAGGGGAAAGTGTGTGATGGGTCCTGAGGAGGGCACCTGTTGGGATGAGCACTGGGTGTTGTATGGAAACCAATTTGACAAATTATATTAAAAAAATAAAATAAAATCCCCAGTTTCCTATGGCACAAGAAGAATTGAAATTAAACACCTGCTGGTAATATTTTCCTTTCATTTGTCTTTCCTAAAACATGTATTGACATATTGTCCATTAAATATTTATCAGAAGACATTGGTGATCATATTTTTGATATAAAAATGCAGATGGATCTTTTCTGCAATGAGAAGAGATTGTTAAAAAAGAATGGGAGATATAGTCTTCCAGTTATGGGATTAAGAAATCATGAGAATAAAAGGCACAGCATAAGGAATACAGTGAGTGCTATTGTGATAGAGTTGTTTGGTGACAGATGGTAGCTACACTTGTGGTGAACATAACATATTGTATGGAAAAGTATCACTATTTTGTTCATGTGAAACTTTTAGAACATTTTGTGTCAATTGTACTCAAGTAATAGAAAAATAAAAGTTAATTTAAAAAAGAGACATCTTTCTGAATCTAGTAAGCACCTTTACGTATACAGTAATCTGTTATATTTATTATACCTTAAAAAGTTGAATCAATGGCTCCTGGGTAGCTCAGTGAGTTGAGTGCTGGACTCTTAATTTCAGTTGAGGTCATGATCTCAGGGTCATAGGATTGAGCCTTAAATTGGGCTTCACACTGTGTATGGAGCCTGCTTAAGATTACCTCTCTCTCTGCCCCACTTGCACTCTCTCTCTCTCAAAAAAAATGAAAAAAAGGTAAATCAGATTCAAGATTAATTTAAAGCCTATCTGAAAGCCTACTACATTTGGGGATCATAAAGGAAGACTTGGATAAGAGATCTATGATGAACTTCCTGACTTCAATAAGTTTAAAGCAGATGATGTATTCAGGAAATAGAAATGAACCAAATGTATGGGATATGGAGGGATTTAATAAAAAATATATTAGGGCAAGTACTTGAATCCAGTATTTGGAGAGCCTTCGATTACTGCTTGAGGATTGAAATTTAGTCTTGAATCAAAGAAGAACCAGTGGAGGTTTTAGAGTTGAGTATCATGATTTAAACCATGAAAACATAACCTTGTTATCATTGTGAAGAATTGATTAGATACAAGATTGGAAATGAAAATAATCAGGAGGCCATTTTTTTCTTTAAATGTTTATTTATTTATTTTCAGAGAGAGAGAGTGCTCACAGGGGAGGGGCAGAGAGTGATGGGGAGAGAGAATCCTAAGAAGGCTCAATGTTGTCAGTGCAAAGCCCAATTCAGGGCTCCATCTTAGAAACCATGAAATCATGACCTGAGCCAAAATTGAGTTGGATGCTCAACCCACTGAGCCACCCCGGCATCCCATGAAGCCATTTGATAGTCTAGAGACTATATGAAAGTAATTGAGGCATACATTTGAAATAAAGTAGAAAAAGAAAAAGAGAACAAAGAGAGCAAAATATGTTGTAGAGATTTTCTAAGGAATATGTAGTGAAACATTTTATTCTGAAAACCTTCCCATTTAGAGGGGACTTCTCGTTATTATTCTCTAGGCCATTCACAGTCAAATGTAAGTGTTCATCTGGAATCCCAAAGTTTTTTTAATTAATTAATTAATTAATTAATTAATTAAGTTTGAGACAGAGAGAAACAGAGCACTAGCGAAGGAGGGGAAGAGAGAAAGACACACACAGAATCCAAGTCAGGCTCCAGACTCTAAACTGTCAGCACAGAGCCCAGTGTGGGGTTAGAACTCACAAACCATGAGATCATGACCTGAGCCAAAGTTGGACGTCTGACTGAGCCACCCAGGCATCACTGGAATTCCAAGTTTTCATCTTTAATATAAACTGGATTTTGAATTGGGATTTAAAACTGGGATTCACAAAATCACCTAAAATTAATTTCATTAATTTTTTCCATATAAATTCTTCTTAATATATCTATGTGTCTCACTTCTTCACTGAAGTCTCTTTTCACAATCAGAGGGATCTTACTCAGTCACCCAGTAGAAAATTCCAAGCTCTGTTATCTCACTCTGTTATACTTTATTTCCTAAACTATGTTTTTTTCATTAGTTTTTTTAAATTTATCAATACCTAACTATTTACTTCTAATCAAACTCTCCCCTTCCATTATAATAATTTAAGTTTCATGAAGGCTTTTTCTGTTGTCTTCACCACTATATTCCCAGGGCCTAATTTAATGTCTGACACAGTGTTGGTGCTCAATAAATATTTGCTGAATAAGTGATTAAATAAGTGTATATATGTTTTTGAGTTCGTTAAACATAATAGTGATGAGGACAGTGCACTTCTACTTATGTTTATTCCTCAGTGAATAACTGAATGACTGCATGGTAGAGTGTTAAATATTAGAATCTATGAAATTTCACATCTTTAGTTATAATCCTGGCTCCATTATTTATTAGCTCCATGATCTTAGATAAATTAATTTCTCCATGAGTTTCATTTTCTTTACCTATAAATTGGGGACAATAGTACCCACTTATAAGGGGATTATAAGAATTACATGAACTAAATACAAGGGGATTATAAGAATTACACGAACCAAATACAGTGACTAGTACATGGTTTGGCTTGACCAGGTGACATTTTTTGATAAGTAGATATAATTAGAAGTAAAAATCCTAGTTCTTAAAAAGTAATGTCTGGTATTGCTGGCTTTCTTAAATAATGATGAGATATCTATGAGAAAAGCATTTGCAGGGTAGTTACTGCTATCTCAGTCTGACCTCAAGAATGAAAAATGTGAAGCAAACTAAACCTGACCACAAGTCCAGAAAGAACCCATTTGATCTGTAGCCTACATACAGCTATGGTTAAACTATAGATATGTGAGCAAGAAAATGGAATGTTTGCTATTTAAGGTGTTTTTTTAAAATTTTTTGTGTGTGATAATAGCTGCATAATAGTAACAGTCTGCATGTTAACTAGCATTATCTTTAACAAAATATGGAATGGCAATTCCTGTTAATGAAATGGTTTTTGAGCAAGGACAGAATCAGAGTAGATTTGGTGGATAAAGATATAAAGATGAGTTAAGGTTTTTGCCCTCATCGCTACTATCTATTATTGGAAACAGGACAGAGGTACAGGTAGCTATATGCAGGCATCATGGCATGCAGAAGTCACAAAGAAAATGCCATTCAATTCAGAAGAAAACACTAGTTGCAAACAAGTGAATATGGAGAAAGTTTGTGATTGGGCATTTAAGATGAGGTTTGAAAAGAAAGTAAATATTTTAGTACAATCAGTGTGATTTAAAGCCAATTTTCCTATACTTTGAAGCACTATATTTGATTTAAAAAATCTTTTATAATATTCAAAGACCAAAACACCATATATTAATTTATTAAGTAGTTTTCTGCCTTATACATGGTGCCAAGTAGATATTTATGTGTATCCTCATTCGTATTTATAAAAAGTAAAAGGGCCTAAAACAACATAGTGATCTTTATACATGTTTATAAAGCTACTTTTGCTATTGCTAGATTAACTATAGGAATAAAACCCTATGTGTTGGTGTTTATATGTATGTATATACATGCATACATTCATACATACATAGATGCATACAGAAGGAAAGGGAACATTTGGAGTTTGGTGTTTGGTTTTCTGAGAGTTAACACAGTTCAATATTTTTTTTAAAAGCTGAAAATGAAAGATCAGTATTCATTCTTGCATCTGCATTTTATTTGCTTCCTCTCCATGGTTTTGTAAAGAGGTTGTCCTTTTACAAATGCATCACCCATATGGCTTTAATTTAACTAGTCTAGGAGCTGCTTACTATAGAACATATGTCCTGCCTCTTTGAAATGTCTGAAGTCTACTGGGAAAATTTATAGCCCATATCCCTTGTGCTTGAAGAGATGTTAAACATGTTTTGGAAATCTGACACTATTACCTGGTGTGTATGCAAGTGAGTGTGTGTGTGTGTGTGTGTGTGTGTGTAATATATTCTTGTTGTGGGCATGGGAGAAAGTAGAAACAGAGAAGGTTATATTCTGCCCATTTCAAACTTTTATGTGGCTTGTATTATCTAAATATTCTACAAGAATTATAGCACCATAGGGGTTTTTTGTCTTCCTACTACAACAGTTACTTCTTAGAACATCTTTATCATCATCTGCATCATTATTAGTATAACTAACATTTATTAATTAGTTGTCAAGTGCTTTACATGGGCTATTTTCTTTAATAGTTAAAACACTGTAATGAGTGAAATACTATTACTTTATTCACTTTACAGATGAAGAAATAGATGATACCTGGAACAGTTAGGCAACATGCTCCAAGCTACACAGCTAATAATTTTCAGAACTAAGATTCATAGTCAGAGCTGTCTGACAGAAGAGCCCATTTTTGTTCTCCTTCTTCTATACACTTCAGTTTGTTATTCAGAGGACAATGAGAGTTTCTTATTTGACTCAGTATAATATTTAAATAAATATTTAGTAGTTAAATATTGAATAAATGGCAGACTGAAAAAAATAAGTTGGCTTTGTAATGGAAAAGCTCTATCCAATTACTTGCTGGACTTTCTTTGGGGTGGAGTAATGTGAAATAACACAGCTATCATTTTCAAGTAAATCTTGGGCAATTTTGGAAGTTATATTAATGAACTGAGTACACAGCTTTTAAAATTCTTCATATCTGTCAATGAGATAAACTTACACTCTGGGAGAAAAAGGATACATTATGCATTTAATATTATTTCTTAGTCACTGTGCATCTGTGTCATCCAGTATGCCACCATCTAGTATGCCACATATGCATTTTGATTTATAAACTGTGTATTATATATTCTTCACAACAGTCTCAGGAAATAGAAATTTACCTTGGTATTCCTTTAAAAAAATGAGAGAAGCTTTGGCTCACTGGTGGCTCAGTTGGTTAAATATCTGACTCTTGATTTTGGCTCAGGTGAAGATCTCACAGTTAGTGGGATTGAGCCTTGTGTTCAGCTCTGCACTAACAGCATGGAGTCTGCTTGGGGTTCCCTCTCTTCCTCTTTCTTTTCCCCTCCCCTACTCTCTCTCTCTCTGTCTCTGTCTCTCTCTCTCTTTCTCAAAATAAATAAAAACTTTTTAAAAATCAAAGAAAGTTTAATATGTTGCAATGGCATCATATAAAAATTTATGTCCAACACTCATGACTTTTATATTGTCCTTTGTTGCAGATTAATTGCACCAGAATTTCACTCCATAGAGGAAGGGTTTACTGGTTAAGAACTTGCACTGCAAAATTAGATATGTTTAAGCTCAAGTACAAGCTTGCTGTATGAGCTTGAGAAAATTAATTATCCTCTCTTTACTTAATTTCTTATGTAAAGATAATAATTGATACACACATGTTGAACACGATTATTAGCTTGGTACTGTACTAGGCACTGGTGGTATATGGAGATAACAAAAATAAATGCAAAATTAAAATTATGATATGTATCAAAAACTTGGATACATAGTGTTGTAAAAGCATATAATACAGGAAATTTATCTAGTCATGGAAGTAAAAGAAACCTTTCTTGAGAAAGTGATGCTTTAGCTAAAAATTGTGGATGAATAAACAATAGCTAGATTAAGAAAATGACTGAAGATTGTTGTATTAAATGACATCATGCATGGAAAGTTACAATGCCTAACACATAGTAAGTAGTTAATAAGTGTTACTTTTGATTAATAATACTACTTTTTTTTGCATGTGTTTTGATTATCTCCTGCTGAAGAACAAATGACCTCAAAACTGGCTACTTAAAACAAAGAACTATTTTATTATATTGTCTGGTTTTAAGGCTGTCAAGTTTTGAGAAAAAATATCCAGGCTGTTGGGCCCTGATCCATGTGGCATCAAATCAGACATATGAATCTGAAGGATTTACTTCCATGACAACTGATTTTACTTACCCATATATCTGGTGCCTTGGTGCACATGGCACCACATCCACTACTTCCTCTACATGTGGCTTGGACTTCTAATAGAACAGCACTCTCAGCATAGTCATACTTTTATGTTAGCTCACATCTCTCTAATAGTGAATGTACCAAAACACAGGAAGTAGAGACATCCAGTCTCTTAAGATCCGCACCTGTAACTGCTACACTGTCACTTCTAACATATTCCATTGGTCAAGAAGTCAGAAAGTGCATAGATTTAAGAGGAAATGTTGACTAAAACCTTCAGTGAAGACATTCAAAGAAATGGTGGTCATCTTTAACCTACTTCAAAATTGAAAAATTTAAGTTTATTATATGCATATTAAATTTGTGACAATAGCTACTATGATTAGGACAATTTATATAACTATCTTGAAAAATTAGTCATTGAGCATCAGGAGGTGTGGTTCCTGGCCCTAGCTCTCTCTAAATGCTCTTGTGACTTTGGGCAAGCCAATTACCATCTCAGGGCTGCCAGTCATAAATTATCACTTGTTGCATATCTTCTAAGGTCAAGACTCTAAACCAAAAATTAAGATACATTTGAAAAAAGAGAAGATAACTGATTACAGTTGAAACAAATTGCTTCTAAGCTACATAATCTCTTCCAGCTCTGAAAAAGTTTATGATTTGAACAGATTTATTAACTTTGCCAGAAGACTAAGAATAATGTTTGTGTCAGATATAAAATTCATCACAATTCAGGTCACATCTTTGTACTTTTAATGGTCACAGAAGTTGACCCATATAGAACAAGAATAAAAGCTCTTTAAACAGTTCTCACTTATTAGGTGTTTTCCTGCATGATAAATATATGTCTTGGGGTGGATATATAATATACTATATATATATATATATATATATATATATATATATATATACACACACACACACACACATATATGTATATATATATACATTATTTTACATTTTTCTAGAATGTTTGAGCAGTTTTAAAGATTCTATTCAAAATAATTGTTTCAAGTCGTTTTCATTTTCATTAGTTGGCATGTACTTTTTAAAATTTCTTCTTTTATTTCCTGGTAAATCAACTCATTGTTTAGTAGCATGTTGTTTAAATTCCATGCATTTGTGATCTTTCCAGATTTTTTTCTTCTGGTTGACTTCTAGCTTCATAGTGTTGTGGTCAGAAAAGATGCATGGTAAGACTGCAATTTTTTGTATTTGTTGAGGCCAGTTTTGTGACTTAATATTTGACCTATTTTGGACAATGTACTCTAGGCACATGAAAAAAAAATGTATTCTGTATTTCTTGAGTTGATCTGGTCCAGTGTGCCATTCAAAGTCATTACTTCCTTGTTTATTTGCTCTTTAGATGATCCTTTCATTGATGTCAGTGGGATGCTAAATCCCCTGCTATTATTGTATAGTTATCAATTAGTTCCTTTATGTTTGTTATTAATGGTTATATATATTCTATATGCTAAAGTCCCCTGCTGGGTGTGTAAATATTTACAAGTGTTATATCTTTTTGTTGGATTGTCAACATTGTGATTATATAATGCCCTTCTTTGCTTCTTGTTAGAGCCTTTGTTTTAAAGTCTAGTTTGCCAATATAATTACTCCTATTCTGGTTTTCCTTTCACACCTATTTGCTTGATGAATGTTTCTCCATCCCCTCAATTTCAATCTGTACGTGTCTTTTGACTTAAAATGAGTCTATTGTAGGCAACATATAGATGGGTGTTGCATTTTTATCCACTCTGTCACCTTATATCTTTTCAGTGGAGCATTTACTCAATTAGTCAATTTACATTAAAAGAAATTATTGATAAATATTTACCTATCGACATTTTATGACTTGTTTGTCATTTTTTTGGAGATTTTTTTTCTGTTCCTGTCTTGACTTTCTCACTTTTGATATCTCTTTTGCACTCAAAGTATTCCCTTTAATATTTACTGCAGGGCTGGTTTAGTGGTCATGAAATACTTTGGTTATTGTTTGTCAGAAACTCGTTATCACTCCTTCTATTCTGAATAATAGCCTTCCTAGAGTAGTCTTGTTGCAGATTTATACCATTCAGCACTTTGATATATCATGCCACTCTATTCTGTTTCACCAAGATTCTGTGGAGAAATCTCCAGGTAGCCTTATGGGTTTTCCCTTGTAAGCAGATAAATGATATAGCCACTAAATACACAAGAAAAGAGATCAATGGAACCAGGATCTGATTCTTTGAATAAATTAATACAATTGAAAAACCTCTACCTAAACTTATTAAAAAGAAAAGAAAAAGTGCCCACAAAAATAAAATCACACAAGAGAGAAAAATAACAACCAACCCCACAGAAATACAAACAAGTATAAGTGAATATTGTGAAAAACTATATGCCAAAAAATGGACAACATGGAAGAAATGGAAAAATTCCTAGAAAAAATATAAACCACCAAAACTGAAACAGGAAGAAATAGAACAGTTGAACAGACTGATAACCAACAAAGAAATGGAATTAGTAATCAAAAAATTCCCAGGGTCAGATGACTTCACAAGTGAATTCTACCAAACATTTAAGGAAGAGTTAATATCTATTCTTCTCAAAGTATTCCAAAAAATAAAAAAGGAATGAAATTTTCCAAATTCATTCTATGAGGTCAGCATTGCTCTGATAATATATCACATAAAGATTCCACAAAAAAGAAAACTACAGGCCAATATTCCTCATGAAAATGGATGCAAAAATTCTCAATAAGATGCTAGAAACCCAAATCCAAAGCGCATTAAAAATCATTCACCGTGGTCAAGTGGAATTTATTCCTGTATAGCAAGTGTGGGTCACTATTCAGAAACCAATCAACATGACACACCACATTAATAAATGAAAGGATGAAAAAACATATGATCCTCTCAATAGATTCAGAAAAAGCATTTAACATATTACAGCATCATTCTCAATAAAAATTCTCAAGTAAGTAAGGATAAAGGGAACAAACCTCAACATCATAAAAGCCATATATGAAAGACCCACAACTAATATTCTCAATTGGGAAAAACTGAGAGCTTTGCCTCTACAACCTGAAACAAGACAGAGATATCCGTTATCACCATTGCTATTTAACATAGTACTGAAAGTGTTAGCCTTAGCAATCAGATAACAAAAAGAAATATAAGATATCCAAATTGGCAAGGAAGAAGTCAGACTTTCACTACTCACAGATGAAACAATACTCTATGAAAAAAACCTGAAAGATTCCAACAAAACATTGCTAGACCTGATACACGAATTCAGTAAAGTTGCAGGATACAAAATCAACATACAGATAGATATCTGAGGCATTTCTATTTTCAATAATGAAGCAGCAAAGACGTCCAGGAATCAATCTCATTTACAATTGCACAAAAAACCATAAAACACTTAGGAATAAACCTAGCCAAAGAGGTAAAATATTTGTACTCTGAAAACTATAGAACACTGATGAAACAAATTGAACATGACACAAAGAAATGGAAAAAAACCTTCCATGTTCATGGATTTGAAGAACAAATATTATTAAAATGTCTATACTACCATAATCAATCTACACATTCAATGCCATAACAAAATAGTGCCAACATTTTCCACAGTGTTAGAATAAACAATCCCAAAATTTGTGTGGAACCACAAAAGACTCTGAAAAAGAAAAACACAGCTTGAAGCTTCACAATTCTGTGCTCCAAGTTATATTACAAAGTTGTAATCAAGACAGCATTGTGCTGGCACAAAAACAGACACATAGACTAATGGAACAAAATAGAAACCCCAGAAATAGATCCACAACTATATTGTCAACTAATTTTTGACAAAGCAGGGAAAAATATTGGAAAAAAAGACAGTCTCTTCAGCAAATGGTGTTAGGGAAACTGGAGAGCAACTTGCAGATGAATGAAACTGAACCACTTTCTTACAGCAGACACAAAAATAAATTCTAAATGGATGAAAAACCTAAATGTAAGATAGGAAACAATAAAATACTAGAGGAAAACAAAGACAGCAACTTCTTTGACATCAGCCATAGCAACTTCTTACTAGACTAATCTGAGGCAAGAGAAACAAAAGCAACAATGGACTATTTGGACTTCATCAAGCTAAAAAGCAAAGTGAAGGAAACAATCAACAAAACTAAAAGGTAGCCTACAAAATGGGAGAAGATATTTGCAAATGACATATCAGATAAAGGGTTAATACTGAAATCTCTAATGAAATTATCAAACTCAACTCCCCCCCCAAAAAAATCTAGTTAAGAAATGCACAGAAGACATGAAAAGATTTTTTTTCCAAAAAGGACATACATATAGCTAAAGACACATGAAGAGATGCTCAACATCACTTATCATCTGAAATGATGGGAAATGCAAGTCAAAACTACAAATAAATACCACCTCACACATGTTAGAATGACTAAAATTAACAAAACAGAGAACAACACATGTGGGCAAAGATGCAGAGAAAAGGGAAACTTCTAACACTGTTTTGAGAATTCAATGGTGTAGCTACTCTGGAAAACAGTATGGAGTTTCCTCAAAATGACAAAAAATAGAAATACCTTACAGCTCAGCAATTGCACTACTAAGTATTTTTCCAAGGGATTCCAAAATACTGATTTGAAGGGGCACATGCACTCCAATGTTTATAGCAGCATTATCAACAATAACCAAATTATGGAAAGATCCCAAATGTCCATCAAGTGATGAATGGTTATAGAAGATGTTGTATAGATATACAATGGAATATTACTGAGCCACCAAACAAAAGGAAATCTTGCCATTTGCAACTATGTGAATGGATCTAGCGTGTAGTTTGCTAAGTGAAATAAGTCAGTTAGAGAAAGATAAATACCATATAATTTCACTAACGTGTGGAATTTAAGGAACAAAACGGGTGAACATAGGGGAAAAGAAAAAAAAAGTAGACAAAACATAAAAGGTTACAAAAATACTGAATGAAGGGGCACATGCATTCTGATGTTTATAGCAGCATTATCAACAATAAGCAAATTATGGAAATAGCCCAAATATCTATTGACTGATGAAGGGATAATGAAGATGCAGAACATATATACAATGGAATATTAGTCATCAAAAAGAATGACATCTTGCCATTTACAATGACATGGATGGAACTAGAGTGTATTATGCTAGGTGAAATAAGTCAATCAGAGAAAAACAAATACCATATGATTTCACTCATGTGTGGAATTTAAGAAACAAAACAGGGGCGCCTATGTGGCTCAGTCAGTTCAGCATCCGAATTTGCCTCAGGTCATGATCTCATGGTTCGTGGGTTTGAGCCCAGCGTCAGGCTCTGTGCTGACAGCTCAGAGCCTGGAGCCTGCTTTGGATTCTGTGTTTCACTCTCTCTCTGCCCCTGTCTGCCTCCTGTTCTGTCTCTTCCTGTATCTCAAAACTAAATACACATTAAAAAAATAAAACAGAAACCAAAAAAACCCACAGATGAACAAAGAGGAAGGAGGTTAAAAGAGAAGGAGGCAACTCCTAAGAGACTCTTAAGTATAAAGAACAAACTGCGGGTTCCTAGAGGAGAGGTGGGCAGGGGGGGGGGATGGCCTGAATGGGTGATGGATATGAAGAAGGGCACTTGTTGTGGTGAGCACTGGGTGCTATATGAAAGTGATGAATCACTAAATTGTACTCCTAAAACAAAACAAAATATTATAAAGTTCAACACCCAAAAAACAAATAGTCCAATTAAAAATTGTTAGAAAACATGAATAGACATATTTTCCAAAGAAGACATACAGATGCCCAACAGACACATGATAAGACACTCATCATTTATCATCAAGGAAATTCAAATCAAAATTACAATGAGATATCACCTCATGCCTGTCATAATGGCAAAAATCGACAAGACAAGAAACAACAGGTTTTGGCAAGGATGCGGAGAAAAAGGAACTCTCTTGTACTATTTGTTTTATTGCAAACTGGTGCATCCTCTCTGGAAAACAGTATGGAAGTGCCTCAAAAACTTAAACATAAAACTACCTTATCATTAAGCAAATGACATTTGTGGGTATTATTCAAATAATACAAGAAGAGCAATTCAAAAGGATATATGCATCACTATGTTTATAGCAGCATTACTAATAATAGCCAAGAATATGGAAGAAGCTCATTGATTCATGAATGGATAAAGCTGTGATGTGTGTGTGTGTGTGTGTGTGTCTATATATATATATATATATATATATATATATATCAGAATAGAAAGTTATTCAGATTATTCAGTCCTTAAAAAGAATGAAATCTAGGGTCACCTGGGTGGCACAGTTGGTTAAAAGTCTCACTTTGGCTCAGGTCATGATCTTATGGTTCATGAGTTCAAGCCCCACATCAGGCTCACTGCTGTCAGCACAGAGCCCACTTCAGATCCTCTGTCTTTCTCTCTCTCTCTCTGCCCCTGCTCCACTTGTTCTCCCTCTCTCTCAAAATAAATAAATATTGGGGGCTCCTGGGTGGCTCAGTTGGTTAAGATTCGGTTCAACCCTCACATCGGGCTTTGTGCTGGCAGCTCAGAGACTGGACCCTGCTTCAAATTCTGTGTCTTCTCTCTGCCCCTCCCCCCACTTACACTCTGTCTCTCACTCAAAAATAAATTAATTTTTTTAATTAAAAATAAAAAAAATAAATATTACAAAGAAAGGAATGAAATCTTGCCATTTGCAATGACATGAATGGAGCCAGAGTGTATAATGTAAAACAAAATAAGTCAGTCAGAGAAAGACAAATACCATATGATTTCACTAATATGTGGAATTAAAAAAAAGTGAAGGGGAAAATAAAAGGGAGAGTTCTGAGTTGCCTGGTTGGCTCAGTCAGTTAAGTATCCAACTCTTAATTTCAGATCAGGTCATGATCTCACAGTTTGTGAGATTGAGCCTACATCAGTTTCTGCACTGACAACCCAGAGTCTGCTTAGGATTCTCTCTCCCTCTCTCTTTGCCCCCTCCCCTGGTCTGTCTCTCTCAAATTAAATAAATCTACTTACAAAAAAGAAAAACGGAGAGAGAAGGAAATCAAGAAACAGACTCTTAATGAAAAAGAACAATCTGACGTGGGGTGCCTCGATGGCTCAGTCGATTGAGCATCCAACTCCAGATTTTGGCTCAGCCCATGACCCAAGATTCATGGGATCCAGCCCCACTTTGGGTTCTGTGCTGAGAATGGAACCTGTTTAAGATTTTCTTTCTCTCCCTCTGCTCCTCTCCTGTTCTCATGCATGCTATCTCTCTCTCTCTCTCTCAAATTAAACAAACAAACAAACAAAAAACTAATGATTACCAGAAGGGAAGTGGGTGGGGGAACAGGGTAAGTAGAAAATGGGGTTCACTCATTTTGATGAGTACAGTATGATGTTTGGGATTGTTGAATCACTGTATTGTACACCCAAAACGAATATAACACTATGCAAACTAACTGGAATTTAAATAAAAACTTTAAAAAGTAAAAATTTTAAAGGATATTACAATTATAAACATATCCAGACTCAGAAAAAAAAAACAGAATCTTAATATGAGCAAACATTGGCAAACTTGAGGAAAGAAACAACCAGTTCTAAAATAATAGTTGGAGTCATAAATACACCATTTTCAATAATAGGTAGAATATCTATATAAATCAGTAAGAGATAGAGGAATTGATTAAAACTATAAACTACATCAAACTAATAAAAGTTTATAGAACACTACACCCAATAACAGAAGAATGCACTTCTCAATTGGACATAGAATATTATCAAGAATAGTTTATATATGGGCCAAAAATGAGTTTCAAATATAAAAATGTTGAAACCACACAAGCTCTCTTCCAAAACACAATGTAGTGATGTTAGATGTCAGTTAGATATTAAAGTTTTACCAAACTCTCTCAAACAGTGAGTCAAAGAGAAAATCAAAAGTGAAATTAGGCAATATGTTTAAATGAATTAAAAGAAAAATAATACATAAAAAAAACTTATGAGGACTGATAGCAGTGTCCAAAGTGAAAAATACTACATAAATGTTTACATTAAAAACTAAGAAAGATTTCAAATCAGTAACGCAACATTGCAACTTATGAAGCTAGAAAACAACAGAAAACTAAACCCCATACTAGCAGAAGGAAGGAAATAATGAAGAGATAAATAAAAGATATTATAAAAAGTAGGTAAAATTAATAAAACTAAGACTATTTTGAAAATATTAACAAAATTGACAAATGCTTAGCTAAATTGTCTGGGGAAAAAAGACTCAAATACCTAAAATAAGGCATGAAGGGGATAGTATTGATACTGATTTTACAGGACTAATTGATTAAAACACAGTACAATGAACAATTGCACACCAACAAATTGTATATTCTAGTTGGTGTGAACAAATTCCTAGAAACACAGCCTAGCATGTAGAATCATGAAGAAATAGAAAGTGTAAATAGACTTATATGTAGTAAAAACATTGAATCGATATTCAAAAACTTCCCAAAAATGTAAAGGCCAAAACCAGATAGAACTGGTGAATTCTATCAAATATGTAAAAAAGTAAATAAATAACCCCAATCCTTCTCAGAATCTTCCAAGCAATTAAAGAGTAGAGAACACTTCTTAATTTAATCAACAGGGGCAGAATTAGCCTAATAAGAATGCCAGACAAAGTCACTTCAAGAAAAGAGAAGTAGAGACCAATATTCCTTATAAATATCAAAGCAAAACCCCTCAACAAAATACTATTAAAACAAATTCAACAGCATATTAAAAGGATTATATACTACAAGCAAGTTGCATTTATTCCTAGAATGCAAAGATGGTCTAACATATGAAAATCAACTAACACAATTAGTTTACCACATTACCAGAGTGAAGGGGAATAAATCATCTCGATGTAGAAATGCTTTTGACAAACCTAATACACTTTCATAACATAAAAAAAATTAAAAAAACTAGAAATATAGTTTTCTGCCCCTATTCACATGGGATACATTCCAAGACCCCCAGTGGATGCCTGAAATCATGAATAATATTAAATCCTATATATGTTATGTTTGTGCCTACACTTACATACATACACACCTATGATGAAATTTTGATATATAAATTAGTAAAAGTAAAAGATTAGCAATAACTAATAATAAAATAGAACAATTATAGCAACATTCTGTAATAAATGTTATGTGAATGTGAGCTCTCATTCTCTCTCAAAATATCTTATTGTACTGTGCTCACACTTCTTGTGATGATGTGAGATAATAAAATGCCTATGTGATGAGATGAAGTGAAGTGAATGTCATAGGCTATGTAACATAGTATTAGGCTACTATTGACCTGACTGTACATCAGAAGGAGGATTACTTGCTTCTAGACTGTGGCTGGCCATGGTAACTAAAACCATGAAGTGAAACCCTGGATAAGGAGGGACAACTGTAGAAAAAAATTACTTCAACATAAGTAAGGACAAATATGAAAAACTCACAGATAACATCATACTCAATAGTAAAAAGCTAGATTCTCCTCTAATATTAAGAACAAGAAAAGGATGTAGACTTTTGCCACTTCTACTCGAGTATGTAATTTCTAGATAGAGAGCATTTGGGCTAGAAAAAAAATAAATGTAACCAAATTAGAAAAGAGGAAGTAAAATTATATCTATTTGCAGACAACAGGATCTTAAATGTAGAAAACTCTATAGATTAAGGGCATACAAAAGTTGTTAGAATAAACAAACCTATCACAGTAGTTGGAAAAAAAATCAATATTTGCATCGTTTCTATACCAAAAAGAATAAAATTCATAAGAATAAATTTAACCTGGGGAGGAAAACAGTTGTACATTGAAAACAACAAAATATTAACGAAGAAACAAATAAGTGAAAAAGTATTTTGTGTTCATGGACTGGAAGACTTAACACTGCTAAGATATCAATGGGCTCCATGCTGTCCATGCCTGCTTGGGATTCTCTCTCTCCCTCCCTATCTCTGGCCCTCCCTGCTTGTTATCTCTCTCTCTCTCTCTCTCTCTCTCTCTCTCAAAATAAATAATTGGAAAAATAAAACGGAAAAATCTGTCCCAAATTCATGTTGAATCAGAAGGGATTTCAAATAGTCAAAATAATAAAAGAAAAACAAAAGGAAGGTATTATATTTCCTGATTTCAAGACTTAATACGAAGTAATGTTAATAAAATCATTGTGATACTGACATTAAACCAGGCATATACACCAATGGAATAGTATAGAGAACTCTCCACAGAACTCTCACATATATAGTCAAATGACTTTTTACCAAAGGTGTCAAGATAACTCAATGAGAAAAGGGCAGTCTTTTAAGCAAACATCATTGGTAAAACTTTATTGGTAAAACTGAATATCCACTTGTAAAACATGAAGTTAGACCCTTGCCATAAAAAAATTAACTCAAAATGGATCAAAAACTTCTAGAAGAAAATAGTAAAATATTCATGGTCAAAAATTTGGCAATGATTTTATGAATATGCAAACAAAAGAAAAGGAAACAAAAAAATAGATAAATTGTACTTCATCAAAAATAGTCACTTTTGTGCATCAAAGAGCACTATAAACAGAGAAAAAAGCAACCCAGGTGATGTAAGAAAATATTTTCAAGTAATATATTTGATAATAAATTAATATTCAATAACTATAAATAATATATACAGTCAGCAACAACAGAACAATTTAAAAAGGGCAAAAGAATAGAACATGCATTTTTCTGAAGATATAAAAATGTCCAACAAGCCCATGAAAAAATGCTGAACATCACTAGTCATTAGAGAAATAAAACTAAAACCGCAATTATATATCATTTCACATTGTATGGTCAGTATTATGAAATAAATTAAATGAAAAATTGTTGGCAAGGATATGGAGAAATTGGGACACCCACATTGCTAGTGAGAATGGGAAATGGTATACCTGCTATGGAAAATAGAATGGCAGGTTCTCAAATAATTACACATCGCATAAAATTTCATTTCTGGATATATACCTAAAATAACTGAAACCAGAGACTAAAACACATATTTGTATACAATGTTTATACCAACATTACTCAGAATACTAAGATGGTAGCAACTCAAGAGTCAATTGACAGAAGAAGGAATAAAGAAAATATGATTGTATTTGTCTACTTGGGCTTCCATAACAGAATACCATAATCTAGTGGCTGAAACAAAAAAAATTTATCTTCTCACGGTTCTGGAGATGAGAAACCCAATATCAATATCAATATCAATATCACTATCAATATCAATGTCAATATCAATATCAAGGTTAGGGATCTCTCCTTGGTTACAGATGACATCTTTCTTCCTATGTACTCACACAGCAGAGAGAATGAGATCTCTCTTCCTCTTTATATAAAGGCCACAGTCCTATATCATTAGAGTCCTACTTTATGGACTTATTTATGTTTCATTACTTCTTGACTTTATCTGCAGATATAGTCACATTGGAGGTTAAAGATTTAATACATAAATTTGAGAGGACACTTTTCAGTCCATAGAAGCAATATATACATAAATAGAATACTATTTATTCTTTATTTTTATTTTTTATATGAAACGTATTGTCAGATTGGTTTCCATACAACACCCAGTGCTTATCCCAACAGGTGCCCTCCTCAATGCCCATAACCCACTTTCCCCTTCCTCCCACCCCCATCAACCCTCATATTTATTATTTAAAGTAAAGGGAATTCAGAACACTGCTGCAAGCTACAACATAGGTTAACCTTGAAGACACTATTCTAAGTGAAATAAGACACTCACAGAGGGACAAATATTGTGATTCCACTTAGATGAGATATCTAGATGAGTCAAATTTATAGAGGCAAAATGTAGAATGGTGATTGCCAGAGGCTGTGAAGAGGAAAAAGTTGAGAGTTAGTAATAAATGACAACTGAGTTTCAGGGGTGTAAGATGAAAAAAATCTGGTGATGGAGGGTGGCCAAGGTTGCACAACTATGTGAATGTACTTAATGACACAGAATGCTAAATGTTATGTTATATACGTTTAAGTGCAATGGAAAAAACAGATTTCAGCACATTTAAATTATCTCTGTGCTAGAGAACCATTAATGAGAGTCAAAGGAAGGAAAAACTGGGTCTTTGAAAAGAGAAACAAAATTGACAAATCTTTATACTGACAAAGGAAAGATAAGAAACAACTGAAAGCAGAAAGAAAAATAAAGAGATCACTAACAATCTCACAGAAATTAAAATAAGAGAATATGATTAACAATTACACTTAAAAATTAGATAACCTAGACTGAATTGGCAAATTGGCATATTCCTAGAGACATACCAACAACCTAAAATTACTCAAAAAGAAAATCCCAACAGACCTATAACTAAAAAAGAGAATGAATCAGTAATCAAAACCTCCCAAGAAAGAAAACTCCAGGACCAGATGAACTTACTGATAAATTCTACCAAACATTTAAATAATTATCACCAGTCTTTCTTAAACTCTTCTGAAAAAAAAATGAAGAGAGACAATTCCTAATCCCTTCTATAAGAATAGCATTACTCTGATACCAAAGCCAAACAAGGCATCACAAAAAAGGATATACCAATATTCTTGATAAATATAAATACAGAAATCCTTAACAAAACACTAGCATATTTAATTCAGCAGCATATTGGAAGGATTATACACCATGTCCAAGTGGGATTTATCCCAGAAATGCAAAGTTAGCTCATCATAGGAAAGTCAATTAATGTAACATAGTACATTAATAAACTAAAAGGAGGAAACATGATTATTTCAATGGACACAAAAATGTCATTTGAAAAAATTCCACACCATTTCACAATAAAAATACTCATAAAACAAGGAAAACAAGGAAACTTCCTCAACATAATTAAGCACATACATAAAAAAAAAAACACATAGCAAACATCAAATTCCAAGATAAAAGCCTGTGACTTTTCCCACAAAGGTCAGGAATACAAAGATGCCACTTCACTACTGATATTCAACATTGCACTGGAAGTTCTAGCCAGGGCAACTAGAAAGGAAAACAAATAAAAGATATCAAATTTGAAAAGAAAAAAAGAATATTGTCTTCACAGTTTACCTGATCCTACAAAAAGATAATACCAAAGAATGCACAAAATTGATGCTAGAGTGAAGGAATGAATTGTGCATAGCTAAAAGTTACAAGATCAATACAAAACTGAGCTGTGTCTCTGTACAGAAACCAGGAATAAACAATATAAAAAGATTAAGAAAGATTTTTGAAGTAATTATATTTACAGTGATATGCAAAAGACTAAAATAACAAGGAATAAATTTAAGAAAAGAACAAGTCCTGTGAACTGAAAACAAAATACAGTTGAAAAATATCTTAAAAACCTAAATAAATGGAAAGACATCCTGTGTTCATGAAATGGAAAGCCTAATATGCTGAATACAGAAATAATACCCAAAGCAATATACAGATACAATGCCACCCTTATCAAAAATTCGAAAACCTTTTTTGCAGAATTTGAAAAGCTGATCCTCAAATTCCTATAAAATTGCAAGTAATTATGAATAGCCAAAACAATTTTGAGAAAAAAAAAAACAAAAGTGGAAGACTCATACTCCCCAATATCAAAATTACCTCAAAGCCAATGTATTCAAAACATTGTGGTATTGGCATTACACTAGACATATAAAATAGAATAGAAATTAAAGTCCGGGAATAAATTAATATATCTAATATATAGATATAAACCATAAAATAGAATTGACTTTATCATGATAATCTTTTTTTATAGTGATAAAATTTACAATTTTAACTATGTTAATTGTGCAATTTAGTGACATTGAGTGCATGCACAATGTGCACCCGTCACAACTATACACCCCCAGAATATTTTCATCATCCAAAACTGGAATTTCATATATATTGAACAATAACTCTGTATTATTATCCCTTCTTTCCAGTCAATGGTAATCACTAATTTACTTTGGACTTATCCTAGGTACTTCATATAAATGTAATATCATATATGTCCTTTTGTGTCTGGGTTATTTCACTTAGCATGATTAATTTCAGGGTCCATTTATATTGTATCATGTACCAAGTTTTCACTACTTTTTATGACTAAAAAGTATTTTATTGTATATATACACTGCATTTTGTTTATCCATTCATTCATTGATGGGCATTTGGACTGTTTATACTTTATGGCTACTATGAATAATTCTGCTACAAACATGGTTTTGCAAGTGTCTGTTCAAATCCCTACTTCAAATTCTATTGGCTATATATGTTCAAGTGGAATTGAATTAAATGGCATACCATGCTTTATTTTTGACAAACTGTCATGCCATTTGATACAAAACCTGCATCATTTTACATTCCCACCAGCAATGCACAATGGTTCTAGTTTTTCCACATCCTCGACAACAGTTACTATTTGTTGTTGTTATTGGTGGTGGTGGTGGTGGTGGTTGTTGTCATAGCCATAGTATTGAATCTAGAGTAGTACTTCATTGTAATTTTGATTTATGTTAATTTCCCTAATAACTAGTGATGTTCAGCATCTGTTCCTGTGCTTACTGACCATCTGTATATCTTCTTTGTGGAAATATCTGTTCAAATTCTTCCCTATTTTAAAAATTGGGTTGTGTATTAATTTTCTAGGCCTGACATAACAAATGCCACAGACTGGGTGGCTTAACAGAAATATATTTTGTCACTTCTGGAGGCTAGATTGAAGATCAAGGTGTATGCAGAGTTGATATTTGTTTTTCTGAGGCCTCTCTCCTTGGTTTGTAGATGACCATTCTCTGCTACTGTCATGAGATGCTCTTTCCTCTGTGTGCCTCTTTCCCAATCCCCTTGTTTTATAAACACACGAGTAATACTGGACTACAGCTTACTCTAATGACATTAAGTTTACCTTAATTACCTCTTTAAAGAGACTATTTTCAAATAGAGTCATATTCTGAGGTACCGAAAGTTAGAACTTCAACATATAAATTTTGGGACATACAATTTAGTCCATGATACTCCATTCCCTGGGGCCCCAAAATCCATATTCTCCTCACATGCAAAATACATTCACCCCATCCCAACACCCACAAAATATCTTAATACATTCCAACATCAACGCTAAGTCTAAAATCTCATTTAAATATTATTTAAACCACATATGGGTGTGTCTATAGATGTGATTCATCCTGATGTAAAACTCCTCTCCAGTTGTAAACCTATAATACCAAATAGTTATTTGCTTTTAAACTGAAATAGTGTAACAAACATAGCATAGACATTTCTACCCCGAAATGGAGAAATTAAAAAGAAGAAAGGGGTCATTAGTCTCAAGCAAATTCCTAGCAGGCATATATTAAGCCTCCAGAATAATCCTCTTTGGCTCAATGTTTTGTTCTCCAGGCCCAGCAGCGTGTCCCTGTCTTCTGTGCACACCAGACTTGTGGCCCTAATGCCTCAGCCATGTTTGGCAGCCACAAAACCTCAGCCCTGTGAGTCATCCCTGACTGCTTTTGAATCAAGGAGGAGACAGATCCCCTGGTCTCTGCCTTCTGGGCTCGTGCTGGTGGTAGCAATTCTACCAATCTGTAAAACATCTTTGGGGTTATTATTCCCTTTTCTTGAGATATAGCACATGTTCACAACTATATAGCTCTATTGTCCCATCTCAAAATACCAGAAGTCCAACAACCTTCCTTAATTCTGCTTCATCTTTGTCTCCTTCCATCAAAACTGGCAGTGTTTCTGCTGGTATAACCATATTTCTGTTCTGGCTTTTGCTGAGATGGTTTATTGAATCCATAAGTAACAAGCCTATAATCTATGTAGAAGATTTTGTCTAGCCATACATTTAGTGTTTTCTCCAGAGCATTCTTTTGTTGTTGTTGTTGTTTTTTAATTTTGAGAGAGAGAGAAGTGAAAAGAGGGGTGGTGCAGAGAGACAGAGGGAGAGAGAGAGAATCCCAAGCAGGCTCCACACTGCCAGCACAGAGCCCAACATGGGGATCAAACTCATGAATGTGAGACCATGACATGAGATGAAACCAAGAATTGGATACTTAACCGATTGAGCCACCAAGATGGCTTTCTCCAGAGCACTCTTTACCATTTTCTGAAGTATGGGTAGGCTGAGAATTTGTCAAATCTTTCTGTGTTTGTTTGTTTGTTTATTAACAACCCCCCCTCAGTTTATCTATTTTGTTTTGCATTGTTAAGGAGAGATCAGGCCATGCCTTCAACACTTTGCTTAAAAAAAACCTTCTCATTTCAATGTCTAAGTTTATTACTAACAAGGACTAGTTTCCAAAAACTAGAACTCAATTTTTCCAAGCTACTCTCCACTTTATGATGAGGATCAATTTTCCCACAGTTTTCAATACTGTGTTTCTCATTTCTGCCTGAGATCTCACCAGAAGCACTTTTAACATTCATATTTCTACCAACATTCTCTTCATTATGGAATATCTATGTTTCTAAGATGTTAGAAGCTTTCTTTAGAGTTGTCTCTCACTTATGAGCCTTTCAATAATCACCTACAGTTCACATTTCTATCAACAGACACTTCAAGAAAATCTCAGCTTTTTTAACATACACTTCAAACCTATTTTTAAAGTAAAAAGGTATTAATTTTATTTTTTTAAGTTTTTATTTAAATTCCAGGTAGTTCACATACAGTGTAATATTAGTTTAAGATGTAAAACATAGTGATTCAACCCTTCCATACAACACATTGTTCTCATCACAAGTACATTTTTTAGTCATCATTATCTATTTAAACAATCTACCCACTCACTTCTACTCTGGTAACCCATCAGTTTGTTCTCTATAGTTAAGGGTCTGCTCTTTGGTTTGTCTCTTTGTTTTATTCTTTCCCTTTTGCTCATTTGTTTTGTTTCATTTCTTAAAATCCACATATGAGTGAATAATATGGTATTTGTCTTTCTCTGACCTATTTAAGCTTAGCATAATACTCTCAAGCTCCCTCCATGTCATTGCAAATGGCAAGATTTCATTCTTCTTTATGGTTGAGAAATGTTCCATTGTATATACATATCACATCTTCTTTATTGATTCATCAGTCGATGGACACTTGAGCTTCTTCCATAATGTACCTATTGTAGGTAATGCTGCTATAGACATCAGGGTACAGGTATCCCTTTGAATTAGTATTTTTGTATTCTTTGTGTAAATACCTAGTTTTAGATTCTATCCAATATCCATTTTCAAAATTGCTTTTACATTTTTTAGGTATTTGTTACATAAGCACCTCACCTTATGGTACCAAAATCTCTATCATTTTGCTAGTATTTCCATAATAAATACCATATACTGGGCGACAACTAACAGTAATCTAAGGTCTCATGGTTCTGAAAGCTAGAAGTCCAAGATCAATGTATAAGTAGGTTTGATATGTTTTGAGCTCTTTCTTGGCCATCTTCTTTAGGTATCATGACATCTTCCTATAGTATGTGTATGTGTTTTAATTTCTTTTACTTATAAGGACAATAGTTTTATTGAATTAGGGCCCATCCTAGTAACTATATTTTACCTCAGTTACTTCTTTAAAGGTTTGTTTCCAAATACATTCTGAGTTACTGAGGTTAAGAATACAACATGTAAATTTTAAGGGGACACAATTCTTCCCATAGAATGTTTTCTCCCATTCTGAGTGTTGACATTTTAATCTCTTGATAGTGTCCCTTACACACTAAAGTTAATTTTTATGGACTCTACTTTTTTCTTTTGTTGCATGTGATTTTGTTGTCATGCTCATGAAATAAATGCCAAATCCAAAGTTTGGATAAAGCTTTGAAGGTTTTTCTTGAAGTATTCATTTAAGAGTTTAATAATTTTAGCTTCTAATGTTGGGTCCTTCATTTTGAGTTAATTTTTGTATACACTGTAAAATAAGGGTCCAACTACTGTGTTTTGCATGTGGACATCCGGTTTTCCAGGTATTATTTGTTGAAAACAATGTCATTTTCCTATTGAGTGGTGTGTGCATCCTTGGCACACATCATTTGACCATACACGTGAGGGTTTTACCTGTTTTTTCTAATCTAATCTATTAGTCTTTGTGCCTGCCTTTATTCCTGTGCTACATTTTTTTTATTACTGTACATTTGTATTAAAATCTGGAATGAGAAAGCGTAAGTTCTCCATTTTTTTCTTTTTCAAAATTGTTTTGGTTACTAAATGTCTATTAAGATTGCATATGAATTTTAGGATGGGTTTTTCTATTTCTGTAATTGGAATTTTGATTGCAGTTGTATTAAATCTGTAGACCACTTGAGGGATATTGGCATCTTAAAAATATTATCTTCTGATGTATAAACATGAGATATATTTCCATTAATGTGTGTTTTCTGTAATTTGTTTCAGCAGTTTTGTAGTTTTCAGAGTACAGTTTTTTTAATCTTAAGTATTTTATTATTAAGTATTATTCTTAAGTATTTCATTCTTTTCTATTATAAGTGGAATTATTTTCTTAACTTACTTTTTGGAGTGTTTAATGTTAGTGTACAAAAACAAATGATTTTTCAGTATTAAATTTGTGTCCTGTACCTTTGCTAAATCTGTTTCTTAGATCTAACAGCCATTTTTTCCAAATATAGTGTTTTCTACATAAAAGATCATATATTTTTTAAGCAGAGATAATTTTACTTTTTCATTTCCAAATTGTATTCCTTTTCTTTTCTTTTCTTAATGTTCTAACTAAACCAGTGGCCACCAATCCCACTGATGAGTGCTCTGTTTTTATGAACTAATCATCTAATAATATCCCACCTCCAAAAACCATTATCTGGGTTTAGGATTGCAACACACAAATTTTGGGGGATACAGAAATATTCAGTAGGTAATACGTTGTTAAGTTAGACTGTTGAATTGAGATCTTTGTTCCATAAGCATTTAAAGTTATAATTTTTCTTTTTGGTATTGCTTTTGTATATCACATCTCTCTGGTATACTTTTTAAAAATATTCCTTTGTATCACGGTATTTTTAAATTTTCCTTATAATTTCTTTTGTAACCCATTGGTTAGTTAAGAGATTTATTAATTCCCATATACTTGTGGTTTTATCCAGTTTTTTTTTCTGTATTTTAATTCTAGTTTTATTCTACTGTAATCAGAAAGATACTTTGTATGTTTTCAATCTTTAAAATTATTGAAGACTTCTTTTGTGGTCTAATATATGAGCGATTCTGGAGGATATTTTATGTGCACTTGAGAATAATATGCCTTATGCTGTTGTTGGATGAATGAAATGTTCTATTATTGTCTGTTTGATGCAGATGGATTAGAGCATTAAGTTCCTCTATGTACTTTCTAATTGTAATGGTTAATTCTATGAGTCAACTTGGTTGAATCAGGGTGCCCAGATATTTGAACAAATATTATTCCGTATCTTTTGGTAAAGGTGTTTTTGGATGAGATTAATATTTAAAATGGAATATTTTGACCAAAGCAGATTACACTACAAATGTGGGTGGACCTCATCCATCAGTTGACTGCCTTAATACAATAAGACTAGCCTACACAGAGGAAGGAGGAATTTTGCCAGAACACTGCCTTTGGTCTTGAACGTTGGTTCTGCTTCTCTGGAGAACACTAACACATAAATCTTCTCTGTGTCCTTTTTCAGTTATTTTTCATGGATCAAATAACATATAATTTAGTTTCATTTGATATATAATTGACATAAAACATTGTGTAAGTTTAAGCTATACAACATGTTTTATTTTATACATTTATATATTGCAATATGGTCACCACCATAGTGTTAAATTTCTGTCATTTTGCATAATTATCATTTCTTTAGTGTGTGTGTTGAGAACATTTAACAACTAGTCTCAGAAACTCTTAAGTTTGTAGTACAATATTGCTTGTTAAAATCACTATGCTACACATTAGATCTACAGAACTTATTTATCTACTAGTTGCACATTTTTACCATTAAATAAATCCCATTTTCACAACACCCCAGGCCCTGCTAATCACCATTTTACTCTGATTTTACAGGTTTTCTTTTAGATCTTACATTACATGTAAGTGAAATCATGCAGTATTTTTCTTTCTCTGTCTGAACTCATCTCAGATTAATACCCTCAAGGTTTAACCATGTTGTTGCAAATGGCAGGATTTCCTTTTTTCCCCTCATGATTAAATAATATAATAAATATTATTTGTAATTATATTTGTAACAATTATATAATAATATAACATATAATAGTTATGTAGCACAATACTATCTATACCTGTATCTACATATCTTTATCTCTATCTATCTGTCATCTATTTATCCATTTTTTTAAACCTGAAAATTGTTTGCCATAGTGACTACACCAATTTACATTTCCACCAATGGTGCACAACCGTTCCCTTTACTCCATCCACATCCATGTTAAACATTGTTGTCTCTTCCCTTTTCTAGGACAGTTATTCTAACTGTTGTGAGGTGACATATCATTGAAGTTTTTATTTAAGCTCCCTGAAGATTAATGATGCTGAACATTTCTTCATATACCTGATGACCATTTGGATATCTTTGGAAAATGACTATTCAGTTCCTTTGCTCATTTTTTAATCAGACTTTTTGTTATTGACTTATATGAGTTCTTTATTTATATAACTATATTAAAATATATTTGAAAATTAATATTAGTTAATATTAATATTATCTTATTTGATATATGGTTTGCAAATATTTTCTTCCATCCCCTAGGTGTTCTATCATTTTGCGGACTTTTTTCTTTTTTTTAATGCTTATTTATTTTTAACAGAGACAGAGACAGAGTGTGAGCGGGGGAGGGGCAGAGAGAAAGGGAGACAGAATCTGAAGCAGGCTCTAAGCTCTGAGCAAGCTGTCAGCACAGATTCTGATGTGGGGCTTGAACTCACAAACCGCGAGATCGTGACATGAGCCGAAGTCAGACGCTTAACCAACTGAGCCACCCAGGCACCCTGGACTTTTTTCTTTTGCTGAGCAGTTCGTTATTTTTATTTGTTTGTGTGTTTGTTTGTTTGTTTGTTTAAATTTGATGTAATTGCACTTGTTGATTTCTGCTTTTGTTGCTTTATGCTTTTGATGTCATATCCAAAATATGTTTGTCTAAATCAATGTCAAAGTGCTTCTTCCCTAAATTTTCTTCTAAGTGTTTTAGAGTATTTGGTCTTATGTTCAAGTTTTTAATTTATTTTGAGTTAATTTTGTGTGGGTGGTATAAGACAGGGCCATAATTTCATTGTTTTGCATGTGGTTATCCAGTTTTCACAACATCATTTGTTTAAGAGATTATTCTTTCTCTATTAAGTTGATATGAGTTCCTTGTCAAATATTAGTTAACCATAGATTCATGGGTTTATTTCAGGGATTTCTATTCTATTTAATTGGCATATGTGTATATTTTTATGCCATTATCACACTGTGTTAATTACTTTAGCTTTGAAGTATAGTTTGAAATCAGAAAGTGTCATGCCTCCATCTTTGTTCTACTTTCTTATGCTTTCTTTAGCTATTCGGGGTCTTCATAGTTCCATACAAATTTTAGGGTTTTTTTTTCCTATTTATATAAAATAACCTTGGAATTTTGATAGGAATTTCATTGAACATATAGATAGCTCTGGGTATTATGGGCATTTAAACAATAGTAATTCTTCCAACCCATGAATTCAGGATTTGTTTACATTTGTTTGTGTTTTCTTTAATTTCTTTCATCAAAGTCTAGTATTTATGTTGCTTTCATCTTTCACTTTCTTGGTTACATTTATTGCACAGTATTTTTGAATTGATATTATTGTTGACAAGACAGCTTACTTTTTTACTCGTGATGATTAAACAAAGTGTTATATTAGTTTCAGGTATAAATATAATGATTAAACAATTCTATACATTATTCAGTGCTCATCACAATAAGTGTACCCTTAATTTCCTTCATTGATTTTACCCATTCCTCACCCACCTCCCTCTGGCAATTGTCAGTTTATCATCTATATTTATGTGTCTGTTCCTTTGTCTCATCTTTCTTTTTTCATTTTTTTCTGTTTCTTAAATTCGACATATGAGTGAAACAGCATCATACCATCTAGATCCATTCATGTTGTTGCAAATGGAAAAAATGTATTCTTTTTTTATTAATAATATTCCAGTGTGTTTGTGTGTGTGTATGTCCAGTGTGTTTGTGTGTGTATATCATATATATATATATATATATATATATATATATATATATGTCACTTCTTTATCCATTTGGGATAGTTCTCATTTGTGATTTTTTTCAGATATTTCATTTTTAGTAAATAGAAACACAACTGGTTTCTGAATGGTGATTTTATATTCTGAAACTTTGCTGAATTTGTTGGTTAAGTTCTGACAGCTTTTTTGTTGACACTTAAGGTTTTCTATATATAGGGTTATAACATATATAAATAAACACAATTTTGCTTCTTCCTTTCCAATGTATATGCCTTTTATTTCTTTGTCTTCCATAGTTGTTCTAGCTAAAACTTTCAAGACTATGTTGCATAAAAGTGTTGAGACAGGGAACACCTGTATTTTTGTTGCTTTTAGAGGAAAGCTTTAAATCTTTCAAGTTTTGAGTATGAAGTTGGTTTTAAGTCTGTTATATGTGACCTTTATTATTTTTTAATGTTTATTTATTTTTGAGAGAGAGAGAGAGAGTGTCAGGAGGGGAGGGATAGAGAAAGAGGGAGACACAGAATCCAAAGCAGGCTCCAGACTCTGAGCTGTCAGCACACAGCCCAATGCAGGGGTCAAATGCATGAACTGAGAGATCATGACCTGAGCTGAAGTCGGATGGTTAACCGACTCAGCCACCCTGGAGCCCCTATGTGACCTTTATTTTTGAGGTATGGTCCTTCTAAATCAAATCTTTGAGAATTTTTGTCATGAAAGGATGTTGAATTTTGTAAAATACTTCTGCTTTTACTCAGATGATGACATGGCTTGTCTGTTTTTATTTTTCATCCTATTAATGTGCTGTGCCACATTTGTTGATTTGCATATGTTGAACTACCTTGCCTTCCATGGATAAATACCTCTTGGTCATGGTGTATATATTAGTTTTAGTGTGTTGTTGAATTCAGTTTGCTAATATTAGTTGAGAATTTTTAATCTGTATTCATCACATATATTGATCTGTAGTTTACTTTTTACATCGTGTCCTTTTCAGGCTTTGGTATGAGGAAAATAACAGCCTTGTAAATTACTTTGGAAGTGTTCTCTCCCATTATTGGGGGAAGAATTTAAGAAGAATTGACATTAATTTATAGCGTTGTGATCTGAAAATATGCATGGTATGATCTCAATCTTTTTGTAACTATCGATACCTGATTTGTGAACAAATATGTGACCTATTTTGGAGAATGTTCCATGTGCACTTCTGCTGCTTTAAGATAAAATTTTTTGAATACATCTATTAAGTTATCTGGTCCCATGCGTTATTCAGAGCCATTGTTCCCTTTTTGATTTTCTGCCTAGATGTTTTGTCCATTGCTTAATTTTTGTTAATTTTTAAAAAAAATATTTATTTTATTTTTATACAGAGACAGAGAGAGAGAGAGAGAGAGAGAGAGAGAGAGACATGACTAGTGTGGGAGGGCCAGAGAGAGAGGGAGTCACAGAATCTGAAGCAGGCTCCAGGCTCCAGGCTCCAAGCTTTCAGCACAGATAGCACCTGATGTGGGGCTCGAACTCATGAACCATGAGATCATGACCTAAGCCAAAGTTGGATGCTTAACAAACTAAGCCACCCAGGGCCTCCCTTTACTTAATTTTTTTTTAATGTTTATTTATTTCTGAGAGAAAGAAAGAGTGCGAGTGGTGGGGGGGGGGGGCAGAGAGAGAGGGAGACAGTATCCAAAGCAGGTTCCAGGCTCTGAGCTATCAGCACAGAGCCCGACATGGGGCTTGAACTCACGAACAGCAAGAGCATGACCTGAGCTGAAGTTGGACACTTAATCGATTCAGCCACCCAGGCACCCCCCTTTACTTTAAATTGAGCATTAAAATCTCCTATAATTATGGTATTCTTGTCAATAAGTTTGCTTATGTTTGTGAAAGTCGATTTACATATTTGGGTGTTTCACTTTGGGGGCATAAATATTTACATTTGTTAGCTTTTCTTAATGGATAGACCCCTTAATCATTATATGATGCTTTTCTTCATCTCTTGTTACAGTCTTTGTTTTAAAATCTAGTTTGTCTGTTGTAAGTATGGCTACTCTGGCTTTCTTTTGACGTCCACTAGCATGATAGATGATCCTCCATCCACTCCCTTTCAATCTGTAGGTGTCCGCAGGTCTAAAATTGGTCCCTTGTAGGCAGTATATAGATGGATCTTTATTTTTTTAATCCATTCTGATATCCTATGTTTTTGATTGGAACATTTAGTCCATTTATTTCCACATTGATTATTGAAATGTATGAATTTAGTGCCATTGTGTTATCTGTGGATTTTGTGTTTGTGGTGATGTTCCTTGGTCCTTTGTAGTCTTTGCTGGTTTGCAGTCAGAGAGTTTCCATTGGGCTCTTTCCAGGGCTGGTTTAGTGGTCACAAAATCTTTTAGTTTTTGTTTGTCTGGGAAAGTCGTTATGTCTCCTATTCTGAATGACAGCCTTGCTGGATAAAGGATTCTTGGCTGCATATTTTTCCTATTCATCACATTGGATATTTCTTGACACTCCTTTCTCACCTGCCAAGTTTCAGTGGACAGTTCTGCTACTAACCTTATGTGTCTACCTTTGTAGGTAAAGGACCTTTTGTCTCTAGCTGCTTTCAGAATTCTTTGTATTTTGCAAGTTTAATTATGATATGCTATGGTATTGATATGTTTTTGTTGATTTTGAGGGGAGTCCTCTGTGCCTCTTGGACTTGAATGCCTGTTTCTTTCCCCAGATTAAGGAAGTTCTCAGCTATAATTTGTTCAAATAAACCTTCCGCCAATTTTTATCACTCTTCTCCTTCTGGGATTCCTATGATATGGATATTCTTTTATTTCATGGAATCACTTAGTTATCTAAATCTCCCCCTCATTATCTAGCAATTCCCTTTCTCTCTGTTTTTCAGCTTTATTATTTTCCATAAATTTACCTTCTATTCAGACTATTATCTCCTCTTCTTCTTCCATCCTCCCTGTCGCTGTATCTAATTTGTTTTTCATTTCAGTCATAGCATTTTTAGGGGGGTATAAACATTTTATTTTTTATTTTATTTTTTTAATATAATTTATTGTCAAGTTGGTTTCCATTCAACACCCAGTACTCATCCCAACAAGTGCCCTCCTCCCTACCCAGCACCCACTTTCCCCTCTCCCCCACCCTCAATCTACCCTTAGTTTGTTCTCTGTCCTTAAGAGTCTCTTATGGTTTGCCTCCCCCCCTCTGTAACTTTTTTCCCTCCCTCCCTCCCCCATGGTCTTCTGTTAAGTTTCTCCAGATCCTCATATGACTGAAAACATATGGTATCGGTCTTTCTCTGCCTGGCTTATTTCACTTAGCATAATACCCTCCAGTTCCATCCACATTTCTATAAATGGACAGATTTCATTCTTTTTCATTGTCAAGTAGTATTCCTTTGTATATATAAACCACATTTTCTTTATCCATTCATCAGTTGATGGACATTTAGGCTTTTTTCATACTTTGGTTATTGTTGAGAGTGCTGCTATAAACATTGGGGTACATGTGCTGCTATTCATCAGCATTCCTGTATAGTTATAGCATTTTGAAAAATTCATCTTGACTAGTCCTTAAGTCTTTGATCTCTACAGCAATTGTTATGCTGGTGACTGCTATGCTTTTTTTCAAACCCAGCTATTAGTCTTAGAACTATTATTCTAAATTCTTATTCAGATATATTGTTTTTATCTTTTGGGGGGCAATTTTCTTGTTGTGATTTCTTCTTGACCTTTCTTTTGGGGGAAATTCCTCTGTCTTATCATTTTGGCTAAGTTTCTGTCTTTTGTGTGTTTTAAAAGTTTATTATGTGTCCTGAGATTACTGAGATTACTACTATATTAAGAAGGGGTCATACACTCTTCAGGGCCTGGCACTCCAGGAAGTGTTCCCGGTGTATGTTGTGTACACTCTGCTGTTGTGTTTTGGCTGTTCTACTCACTGGTCAGTTTTCTGCAGACCTTCTCCTTGATTGCAGTGGTGGAGTGTTTGGATCTTAACTAGGTGTGCTTTGATTGGTTTGTTGAAGTAGCCCTGGAAAAAAAAGTTCAGGGAGGGGGGGTGGGGGAGCCTGATAGTATAAAAAAAAAGAAAAAGGAAAAGGGAGAAAGGAAAACTAACCAGAGAGTCAAAAAACTATAAGGCTAATTCCAGAAAAAGAGAAAGGAAAATAAAGAATTAGAAGGAGAAAAGATGGAAAAAAGAATAGAAAAGAATAAAATAAAATAAAATAAAATAAAATAAATAAAAGTAGAATAAAAGTGCCTGAATATATATATATATATATATATATATATATATATATATTCTCCAAAAAAACCCAGAAACTATGGGCCTAATTCCAAAATAAAAACAAGAAAAGAGAAGAAAGAAAAAGAAAAAAAATAAAGATTTGTCTGTTCGTCCCTGGGCCTGGTGGCTGTGCTGGTCTGGAGGAGAGACTGGCTGTGTTGGGTCAGACTTGCTCTAGAAAATAAGCAGTTGCCAGTCATGGATGGGCAACTTTGTTGCAAACTTATCCCCACCCTCCACTGGGAGCTGCTGTGCTGCTCTCTGGAGTCCTACTATGTTGGTATTCTTGTGAAAAATGGCATCAATGCACTCTCTCCTCCCTACACTGAGAATCTCAACCCACGCTGTTCAGGTAGTCCTCAAAGAATAGTGAGGGCGGTCAGCTTGCCCTGAACCACATTTCTCCTGCACCTTCTTCTCGGCACTAGGCTGAGATTCAAAACCCCATGTCTTAAAGTACCCGGCTCTGTATAGATCTTCTTCCCTGCTCCAGAATAGAACCTCTCCACCCTGCTGATGAAAGGCCTCTGCCTGGCACCTGCAGGATCTTTAGTCTTTCGAGAAACAATAAGCCCTCTTCCTAAAGTACTCTAGGAAGAGAACAATTCTTTCTCAGCTACACCACACGATGTAATCCTGGGCAAGCTTCTTCCTCCCCAAGAGCA
The DNA here is from genome assembly GCF_027475565.1 of Acinonyx jubatus. Taxonomy (NCBI): domain Eukaryota; kingdom Metazoa; phylum Chordata; class Mammalia; order Carnivora; family Felidae; genus Acinonyx; species Acinonyx jubatus. Next base: position 65,293,967 of record NC_069389.1, read on the forward strand.
TACACCACAGTCTTGCTCTGTAGAAAGTCACACACTTCAAAAGCCTCTGAATTTTAGCTCCAAAGCCTGTTTGCAAAAGTCCATGGTCCAGAGATATTTTTCTCTTGTTCTAACTTGGTACCACACTTTCACAACCCCTCTCTCTTTCTTTCCTTTTTGTCTTTCCACGTATAGTGTTCTTTCTCCTTTGTATCTCCATTTTTTTTTCTAACACATATACATGCACCTTGATCCTGCTAAGTTGTCTCTCTTCAGCTACGGAGATCCTTTTACACCTCCAAAGATCTATTTCCTGGGTGTTCCAAGTGATCTGACCTCAATACGGCTGTGTTTGAGGGACAAAGATAATCTATGTACCCCTATTTCTCTACCATCTTAACTCCCTCCCCCTGCTTCCAGTTTTTTTAATTGATTTTTTAAATGTGTATATATACATATATATAGTTAAAGAATTACATATATATGTGTGTGTGTGTATATATATATATATATATACACACACACACACTTTTTCAGTGCTTGCAGAATGCATTTATGCCATGCTAGACATTCACTAGTAAACTATGATTTCTCTTAGCCTAGGTATCAGTCAAAGGTAAAAGCATAAAATCTTCATTCTTGTTTGAGCATGCACCGTTCCTAGGACTGTTTAATTTTTCTGTTTCCACATGAATATGATTTATTTTAATAGTCTTAATTTCCCACAAAGTTTTACCACAGTTCTCCTTGAAACCTTATGTGTTCTATTATATTTTTTTCATCTGTAATCTCTTTCCCCAGATACATTCAGTTCTGTAGTCTTGCCACAGTGTTCACAAGCAGTGTCAATCAGTTTTGCTTGGCTGACACCTGAGTTAAGCAAGACAGACCATTCCTTCAGTCATCTCACAGAGTAGAACACTGCAAAAAAAAAAAAAAGTTATGCTCTGATACCTCTTGTTTCAGGGCTAAGGGCAAATAAAAGTTATTAAGCTTTCTACTGTTTTGGAAGTGGCTTTTTCTTTATTGTGTAGTCATTTGGTTTCTAAAGACTTGAATGTTTTCTAGAACTACAATAAAGAGAGTTCAGCCAGTTTTTGGTTGTTGTTTTTTGTTTTTAATGCTTCCATAGGTGAACAGGAGTTCAGATCTTTTCAGTCTTTGATTTTGCTGAAATTACTGTCTGGCCAATTGACTTTCCATTAATTTTTAAAATTCAGCAAGGGAAAGACAAGTTTCTTTAACAAGTGGTGCCAAGACAACTGCATATACACATACAAAATAACAAAACTGCAATTCCATATCACACTATATAAAAAAAACTAAAAATATATCAATGACCTAAATTTTAGAGCTAAACTATAAAATTGTTAGAAGTGAACATAAGGATAAATCTTCATAACCTTGCATTGGATATAGATTCTTAGATCAGACAACAAAAGCATAATCACTAAAAGATAAAATAGATACACAGGACTGCATCAAAAGTAAAATCTTTGTGTGTCAAAGGCATTGTTAAGAAAATGAAAAGATGGAGAGGAAGATGGCAGCAAAGTAGGATGTTAGGCTCTCCTTATCCTACGCATACAAATAAATAACTATCAAGTAATCCTAAATACTGAGAAAATTACTGGATGACTGGCAGAACAAATTCCACAACTAAAGGTACAGAAGATGACACATTGAAGAAGGTAAGAAGTGTGGACATGTAGTTTGGTGGAGAAACAAATCATGGCCCCTGTGGTGGGTAAGGAGCAATGGTTGCAGAGAAATTCTGAATGGGAAAAATTTGTAGCAAAAAATATCCTATCCAACAATGCTATCATTAAGAATAGAAGAAAAGATAGAGTTTACTAGATTAACAAAAACTAAAGAAATTTATGATCACTAAACCAGCCCTGCAACAAATATTAAAGGGAACACTTTGAGTAGAAAGGACAGGAAAAAAAAGTGACAGTATGAAGGTATAAAACACAAAATTAATAAAAGTGAATATCTTTGTAAAAAAATCAGAGTTCACAAAATGAGAGGATGTAAAATATGATGTCATATACCTAAAACATGAAGAGGTGATGAATAAAGAATGAGTTCAACTTTAAAATATCATCCACTTAATATAGACAACCATATGCAGAATAATTTATTTACAAACATGATGGTAACCATAAATCAGAAACTACTAATAATATGCAAAGAATAAAGAGAAAGAAGTCTAAATATATCACTAAGGAAAATAAGCAAAACATGAAAGAGAGAAAGACAAGAAAAAATAAGAGAAAAACTTCAGAAACAACCACAAAACAAGCACTAAAATAACTATATATATATATATATATATATATATATATATATATATAATTATTTCGAATGTAAATAGACTAATGCCCTAAACAAAAGATCTAGGGTGCAAGAATGGGTAAAAAAAAAACAGACCCCTTTATATGCTGCCTACAATAGATACATTTTACACCTAAAGATACCTACAGATTGGGGTGCCTGGGTGGCTCAGTCAGTTGAGCATACAACTTTGGCTCAGGTCATGATCTCATAGCTTGTGGGTTCGAGCTCTGCATGGGGCTCTGTGCTGACAGCTCAGAGCCTGGAGACTGCTTCGGATTCTGTGTCTCCCTCTCTCTGCCCCTAACCCACTCGCATTCTGTCTCTGTCTGTCTCAAAAATAAATAAACATTAAAAAAATTAAAAAAAGATACCTACAGATTAAAATATAGGGGGTAGAGAAAAATATATAATGCAAATGGATGTCAAAAGAAAGCCATAGTAGCAATAACTCTACTGAACAAAGCAAACATTAAAACAAAAACTGTAACAAGAGACAAAGAGGGACACGATATACAATAATTAAAAGGACAATCCAAAAAGAAGATAAAACAATTGTAAACATTTATGCACCCAGCAGTGGAGCAACCAAATACATAAAATAGTTAATAAAGCAAAATGAGATATTTCCATCTGAAGCAATGTGGATGGAACTAGAGTGTATTAGGCTAGGCGAAATAAGTCAGTCAGAGAAAGAAAAATCTCATATAATTTCACTCATATGTGGAATTTAAGAAATAAAATACATTAATATAGGAGAAGGGAAGGAAAAATAAGATAAAAACAGAGAGGGAGGCAAATGATAAGAGACTCTTAACTATAAGAACAAACAGGTTTGCTGGAAGGGGGGTGGGTAGGGGATAGGCTAAATGGTTGATGGTCATTAAGGAGTGCAGTTGTGATGAGAATTGGGTGTTATATGTAAGTGATAAATCACTAAACTCTATGCCTGAAACCGTTATTACACTATATGTTAACTAACTTGAATTTAAACAAAAACTTGGAAGATAAAAACAATACAATAATATTAAAGGACATTAACACCCTATTGACATCAATGGACAGATGATCTAAACAGAAAAAACAAGGGAACAATGACTTTGGATGACAAACTAGACCAGATGGACATAACAGATATATTCAGAAGAATACATCCTGAAAAAGAGGAATACACATTCTATTTTTTTAATTTTATTTAAATTCCAGATAGTTGACATACAGTATAATATGAGTTTCATACATAAAATATAGTGATGCAACACTTTCATAAAACACCTGGTGCTCATCACAACAAGCACACACCTTAATCCTCATCGCCTATTTAACCCATCACTCCACCTACTTTGTTTTTCATTGTCATTGGTGTCTTCTATAGAGTTAGGAGTCTATATCTTGGTTTGCTTCTCTCTTATTTTCCCCTTTGCTCATTGGTTTTGCTTCTTAAATTCCACAAATGAGTGAAATCATATGGTATTTGTCTTTCTCTGACTGACTTATTTTGCTTAGCATAATACTATCTCTATCCACGTGGTTGCAAGTAGAAAGATTTTATTCCTTTTTTTTGAAGCTGAATAATATTCTGCTGTGTATATATACCACTTCTTTATGCCCTCATCAGTCCATGGACACTTGGGCTATTTCCATAATTTAGCTATTGTAGATAATACTACTATAAACACTAGGATACATGTGTCCCTTCAAATCAGTATTTTTGTATTATTTGGATGAATATCTAGTAGTGCAATTGCTGAATAATAGGATAGTTCTAATTTTAACTTTTTGAGGAATCTCCGTACTATTTTCCAGAGTGGCTTTGCCATTTTGCATTCCCACAAACAGTGCAAGATGGTTCCCTTTTCTCCATATCCTTACCAACACTTGTTTCTTGTGATGTTGATTTAAGTCATTCTGACAGAGGTGAGGTGATATCTCATTTTAGTGTTGATTTGAATCTTCCAGCTGATCAGTAATGTTGAACATGTTTTCACGTGTCTTTTGGCCATATCTATGTCTTCTTTGAAAAATCTGTCTATTCACGTATTCTGTTGATTTTTTTAAAAAAGTATTATTCATTTTTTTTGGCTGTGGAGTTTTATAAGTTCTTTATATATTTTAGATACTAACCCTTTATCATGTATGCCATTTGCAAATCTCTTCCCCCACTTCGTAGGTTGAATTTTAGTGTTGTCAATTGTTTTCTTTGTTGTGCAGAAACACTTTATTTTGATGAAGTCTCAATAGTTTAGTTTTGCTTTTATTTCTTTCACCTCAGGAGACATATCTAGAAAGAAGTTGCTATGGTCCATATCAAAAAAGTTACTGACTGTGATCTCTTCTAGGATTTTTATGGTTTCAGGTCTCAAATTTAAGTCTTTAATAATTTTGAATTTATTTTTGTGAATGGTGTAAGAAAGTGCTCCAGTTTCATTCTTTTGCATGTTACTGTTCACTGTTCCCAACACCATTTGTTGAAGAGACTGTATTTTTCCCATTGCATATTCTTTCCTGCTTTGTAAAAAATTAATCATATACTTGTGGGTTTGTTTCTGGGTTTTCTATTCTGTTTTGTTGATCTATGTGTCTATTTTTGTGCCACTACAATACTATTTTGATTACTGCAACTTTGTAATATAACTTGAAATCTGGAATTGTGATGTTTCCAGCTTTGTTTTTCTTTTTCAAGATTTCTTTGGCTATTCTGATTATTTATGGTTTCATAAAAATATTAGGATGTTTTATTCTACCAATGTGCAACAGGCTTTTGGTATTCTGATGGGGTATTCAATCTTGCATTGAATGCGTAGACTTCTTTGGTTAGTATAAACATTTTAACAATATTTGTACATCCAATCCATGAGCATGGAATGTCTTTCTATTTCTTTGTGTCACTTTCAATTTCTTTCATCAGTGTTTTTTTATTATTTTCAGAGTACAGGTCTTTCACCTCTTTGGTTAAGATTATCCCTAGGTATATGATTGTTTTGGTGCGATTATAAATGGGATTATTTCCTTATTTTCTCTTTCTGCTGCTTCATTATTGTTGTATAAACATAACTAATTACTTTTTTTAAAGGTATTAATTAATTAATTAATTAATTTATTTATTTATGGAGCATGTCAGCTGGGGAGGGGCAGATAGAAGGAGAGAGAGAATCCCAAGTAGACTCCAGGCTTCCAACACAGAGCTGGACATGGGGCTTGATCTCAGGAATCACAAAATCATGACCGAGTTGAAATCAGGAGTCTGGATCCTTAATTGACTAGGCCACCCAGGTACTCCAAGATCTTTTTCTTTTTTGACAGAGAGAGAGAGAGAGAGAGAGAGAGAGAGAGAGAGAGAGACAGAGAGAGAAAGCACGGGCTTAATCTCCCAGCTGTGAGACCATGACCTGAACTGAAATCAAGAGTCAGAAACTTAACCAACTGAGACACCCAGGTGCCCCCGAAATGCAACAGATTTCTGTATATTGATTTTTATATTCTGTGAATTTACTGAATTTGTGTATCAGTTCTAGCAGGACTTTTTTGGTGAAGTCTTTGGGGTTTTCTATATATAGTATCATGTCATCTACAAATCGTGAAAGTTTTATTTCTTCCTTATTGATTTGAATTCCTTTTGTTTATTTTTGTTTTCTGATTGCTGTCGCTAGGAATTTCAGTACTATATTAATTAAGGATGATGACAGTGGACATCACTGTCTCACTCCTGACAGTAGAGGAAAATTCTCAGTTTTTCCCCATTGAGATGATATTAGCTGTGGGTTTTTCAAATATGGTCTTTATTATGTTGAGGTATTTTCCCTCTAAACCTACTTGTTCTAAGTATCTTTTTTCATTAATGGATGGTGTACTTTATCAACTGCTTTTTCTGCATGAATTGAAACAATAATATAGTTCTAATTCTCTCTTTTATCAAATGTGATCCATCATGTTGATTCGTGAATATTGAACTTCCCTTGCAACCAAGGAATAAATCACACTTAATTGTGGTGAGAATGATTTTTAGTGTATTGTTAGATTCGGTTTGCTAGTATTTTATTTAAAGTTTTTCATATGCATGTTCATCAAGTATATTGTCATGTAGTTATTGTTTTAGTGGTGTCTTTATCTGGTTTGGCATCAGGGCAATGCTAGCCTCATAGAATTAACTTGGGTTTTCCTTCCTTTTTTATTTTTCCAAATAATTTGAGAGATCCGTATTAACTCTACTTTAAATGTTTTGTAGAATTTGCTGTGAAGTCATGTCACATAGTTCTAGACTTTTGTTTGCTGGAAGTTTTCTGATCGCTGATTCAATTTCATTGCCAGTTATTGGTCTGTTCAAGTTTTCTATTTCCTCCTATTTTAGTTTTGGTAGTTTATATGTTTCTAGGAATTTGTCCATGTCTTCCAGACTGTCTAATTTTTTGGCATATATTTTTTTCATAATAGTCTCATAATTATTTTTTATTTCCTGGTGTTGGTTGTTATTTCTCCTCATTTTATTTTATTTTATTTTATTTTATTTTATTTTATTTATTTACTTTCTTACTTACCCACTTACTTACTTACTTATTGGATCTTATCTCCTTTCTTTTTTACAAGTCTACTTTGAGGCTTATCAGTTTTATTAACTTTTTTTTTCCAAAAACTCAGCTCCCACTGTCATTGATCTATTCTATTGTTTTCTAAGGTTCTGTAACATTTATTTATGCTCTAAATTTATTATATCCATCCTTCTTTTGGTTTTAGTCCTTTTGTGTTCTGTTTTTAGCTCTTTTAGGTTTACAGTTATACTTTTTATTTAAGGTTTTTCTTGCAACTTAAAGAAGATCAGTATTGTTATATAGTTCTTAGAGCAGCTTTTGATACATCCCAAAGGATTTATACTGTGGTGTTTTCATTTTCTTTTGTCTCCATGTATCTTTGTTTATTCATTGATTTCCTGGTTTACTTATTAATGTTTAGTAACATGTTGTTTATCCTCCATGTATTTGTGGTCTTTCCAGATATTTTTTTGTGGCTAACTTCAAGTTTCATAGTTCTGTGGTCACAAAAGCTGCACTGCCTGACTTTAATCTTTTTGTACTTGTTGTGGACTGTTTTGTGACCTAATATGTAATCTATTCTGGACAATATTCCATGGGCACTTGAAAAGGATGTGTATTCTGTTCTTTCAGATAAAATGTTCTGAGTACACCTATTAAGTCCATCTGGTACAGTTTGTCATTCAGAGCGACTGCTTTCTTGTTTATTTTCTGCTTAGATGATCTGTCCTTTGATGTACATGGGGTGTTAAAGCCCCCTACTATTATTGCATTATTATCAATTCGGTGCTTTATGTTTGTTATTAACTGCTTCCTATATTTTGGTACTTCAATGATGGCTGCATAAACATGTAAAATTGTTATATCTTCTAGTTGAATTGATACATTTATTATATAATTACCTTTTTGTACTCGTTAGATTCTTTGTTTTAAAATTTTCTTTGTATAATATAAGTATTGGTACTATGGCTTTCCTTTGACACACATTTGCATGATAAATATTTCTCTGTCCCTTCACTTTCAATCTCCAGGTGTTTTTAGGTTTAGAATGAGACATTTGTAGGCAGAATATAGATTATTATTATTTATTTATCCATTCTGAAACTATGTTTCTTTTGATTAGAGCATTGAGTCCATTTACATACAAAATAATTATTGCTAGATATGTACTTAGTGCCATTTTATTATTTTTTTTGTCATTGTTTCTATTTATTTCTCTGATCCTTTCTTGTATTTGTCACTTTTGGTCTCTGTTTCCGTTCAAAGAGTTCCCTTTAAATGTTTCTTGCAGGAATGGTTTTGTGGTCAAGGACTGCTTTTTTTTTTTTTTTTTTTTTTCTCTGTCTGGGAAACTTTTTCTCTCTCCTTGTATTCTGAATGATAGCCTTGCAAATATATTATTAATTCCTACAGGCTTTCCCATTCAACACTTTGGATATAGTATGCTGCCTCCTACTAGCCTTATAAGTTTCTGTTGATAAATCTCCAGCTAACCTTATGTGTCTCCCCTTGTAAGTTAAGGACTTCTTTTGCTTTGTTGCTTATTTTTTTAATATGAAATTTATTGTCAAATTGGTTTCCATGCAACACCCAGTGTTCATCCCAGAAGGTGCTCTCCTCAATACCCATCACGCACCCTCCCCTCCCTTCCACCCCCTCCCTTCCACCCCCCATCAACCCTCAGTTTCTTCTCAGTTTTGAAGAGTCTCTTATGCTTTGTCTCTCTACCTCTCTAACCTCTTTTTTTCTTCCCCTCCCCCATAGACTTCTGTTAAGTTTCTCAGGATCCACACAAGAGTGAAAATGTATGGTATCTGTCTTTCTCTGCATGACTTAATTCACTTAACATAAAACTCTCCAGTTCCATCCACATTGCTACAAAGGGCCATATTTCATTCTTTCTCATTGCCACGTTGTATTCCATTGTGTATATAAACCACAATTTCTTTATGCATTCATCAGTTGATGGACATTTAGGCTCTTTCCATAATTTGACTATTGTTGAGAGTGCTACTATAAACATTGGGGTACAAGTGCCCCTATGCATCAGCACTCCTGTATCCCTTGGGTAAATTCCTAGCAGTGCTACTGCTGGGTCATAGGGTCGGTCTGTTTTTAATTTTTTGAGTCACTTCCACACTGTTTTCCACAGCAGCTGCACCAGTTTGCATTCCCACCAAAAATGCAAGAGGGTTCCCGATTCTCCACAACCTCTACAGCATCTATACTCTCCTGATTTGTTCATTTTAGCCATTCTGACTGGCATGAGGTGATTTTGAGTGTAGTTTTGATTTGTAATTCCCTGATGAGGAGCGACGTTGAGCATCTTTTCATGTGCCTGTCGGCCATCTGGATGTCTTCTTTAGAGAAGTGTCTATTCATGTTTTCTGCCCATTTCTTCACTGGGTTCTTTGTTTTTCGGGTGTGGAGTTTGGTGAGCTCTTTATAGATTTTGGATACTAGCCCTTTGTCTGATATGTTATATGCAAATATTTCTTCCCATTCTGTTGGTTGCCTTTTAGTTTTGTTGATTGTTTCCTTTGCAGTGCAGAAGCTTTTTAATCTTCATGAGGTCCCAATAATTCATTTGTGCTTTTAATTCTCTTGCCCTTGGGGATGTATCAAGTAAGAAATTGCTGTGGCTGAGGTCAGAGAGGTTTCTTCCTGCTTTCTCCTCTAGGGTTTTGATGGTTTCCTGTCTCACATTCAGGCCCCTCATCCATTTTGAGTTTATCTTTGTGAATAGTGTAAGAAAGTGGTCTAGTTTCATCCTTCTGTGTGTTAGCTGTCCAGTTCTCCCAGCACCATTTGTTAAAGAGACTGTCTTTTTTCCATTGGATATTCTTTCCTGCTTTGTCAAAGATTAGTTGGCCATACTTGTGTGGGTCTAGTTCTGGGGTTTCTATTCTATTCCATTGGTCTATGTGTCTGTGTTTGTGTCAATACCATGCTGTCTTGATGATGACAGCTTTATAGTAGACGCTAAAGTCTGGGATTGTGATGCCTCCTGCTTTGGTCTTCTTCTTCAAAATTACTTTGGCTATTTGGGGCCTTTTCTTGTTCCATATGAATTTTAGAATTACTTGCTCTAGCTTCGAGAAGAATGCTGCCGTAATTTTGATTGGGATTGCATTGAATGTGTAGATAGCTTTGGGTAGTATTGACATTTTAACAATATTTATTCTTCCAATCCATGAGCATGGAATGTTTTTCCATTTCTTTATACCTTCTTCGATTTACTTCAAAAGCTTTCTATAGTTTTCAGCATACAGATCTGTTACATCTTTGGTTAGATTTATTCCTAGGTATTTTATGCTTCTTGGTGCAATTGTGAATGGGATCAGTTTCTTGATTTGTCTTTCTGTTGCTTCATTATTAGTGTATAAGAATGCAACTGATTTCTGTACATTGATTTTGTATACTGCGACTTTGCTGAATTCATGTATCAGTTCTAGCAGACTTTTGGTGGAGTCTATCGGATTTTCCATGTATAATATCATGCCATCTGCAAAAAGTGAAAGCTTAACTGCATCTTTGCCAATTTTGATGCCTTTGATTTCCTTTTGTTGTCTGATTGCTGATGCTAGAACTTCCAACACTATGTTAAACAACAGCAGTGAGAGTGGACATCCCTGTCGTGTTCCTGATCTCAGGGAAAAAGCTCTCAGTGTTTCCCCATTGAGGATGATAGTAGCTGTGGGCTTTTCATAAATGGCTTTTATGATGCTTAAGTATGTCCCTTCTATCCCGACTTTCTCGAGGGTTTTTATTAAGACAGGATGCTGAATTTTGTCAAAGGCCTTTTCTGCATCCATTGACAGGATCATATGGTTTTTATCTTTTCTTTCATTAATGTGATGTATCACAGTGATTGATTTGCAAATGTTGAACCAGCCCTGCAGTCCGAGAATTAATCCCACTTGATCATGGTGAATAATTCTTTTTATAACCTATTTAATTTGATTTGCTACTATCTTATTGAGAATTTTTGCATCCATATTCATCAGGGATATTGGCCTGTAGTTCTCTTTTTTTGCTGAGTGTCTGGTTTAGGAATCAAAGCAATGCTGGCTTTATAGAATGAGTCTGGAAATATTCCTTCCCTTTCTATTTTTTGGATAGTTTGAGAAGGATAGGTATGATTTCTGCATTAAATGTCTCATAAAATTACCCTGGGAAGCCATCTGGTCCTGGACTCTTATTTTTTGGGAGATTTTTGATAACTGATTCAATTTCTTCACTGGTTATTGGTCAGTTCATGCTTTCTATTAATTCCTGTTTGAGTTTGGGGAGTTTATGGGTGTTTAGGAATTGTCCATTTCTTCCAGGTTGTCCAGTTTGTTGGCATATAATTTTTCATTGTATTCCCTGACAATTGCTGGTCTTTCTGAGGGATTGGTTGTAATAATTCCATTTTCATTCATGATTGTATCTATTTGGGTCATCTCCCTTTTCTTTTTGAGAAACCTGGCTAGAGGTTCATCAATTTTGTTTATTTTTTCAAAAAGCCAACCCTTGGTTTCATTAATCTGCTCTACAGTCTTTTTTTTTTTTTTAGATTCCATATTGCTTATTTCTGCTTTGACCTTTATTATTTCTCTTCTTCTGCTGGGTTTTGGGTGTCTTTGATGTTCTGCTTCTCTATCCTTTAGGTGTGTTGTTTGATTTTGTATTTGGGATTTTTCTTGTTTCTTGAAGTAGGCCTGGATTGCAATGTATTTTCCTCTCAGGGCTGCCTTTGCTGCACCCCAAAGTGTCTGGATGGTTGTATTTTCATTTTCATTTGTTTTCATATATTTCTTAATTTCTTCTCTAATTGCCTGGTTGACCCATTCATTCTTTAGTAAGGTATTCTTTAACCTCCATGCTTTTGGACGTTTCCAAGACTTTTTCCTGTGGTTGATTTCAAGCTTCATAGCATTCTGGTTTGAATGTATGCATGGTATGATCTCAATTTCTTGTATACTTTTGAAGGGCTGTTTTGTGACCCAGTATGTGATTTATCTTGGAGAAGGTTCCATGTGCACTCGAGAAGAAAGTATATTTTGTTGCTTTGGGATGAGAGTTCTAAATATATCTGTCAAGTCCATCTGATCCAATGTATCATTCAGGGCCCTTGTTTCTTTATTTATCCTGTGTCTAGATGATCTATCCATTGTTGTAAGTGGAGTATTAATGTCCCCTGCAATTACCACATTCTTATCAATAAGGTTGCTTATGTTTGTGATGAATTGGTTTATATATTTGGGGGCTCCCATATTCGGTTCAGAGACATTTATAATTGTTTGCTCTTCCTGATGGATAGACCCTGTAATGATTATATAATTCCATTCTTCATCTCTTGTTACAGCCTTTAATTTGAGGTCTAGTTTGTTTGATATAAGTATATCTACTCCAGCTTTCTTTTTGACTTCCAGTAGCATGGTAGGTAGTTCTCCATCCCCTCACTTTCAATCTGAAGGTGTCCTCATGTCTAAAATGAGTGTCTTGTAGACAGCAAATAGATGGGTCTTGTTTTTTGTTTTTGTTTTTGTTTTTTTTTTTATCCATTCTGATACCCTATGTCTTTTGGTTGGAACATTTAATCCATTTACATTCAGTGTTATTATAAAGATAAGGATTTAGAGTCATTTTGATATCTGTGGGTTTCATGCTTGCAGTGATGTCTCTGGTACCTTGTCTCACAGGATCCCACTTAGGATCTCTTGTAGGGCTGGTTTAGTGGTGACGAATTCCTTCAGTTTTTGTTTGTTTGGGAAGACATTTAGCTCTCTTTCTATTCTAAATGACAGACTTGCTGGATAAAGGATTCTTGGCTGCATATTTTTTCTGTTCATAACATTGAAGATTTCCTGCCATTCCTTTCTGGCCTGGCACATTTCAGTAGATAGATCCATCACTAGTATTATCGGTATCCCCTTATATGTTAGGGCATGTTTGTTCTTAGCTGCTTTCAGAATTTTCTCTTTATCCTTGTATTTTGCCAGTTTCACTATGATATTTTGTGCAGAAGATCAATTCAAGTTATGTCTGAAGCAAGTTCTCTGTGCCTCTTGCATCTCAGTGCCTTTTTCCTTCTCCAAATCAGGGAAGTTCTCAGCTATGATTTCTTCAAGTACACCTTCAACACTTTTCCCTCTCTCTTCCTCCTCTGGAATCCCAATTATGCGTATGTAATTACATTTAACTGAGTCACTTAGTTCTCTAATTCTCCCCTTATACTCCTGGATTTTTTTATCTTTCTTTTTCTCAGCTTCCTTTTTTCCATAATTTTATCTTCTAATTCACCTATTTTTTCCTCTGCCTCTTCAACCTGAGCAGTCGTCGCCTTCATTGTATTTTGCAGCTCATTTATAGAATGTTTTAGCTCCTCCTGACTTTCTTAGTCCCTTGATCTATGTAGTAATAGATTCTCTGCTGTCCTTTATACTTATTTCAAGCCCATTGATTAATTTTATGACTATTATTTTAATTCATTTTCTGTTATATTGCTTAAATCGTTTTAGGTCAGTTCGTTAGCTGTTACTACTTCCTGGGGATTCTTTTGAGGAAAATTCTTCCGTTTTGTCATTTTGGATAGTCCCTGGAGTGGCACGAACTGCAGGGCTCTTCCTCTGTGCTGTCTGGATTAACTTGCGTTGGTGGGTGGGGCTGCAGTCAGACCTGATGTCTGCCCCCTGCCCACTGCTGGGGCCACAGTCAGACTGGTGTGCACCTTATCTTCCCCTCTCCCAGGGGCAGGACTCACTGTGGAGTGGGGTGGCCCCCGTCTAGGCCACTTACACACTGCTAGGCTTGTGGTGCTTCTTCGATTGGATCTGGTGTATTAGCCGGGGTAGATCCACAAGGTGCACAGGGGCGGGAGGGGCAGGCTCAGCTCACTTTGCCTTTGATGGTCCACTTCAGGAGGAACCCTGTGGCACCAGGAGGAGGCAGACCCGTCAGAGAGATGGATCCACAGAAGCACAGTGTTGGGTGTTTGCGTGGTGTAAGCAAGTTCTTGACAGAACTGGTTCCCTTTGGGATTTTGGCTGGGGGATTGGCGAGGGAGATGGCACTGGCGAGCTCCTTTGTTTCCAGCCAAGCTGAGCTCTGTCCTCCAGGGGTCAACAAATCCCCCTCCCATTTTCCTCTACCCTCCCACTCTCCGAGCAGAGCTGTTGACTTATAACATTCCAGTTGTTAAGTCTCACTGGCTGTCAGAAGACACTCCATCTGGCCCCTCTGCTTTTGCAAGCCAGACTCGGGGGCTCTGCCTTGCCAGGCAGGCTGCTCCTCACCGCCCCTGCTCTCTCCTGCCAGTCCGTGTAGCATGCACTGCCTCTCCACCCTTCCTACCCTCTTCCATGGGCCTCTTGTCTATGCTTGGCTCCAGAGAGTCCATTCTACTAGTCTACTGGCATTTTTCTGGGTTATTTAGGCAGATGTGGGTGGAATCTACAGTATCAGCAGGCCGTGGTGAGCGCAGCATCCTCTTACGCCGCCATCTTCTGTTTTCTCTCTAAAAAATACTCTTCTCAGGACTAAGTAGCCTGACCTGATGACACAGGAAACACCACGACTGTAGGGCAGGTCCAACCGTGTTTATACCACATGCCCCAGGGCCTGTGAGCCTCAGGTCACTGACCTTACCTCCAGTTTCTCAACTGGGACAGGAAGGCTGGGCCACAGGGGAGAGAGAGCCAGGCTCTGTGGTGAGAGAGGACACTCACAAGGCTGTTGTGTGTTGTCCCTCCACTGTGGGATCCAAGATCGCCTTCTTGCTTTTTTTTAAATTAATTAATTAATTTTGAGGGTGGGAGAGGGAGAGAGAGAATCCCAAGCATTCTCCATGCTGTCAGTTCAGAGCCCAAAGTGGGGTTCAATTCCATGAACGATGAAATCATGACCCGAACTGAAATCAATAGACACTCAAGTGACTGAGCCACTCAGGCACCACTGTCTTGCTGCTTTTAAGTTTTTTGTATGTTTGTTTTTGTTATCACTATATCTTACAAATGTACTTAACATATGTCTTAGTGTTGGCCTGCTGTGGTTGATTTTGATGGGAGTTCTCTATGCCTCCTAGATCTAGAAATCTGTTTTCTTCCCCAGATTAGTGAAATTTTCAGCTTTATTTATTTCAATAATTTTTCTGCTTCCTTTCTCTCTTCTTCATCTGGGACTCCTAAAATCTTTATTATGTTTGATGGATTCACTGAGTTACCTAACTCTATTCTTGTTTTGCATGATTCTTTTTCTTTTTTGTTCAGCTTCATTACCTTCCTTTTTTGTGTGTTATAGGTCACTAACTTGCTCCTCTGTTTCTTTCAGCTTGCTGTTCATTAAATAAAACTTGTTTCTAATCTCATTTATTGCACTCTTTATCTCTTATTGATACTTTTTAAAGTTTTGTCTCTGTGGTAAGGATTGTCCAGATGTTTTCTATTCTTGTCTCAAGCTCCATGACCATTCTTATGCTTGCTGCCTTAAATTCTCCACCACACATGTTGCTTAGGAAATCTTATTATGTCTCCTGTTCCTAAAGTAACCAGATAAATTTACCACTGAAAAAGACAACTGCAGGTCAATGTCTGATAGACACAAATGCAAAATTCATCAACAAAATTCTAGAGAGCTGAATCTAACAACAAATTAAAAAAAATTATTCACCATGATCAAGTGTGATATATTCTTGGGTTGCAAAGGTAGTTCAATATTCACAAATGAATCAACATGATACACCAAATTATAAGAGAAAGGTTAAGAACCATATGTTCATTACAATAGACACAGAAAAAGCATTTGACAAAGTAAAACAAACATTTATGATAAAAATCCTCAAAAAAGTAGGTTTAGAAGGGACATACCTCAACATATAAGTATTTGCCCCAAGATACAAAAACATTAATTCAAAGGGTATACATTCACCCCTATGTTGTGGCAACATTATTTACAATAGCCAAATTATAGTCCAGGCCACGTTTCCATTGATTTTTGAACAGAGTATATATATATACTGTATATTCCCTAGCTTTCAGCCATGAAAAAGAACCAAGTCTTGCCATTCCATTTGCAGTGTCGTGGGTGAAGCTAGAGAATATAATAAGTGAAATAAGTCAGTAAGAGAAAGGCACATACCATATGATTTCTCTTATATGTGGAATTTAAGAAACAAAACAAAGGAACCAATGGAAAAAAGACATACACAGAGAGAGAAACCCAGGAATAGACTCATAATTATAGAGAACAAAGTGATGTTTACCAGAGAGGAGGTGGGTGGGGAGATGGGTTAAAAAAGTGATTGGAATTATGGAGTACACTTTTTGTGATGAGCACCGGATGATGTATGGAATTGTTGAATTCTATATTGTACACCTGAAACTAATATAATAGTTTATGTTAACTAAAATAAAAATTTAAATAAAAGAAAATGAAAAGCCATCTTGGACAATACATGAAAATATTTGGACATGATATATATGATAATGGTTTAATATCCAGAATATACAAAGACCCCTACAACTCAATTAAAATGTCAAGCAATATATTTAAATAATGGGGAATTGCTTGCATAATTATGTCTTCTAACAAAAAATACAAATGACCAGCACACACATGTTAATATACTCAGCATCATTATTGTTAGTGAAATGAAAAATTCATATCAAAATGAGAAACTACTTCTTGCCCATTATGATGGCTATAATTTAAAAAAAGAAAGAAAAACAATTTTAATGAGAATGTGGAGAAATTAGAACTCTTATATAGCATTTGTTAATGTGAAATAATATTGCCAGTGAAGAAAACAGTCTGTTGGTTTCATACAACCCAGTATTTGTATTCCTAGGAATACAGTAGTCCCCTTATCTATGGATATATGTCCTATGACCCCAAGTGAAAACACAGATGGTATTTAACCATATATATATATATATATATATATATATATATATATAGTTTTTTTATTATACATACATACCTTTGACAAAACTTAATTTATAAATTAATAACAGCAAATGATTAACAATGATAATATAATACATTAATTATATCAATTTACTGTCATTAAAGTTATGTGAATATGGTCTGTGTCTCAAAATACTGTAGTGTGCTTTCTCTCTTCTTTTTGTGATAATATGAGATGGTAAAATGCCAATGTAATGAGATGAAGTGAAGTGAATGATGTAGGCATTGTAACATAGTTTTAGAGTAATATTGACCTTTTGATGATACATTAGAAGATATATTATCTGTTTACAGACCACAACTGACTGTAGATAACTGAAAATGTGAAAACAAAACTGCAAAAAATGAGGACTACTGTATACCCAAAGTAATTGAAAAGTAACTCAAAAAGATACTTGTGCACCAATGCTCATTGCAGCATTATTTACCATAGCTAAATTGTGGAAACAATGCATGTGTCCATCAACAAAATAATGGATAAATAAAAAATCTGGTATATATGTAACAGGGAATATTATTCACCCATAAAAAAGAATCAAGATCTCACAATGTTACAATATAGATGACCCTTGAAAACATTATGTTAAATAAATAAGCCAGATTCAGTGGGAGATAAGATGGTGGCATAGTATAAGGACCTTAGTCCCTCAAACACAACTGGATAAGTATCCAATCATTCTGAATACACAAGAATTCAATCCGAAAACTGATAGAATGTACTACACAATCAGAGGGAGAGAAGAGTCCACCTCAAGGAAGGTAGAAAATGTGCAGATATGGTTTTGGGAAAGAAATGGATAGCAGGTGCTGCAGATTGTAGGGAGCCCTGGCTGTGGAGAAAAGCAAAAGAAAGTGGATTTCACAGGGATAAGCCCAAGGGGACACTACCTTAAAGCTATAGGCTGGGAAAATGAGACAGGCTGAATTTCCTGAGTTTTTGCAACCAGTGTGGCTCAAAGACTGGAGTTTTAGAGGTCCCCAGGCTTGGCTTGGATAGACACTTGAGGATGATGCACAGCTTCTGGAGAAGATGCAAGCAAACACAGTGCAGATTGCATGATCTGTGAATCCCCTATGGGGCATTTTAGAGCATATACTGTTTATACATTTTAAAGCATATCTGTGAGAGATGGCATTGTCTCTCTGGGGATAAAAGAAGTGGAAGGTGCCATTTTGCTCCCCTTCCCATTATGTGGGTACATATATACCCACATAAGAGCAGAGATATCTGCTGAATGCTGTTAACCAGGACATTGACTGTTTAGCTTCCTTATTCCAAATCCCACGGCCCTGTGTAATGGTGTAACTTCCCTTCTGTGGCAAACCTGAATCAGTCACAGTGAGCCAAGAACCTTTACCAGAAGATAAGCACAGATCCCTGCTACACCAGGTCCCTGAAGATTGGAATTTTAAGTCAGGCCTGGCTAGGGTAGTGCCACAGGTGTGCTGTGTTGCTACAGGTAGGCAAGCAACCCAGATACAGATAGTGTGAAATCAGCCATCTGAAAAATGCCTGTGATGTATGAAGGGAAAGTATATACTCCTCTGAAAGTGCTTTACTAAAAGCAACAAGCACAGATTCCCCTCTCTGGGGACAAAGAAGTGGGCTGACACTATTTTTCTTCTCCACCCTTCAGCATAAGCCAACTTCAGTAAACAGCACAGTGCCAAAACTGGCTACCTAACTTGCTCACATCAAGTCCCACCCCACTAAATTCTGCTGTGACTTCTTTTATCTGTCAAGTGGGCATCTCAGTGGGCACCTCCTTGAGAAGACCAAGAGATACTCAAGCATGCAGCACATCTACTGACCATAGAGTTCTGCAAAGCCTCAGCTCTAGTGGAAATAGCATCAGGTTTCTTCAGGAAAGCAGATCAGGACACAGCTATTTAAAATTTACCACACTCCAGATAAGGTCCAAACACTCTGTGATGCAGGCAAAGAGAAACTCTGCACACAAGTGGCCTGAGGGATATAACAGTCAAAATACAGCAACATAGTTCATGCAGTACACACTAGAGACACCTCCTGAAGTTTCAGGCCCTGGTTACTAAGTGATTTACTCCTTACAAAGTCATTACTCTCAGGAGCAGGGAACATAACAGGCTTTCTTCACAAGAGAAGACAGAGACCTAGGCAAAATGCTGAGACACAGGAACTGATACCAAAAGAAACAACAAGAAAAGTTCATGGCCAGAGATCTAATTGAAACAAACAAACAAAAGGTGTATCTGGGTGGTTCAGGGGCACGTGGGTGTCTCAGTTAAGCGTCTGACTCTTGATTTTGGTTCAGGTCATGAGCTCATGGTTTCTGGGTTTAAGTCCTGTATTAGGCTCTGTGATAACAATATGGATTCTACTTGGGATTCTTTTTCTCCTTCTCTGTCTTCCCCTCCCCCTGCTTGTGCTCTCTCTCTCTCTCAAAATAAATACATAAATAAATTTAGAAAAAAATAATTGAAACAGAACTAAGTAATATGCCTCATCCAGAATTTAAACAGTAATTATAAGGATACCAACAGGCATGGAGAAAAGCATATAACACATCAGGGATACTTTCAACACAGAGATAAAATCCAAAAACCAGTCAGACTGAAATGAAAAATGCAATAACCAAGATTCTAACTGACTCAATGTAATGACTCCAAGGATGGAAGAATCAGAGGAATGAATAAGTGATATAGAACATAGAGAATTATGTAAAATAATGAAGCTAAACAAAAGAAGGAATAAAAAATCTTGGATGATGATACTAGACATTGGGAACTCAGTGAATCCATCTAATGTAATAACATTTGTACTACAGGAGTCCCAGAAGAAGCAGGAAGAGAAAAGGAAACAGAAGGCTTATTTGAGCAAACTGAAGCTTTAAACTTCCCTAATCTTGGGAAAAAACAGCCATCCAAGACCAATATTCACAGATATCTTCCATGAAAATCAACATAAACAGGTCAACACCATGACATATGATAATGAAACTTTAAAAATATAAATACAAAGAGAGAATCCTGAAAGAACAAAAGGTCCTTAACCTAAAGGGTAGACATATAAAGTTAGTAGCACACCTGTACTCTGAAACATGGTAGGCCAGTAGGGAGGAAGTGGCAGGAAATTTCAATGTGCAGAATAGGAAAAATATGCAGCCATAAATCCTGTACCAGAAAGACTGTCATTCAGAAAAGGAGAGAAAAATACTTTCCCAGACAAGCAAAAACTAAAGGAACTTGTGACCACTAAACCAGCCCTGCAAGAAATTTTAAGGGGGACTCCCTGAATGGAAAGCAGCAAAGACTACAAAGTACCAGATAACATCAGCGGAGACACCAAATCTACAGGTAATACAGTGATGGAAACAGAAAATCACAGGTAATACAGTGGCACTAAATTCATATCTTTAAATAATCACTCTGAATGTAAATGGACTAAGTGCTCCAATCAAAGGACATAGGGTAGCAGAATGGATGAAACAAAAACAACTCCAACAAGAGACTTTTATATACAGCTTACAAGGGACACATTTTAAACCTAAGGACACCCGCAGATTGAAATTGAAGGGATGGACAACCATTTATTGTGCTAATAGATGTCCACAGAAAGCCAGAGCAGCCATACTTACAACAGACAAACTAGATTAAAGACAAAGACTGTAACAGGAGATGAAGAAGGGAATCATATCATAAATAAGGTGCCTATCAGTCAAGATCTAACAATTGTAAATACTTATACCCCCAAAATGTGAAACCCAAATATGTAAATCAATTAATCACAAACAAAAGAAACACACTGATAATAATACTATTATAGTAAGAGACTGTAATACCTCACTGACAACAAAGGACAGATTAAGTAAGCAGAAAATGAACAAGGAAACAACGGTATTGTATGACACACTGGACCAGATGGATTTAACAGGTATATTCAGAATATTTCATTCTAAAGCAGCAGAATACACATTCTTCTCCAGTGCACATGGAACATTCTTCATAACAGATCACATACTGGATCACAAATCAGTCCAAAACAGGTACAAAAATTCGAGATCATATGATGCATATTTTCAGATCACAATGCTAAGAAACTTGCAATCAACCACAGGAAAAAAAATTGGAAAGTCCTCAAAAATATGGAGGTTAAAGGCCATCCTACTAAAGAATGAATGGGTTAACCAAGAAATTAAAGAAGGAGTTATAAATGGGATCGATTCCTTGGTTTCTCTTTCAGTTGCTTCATTGGGGTATAGGAATGCAACCGATTTCTGTGCAATGATTTTATATCCTGCAACTTTGCTGAATTCATGAATCAGTTCTAGCAGTTTTTTGGTGGAATATTTTGGGTTTTTCCTATAGACTATCATGTCATCTGTGAAGAGTGAAAGTTTGACCTCATCCTGCGTGATTTGGATGTCTTTTATTTCTTTGCGTTGTCTGATTGCAGAGGCTATGACTTCCAATAGTATGTTGAATAACAGTGGCGAGAGTGGACATTCCTGTCTTGTTCCTGACCTTAGGGGGAAAGCTCTCAGTTTTTCCCCATTGATGATGATATTAACATTATGTCATTCATATATGGCTTTTATGATCTCGAGGTATGATCCTTCTATACCTACTTTTTTCAGGGTTTTTATCAAGAAAGAAGGGATACTGTATTTTGTCAAATGCTTTCTCTGCCTCTATTTAGAGGATCATATGTTTCTTGTCTTTTCTTTTATTGATGTGATAAAACATGTTAATTCTTTTGTGGATATTGAACCAGCCCTGCATCCCAGGTATAAATCCCACTTGGTTTTGGTGAATGATTTTTTTAAATGTATTGTTGGATCCAGTTGGCTAACATCTTGTTGAGGATTTTTGCATCCATGTTCATCAGGGAAATTGGTCCATAGTTTTACTTTTTAGTGGGGTCTCTCTGGTTTTGAAATCAAGGTAATGCTGGCTTCATTGAAAGAGTTTGGAAGTTTTCCTTCAATTTCTATGTTTTGGAACATCTTCAAGAGAATAGGTGTTAACTCTTCCTTAAATGTTTGGTAGCATTTCCCTGGGAAGCCATCTGGCCCTGGACTCCTGTTTTTTGGCTGATTTTTGATTATTAATTTGATTTCCTTACTGGTTATGGGTCTGTTCAAATTTTCTATTTCTTCCTGTTTCAGTTTTGGTTGTGTATATGTTTCTAGGAATTTGGTCATTTCTTCCAGATTACCCATTTTATTGGCCTATAATTGCCCATAACATTCTTTTATTATTGTTTTTATTTCTATGTGTTGGTTGTGATTTCTCTTCTCTCATTCTTGATTTTATTTATACAGTTGCATAAAAAACCATAAAATACCTAGGAATAAATCTAACCGAATAGGTGAAAAATCTATACACTGAAAACTATAGAAAACTTATGAAAGAAATTGAAGAAGACACAAAAAAATGGAAAAAGATTCCATGCTCCTGGATATGAAGAACACATATTGTTAAAATGTCAATAGTACAGAAAGCAGTCTACATATTCAATGCAATCACTATCAAAGTAACACCAGCATTCTTTCACAGAGCTAGAACAAATAATCCTAAAATTTGTATGAAACAAGAGAAGACCTTGAATAACCAAAGCAATCTTGAAAAAGAAAACCAAAGCAGGAGGCATCACAATCCTGAACTTCAAGCTATATCACAAAGATGTAATCATCAAGACAGTATGGTACTGGCACAAGAACAGACAATCAGATCAATTGAACAGAATAGAGAGCGCAGAAATGGACCCACGAACATGTGGCCAACTAATCTTTGACAAATCAGGAAGGAACATCCAATGGAATAAAGACAGTCTCCTCAGCAAGTGGTGCTGGGAAAACTGGACAGCGACATGCAGAAGAATGAACCTGGACCACTTTCCTACACCAGACAGAAAAATAAAATGGATGAAAGACCTAAATGTAAGACAGGAAGCCATCAAAATCCTCTAGGAGAAAGCAGGCAAAAACCTCTTTGATCTTGCCCACAGCAACTTCTTACACAACTTGTCTCCAGAGGCAAAGGAAACAAAAGCAAAAATGAACTCCTGGGACCTCATCAAAATAAAAAGCTTCTGCAAAGCGAAGGAAACAATCAGCAAGAGTAAAGACAACCGACAGAATGGGAGAAGATATTTGCAAATGACATATCAGATAAAGGGTTAGTATCAAAAATCTATAAGGAACTTATTAAACTCAACACCCCTCAAAAAAAATAATCCAGTGAAGAAATGGGTGAAAGACATGACTAGACACTTCTCGAAGGATGACATCCAGATGGCCAACTGACACATGAAAAAATGCTCAACATCATTCATCATCAGGGAAATACAATTCAAAACCACACTGAGATACCACCTTACACCTGTCAGAATGGCTAACATTAACAACTCAGGCAACAACAGGTGTTGGTGAGGATGCGGAGAAAGGGGATCTCTTTTGCATTGTTGGTGGGAATGCAAGCTGTTGCAGCCACTCTGGAAAACAGTATGGAGCTTCCTCTAACAGGTAAAAATAGACCTATCCTATGACCCAGCATTTGCACTACTAGGCATTTATCCACGGGATACAGGTGTGCTGTTTTGAGGGACACATGCACCCCCATGTTTATAGCAGCACTATCAACAATAGCCAAAGTATGGAAAGAGCCCAAATTCCCATCGATGGATGAATGGATAAAGAAAATGTGGTGTATATATAATGGAGTATTACTCAGAAATCAGAAAGAATTAAATCTTGCCATTTGCAACTATGTGGATGGAACTGGAGGGTATTATGCTAAGTAAAATGAGTTAGAGAAAGGCAAAAATCATATGACTTCACTCATAGGAGGACTTTAAGAGACAAAACAGATGACATAAGGGAAGGGAAACAAAAATAATATAAAAACAGGGAGGAGGACAAAACAGAAGAGACTCATAAATATGGAGAACAAACTCAGGGTATCTGGAGGGGTTGTGGGACGGGGGATGGGCTAAATGGGTAAGGGGCATTAAGGAATCTATTCCTGAAATCATTGTTGTACTATATGCTAACTAATTTGGATATAAATTTTAAAAAATAAAAAATAAAATTTAAAAAATAAAGAAGAAATTAAAAAAATACATTGCAGCAATTGAAAATGAAAACACGATAGTCGAAACTCTTCAGGGTGCAGCAAAGGCAGTCCTAAGAGGAAAGTACATTGAATTCAGTCTTGTCTCCAGAAGCAAGAGTGGATCTGAAAGTCAGGAAATGGAGAAATATTTAACATCAAATAGATGTTAAAGAGAGCTATAGTAGCAATACTTTTGTCAGACAAATAAGATTTTAAACCAAAGACTGAAACCAAAAATGAATAAGGGCAATATATCATAGAAAGGGGATTATTTTAAAAGATCTAACAAGTATAAATTTTTATGTCCCTAAACTAGAAGCCACAAAATATATTAAAAAATAACAACAAACATAAAGGGACTCATTGATAATAATACAATAATTGTAGGGAATTTTACACATCACTTACATCCACGCACAGATCATGTAAGCAAAAGGTCAAGAAGCAAATAATGGCATTGAGTGACACACTGGACCAGATGGGCTTAGTGTATATATTCAGAACATTTCATCCCAAAGCATTAGAACACACATTCTTTTCAAGTACTCATGTAGCATTCTGCAGAATACATCACACACTAGGTCAAAATCAGGCCACAAAAAGTACCAAATTATTGAGATTATACCATATATATATATATATATATATATATATATATATTTATCAAAATGCTATGAAACTTGAAGTTAACCACAAGAAAAAATTTGGAAAGACCACAATTACATGGAGGCTAAAGAATATCCTACTAAAGAATGAATGGTTGCACCAAGAAATTAAAGAACAGATTTTTAAAAACACATGGAAAAAAATGAAAGTGAAATCGCAATGGTCTGGATCTTCAAGATGCAGCAAATGTGATCATAAGAAGGAAATATATAGCAATAGTCCACTACCTCAAAAAGAAAGACAGTTCTCAAATAATCAACCTCACCTTACACCTAATGGGGCTAGAAAAAGAACAACAGATGAAGTCGAACAGCAGCAGAATAAGAAAATAATAAAGATTAAAGCAGAAATAAATGATATAGAAACAACAGCAACAAAAATTCATTAAAACAGATCAATGAAACCAGGAACTGGTTCTTTGAAAAAATAAATAAAATTGATAAATCCCTAGTCAGACTTACCAGAAAGAAAAACAAAAGAACCCAAAAGAATAAAATCACAAATGAGAGAAAGGAATTAATAACAACATCACAGAAATAGAAACAATAATAAGATAATATCATGAAACATCTTACCACACCAAATTAGACAATCTTAAAGAATTGGATAAATTCCTAGAAACATATAAACTACCAAAAAGGGGCGCCTGGGTGGCTCAGTCGGTTAAGCGGCCGACTTCGGCTCAGGTCACGATCTCGCACTCTGTGAGTTCGAGCCCCGTGTCGGGCTCTGTGCTGACAGCTCAGAGCCTGGAGCCTGTTTCAGATTCTGTGTCTCCCTCTCTCTCTGACCCTCCCCGGTTCATGCTCTGTCTCTCCCTGTCTCAAAAATAAACGTTAAAAATAAATAAGTAAATAAATAAATAAATAAACTACCAAAAAGGAAACAGAAACAAATAGAAAACTGGAAGAGACAGATAACCAGCTAAGAAATTGAATCATTAATCAAAAAATCTCCCAACAAACAAAAGTCCATAGCCAGTTGACTTCAATGGCAAATTCTACCAAGCATTTAAGGAAGAGTTAATACCCATTCTTCTCAAACTATTCCAAAAATTAGAAATGGAAGAACAACTTCAAATCTCATTCTATGAGGCTAACATTACCTTGATTCCAAAACTTACCAAGACCCCACTGTAAAAGAGAACTCTAAGTCACTATCCAGAAGAACATAGATGCAATACTTGTCAACAAAATACTAACAAATGGAATCCAACAGTACAATAAAAGAATAATTCACCACAATACAATAAAGTGTAACTTATTCTAGTGCTTCAAGTGTCGTACAATATTCACAAATCAATGTGATAAACCACATTGATAAAAAAAAGATGAGAACCATATGATTCCCTCAATAG
Source organism: Acinonyx jubatus (assembly GCF_027475565.1). NCBI lineage: Eukaryota > Metazoa > Chordata > Mammalia > Carnivora > Felidae > Acinonyx > Acinonyx jubatus. Next base: position 65,319,875 of record NC_069389.1, read on the forward strand.
ATACGTAAAAAGCATTTGACATAGTACTACATCCAATCATGATAAAAAAAAAAGTAAGCCTACAACGAAGTAGGGATAGTGGGAACATACTTCACCATAATAAAGGACATGTATGAAAAACCGCAGTGAATATTACCCTTAATGGGAGGGAAAAAAAACTGAGATCTTTTCCTTTATGTTCATGGACAAAACATGGATGTCCACTCTCACCATTACTATTTAACATAATATTGGAAATCCTAGTCTCAGCAATCAGACAAGAAAAATAAGTAAAAGGCATTCAAATTAACAGGAAAGAAGTCAAATTTTCACTATTTAAAAATGACATGATAGTCTACATAGAAAACACAAAAGACTTCATGAAAAAAAAATGCTAGACCTGATACAGAAATTCAGTAAAGTCACAGGATAAAAAATCAACATACCAAAATTAGTTGCATTTCTATACACATATAATTAAACAGCAAAAGGAAAAGTCAAGGGAGGAGCTGTTCCATGGTGGAACAGCATGGAATTTTTTTGTGTCTTGCATCCATGAAATACAGCCAGACCAACACTAAACCATTCTGCACACCTAGAAAACAGATTTGAGGATTAGCACAACAATCTGCATAACCTGAACCATAGAATTCAGCAGGTATGTGTTGCAGAGAGGTGAACTTGGGGAGAGAGACGCCGCAGCAGGCAGGGAGCTGCTTTTGTGGGCAGAGAGAGGATGAGGATGGGGGGAGAGTATGGGAAAAGCACCCTCCTAAAAGCAGCTGGAGAGAAAGTGGAAAATAGGAAACGGCCACAGGGACTAAACTAAAAAGGGAGAAAGGAGAAAGGTGAAAGGTGAAAGGAGAGGGTTTAAATTCTATTAAGACTATAAACAGGGGAGCTCAGAGTCTGCAACTCCGCAGATTGATACCTGACAGTGATCTGGTAGGAAGGGTGAGTCCTCAGGAGCAGAGTGGGGTCTGGGAGGTTCTTAGGCCACACGTGGAAAAGCAATTGCACTGCTGGAAGGCCATCTGGTAGAGACTGTTGAAGCCACCTGGTCCCAGCAGGCCCCAGAGAACGGCCACATTCACTGGTGCTGGAACAAGGTCATTAAGGATGAAGCCTGGTGCCAGATGTGTGTTGTGATTTTTCCATAATCCCTGAAAAGCTGCTGCTACACTATGTCGCGAACTCTTTCTGGGGCGGGCTGGCATCTGGCCGCAGTCTTGGGGCACCAGCAGCATCAGGGTCCAGGAAGCATTCCAGGTGCAGCCGACATTTGGCCATTGCTCAGTGAGACCCTCCTGAAGAGGGGCAGAACAGGTCAAAGCCTCAGTCCTTCAGAAGTAAGGGGCCAGGGAAAACAGCCGCATCTGAGACAATACTCAGGAGAGAGGTACTGCCTGGGGCCTGGTCACGGACAGTGAAAAAGTGGGGAGTGGATGAAAGCTGAAGACAGAGGACGGGTGCATGATTACTGATCGAGGAGAACAGAGTTCCGATACTACAGACTGGGTAGCTGGGTGATGCCATTTTCACCACTCCCGCGCATGCACATATGAACCTATGAGCACCACAACACTCCACCCCAGTAGGCTAGCAGTGCCAAGTAGTGGATAATGGAGCCGTTACACTAAGCCACACCCAACTGGGCCAACATCCCTGTTCAAGAACACAAGTCTCACCTCCTGCTTAGTTTATGGACAATAAAACTCTTCATAGCCTGACATCAATGAGAAAATGAAGTAATTTCAGTTGTATTTCAATCTGTTAGCAGGCCCATCTATTCAGCTTTCTATTTGTTTTCCCTGTTTCACTTCTTTTCTTTTCCTTGAATAGAGAAAGAGAAAAAATTCATTTTTATTTTCAATTTTCTTAAACATTTTTTTCTTTAATTTTTTTACTAATTTTTTTTACTTTTGTATAAATTTTTTCAAAGTCTATTTGACTTCCATCATTTTATTTTAGTCTACTTCATTTTATTTTAGTCTATTTCAAATGATTTTCTTTTTTTTTTATTTTTCCCTTTCCTTTTTTCGTTTCTTTTTCTTGAATACAGAAAGAGAAAAACTTTATTTTATTTTCAATTTCAAATATTTTTCTTTAAGTTTGCACTATGTTTTTTTCTTTTCTGTAATTTTTTCAAATTCCATGTTACTTCCATCATTTTATTTTAATCTACTACAGTATATTCACTTTTTCAAATTTTCAAACGGTTTCCTTTTTTTTCTTTTTTCTCTTTTGGTTTCTTTTATTTTTCTTGAATACAGAAAGAGAAAAAATCATTTTTATTTTTAATTTTTATTAAAATATTTTCTTTATTTTCCTACTATATTATTTACTTTTGTGTAATTTTTTTAAATTCTATTTTACTCCCATCATCTCATTTTAGTCTAATTTACTGTATGCATTATTTCAAATTCTCAAGTGGTTTCTTCCTCCCCTTTTTTCTCTAATCTGTCAAACCACTTTCAACATCCAGACCAAAACACACCTAGGATCTAGAATCATTTATTTTATTTGTGTGTGTGTGTGTTTAATTTTTTTAATTTTAATATTTTATAATTTTAATGTTTAAGATTAATTTCTCTACCTTATTAATTGATTTTCTCCCTTCAAAATGATGAAACAAAGGAATTCACCGAAAAAAAAGAGAAGGAAGACACAACACCCAGTTACTTAACCAACACAGATACAAGCAAAATGTCTGAAACAGAATTTAGAATCACGATAATAAGAATGGTAGCTGGAGTCAAAAATAGATTAGAATCCCTTTCTGCAGAGATAAAAGAAGTAATAAATAGAATGCAATAAAAAATGATATAACTGAGCTGAAGTCATGGATGGATGCTGCAGCGGCTAAGATGGATGAGGCAGAACAGAGAATCAGTGATATAGAGGAAAAACTTATAGAGAATAATGAAGCAGAAAAAAGAGGGAGATTAAGGCAAAAGAGCACAATTTAAGAACTAGGGAAATCAGTGACTCATTAAAAAGGAACAACATCAGAATCATAGGGGTCCAAGAAGAGGAAGAGAAAGAAATAGGGGTAGAAAGGTTATGTGAGCAAATCATAGTGGAAAACTTTCCAGACTTGGGGAAAGATACAGACATCAAAATCCAGGAAGCACAGAAGACCCCCATTAGATTCAACAAAAACCGACCATCAACAACGCATATCATAGTCAAATTCACAAAATACTCAGGGAAGGAGAAAATCATGAAAGCAACAAGGGAAAAAAAGTCCCTAACCTACAAGGGAAGACAGATCAGGTTTGCAGCAGACCTATCCACAGAAACCTGGCAGGCCAGAAAGGAGTGGCAGGATATATTCAATGTACTGAATCGGAAAAATATGCAGCGAAGAATTCCTTATCCAGCAAGGCTGTCATTCAAAATAGAAGGAGAGATCAAAAGTTTCCCAGACAAACAAAAATGAAAGGAGTTTGTGACCAGTAAACCAGCCTACAAGAAATTGCAGGGGGACTCTCTGAGGGGAGAAAAGATTAAAATATACATACATACATACATACATACATACATACATATGTACATACATGCATACATACCAAATGCAACAAATGTTGGAAAGGACCAGAGAACACCACCAGAAACTCCAACTCTACAAGCATCATAATGACAATAAATTAATATCTTTCAGTACTCACTCTAAATGTCATTGTACTCAAAGCTCCAATCAAAAGATGTAGGGTAACAGAATGGATAAGAAAACAAGATCCATCTATATGCTGTTTACAAGAGACCCATATTAGACCTAAAGACACGTTCAGATTGAAAGTAATAGGATGGAGAACTATCTACCATGCTAATGGTCAAGAAAAGAAAGCCAAGTAGCCATACTTATATCAGACAATCTAGACTTTAAAGACTATATCAAGAGATGCATAAGGGCATTATATCATAATCAAGGGGTCTATTCACCAAGAAGACCTAACAATTGTAAACATTTATGCACCAAATGTGAAAGCACCCAAATATATAAATCAATTAATTACAAACAAAAAGAAACTCATCGATACTAATACCATAATATTAGGAGAGTTCACCACCCCACTCACAACAATGGACAGTTCATCTAATCAAAAAATCAACAAGGAAACAATGGCTTTGAATAACACACAGGACTAGATGGACTTAACAGATATATTCAGAACATTTCATCCTAAAGCAGCAGAATGTACATTCTTCTCCAGTGCACATGGAATGTTCTCCTGAATAGACCATATACTGGGACACAAATCAGCCCTATGCAAATACAAAAAGATCGAGATCATACCATACATATTTTCAGACCAGAATGTTATGAAACTCGAAATCAACCACAAGAAAAATTGGAAAGATAACAAATACTTGGAGACGGAAGAGCATCCTACTAAAGAATGAATGGGCTAACCAAGAAGTTAAAGAGGACATTAAAAAGTATATGGAAGTCAATGAAAATGATAACACCACAACCCAAAATGACTGGGATGCAGCAAAGGCAGTCATAAGAGGAAAGTATGTAGCAATCCAGGCCTTCCTAAAGAAGGAAGATCTCAGATACACAACCTAACCTTACACCTTAAGGAGCTGGAAAAAGAACAGCAAATAAAACCCAAAACCAACAGAAGACAGTAAATAATAAAGATTAGGGTAGAAATTAATGCTATCAAAACCAACCAACCAACCAAACAAACAAACAAAAGAGTAGAACAGATCAATGGAACCAGAAGCTGGTTCTTTGAAAGAATTAACAAAATTGTTCAACCACTAGCCAGTTTGATCAAAAAGAAAAAGGAAAGGACCCAAATAAATAAAATCAAGAATGAAAGTAAAGATCACAACCAACGCAACAAAATAAAAACAATAATAAGAGAATATTATGAGCAATTATATGCCAATAAAATGTGCCATCTACAAGAAATGGACAAATTCCTAGAAACATATACACTACCAAAACTGAAACAGAAAGAAATAGAAAATTTGAACAGACACATAACCAGTAAGAAATCGAATTAGTAATTAAAAATCTGCCAAAAAACAAAAGTCCAGGGCCAGATAGGTTTCCAGGGAAATTACCAAACATTTAAGGAAGAGTTAACACCTATTCTCTTGAAGATGTTCTAAAAAATAGAAATCAAAGGAAAACTTCCAAACTCTTTCAATGAAGCCAGCATTACCTTGATTTCAATACCAGACAGACCCCACGTAAAAGGAGAACTATAGACCAGTTTCCCTGATGAACATGGATGCAGAAATCCTCAACAAGACATTAGCCAACCGGATCCAACAATACATTAAAAAAAATTATTCACCACGACCAAGTGGGATTTATACCTTGGATGCAGGGCTGGTTCAATATCTGCAAAACAATTAACGTGATTCATCACATCAATAAAAAAAAGGACAAGAACCATATGATCCTCTAAATAGATGCAGAGAAACCATTTTACATAATACAGCATCCTTTCTTGATAAAAACCCTCAAGAAAGTAGGGATAGAAGGATCATACCTCGAGATCACAAAAGCCATATATGAATGACTCAACGCTAATATCATCCTCAATGGGGAAAAACTGAGCTTCCCCCCTCAGATCAGGAACAAGACAGGGATGTCCACTCTTGCCACAGTTATTCAACATAGTATTGGAAGTCTTAGCCTATGCAATCAGACAACACAAATAAATAAATGCATACACATCGGCCAGGAGGAGGTCAAACTTCCACTCTTTGCAGATGACATGATACTCTGCATGGAAAACCCAAAAGATTCCACAAAAAACTGCTAGAATTGATTTATGATTTTAGAAAATTTTCAGGATATAAAATCAAAGCACAGAAATCAGTTGCATTCATATACACCAACAAAGAAGAGACAGAGAAATGAAGGAAACAATCTCATTTTCAGTTGCGCCAAAAACCATAAAATACCTAGGAATAAATCTAACACAAGAGGTGAAAAATCTATACACTGAAAACTAAAGAAAGCTTATGAAAGAAATTGAAGAAGACACAAAAAAGTGGAAAAAGATTCCATGATCCTGGATAAGAAGAACAAATATTATTAAAATGTCTATACTACCCAAAGAAATCTACATATTCAACGCAATTCCTATCACAGTAACACCAGCATTCTAGAGCTAGAACAGAGCTAGAACAAATAATCCTAAAATTTGTATGGTACCAGAAAAGATGCTGAATAACCAAAGCAATCTTGAAAAAGAAAACCAAAGCAGGAGTCATCACAATCCTGAACTTCAAGCTGTACTACCAAGCTGTAATCATCAAGTACTGGCATAAGAACAAACACTCAAATCAATGGAACAGAATAGAGAATCCAGAAATGGACCGAGAAACGTATGGCCAACTAATCTTTGACAAAGCAGGAAAGAATATCCAATGGAATAAAGACAGTCTCTTCAGCAAGTGTTGCTGGGAAAACTGGACAGTGAAATGCAGAAGAATGAACCTGGACCGCTTTCTTACACCATACGCTAAAATAAACTCTAAATGGATGAAAGACCTAAATGTAAGACAGGAAGCCATCAAAATCCTTAAAGAGAAAGCAAGCAAAAACCTCTTTGATCTTGCCCATAGCAACTTCTTACTCAACACCTCTCTGGAGGCAAGGGAACAAAAGCAAAAATGAACTCCTGGGACCTCATCAAAATAAAAAGCTTCTGCACAGTGAAGGAAACAATGAGCAAAACTAAAAGGTAACCAATAGAATGGGAGAAGATATTTGCAAACGACATATCAGATAAAGCGTTAGAATCCAAAATCTATGAAGAACTTATCAAACTTAACACCCAAAAAACAAATAATCCAGTGAAGAAATGGGTGAAAGACATGACTAGACACTTCTCAAAAGAAGACATCCAGATGGCCAACTGAAACATGAAAAAATGCTCAACCTCACTCATCGTCAGGGAAATACAAATCAAAACCACACTGAGATACCACCTTACACCTGTCAGAAAGGCTAACATTAACAACTCAGGCAACAACAGATGTTGGCGAGGATGCAGAGAAAGAGGATCTCTTTTGCATTGTTGGTGGGAATGCAAGCTGTTGCAGCCACTCTGGAAAACAGTATGGAGCTTCCTCAAAAAACTAAAAATAGAACTACCCTATGACCCAGCAAGTGCACTACTAGGCATTCATCCAAGGGATACAGGTGTGCTGTTTCGAAGGAAACATGCACCCCCTATGTTTATAGCAGGAATATCAACAATAGCCAGAGTATGGAAAGAGCCCAAATGTCTATCAGTGGATGAATGGATAAAGAAGATGTGGTGTACATATATAATGGAGTATTACTCATTGATGGATGAATGGATAAAGAAGATATCACACACACACACACACACACACACACAATGGAGTATTACTAAGCAATCAAAAAATGAATACTTGCCATTTGCAGCTACATGGATGGACCTGGAGGGTATTATGCTAAGTGAAATTAGTAAGAGAAAGACAAATATCATATGACTTCACTCATACGAGGGCTATAAGAGACCAAACATGAGATGAACATAAGGGAAGGGAAACAAAAATAATATAAAAACAGGGAGGGGACAAAACAGAAGAGACTCATAAATATGGAGAACAAATTGAGCGTTACTTGAGGGGTTGTGGGAGGGGGGAATGGGCTAAATGAGTAAGGGGCACTAAGGAATCTACTCCTGAAATCATTGTTGCACTGTATGCTAACTAATTTGGATGTAAATTTAAAAAAAAACATAAAATAAAAAAAATAAAAGAAAAGCATCCCCATAAAAAAAAGAAATGTCAAGGAGTCAATCCTACTTAAAATTGCATCTAAAATATAACAAGGAATAAATGTAATCAAAGAGGTAAAATATCTGTACTATGAAAACTATAGAAGACTTGTCAAAGAAATTGAAGAGGATATAAAGAAGTGGAGAGACATTCCTTGCTCATGCACTGGAAGGGAAAAAATTGTTAAAATGTCTATACTACTCAAAGAAATGTACACATTTATGAAATCCTTACAAAATACAAGGAGCATTTTTCAAAGAGCTAACACAAACAATCCTACAATTTGTATAGAGTCACAAAAGACCCCAAAGAGCCAAAGCAATCTTGAAAAAGAAAAGCAAATATGGAGGCATCCTAACTCCAAACTTCTAGTTATATTGCAAAGCTATAGTCATCAAGACAGTATGGTACTGGCACAGAAAGTGACACATTAGATCAATAGAACAGAATAGAAAACCCAGAAATAAACCCATAACTATATGGTCAACTGATCTTTGACAAAGTAGGAAAGAATATCCAATGGAAAAAAAAAAACAGTCTCCTCAACAAATAGGGTTGGGAAAACTGGGCAAGAACATGCACAAGAATGAAAATGGAATAGTTTCTTACACAATATGCAAACATAAATTTGAAATGGATGAAAGACATAAATGAGAGACAAGAAAAAAATCAAAATCCTAGAGGACAACACAGGCAGTAACCTCTTTGACATCGGCTGTACCAATCTTACTAGATATGTTTCTTGATGTAAGGGTAGCAAAAGCAAAAAATGAACTACTGGGACTTTGTCAAGATAAAATTCTTCTGCACAGCGAAGAAAGAAATTGAAGTACCTTATGATCCAACAATTGTACTAGTAGGTTTTTACCCAAAGGGTACAAAATACTGATTTGAAGGAGCATATGCACACTGATGTTTATAGCAGCATTATCAACAATAATAGCCAAATTATTGAAAGAACCCAAATATCCATAAACTGATGAATGGATAAAAAGATGTGGTATATGTATATACACAATGGAATATTACTTGGCTATCAAAAAAGAATGAAATCTTGCCATTTGCAAAGTTGTGGATGGAACTAGAGTTTATCATGCTAAGTGAGGGGTGCCTGGGTGGCTCAGGTCATGACTTCTGCTCAGGTCATGACTTCGGCTCAGGTCGTGATCTTGCAGTTTGTGAGTTCAAGCCCCACGTCAGGCTCTGTGCTGACAGCTCAGAGCCTAGAGCCTACTTCAGATTCTATGTCTCCCCCTCTTTCTACCCCTCTCCTGCTCATGCTCTGTGTCTCTCTGTCTCTCAATAATAAATAAATGTTAAATTTTTTTTTAAATCATGCTAAGTGACATAGGTCAGAGAAAGACAAATACCATATGATTTCACTCTTATCTGGAATTGAAGAAACAAAACATGAATACAGGGGAAATGAAGGAAAAATAAGATGAAAACAGAGAGGGAGGCAAACCACAAGAGACTCTTTAATACATAGAACAAACTGAGGGTTGCTGGAGGGGAGGTGGGTGGAGGGATGGGCTACATGGGTATGAACATTAAGGAAGGAGCTTGTTATGGGGAGGTTTGGTGGCTCAGTCAGTTAATTGTCTGACTTGATTTTGACTCAGGTCATGATCATGAAGTTTGTGAGTTCCATGCTAACAACACAGAGCCTCTTTGGGATTTTTTCTCTCTCCCTCTCTCTCTGCTCTTCCCTCCGTCCTCTCAAAATAAATAGATAAACTTAAAAAAAAAGAGGAGGGCACTTTTTCGGATGAGCAATGGATATTATATGTAAGTCATGAATCACTAAATTCTACTCCTGAAAACAATACTACAGTATATGTTAACTAACTTCAGTTTAAATCAGTAAAAAAGAAAAAAAAACTAAATAAAAATAAAATCTTTAAAAAATAGCTAAAACATTTTGTATAATTTTGTTTTATATATTTCAATTATAAAAATAATTTCTAGTATCAGAATTTATTGCTTCACCCTTTCTTTTCTTTTTCCTCTTAATCTCACCTTTCTTTCTTTATCCAACCCTAGTTTGGAAGATATATTTTTCATTAACTTTGAAAGTCTATTATCCAGGCCATAAAAATTATTTACTTAGAGAAAATAAATATATTTAACATTTTAAACTTAAAATACACTCTTAATAATAGCGACTTATATAGTACTTTATACATAATAGAAATGCTATTCAAGACTTTATATATATACTGTTTTATTTAATCCTCCCTGTTCCCTGTGAGAGAAATGCCATTATTATGACTAATTTATATATGAAAGAATTTGGTAGAAAGAAGTTATTTAACTTTTCTAATATCACATAGCCAATATGTGATGGACCTGTTATTCAAACAGATACGTTGTGCTTTCAGAGTCCATGCTGTGAATAAATACACTGTTTCCCTACTCCTGATTGGTTTAGGTTAATCACTAAGGTTCTTTATACCTTAGTTGATTGCTTTTAAAGTAATAATAATGCCTGCTTTGCTAGTTAAAGAATTTTAAAAATATATAAATAAAGCAATATATATGAAGGAAAATTGAGTTACCTACATACAATTTGCCAACATTTAAAAATCATTAGTAAAGGAGAAAAGACATGAGTACAAGGTCTAATAGAAGTTTCATCTTAATGCTTATTTATTTTTGAGAGAGAGACAGAGTGCAAGCAGGAAAGGGACAAAGAGAAAGGGAGACAGAATGGAAGGCAGGCTCCAGGTTCAGAACTCTCAGCATGGAGCCTGATGTGGGGCTTGAACTCACAAAGCACAAGATCATTACCTGAGCCAGTATCGGACGCTTAACCAACTGAGCCACCCAGTGCCCCAGAAGTTTCTTCTACCATTCATCATTTATTCTTTCTTTATCAGGCTTTACTGTGACCACTCTAGGGAATGCAAAAGAAAGAGAAACTTACATTCTGTCTTGAATAGCTGATGCCTAGTGATTAGCTACAAACTACTCCATGATTTCCTAGGTTATTCAATCAATAGTCTTAAACCAGCACAAAATCAATTAGTTAACAACTTACTATGCTTATATGAATATGAAGATTTATAAAGTAGGGAAATGTAGTATGTATTAAAATATGCTGGTTTATTATTTTCCAAAATGATTGAAACAAGTCAAAGGGTTTTTACATGTGCAAAAGACATGTAATGAGGAATTGCAAGATGGCTTGAATTATAGAAACTAACCACCAGTTCCCTGCATGTAATAGATACCACATTTTGAACTTCTTGAATATTCATAATCATTGAATTATTGTTTATAAATAGTCTGGAGTATTTCCCTTCCCAAAGAACATGTGTGTATCCACCCCTATGTGAAGAAAACATGCTTACATTTTGCCCCATGCATTGATCTTTTTTGTCTCTCTGTTCTCTGGCCTATTTCAACTCTTTTGGAGACAACATGATGGCTGTTTTCTCATTGTGGCTAAGATCTGGACTAAGGCTGTGCGAGTATAGAATTTATGAATGAGGTATTAATTGATACATCTGGGGATCAGACTTTTGACTTTGGCCTCATTAGCACTATAATGAGCTGAGATAACTGCCCCAGAAAAATGGTTACACCGCTTAATTTCGAAGGAAGTATCTTTCTGAATCTCAAGTGTAATTTCAGATAGCCACATCATTAAACATCTCTGAGCATTATAATACTCTGTAAAAGTAATTATGCAATTTTCAATTTTTTCCATTGTAAAAATTGAAACCCCAAGGTAGGTTTTGAGAGTTTGTGAATTTTTGTTACTAGAACTGTCAACCATCCTCATCACTGACATTTACTCCAGGATTTGGAAAGTGCTAATTGTGTGCTATCTAGCATTACTGCAAGTTATCACCAATTGAGGTCTTAAGATAGCACAAATAAAAGAATTGAGGAATAGCATTTCACTTTGTGATATTTACAAGCACCTATCCTGTCAAGAAAATAAAGTGCTCACCTTGAAGAGCTATAGTTGAAAATATAAATCTTTGAATAAGTGTTTTGCCTTTGATATTGCATTGACAAAAAAAAAGACTATTTTGCCTTTATGCTACTTCATAATTGCACCTATGTCTCTCCATTTCTTTCTCTTTACCCCTACCATGGAACATTATGTGCTGATAGTTAAAAATAATAATAATAATAATAATAATACCAAGCAAGTAACTGATTCTTTATTTTCAAGACTTCAGTTTTTCTTTTTCCAGATAAATAAATATTTCAACCCCCCAAAATAGCTGAAGTAAATTAACAATGTATACATTCTTTTAAACATAACTTCACCACAGAGGAGCTGATTTGTCAGTAGTCCATTAAGAGATAACCAAACGACTTTGGATCATTTGATTGCACAGTTGCTTCTAAACCCAGGGTGTTGTGTGTCATCCACTGTTTCTGGAGGTCAAAAAAAGTCAAAAGGAATGATGTTGAAATGCATTTTGGTTTGGTACTGACACCACCCAAAGCTAAATCTCCAATCTTGATATACCCTGTGAGTTCACGTCTTGCATTTTTAATTCACTTCTAACCCATTTCCACCTTATTCGTCTTTTTTTCTATTTTTTTATGAACACACTCATTTTTCATTTCCCTGTCATCCAAGATCAATAGCAGCCACTACTCAGATATAAATAGCTCTATGGATTCCATTTCACTTAAGTGCTGAAATCCATTCCCTCCTCTCCATTTCCACTGCTTCTTCTGTTATACAGACCCTCATTACCTCTCATATGCATAATTACAATTGTTTTCTACTGGCTTTGAGGCTCTTTTTTTAAAACTTTAATCTATGCTACAATCTGCTACAAAATCTATTCTATTAAATAATTACCTTTATGATGCTTCTTTTTCACTAAAATTCTTTTGTGATTTTTTCCTGCTTACCAAGTAAGGCACTACATCCTTATCAAACCTCTGTATAGTATAAGTCAACACCACTTTTCCCAATATATCTCCCACTACTCTCCTTCAGATTCCTTCCACTCTAGCTAAAATTGAACTACTTGCTCTTCCCTGAATATCTCCCATGCCACCATTATTTTCTTCCATTTAAATGCCCCCTTCTCCATTTCCTTTGCCTAAATCCTGTCAACTGTTTAAAGTTTAGACCAAATGCCACTTTGTTCATGTTATTTTTTTGTAGCCTGAAGTCATTTTTCTTGCCCCTGAATTACCAGGATATTTTTATAGTTGTGTTTTTACCTTTCTTGTGGAATATATTACTTTTGCCACTGCACTAGTTATTTTCATAATTGTCTTATTTTATTCTATTAGAATGTAATTTCCGTGAAAGAAGGATACTGAATCTTACATATGTGTGTATATTTCACAGCAGAAACATAAGTACTTTTTCTTTTTTAAGAAAATAATATTTTAATTTATGTGAAATAAAATTCCTGTATTATACAACTCAACACTCCCAAAACAAATAATCCATTTAAAAATGGGCAAAACACATGAATAGACATTTGTCTAAGGAAGGCATAGAGATGGACAAAGATATGTGAAAAGATGCTCAGCATCACTGGTTATCAGGGAAATGCAAATCAAAACTACAACGAGACATCACTTCACACCTGTCAGAATAGCAAAAATCAACAACACAAGAAACAACAGGTGTTGATGAGGATGTAGAGAAAGGGGAACAGTCTTGCACTATTGGTGGGAATGCAAACTGGTGTAGCCACTCTAGAAAAAAGTGTGGAGGTTCCTCAAAAAGTTAAAAATAGAACTACCCTATGATCCAGCAATCACAGTATTAGGTATTCACCCAAGATTACAAAAATACTAATTCAAAGGGATACATGAACCCTATATTTGTACCAGCATTATCTGCAATAGCCAAATCATGGGTGCAGCACAGAATATTATTCAGCCATAGAAAATTAAATATTGCCATTTGCAGTGATGTGGATAGTGCTAGAGATTATTATGGTAAGCAAAATAATTCAGAGAAGGACAAATAGTATATGATTTCACTCATATGTGGAATTTAAGAAATGAAACAAATAAGCAAATGAGGAAAAAGAGAGAGAGACAAACCAAGAAATAGACTTTTAACTATAAAAAACAAACTAGATGGTTAACAGAAGGGATATGAGTGGAAGAGGGGCTAAATAGGTGATGAAAATTAAGGAATGCACTTAGGATGAGTACGAGGTGTTATATGGAAGTGTTAAATCACTATATTGTATATCTTAAACTAATATTACACTGCATGTTAATTAACTGGAATTTAAATAAAAACTTGTAAACAGGTTTTTTTTGTTTGAAACATAATAATGGCTCAGACACCAAATTATTTAAAGTGTGCTTATTCTGTCCCTTATTTTACTCCCTCCCTTTAAAACAATACCAATGTCTTTTTCTCCTCATTCTTGGTTGATTTCCTGTGAAACATTTTCCAATAGAAAGACAATTTGAATATAAAAAATGAATACAAATAAGGAATTCCCCTTTTCTTAAAAAAAGTGTATAGAGATTTTTTTGTAATTTGGAAAGTTGAGTGAAGATGTGAAACTTTAATTTCAGCTATTAATTTACATACTATTCAATTTCCCATTCAATGCATTAAGTATTATTTCAATACATAATGTCCTTACCATCATGTCATTTCAATAATAAGGGACCATGGTTTATTGAAACTTCTGCATGAGACAAAACTTTTATTTATTATATTTTTCCTTGTTTATTGTTTACTTTGTAATGTTTTTATAGATCTGCTTCTCTTTCAAACGGAGGGGACAATTCCATCTTCGAATTTCAACTTTGCAATCATTTTCAACAGTACATTTTATACAGTGATATCCAACTAAGTCCACCTTACTTTGCATGTGCCTAATCCTCAGGGCCTATTTACATTGTAATGTGACAGCAGGAAAAATGCAGCCAGCCATAAAAGGGCCAAGCCACATTGTCAAACAGAATGACTTAATTTTTTTCAAAAAAGTAATGAAAGGAAAAAGAGAGAGAGAGAATGGAAAACAAAAAATATGTCTTCTCCCTAAAACAAGCAGAATTCTACAAGTTAATACTTTAAAAGAACAAAGTAAACTACTGTAAATATTTATTTATCCAAAGTGCAGTCTTATTTAAATTTAAATCCCTCTGAAACCCTGAGCACTGTGTTTATAATAGGAGAACAGCAGACAGACGTGCCCTTCACTGGAGGGCATGTCATGTAGCCCTTGCCTTCTCTGCAAAACCATCAGGCTGGCAGTAGTGACAGAAGAACAGCTTACCATTAATTTCCCCTCTTTCATGCCTTCAATCCAAACGGTGCATATTCTCCACAGGGATGCATCAAGATCTTTGTCTTTATTTCTCTTGCATACTCACATTGACTTATAAATCAAGTGCAGATGAGAAGAAAGGGCAAATATCAATCTTTATTTTTATTTCTTCCTGGTCCATGCCCACTGGCATACTCCTAAGCTTTGAATGAAAAGGTCTTCAAATCATCCTGTGATTCATAGGCTAGGTAGTTCTCATTGAAGACAAAACAACAAAGGAAATCTGAAAGGGAGAATTTGTATACCTTGGTTTACAAATTAGAAGTTTTATTATTGAAGTGTTTTAAAAGGTGAGTAACCTGAAATATGTCTCTAAGATGTTATTATCATAGTGGGAAAAAATTTGGAATATAAAGCCATCTGCACTATTTTAGCATGGCTAGAAGAACAGAAATCTTCAAAATGTTTCTTTAGTCTTATTTCTCCTCTTTATTGTAAGGTTCTAGTTTCTTCATAAAACTCAAAGGATTATCCAGAAACAAACCCTCTCTTATGATTGGTTTGCTTTCTTTAAATTGGTATGTTTTATAATAGCATTAAGAGTAAAGTCCTTCATAGAGTGCATATGAAGTCTAAGGTGTAAAATCCTGAGGTTTTTGCACACGATTGTTAATACTTTGTATATATTTTTAAAATTGTGCATGGTACATTGTTTATGGTAAATGGTTAATAAATATTGTATTTTTTGAAACAAATATTCTGCAGTGCTACTTTGATTTTTAGCAGTAGTGTTCATTTTATACTAATATTTAATTGTTGAAAATGTTTGAATTTTTTAAAAATTTGCTTTGAAGAAATTATACCCTACATCCTTTTAAAGAAAGACATTCAGAGTTTGTTAGTATATTTGAAAAAGGGAATATTTAACTGGGGTAAGAGTTCATGAAAATTCTTTTCACTTATAATAAATTGATCTTGTACTGAAAGTATAGTCAAAACCACTAGGTGATGCAATATGTTTTAAGCTCACAAAGGCTGATATGGTTATTGATGAATATTATTATTTTCTTGTTAAGCAAGAAGTGTTAATGCTGTTAAATGACTGCAAATGTTGATGTTCAAAGCTGCCTTCTTGCCTTTTGCAGGTGACATATCTTGGGATTCAAAGATATTTCATTTTCTATCCCCTTTCTTTTAAGGCTGCAAGCCCCATGTATAAATTACAACTGATAACAAAAGTGGAAGCTAACAGTGGCAAAATTAGGCCCAAAGGCAAAATAATTATATATACAGCCTTCAGCAGTGAAGGAGAGAACCATCAATCAGGCCCCCAATTATTCACTAGTTAATCAGCTCTGCCCTTCCTTTATTGAAGGGTTACAGTGTAATTAAGTTGGCAGCATCCTTTTAATTCATCAAACATACAACACATGGCGGTGTTTGCTGCAATTGAGGGACAGCACCCTTGTGAGTTTGACCCCTAGCACTGCTTCTGTAGATGATGAAAACTTCAAGAGGTAAGAGAGAATATTTATGCAACGGCACGATACTGGGGTGGTAGTGTCTTCATATATAAGCCCAAGCTAAAAACAAGGAAGAAAACAGGATATTGCTGAGTGCATTCAAATCCATAATGCTAACCTTAAGTATGTAAATAACTGTGCATGGCTATGTGTATTTATGGATGTGTGTGTGTGTGTGTGTGTGTGTGTGTGCATATGGCTGATTTCTGACATGCAAATGAACACTGAAACATTCAGAATGCAAGCTTTAGAAGGATACCTGCTTATTCTACTGAGACTGCTATTGCACAGGCCATTTTGGAGGGGAATCCTGTAAACTTTAGTTCAGAGCCAGTTTTTGTGGTACATCAGAAAATGAGACAAGTAGCATTATGATCATAAATTATTGATGTTGTATTTTGTTTTGATTTTTGTTCTCTGATTCTCTAATTTGTTTAAAAGTGGATTCAGTTGGCTTCCAAAACTCATCTCTTCTGAGAATGTACTACAAAGTCTGATAAGAACTCCTAATGATTACAACATTTACATTATTGCTGTCCACATGGAGTCTCCTCATTTGAGGATTATAAAGATGATAACATGTGGATATTTATGATGTAATGAGTTGTTTTTCACAAATGCTAGAATATTAAATTATTTTCTTAACTACCTCAAAAGTTGCAATTGAACGTCTTACATAAAGAGAAGTTCACAAATATTTTATCTAAAATCTCTATTTAAATAGTTGCATTCCATTCATAATTTGTAACCAAAAATATTGTCTATAAAGAATTCAATATGAAAAAACTAAATAAAATGCCAGAAAAATGATATATTTTCAAAGTGGCTAATCTTATTAGGTTCACATAAAACACCCCCCCCACACACACACACAAAGGGGAAACACTAATACAACTGATAGAATACCTAAGCTAGTTAGTTTGAATCATGCATGGCACCCCATGCATGAAATAAAACAATTTTAGGATTTTAGAATAATGATAAATTGTATTATGGATGTTCTTCTATGTCCCCACTTTGTTGTGTTTAATTTGAATATTTCTATTCGATGGTCCATGTATAATTTTATTAACTACATTCTAAGAAATTTTCAGATGAGAAAGTTGATGCACCCTTCCTACCCCCAGGACTTAACACAGCTTGCACATCATAGGGGAGCCAAAAGCTTTCATTGATTGCATGAATATAGACAATACATGTGAAACTATTGGTTCAGCAGCTACTTATAATAATTTAAGGATTCACTTAGATTGGTGATTATATTATTGGTATACATAATCCAAAAATGAATGAATTTCAACTACCTACAAAATCAATCATCAAGACCGGCAGAAGATGGCTGTGTAGGAGGACACTGCGCTCACCGCACGTCCTGCTGATCACTTAGATTCCACCTACACCTGTCTAAATAACCCAGAGAACTGCCAGAAGACTAGCAGAATGGAGTCTCTGGAGCCAAGTGCAGATGAGAGGCCCATGGAAGAGGGTAGGAAAGACGGCGAGGCGGTACACGCTCCACGGACTGGGGGGAGGGAGCCAGGGCAGAGGGGCGGCCCGCCAGCCAAGCAGAGCCCCCAAGTCTGGCTTGCAAAAGCAGAGAAGTCAGACAGAGTGTGTTCCAACAGCAAGCTGACTTAGCATTTGGGAGGTCATAAGTTAACAGCTCTGCTCAGAAAGCGGGAAGGCTGGAGGACAAAGGGAGGGAGCGTTGCGGAGCCCCTGGACGACAGAGCTCAGTTTGCAGGGAACAGAGGCACTAGCCAGCCCCATCTCCCTCGCCCATCCCCCAGCCAAAATCCCAAAGGGAACCAGTTCCTGCCAGGGAACTTGCTCACTCCGCGCAAACACCCAACACTGTGCTTCTGTGGAGCCACCCCTCTGGCAGCTGGTCTGACTCTCTCCCGCTGCCACAGGGCCCCTCCTGAAGTGGATCACCTAAGGAGAAGCGAGCTAAGCCTGCCCCACCTGCCCCCAGTGCAACTTGCCTACCCACCCCAGCTAATACGCCAGATCCCCAGCACCACAAGCCTGGCAGTGTGCAAGTAGCCCAGATGGGCAACGCCACCCCACAGTGAATCTCGCCCCTAGGAGAGGGGAAGAGAAGGCACACACCAGTCTGACTGTGGCCCCAGCAGTGGGCTGGGGGCAGACATCAGGTCGGACTGCGGCCCTGCCCACCAACTCCAGTTATAAACCACAGCACAGGGGAAGTGCCCTGCAGGTCCGCACCACTCCAGGGACTATCCAAAACGACCAAACGGAAGAATTCCCCTCAAAAGAATCTCCAGGAAATAACAACAGCTAATGAAGTGATCAAAAAGGATTTAAACAATATAACAGAAAGTGAATTTAGAATAATGGTCATAAAATTAATTGCTGGGCTTGAAAACAGTATAGAGGACAGCAGAGAATCTCTTGCTACAGAGATCAAGGGACAAAGGCACAGTCAGGAGGAGCTGAAAACGCTTTAAACGAGATGCAAAATAAAATGGAAACGACCACAGCTCGGACTGAGGAGGCAGAGGAGAGAATAGGTGAACTAGAAGATAAAATTATGGAAAAAGAAGAAGCTGAGAAAAAGAGAGATAAAAAAAATCCAGGAGTATAAGGGGAAAATTAGAGAACTAAGTGACACACTAAAAATAAATAATATACGCATAATTGGTATCCCAGAGGAGGAAGAGAGAGGGAAAGGTGCTGAAGGTGTCTTTGAAGAAATAATAGCTGAGAACTTCCCTGAACTGGGGAAGGAAAAAGGCATTGAAATCTAAGAGGCACAGAGAACTCCCTTCAGACGTAACTTGAATCAATCTTCTGCACAACATATCATAGTGAAACCGGCAAAATACAAGGATAAAGAGAAAATTCTGAAAGCAGCAAGGGATAAACGTGCCGTCACATATAAAGGGAGACCTATAAGACTTGTGACTGATCTCTCTTTTGAAACTTGGCAGGCCAGAAAGAATTGGCACGAGATCTTCAGTGTGCTGAACAGAAAAAATATGCAGCCGAGAATCCTTTATCCAGCAAGTCTGTCATTTAGAATAGAAGGAGAGATAAAAGTCTTCCCAAAGAAAGAAAAACTGAAAGAATTCATCACTACTAAACCAGCCCTACAAGAGATCCTAAGGGGGATCCTGTGAGACAAAGTACCAGAGACATCGCTGTAAACATAAAACATACAGACATCACAATGACTCTAAACCTGTATCTTTCTATAATAATACTGAATGTAAATGGATTAAATGTGCCAACCAAAACACATAGGGTATCAGAATGGATAAAAAAACAAGACCCATTTATTTGCTGTCTACAAGAGACTCATTTTAGACCTGAGGACACTTTTAGATTGAGAGTGAGGGGATGGAGAACTATTTATCAAGCCAAAAGAAAGCTGGAGTAGCCATACTTATATCAGACAAACTAGACTTTAAATTAAAGGCTGTAACAAGAGATGAAGAAGGGCATTATATAATAATTACAGGTCTATCCATCAGGAAAACCTAATAATTATAGATGTCTATGCACCGAATACCAGAGCCCCCAAATATACAAAACAATTACTCATAAACATAAGCAACCTTATTGATAAGAATGTGGTAATTGCAGGGGACTTTAACACTCCACTTACAGAAATGGATAGATCATCTAGACACACGGTCAATAAAGAAACAAGGGCCCTGAATGATACGTTGGATCAGATGGACTTGACAGATATATTTAGAACTCTGCATCCCAAAGCAACAGAATATACTTTCTTCTCAAGTGCACATGGAACATCCTCCAAGATAGAGCATATACTGGGTCACCAAACAGCCCTTCATAAGTATACAAGAATTGAAATTATACCATGCATACTTTCACACCACAATGCTATGAAGCGTGAAATCAACCACAGGAAAAGGTCTGGAAAACCTCCAAAAGCATGGAGGTTAAAGAACACCCTACTAAAGAATGAGTGGGTCAACCAGGCAATTAGAGAAGAAATTTAAAAATATATGGAAACAAACGAAAATGAAAATACAACAATCCAAACGCTTTGGGATGCAGCGAAGGCAGTCCTGAGAGGAAAATACATTGCAATCCAGGCCTATCTCAAGAAACAAGAAAAATCCCAAATACAAAATCTAACAGCACACCTAAAGGAAATAGAAGAAGAACAGCAAAGGCAGCCTAAACCCAGCGGAAGAAGAGAAATAATAAAGATCAGAGCAGAAATAAACAATATAGAATCTAAAAAAATCTATAGAGCAGATAAAGGAAACCAAGAGTTGGTTTTTTGAAAAAACTAACAAAATTGACAAACCTCTAGCCAGGCTTCTCAAAAAGAAAAGGGAGATGACCCAAATAGATAAAATCATGAATGAAAATGGAATTATTACAACCAATCCCTCAGAGATACAAACAATTATCAGGGAATACTATGAAAAATTATATGCCAACAAATTGGACAACCTGGAAGAAATGGACAAATTCCTAAACAACCACACTCTTCCAAAACTCAATCAGGAGGAAATAGAAAGCTTGAACAGACCCATAACTAGCGAAGAAATTGAATCCATTATCAAAAATCTCCCAACAAATAAGAGTGCAGAACCAGATGGCTTCCCAGGGGAGTTCTACCAGACGTTTAAAGCAGAGATAATACCTATCCTTCTCAAGCTATTCCAGAAATAGAAAGGGAAGGAAAACTTCCAGACTTATTCTATGAAGCCAGTATTACTTTGATTCCTAAACCAGACAGAGACCCAGTAAAAAAAGAGAACTACAGGCCAATATCCGTGATGAATATGGATGCAAAAATTCTCAATAAGATACTAGCAAATCGAATTCAACAGCATATAAAAAGAATTATTCACCATGGTCAAGTGGGATTCATTCCTGGGATTCAGGGCTGGTTCAACATTCGCAAATCAATCAACGTGATACATCACATTAATAAAAGAAAAGAGAAGAACCATATGATCCTGTCAATCGATGCAGAAAAGGCCTTTGACAAAATCCAGCACGCTTTCTTAATAAAAACCCTCGAGAAAGTCGGGATAGAAGGAACATACTTAAAGATCATAAAAGCCATTTATGAAAAGCCCACAGCTAACATCATCCTCAACGGGGAAAAACTGAGAGCTTTTCCCCTGAGATCAGGAACACGACAGGGATGCCCACTCTCACCGCTGTTGTTTAACATAGTGTTGGAAGTTCTAGCATCAGCAATCAGACAACAAAAGGAAATCAAAGGCATCAAAATTGGCAAAGATGAAGTCAAGCTTTCACTTTTTGCAGATGACATGATACTATACATGAAAAATCTGATAGACTCCACCAAAAGTCTGCTAGAACTGATACATGAATTCAGTAAAGTTGCAGGATACAAAATCAATGTACAGAAGTCAGTTGCATTCTTATACACTAACAATGAAGCAACAGAAAGACAAATAAAGAAACTGATCTCATTCACAATTGCACCAAAAAGCATAAAATACCTAGGAATAAATCTAACCAAAGATGTAAAATATCTGTATGCTGAAAACTATAGAAAACTTATGAAGGTAATTGAAGAAGATTTAAAGAAATGGAAAAACATTCCATGCTCATGGATTGGAAGAATAAATATTGTCAAAATGTCAATACTACCCAAAGCTATCTACACATTCAATGCAATCCCAATCAAAATTGCACCAGCATTCTTCTCGAAACTAGAACAAGCCATCCTAAAATTCATATGGAACCACAAAAGGCCCCAAATAGCCAAAGTAATTTTGAAGAAGACCAAAGCAGGAGGCATCACAATCCTAGACTTTAGCCTCTACTACAAAGCTGTCATCATCAAGACAGCATGGTATTGGCACAAAAACAGACACATAGACCAATGGAATAGAATAGAAACCCCAGAACTAGACCCACAAACGTATGGCCAACTCATCTTTGACAAAGCAGGAAAGAACATCCAATGGAAAAAAGACAGTCTCTTTAACAAATGGTGCTGGGAGAACTGGACAGCAACATGCAGAAGGTTGAAACTAGACCACTTTCTCACACCATTCACAAAAATAAACTCAAAATGGATAAAGGACCTGAATGTGAGACAGGAAACCATCCAAACCCTAGAGGAGAAAGCAGGAAAAGATCTCTCTGACCTCAGCCGTAGCAATCTCTTACTCAACACATCCCCAAAGGCAAGGGAATTGAAAGCAAAAATGAATTACTGGAACATTATGAAGATAAAAAGCTTCTGCACAGCAAAGGAAACAACCAACAAAACTAAAAGGCATCCAACGGAATGGGAAAAGATATTTGCAAATGACATATCGGACAAAGGGCTAGTATCCAAAATCTATAAAGAGCTCACGAAACTCCACACCCGAGAAACAAATAACCCAGTGAAGAAATGGGCAGAAAACATGAATAGACACTTCTCTAAAGAAGACATCCGGATGGCCAACAGGCACATGAAAAGATGCTCAACATCGCTCCTTTTCAGGGAAATACAAATCTAAACCACACTCAGATATCACCTCACGCCAGTCAGAGTGGCCAAAATGAACAAATCAGGAGAGTATAGATGCTGGCAAGGTTGTGGAGAAACGGGAACCCTCTTGCACTGTTGGTGGGAATGCAAATTGGTGCAGCCATTCTGGAAAACAGTGTGGAGGTTCCTCAAAAAATTAAAAATAGACCTACCCTATGACCCAGCAATAGCACTGCTAGGAATTTACCCAAGGGATACAGGAGTGCTGATGCATAGTGGCACTTGTAGCCCAATGTTTATAGCAGCACTCTCAACAATAGTCAAATTATGGAAAGAGCCTAAATGTCCATCAACTGATGAATGGATAAAGAAATTGTGGTTTATATACACAATGGAGTAATACATGGCAATGAGAAAGAATGAAATATGGCCCTTTGTAGCAACGTGAATGGAACTGGAGAGTGTGTTGCTAAATGAAATAAGCCATACAGAGAAAGAGAGATACCATATGGTTTCACTCTTATGTGGATCCTGAGAAACTTAACAGAAACCCATGGTGGAAGTGAAGGAAAAAAAAAGAGGTTAGAGTGGGAGAGAGCCAAAGCATAAGAGACTCTTAAAAACTGAGAACAAACTGAGGGTTGATGGGGGGTGGGAAGGAGGGGAGGGTGGGTGATGGGTATTGAGGAGGGCACCTTTTGGGATGAGCACTGGGTGTTGTATGGAAACCAATTTTACAATAATTTTCATATATTGAAAAAAAAATTCAAAAAGAATCATCAAAGAGGAAAATTAATCATTCAAAAGGAAGAAGAAGCCTAAAATTTTTTTGTGTCCAAAATGTGTATTACATTTTGATTCCAAAATTTTAATTAATAGTGATGTTTTTCATTCCTAAATATAATATTTTTGTCCCTAATAAATTTTATTTAATTGTATTTTGCCTACTTGTCCAATAAGGTTTCTATTTTTTCTAGATTTTGCCTACTAATTTCAAGGATTTATTTCTGAATATATTCATAGGTATACAAATTATTCCTATAGGTACTTGGTTTTTATTTCCAAAAAAATAAATAGATGCTGTATAGTGCTTATGTTCAGTTTATTTAAGTAAATATTTCCCATGTTATTCTTTTCTTAGTCCTGCATTCTTCCTGTTCTTTGAGTTGCCCTTTCTAGGTCATAGTTATTTTTTGTGTTTTTGTTGTTTAAAGAGAAATTTTTAAAATAAGCATTGAAAACAATTTATTTTGAGATATCAAAAATCAGATTTCCTTTAGTATTGAATGGGCAAGTCTTCCCCTGCTATTTTTCTTAGTCCTAGTAAATTCCAGGAAGCACTTTTGCTCAAGTCTTTTGCAAGTTTTATCTTATTTACAGGTTTTCACATTTTAATTATACTGGCCTTTGCTATGTTTCATGGTTAGGTTAGTCTAATTTCCCTGTTTATTTTTTTTCCCATTTGTTTTAGTGTCCTGTCTGTTTCTGAAGTAGCCCAGTTGTCAAATCACTTTCAAGTCATTTTCATATTTTATAAAATGTCACTCAAGCATATGTGAAAATAAATTCATTCCTTCTCATCTTTATATCTTGATCGCCAATGTGGTGAATTTTATAGTTAGAATGTGTATAAAACTGTTTCTAAATTATCTATAGGAACATTTCAATTATTTGTATACAACTTTAAATGTTTCCATCTTTTGCTGAGAAAGATAAACTTCCTGAATTCAATGAAATTTCTAAAAACTTGTAAGGTTCGTTTAACAGTATCTTAAAAATCAAACAAATAAAAAAAAATAGCACTGTAATGTGGAGGCCTTGTATAAAAAGGTGACTGAACAAAGTAAAATAAGAAACAACACCTACTTTTTTCTTTGGTAATTGATTGAAGGCCCACAGCTTCTTGGTTTACTTGGAAATTAAAGTAGAGCCAGGATAAACTCCTTTTGTTTAGACTCATAAGCAAAAACAGCTTATTTAAAAATGTGGTTAGATGGGACGCCTGGGTGGCTCGGTCAGTCAAGCATCCAAGTTTGGCTCAGGTCATGATCTCGCGGTTTGTGAGTTCAAGCCCCGCATCAAGCTCTGTGCTGATAGGTCAGAGCCTAAGCCTTCTTCAATTCTGTGTCTCCCTCTCTGCTGCTCCCCCATTTCCTCTCTATCTCTCTGTCTCTCAAAAATAAATAAATATTTAAAAATTTAAATGTGGTTAGCAAGATGAAATAGTTATAAATGGACATTAATGAGGACATGGTCTGCCATCTTCTTGCCAAATACTAATGAATTATTCATTAACCTAATATCTTTCACAATATTTGTTGCTTTAATCCAAAAGAAGCTCCAAAACACCCACTTCCCATAGTCATCTTCCATCCCTCAAAAGAAGTTTCATGGTTGATTTAATGTTCAAATTAAACTTTAAAAATCAGCTACTATGAGGTAAAGAGAAGACAGAGAGAGAGAGAGAGACAGAGAGAGAGAGAGAGAGACAGAAAGAGAGAGAGGCAAATCAAGAAACAGACTTTTAACTATAGAGAACAAACTGATGGTTACCAGAATGGAGATGAGTGGGAGAATGGGTAAATAGTCGATGGGGATAAGAAGTGCACTTGTGATGTGATAAGCACCGGGTGTTGAATCGATGTGTTGAATCACTATATTGCACACCTGAAACTAATATCACGTTGCATGTTAACTAACTGGAATTTAAACAAAAAACTGGTTTTAAAAAACAAGTTGCTATGCAGAGGATATTAAACAACAGGGGTGATTCTCCCAAATGAAATGAAATGATAATGACTCATGCTATGTTAAGGGTGGAACAGGTAGTCATATGAGAGAAGCAAAGAGATATTTATGGTATTGCTTGGGTCAGATCTATTCCAGAAGAACTGAGGGAAGAACAATCTTTAAGCTGTTTTTTTTGTTGTTGTTATTGTTATTTGTTTGTTTTTCAGAAGAAGTAAGCAGAAAGCTGTATACTATTTTATCATTGAATTGGTAATATCTCAAGAAGCTATCTGGATCATTCAGGAGAAAAATTTTGTCTTCTCTTTACAGATTTAAATTCACAGTTACAGTGCCCTTTCTTTGCTAGACTACCTCCCAGTGTGTGGTTTAATATTGAGTTGGGAGGAATGTTTTTGACTGCTGTTAGCCAAGATCCAATAACTTGGCTTAATGGAAGATTTTTATGCTTGGAAAATAATACAAAGGTGTGATAGCTCTTGAAAAATGTTAATGTCTATGTAGTTTATATAGTTTTCAT
Organism: Acinonyx jubatus; assembly: GCF_027475565.1. Lineage (NCBI taxonomy): Eukaryota > Metazoa > Chordata > Mammalia > Carnivora > Felidae > Acinonyx > Acinonyx jubatus. The sequence continues at coordinate 65,346,134 of NC_069389.1, forward strand.
GTTTCCTTAAATTCAGAAGTATAGTAGAGTCCTGTTTTAATCCAATTTTTTCTAGAGACTTAAATGTACTATGGATCATATCATTCCCTAAATCAAACAGAATCTTAGCAGCCAAAACCTGATGAGCATGGTGAAGCTATAAGGTGAGTGTTCTTCTTGCCTCCCAGTACCAGAGTTATAGAGAAGTTTCACTGTTTTTCTCTTTCTTATTTTACTTGCTATAAAGTGAAGGATGGCATTTGTTCTCTCTTACAGAAAAACTCACTGAATCAGTTACATTTTACAAAATGTATAAATACTTAAGGTTTCTCTTCTGAGATTATGGGGTGCAAGAGTATTTTCTGTGGTCTTAGAAGAAGAGGGAATTTTATATTTTGAATTTTTTGAAAGAAGAAAAACAAGATTCTGAATTATTCACTTTGGTTAATAGATGGACGAGTCCAACTGTTTAAGAACATGTCTGTAAACTGTGAGCATTCAGTATAATATCATAGACCTCCTTCTAACTCCCTATTCTAAGTCTTATTTAAACGACGAAATACTCCTATAGACACAGTTATTATTAGTTCCATTTTAAAGGTGAAATAACCAAGTCACAAAGTTAAATTATACACAGCTGGCATGTGGAAGAATGAAGATTTAAAACCAGGCAATTAGGCTCCATAATCATCTTTAACCACTACACTGCTAATCCCTGTTCTCTACTACCTTTTGAGAGTCTTGGAAAACAAATTTCTTTTTTAAGTTTTCTCCTTTGATTCTTTGAGTAAGATATATATTTACGAGTCTCTTTCATTGCAATATCAAAATAAAATGAAGCATGAAGCTAACATCTCCAGATTCATACTCCAGGATAAATTTAACAAATTGTAACTCACATTTTATATATATATATATATATATATATATATATATATATATATATATATATATATACACACACACACACACACACACACACACACACACACACATATACACACTAAGTATATAATTAAATAAATATATCCCGTGTTTTGTTTGGGCTGGTCAGCTAAACTTATGAGTGATTTTTACAAATTCCATATAAGTGGCTTTTAAAAACTCCATCTCTTCACTGACCAAATGAGAAATGAATTTCTCTTTTTTCTGTACTGGCCTGGCATAATAGAGGTTAAAATGACGTTTTCAAGAAAATGCAATTGCTTTACTTGTATACAAAACATGAAATTGTAATTAGTATGAAATTTTTGTCAGTAGTGGCACAAAATATGTACATCCTGGTCAATCAGTATATAATTATATATTGTTTCTATTAGCATTTAAATAAAGCAGCAGATGAGCTGCTAATCCATATGAAAGTACTTTGTCAACATCAAAATCTTAGTAGTAGCTTTTTTTTTATCAGCTGGAATTAACCTTTTTCTTTATGTAATAAACATTTTTAACTTTTAAACATTTCTAACCATACAGTCTTCTCAGTTGAACACTAACAGAATGAAATAGTCAAATATTTTTTTGCCACTGTGAGGTGCTTCTTGGGATAATTAAATTGTGCCATGTTACCATAAGTTGCAACTGATGGATCACAAAGTTGGTGCTAAAAAATACATGTCCCTAGTGCATCATTCCACATCTGCTACACAATTTCCTACAATACTCATTCCTTCAAGTAGTCATTCCATTCCTCAACTATGCTGTTCTTAATTGAGCACCATGTTTCTTTTATTTAAAAATGAACGATATATACTTGAAGTCTGTAGAAAGAAGTTAAAAGATGGCTGTGTGCTTTTATGGATGATTTCTAAAATCTTTTCTAATTATGATATTTTTATGATTCAGAATCAAAATTGAATATTAATTATATCTTGACCACTATTAAAAATATTGAAAGACTTCCATATGTAAGCCCTCATTCTAGGTACTGGGAAACCTTAAACACTATATACATTATAATCCTTGATTCTTTTGCTTCATATTTTTCATAATCTAAGTAAACAGATAAGTAACATAGAAGGTATTTGAAGACATTGAGCATACTTATATATTGCACAAAAATTTTAGTTACATTTGCTACTCAATAAATGCTGATACCTTTATACATTGTTGGTGGAAATGTAAAATGAGACACCTATTGTGATAAGCAGTTTGGCAGTCCCTCAAGAAGTTAAACATAAAATTACCATATAATCCATCAATTATACACTTAAGTATATGCCCATGATAATTAAAAAGATGTAATCAAATTAAAACCTATGTATGGTGAGCACGTGACTCTTGATCTCAGGATTGTAAGTGTGAGACCTACAGTGGGTGTAGAGATAACTTAAAAATAAAATCTTTAAAAACCCTGTATATAGATGTTAATAGTAACACTAATCACAATAACTCGAAAGTGGAAACAACCCAAATGCCTATCAACTGGTAAATGGTAAATGAAATGTGGTATATTTATACAATGGAATATTACACAACCATAACAAGAAAAGAAGTACTGATATATGCTACCACATAAATGAGCCCTGAAAATATCATAAATAAGATAATCCAGACACGTATTTTATGATTTTGTTGATATGAAATATGCAGAATAAAGAAAATCCATGGAGACAAAATAGATCAGTGTTTTCCAAGAACTAGGAAAAGGGAGAAAAAAAAGTGCCTGAGTAGTGGGTATAAGGTTTCATTTTGGGGTGATAAAATTTCCAAAATTAGATAATGTGAGTGGCTATACAACATTGTGAATGTATTTATTCAAGAGAGATTCTCTCAGCCTATTTCTCTCACAGGCGACACTGGGAGGTTGTAAGTGAGTTCCTGGCTTTTGCAGCCATACAGGACAATGCCAAAAAGGTTCACTTCTTTCTTGTCCCACTTAGAATCCTGAGACAAGTAACCTGATTTGGGAGAAGGAAGGGACTAGAAGAATAGGAGGCATAATTCAAAACTAAATATATCAGAGTGATATGGATCCTACATAAATATTTTGAGGATTCCATTAGGAAACCCACCAATGAACTACTGGGGATTCCCCATCTGGTTATTCCCAATTCTGCTCCATGGACACCCCCAATGATTCACATCTTTTACTCATCCACACCTCCACCCTATGGCAAGCTCAGTGTGCATGACTCTGAGGGCAGCAAGTATGTCCCTTTGCAGATGGATAGTGAGCACATACAGAATGCCATCCCAACTCTGTGAGACTGGGGGAAAAAATCACACAAACATGAACAATAAAAACTTAGAGAAAACAAATGGGAGACTGTCAACACAAAGTCCATCTTTGCAGAATTATGAGAAGGCATATGATTTTTTGAGTCATCCTTCAAGAGGAAACAAGAAGTGTGAAGCCTGTGTATCTATAGGTGTATCTATAGAAAAGTATTATGAAAGTCTCAGAATCCCTATAAGAAAAGACACAATTTTTCCCTTGAAGCCATTTAAAGACATATTTTTTTCCCTGAAGCCATTTAATGAAGAATGGAGGACGTGTCTCCTCTTCAAATGCAAAGACAACAGTACGAGACTTCAAGAAACATGAAAAAATAAAGAAAAACCATGATGCCACAAAAGAAACGCAGTAATTTTCCAGTAACCAACCCAAAGAAATGGATATCTGTAATTTGCTGAAGAGATTTTTAAGAAAGTTCATTGAGCTGCAGGAATGCACAAATTCAATAAAATTAAAAAAAAAACAAAATAAAATGAGAAAGGTAGCAGAAAAAAAGATTATTTAAAAAATAGAAATTCAAGAACTGAAGAATACAATGAATAAAAATTTTTAAAATGCAATACATAGCACAAGTAATCAGCTGGATGGAGTTGAAAAAATATGAGTTTTAGGTGACAGAACTTCTGAAATTATTCAGCAAGAAAAAAACAAAGAAAAATGAAAAACAGGAAAGATAGTTCAAGAAAATTATGGCATACTATCAGACAAAACAACTTATGTATTATTGTAGTTCCAGATGGAGACTAGAGGAAGAAAGGAGTAGAAAGTTTAGTTTTTAAAAATATTAGCTTATTAATTAGAGAAAGAATAAAAGCCACATAATCATCTTACAGATGCAGAAAAAGCATTTGAAAACATACAACATCCATTCATGACAAAACTCTCAACAAAGTAAGATTAGAACGAACATGTCTTGGGATGCCTGGGTGGCTCAGTCGGTTAAGCAACTGACTTTGGCTCAGGTCATGATTTCAAGGTTCATGGACTCGAGCCCCACATTGGGCTTTCTGCTGTCAGCACAGAGCCTGCTTCAGATCCTCTGTCCCTATGTCCTGCCCCTCCCCGATCTTGCTGTTTCTCCCAAAAATAAATAAACATTAAAAAAAAGAATGCATATGAAAATAATGAAGGTCGTATATGAAAAACCCACAGTGAATATCATACTCCATGATTAAAAATTAAAAGCTTTTTTCTAAGGAATAAGACAAGGATGTACGTTCTCACTCCTTTATTCAATATAGTACTGGAAGTACTAGCCACAGTAACCAGACAAGAAAAATAAATAAAAGGCATCTGAATTGGGAGCTCCAAATAGACTAGATTCCATCAAGGATCTTAAGCCCAAATGTTTTCATGAGAAACTGGTAAAATAAGAGAGTAGAGCATACAGTATATTAAAAAAATTGGGGGAATAAACAGTTATCATATAGTAGAAAGTGGTGGGGATTTTCCAAACTCTGAAGAAGAAACCACACTACAATTTTTGTTTTCAAATTTTATTGTTAAAATCTCTGCTGGATTTTACAATGAATAAATGTTGGGTTTGGTCAAAGATAGTTTCACTTAGTTGTTATTGTCAAATGATTTTTCTTCTTTAGCCTCTGGATGCGCTCTATTGTTGATTGGTTTTCTAATGTTGAACCAGCCTTGAATAATTTGAAATAAATTCTACTTGGACATGGTTCATACATTTTCATACATCATCGCACACAATTTTCTAATACTCGTTAATAATTTTTGCATTCACATTTGTGAGAGATATTTATCTATATTTTATTTTCCTTTTTTTGTTAGCACTGTATTTTTTTGTTTGTTTTCATATCAAGTTATTAGTAGTCTGTGCTTTTTAAGGAATTGACCCATTTTTTTCTATGTTGCCAAATCTATGGATATTATTATTTTATATATTATTTATATAATCTTATTATCAATTTAATGGTCATAGAATATTCAGTGAAAGTTCCTGTTAAATTCCATATACTTGTGGGTTTTTCTTCTCTCTTGATTGTCAGTCTTCCTAAAGATTTATAATTTTATTATTTCAAACAACAGCTTTTTGTTTAATTAATCTTTCTTTTGTTATTATTGCTTTCCTCTTTTAAATGTTATTAATTTCTGCTCTTATTTGTATTATTTCCTTCCTTACTCCTGCTTTGGCTTATTTTTTTTCTAAAGTTTTTCAAAGGAAAAACTGCTAAAGCTGATACATGACATAGATAATTAATTCCTATATTTTTTAAGCATTAGGTGCTATGAATTTCCTTACAACATAGCTTTTGACATGGTTTATTTCCATTTTCTTTTAGTTGTATGTATTTTTAAATTTCTTTTTGGCACACATGACACACAGATTAAATCAAAACGTGTTGTTTTGTTTCCATTGGTTGGAGAATTTATTGTTCTTGCTTTGTTACTCTTTGTCATTTAATTTCATCAAGGTCACAGAAAACACAATGCATAACTTCAACGTTTTAAAACACACTTTGAGATTTTATTGTGGTTGGAGATATAGTTGACCTTGATAGATATTCATGGTTATACACACAAAAATGTATACCATGCTGTGGTTGTATGGAATGTTCAATAAAAGTAAATGTAACCTTACTGTGTGATTTAATTTGATCATCTAGTTCATACCAATGATAATTTTATCACCAGTAGTTACTTATTTTAAAAATTTCAGTATAACTAACATATTTTGTTACATTAGTTTCAGGTACACAATATAGAGACTCAATACATTACTCGGTGCTCATCACCATAAGTGTACTTTCAATTCCCTTCACCAATTCACACATAACCCCCACCTCTACTCTGGCTATAAACAGTATGTTCTCCATATTTAAGACTCTGGGTTTTAGTTACTCCTCTCACATGTCATCTTTTTTATTTCTTGAATCCCATATATGAGTGAAATAATACGTGAAATCTTATGTGTAATAAGATGAGTGAAATCTTTCTTTGACTAACTCATTTGATTTGCATAATACACTCTAGTTACAGTCACATCATTGCAAATGGCAAGATTTAATCCTTTTTGATAACTTAGTAGTATCCTGTAATATATATCTATATTATATTCATTTGTGTAGAGCAAATCTTCTTTATACGTTCATCAGATGATGGACATTTAGGCTCTCTACGTAGTTTGGGTATTGTTGATAATGCTTCTATAAACATCGGGGTGCATGTATTCCTTTGAATCTGTATTTTTGTACACTTTGGGTAAATACCTAGTGTACAATTGCTGGATCATAGGTTATTTCTACTTTTAAATTTTTGAGAAAACTCCATACTGTTTTACACAGTGGCTGCACCAGTTTGCATTCCCACCAACAGTGAAAGAGGGTTCCACTTCCTCCACATCCTTGCCAACACCTGTTGTTTCTTGTATTGTTAATTTTAACCATTCTGACAGGTGTGAGGTGGTATCTCATTGTGGTTTTGATTTGTATTTCCCTGATGCTGAGTGATGTTGAACATCTTTTTATGTGGCTGCTGGGCATCTGGATGTCTCTTTTGGAAAAGTGTCTTCTGTCTATTTCTTAACTAGATTATTTGTTTTTTAGGTGTTGAGTTTGAAAAGTTCTTTATGAATTTTGGATACTAACCCTTTATCCAATATGTCCTTTGCAAATATCTTCTTCCATTACATAGGATGCCTTTTAGTTTTGTTGATGGTTTCACCATGCAGAAGTTTTCTTCACCATGCAGAAGCTTTTTATTTTGATGAAGTTCCAATAGTTCATTTTTGATTTTGTTTCTCTTGCTTCCATAGACATGTCTAGTAAGTTACTGAGACCAATGTAAATGAGGTGTCTGCCTGTATTCTCTTCTAGGATTTTCATAGTTTCCACTTTCAAATTTAAGTTTGTCATCCATTTTGAATTTGTTTTTGTGTATGGTGTAAGAAAGTCATGCAGTTTCACTCTTCTGCATGTTGCTTTCCAGTTTTCCCAACACCATTTGTTAAATAGTCTTTTTTTTTTCCATTTGGATATTCTTCCCTGCTTTGTCAAAGATAAGTAGACCACATAGTTGTGGGTCACCTTCTGCGTTTTCTATTTTATTGTATTGATCTCTGTGTCTGTTTGTGTGCCAGTACCATAGTAGTCTTGATGACTACAGCTATATAAATATAGCTTGAACTCTTTAATAGTGATGCCTCCAGTTTTGTTTTTCTTTTTCAGGATTGCTTTAGGTATTCTGTGTCTTTTTTTGCTCCATACAAATTTTTGGATCATGTGTTCTAGCTCTGTTTAAAATTCTGGTGGTATTATGATGGGGATAGCATTAAATGTGTAGGTTAGTTTGAGTAGTATAGACATTTTAACAATGTTATTTTCTTCCAATTGATGAACATGGAATGATTTTCCATTTCTTTGTGTCCTCTTTAATTTCTTTCATAAGTGTTCTATAGTTTTCAAAGTACAAATATTTTACCTCTTTGGTTAGGTTTATCTCTAGGTATCTAATTATTTTGGGTGCAATTGCAAATGGGATCAATTTCTTGATTTCTTTTTGTGCTGCTTCATTATTGGTATACTGAAATGCAACTAATTTATCTACATTGATTTTTATCCTGAAAATTTGCTGATCTCACGTGTTAGTTCTAGCTATTTTTTGGTGGAGTCTTTCAGGATTTCTACAGAGAGCATCATGTCATCTGCATATAGTGAAAGTTTGACTTCTTCCTTGCCAATTTGGATGCTTTTTATTCCTTTTCATTTTCTCTCTTTTTTTTTTTTTTACATTTATTTATTTTTGAGAGACAGAGAAAGAGCACAAGTGGGAGAGGACAGAGAGAGATGGAGACACAGAATCTGAAACAGGCTCCAGGCTCTGAGCTGTCAGCACAGAGCCCTACGCGGGGCTGGAACTCACAAACCATGAGATCATGACCTGGCCGAAGTTGGTCGCTTAACCGACCGAGGCACCCAGGTGCCCCTCCTTTCCATTTTCTGATTGCTGAGGCTAAAACTCCAGCACTATGCTAAGTAACATTGAGAGTAGACATCTTTGTCTTGTTCCTGACCATAGGAGAAAGGTTCTAATTTTTTCCCCAATGAGGATGATAATAGAGCCAGTCTTTGATATATGGCCTTTATGATCTTATGTTCCATATATCTCAAATTTGTTGAGATTTTTATTTTAATCAAGAATGGATGCTGTATTTTGTCAAATGCTTTTTCTGCATCTACTGAGAGGATCATATGGTTCTTATCCTTTCTTTCATTAATTTATTAATGCAGTATATCACATTGATGGATTTGAAAAAACCCTGCAGCCCAGGAACAAATCCCACTTGATTGTGGTGAATAATTCTTTACATTTGGATTCAATTTGCTAGTATCTTGTTGGGAATTTTCGCGTCCATGTTTAACAGGGATGTTGGCCTGTAATTCTGCCTTTCAATGAAATTTTGGTTTTGGAGTCAAGATAATGCTGGACTCATAGAATGAGTTTGGAAGTTTTGGAACAGTTTGAGAAAAATACATATTAGCTCTTTAAATATCTGGTAGAATTCCCCTGGGAAAATATCTGGCCCTGTACTTTTGCTTGTTGTGAGATATTTGTTACTGTTGCAATTTCTTTGTGGTTATTGGTTTGTTCAAATTTTCTATTTCTTCCTGTTTCAGCTTTCATAATTTACATGTTTCTCAGAATTTATTCATTACTTCCAGATTGCCCAGTTTTTTGGCATATAATTTTTCACAATATTCTCTTATAATTGTATTTCTGTGGTGTTGGTTGTGATCTGTTCCCTTTCATTTGTGATTTTATTTTTTAAGCCCTTTATCTTTTCTTCATGATAAGTCTGGTTATGGGATTATCAATTTCATTAATTCTTTGAAAGAACCAGCTCTTAGTTTTGCTGATATGTTAATACTGGTTTTTGTTTGTTTGTTTCTAGATCATTAATTTCTGGAGTAGTCTTTTTTTTTATTTCCTTCTCTTCTGCTGGTTTTAGGCTTTATTTGCTGCTAGTTTTCTACCTCCTTTAGGTGTAAGGTTAGGTTGTGTATTTGAGACCTTTATTGCTGCTTGAGGTAGGCCTGTATTGCAATATACTTCCCTCTTAGGACTACCTCTGCTGCATCCCAAAAGTTTTGGAGTGTCGTGTTTTCATTTTCATTTCCCTCTATGTATTTTTTATTGCTTATTTTAATTTTCTGGTTAACCCATTAACTGGTTGGTGGGATGCACTTTAACCTCCATGTATGTGTAGTCTTTCCAAATTTTTTCTTGTGATTGACTTCAAATTTCATTGTATTGTGGTCAGAAAATATGCATGGTATGATCTCAGTATTTTTGTAATTGCTAAGGCCTGAGTTGTATCCCAGTGTATGATCTATTCTGGACAATGTTCTGTGCACACTCAAAAGGAATGTGCATATCCCTCTATTGGATGGAATATTCTGAATATATCTCTTAAGTCCATCTGGTCCAATGTGTCATTAAAAGCCATTGTTTTCTTGATGCATGTCTCCTTACATGATCATTCCATTGCTATAAGTGGGGTGTTAAGTTCCTCTACTATTACTGTATTGTTTTCAATTATTTTTTTATGTTTGTTATTAATTGATTCATATATTTGGGTTCTTCCAAAATTTGGGCCATAAATATTTATAACTGCTAGATCTTCTTGATGGATAGACTCATTAATTATGATATAACGCCCTCCTTCATTTCTTGTTGCATTATTTGTTTTAAAGTGCAGTTTGTGTGATATAAGTATGGCTACTCCAGCTTTATTTTGGCATTCATTATCATGATAGATGGTTCTTCATCCCCACTCATTCAATCTGTTGATGTCTTTGGGTCTAGAATGAATTAACTGTAGGCAGCATATAGATGGGTCTTGTTTGTTTGTTTGTTTGTTTGTTTTCCTTCCATTCTGATATCCTATATCTTATAATTGGAACATTTAATCCATTTACATTCAGGGTGATTATTGAAAATATGAGTTTAGTTCCATTGTGTTATCTGTAAAGTTGGTGTTTCTGGTGATGTTGTCTGTTCCTTTCTAGTCTTTGTTGCTTTTGGTCTTTTTGTCCCCACTCAGAGATACCCCTTAATATTTCTTGCAGGGCTCGTTCAGTGGTCACCTACTCCATTAGTTTCTGTTTGTCTTGGAAACTCTTTATCTCACCTTCTATTCTGAATGACTGATTTGCTGGATAAAGTATTCTTGGCTGCATATGTATCCCATTCAGCACATTGAATATATCCTGCCATTCCCTTTGCCCTGCCAAGTTTCTGTGGACAGACCTGCTGTGAATTCAGTCTGTCTCCCCTTGTAGGTTAAGGAATGTTTTCCCCTTGATGCTTTCAAGATCCTTTCCTTGTCTATGTATTTTGTGAATTTGACTATGATATGCCTTAGCAATGCCTGACTTTTGTTGAATTTAGTGGGAGTTCTCTGTGCTTCTTGGATTTTGATGTCTGTGTCCTCCCTCATGTTAGGGACATTTTCAGCTATAATTTGTTCAAATAAACCTTTCCCACCTTTTCCCTCTCTTAAGCTTCTTGGACTTCTATGATACAAATTTTATTCCATTTTAATAAGTCAGTGAGTTTCCTAAGTATTCCTCATTATCTATTACCTTGGTTTCCCTCTTCTTTTCAGCTTTGCTATTTTCCATAATTTTATTTTAAATATCACTAATTCATTCCTATGCTTCATCTACCCTCACTATTTTGGCATCCATTCAGGTTTGCAGCTTGGTTATAGCATTTTTAATTTAAGCCTTACTAAATTTTATCTCTGCAGTGAAGGATTTTCTAGTGTCTTATAGAATCCTTATAATTGTTAATTTAAATTCTAGTTCAGACATCTTCCTTATATCTCTATTAATTAAATCCCTGTCCATCATTTCTTTCTGTTATTTCTTTTAGGATAATTTCTCCATCTTGTCATTTTGGAGGAAAAATAATAAAATTAAATTTAAAAATTAAAAATTAAAAAAGAAAGCTATATCTTAGATGTGTTTTGGTCTGTTTTGTTAACAAGCTTTGTTAAGAGAAGCTTGACAGAAAAAAAGAAAAGATAATAAAATAAAAGTTAAAAAATTACTCTTTCTGTATCCAAAACAAAAACATTTTAAAAAATGCCAAAAAACCCCAAAGGAAGCTAGATCCTTTTTCCCCCTAGAGCTGAAGCTTTTCAGCACTCTATGATCAAGAGATTTACTGTGTTGGATGAGTTTGTGCTGCTCTTCTGGGAGAAGAGCCTTCTGATCTGACTCTCAGGTGGCTTTGCCTTAGTGGAGATGTTCCTGGAGGACACATGGTGGGGGCAAGGCTATTCTAATGGGTCCGTTCTCCACTAGTTGGCACTCTTTAGCTCACTTAGGTCAATCAGTGTTGGTGGGTTAGGGGTGAAAATGGCTTCTCCCTGTTCTCTAGTCTGCGGAGTAGGAACTTTGTGCCTTCACAGATGTACAAATGACTACCCCTCCTGTGTCCTTGGCTTTCATTAGATCCCACTTTCACCCTGCCCTTGACCAAGGTGTCCATCTGCCTAGGAGGTGTAGCACTCTTGTTTTATCTCAGGAGAAACAGTATTTCAAAACCCCAACCTTCAGAGACCTCTTTGGCTTGGACCCATGCTGATCCCTGGGGAAGGGTCTCCTTGTGTTCTGGCAGGTACCAGCTGATCCCAGGGAACAGTGACGCGTTGGTGCCATGGCAGCACCTTGAAATTTATCGTAAATTACAACACACAACTGGTGCCACGGTTTGCTGCCCTCAGCTGGTATCTTTGATCCTATACTGGTGAGTGGGGCAACTCAATGGCATCAGCAGATTTCTTTTTGCCTTCGAAGAGGCCAGATCACCACTATCAAATGCACTCCAAGCAGAGGAACTGCTTCCCCCTGAGCAACTGAGGGGATCCTCAGACCATGCTGCCTTCTCCTGGGGTTCTGCCCTGCTTCCTCACCAGAGTACCACCAGGCACTGACCTATTAAACTTTAGCCTCTGCCTTCTACTGTTTATAAATACTGGCAGTATTGAAACCCTCTCCTTTTCCCCATCAATGGTTTGGGGGACAGATTTCTTGTGTAGACCCGTGTATGTGTTTTCACCTTTTTTTCACTCTTTCTCACAATCTTTCTGCTAGCTCATCTGTCTGTAATTAGGGCCTCCCCTTCCACTGCAGTGACTGTGGCTCTTTTCTCCCACAAATCAACTCTGCAGTTTCTACCTTCCACACATTTTTTTTGTATGTTTGTAGACTGGGGCTTTGTTCTCTAAGACTTCCAATCGAGTTCTTGGGTGTTCAAAATGATTTGCTATTTTCTAGCTTTTCAGAGGAGGAGGGAAGCTTAGAGAAAAAAAAAACCTCTCTGACTAGCTTTTTAATATATGGCCTTCATCATGTTCAATGTTCTCTCCAACCCTACTTTGTTGAGAGTTTTTTCATGTATTGATGTTCTATGTTGTCAAATGTTTTTTTCTGCATCTACTAAAATGATCATGTGATTTTTATCCTTTCTTTTATTGATATGATTTATCACATGGAATAATTTGCAAATATGAAATGATCCTTGCATCCCTGGAATAAAATCTCACTTGATATTCATTAATGATTTCTTAATGTATGGTTGGAATTGGTTCGCTAATATTTTGGTAAGGATTTTTGCATCTATGGTCATGAGAGATATTGGCCTGTAATTTTACTTTTTGTAGTGTCTGTAATTGGTTTTGGTATCAGGGTATTGCTCCCTCTTCATAGAATGAATTTGGAACGTTCCTTTCCTTTATATTTTTTTGGAATATTTTGAGAAGAATAGGTATTAAGTCTTGTTTAAATGTTGGGTAGATTTCACCTGTGAAACCATCTGATCCCAGACTTCAGTTTGTTGGGTGATTTTTGATTACTGATTAAATTTCATTGCTAGTAACCTGTCTATTTAAATTTTTATTCTTTTCTTATTCAGTTTGGGAAGGTTATATGTTTCTCACAATTTATACATTTCTACTAGGTTGTCCAATTGGTTGGCATATAATATTTCATAATATTGTGTTATAATTCTTTCTATTTCTGTGGTGATGCCTGTTTTTCCCGCTATGCCCTCTCTGATTTTATGTTTTGTGTCCTCTTTCCCTCTTTTTTTCTTTATTTGACTAAAAGTTTATGAATTTTCTTGCTCTCTTCACAAATGATTGTGGTTTCATTGATCTGTTCTATTGTTTTTTTAGTTTATATTTCATTTATTTCTGCTGTAATATTTATTGCTTCCTTCATTCTACTAGTTTTGAGCTTTGTTTTTCTTTGTCTTACTCTTTTACATTTAAGTTTAGGTGGTTTATTTCAGGTTTCTTGCTTCTTGAGGTAGGCCTGCATATCTATAATTTTCCCCTCATAGCAGTTTTGACGTTTACCAAAGATTTTGTACTGTTGTGTTTTCATTTTCATTTTTCTCCATGAATTTTTTGACTCCCTAATTGATATTTTGTTTCACTTATTGTTTCTTAACATGCTATTCAACCTCCATGCATTTGTGTTCTTCCCAGACTTGTTTTATCATGGCTGATTTCTAGTTTTATAGTTTTGTGGTCAGAAAAGCTACATGGTATAATTTCAATCTTTTTGAGTTTGTTTAGACTTGTTTTGTGGCAGGGCTTGAAGTTGGACAAGACGCCTATATCCAGTGTGTCTGTTGAGTTTGCAGCAAACTCAAACTACTGGGGTCTTTCTTTGTACTGTCCCCTGTAAGGTTTATGGTGGTGGGCAGAGTTGGTAGTGAGATCAGATGCCCCCCACCCCAGTCCAAGTTGTGTGTGTGGTTATATTTCCTTCTCCCCAGGTAAGGAGCCATTTTGGAGTGGTGCTGGTCACTGTTGGGGCTGTTTGCACAGTGACATGCTTCTGGAGTAGCTTTGGTTAGACTCTTGTTGAGTGGAACAGGTTGGATGGGGCAGTCCATAGAACACATAGGTGGGGTGCACCGTGTTAGCAAGGTTTGTGTTCATCTTCTTGTGGGAGGATACCTGGAGTTGCATGGAGAACTCCTGCCAAGTGGGGTAAGTTGGATGGAGAAGACCCCCAGGACAACATGGGGGCAAGGCACACTGTAAGCAAGCTATGAGAAAGTGTTTGCAGTGGTTCCTACAGGTATCCCTGCATTTAGGCTGAAGAGTGGAGGAGAGAAATAGTACCAGCCAGCTCCTTTGTTCTTGCAGAAGTCTCTCAAGGATCCCTGCCCCTCATGAACATATTTTGAAACTAGCAAATAACTCTACTTCTTGTATACCCCAGGGGACTCTCAAACTGGTGATTCTCTGCTTTATCTTGGTAGAGTTCTTTGTTATGCTGTCACTTTAATGACAGTGACTGTTTCCTATTGCTTGCTAGCTTTCTGAGTGTTGAATCTATTGATTTTTAATGTTCCTTTTATTAAGCCCCACTGATTGTAAGGCACCTTTAGTTTTCAATGCTAAATGTTAAAAGGATTTGCTGCCTTTGCCAGTACCCCTTGCTTGGGATGCCTAGTGTGGGGTTTACTCTTTCCTCTCCATACTTCCCCTATCCCATGGTAAGTTTCTCAGGTCACTTTTGTTCCTGGCCCCAGGCATGCCTTTCTTACAGTTCTCAATGTGACCTCTTCTGTTTAATTAAATAAATACGATAAGCCTGTTCTGCAAGTCTTTGGGTCATTCTCTGAGTTATTTACACTGATTTCAGTTGTTATCTAGGGGTATCTGTAGGATCCTCCTACTGCCAACACCTTCCCTGGTACTCTTATCTCTGGTAGTTCTATCAGTGGCAGTCAGAAGGGTGTTAAAGTTCCCAAACATAATTTGATCTATTGTTCTTTTAGTTTTACCAGTTTTAATTTTAAGTATCTTGGAATATTTTCATTTGGATCATTATGTGTTCTTGGTGCATAGGTAATTTGTAATTATGTAATATCTGCCTCTAGTAATTTTCTTTGCTCTGAAATCTACTTTATCTGATGTTAATATAAACATCTTGTTTTTTTTAATGTTTGCATATATTTTCCATTCTTTTACTTGGAATTTTCCTAAATCATATTTGAAGTGAGTTTCTCCACCCATGTGCAATAGAGACCGTCAGGATTTTAGAAATGTATGGAGGTGCTCTCAGATTGACAAAAAAGCATCTATAAAAACTGTAAGTGTCATCATAATTAATGGTGAAGGTCTGAATGATTGTTCTAAGATTGTAAAAAGATTGCATATGTATTTTCTTGACAATATTATCCAGTATGTTAGGGGAAGCTATAACAAAAATAATAAGACAAATATAAATAAATATATGTCACACAAATTGGTAAGAAAGCAAGAAAAGTACCCTATTTCCAAACGGCAAAATTGCTTACGTATAAAATATCTAGGAAATCTACAAATAAAACCTCTATGATTTATAAGTAGTTTTAGTAACATCACAGCACACAATATCAACACAAAAAAGTGTGATGGATATTAAGGAGGTTACTTGTTGTGATGAGCACTGAGTGTAAATTCTACTCCTGAAACCAATATTACGCTGTATGTTAACTAACTAGAACTTAAATAAAAACTTGAAACAAATAAAAAATAATTATATTTATATATTCCAATGACAGCTTTGCTTAAATTGAAACTAAAATTATGATATCATACGCAATTACTGCACAATAAAGAAATGTTCTGTTATATAATTAACAAAACATTTACAGTATCTGTATTCTGACAATTAAAAATTCTGTTGAGGG
Source organism: Acinonyx jubatus (assembly GCF_027475565.1). Taxonomy (NCBI): domain Eukaryota; kingdom Metazoa; phylum Chordata; class Mammalia; order Carnivora; family Felidae; genus Acinonyx; species Acinonyx jubatus. The sequence continues at coordinate 65,362,074 of NC_069389.1, forward strand.
GGCCTGGGTGGCTCAGTTGGTTGAGTGTCCAAATGCAGCTCAGGTCATGATCTCACAGCTTATGAGTTCAAGCCCCATGTCAAGTTTTGTGCTATCACAGAGCCTGGAGCCTCCTTCAGACTCTGTGTCTCCACTCTCTCTGCCCCTCCCCTACTCATGATCTGTATGTCTCTCTCTAAAAATTAAACATTTAAAGAAATTTTAAATTCTGTTTAAATTTATTTATTTATTTAAAAAATATTTACTTATTCATTTTGAGAGAGAGAGAGCAAGAGTGAGGGGAGGGGCATAGAGAGAGGAAAGAGAGAATTCTAAGCAGGCTTTATGTCACTAGCATGGAGGCTGATGAGGGGCTCAATCCCACGAAGCATGAAATCATGACCTGACTCAAAATCAAGTGTTGGATGCTTAACCACCTGAGCCACCCAGACGCCTCTGTTGAAACAAATTCAAAACATGGACTTTCATTAATGAAAAGGCAAACAATACATATGGATTAGAAAACTGAAAATAGTAAAGATGTTAACTCACTCCAAATTAATCTGTAGGTTTAATGAAATTCTTGTCAAATTCCCAGAAATTTTTTTGACATAAAAAACCTTATACAATTTATGTGGAAAAACACAGAGATTACAACATCTAAAACAATTTAAAAATAATGTTGGGAGAAACTATTATATCATAATAAATAGTAAACATTAGAGCCAATATTAACACTCACATACCTACAGTGATCAAAAGAGTGTGGAGTTGGTAGAGAATAGACGCATAGATCAGGGGACTACAATAGAAATCCCAAATGTAGACCCACATAAATATATCTAGCTAATTTTTCCAGTTTTATTGATATATATTTGACATATGTAATGGTATAAGTTTAAGGTATATAGCCTTATTGTTTGACTTCCATATATTGCAAAATAATTATTGATGAAAGTTTAGTTGACATGAATCATTGACACAGATACAATTAAAAGAGAAAGAGAAAAGAGAAAATAATCTTTTTTCTTGTGATGAGAACTCTTGAAACTTATTGTTATAACAACTTTCATATATATCATACAGCAATGTCAACTATAGTCATACTGTATTTACATGCCTAGTACTTCTTTATCTTGTAACTGGAAGATTGAACCTTTTCTCTAGATTCCTTCTATGCCATTCCTAACTGGCAACCACACATCTGTTCCCTTTTTTTATGAGTATGTATTTTTCTTCAGACTCCACATAGAAATGAGATCATAGAGTATTTGTCTTTTTCTTCAGTTATCATGGTGCCCTCAAGTCATGTTTTCACAAATGGAAGGATTTATTTTTGTTTTTGTTTTTGTTTTATGGCTGAATAATGTTTGGCTTTAATGGTGTGTGTGTGTGTGTGTGTGTGTGTGTGTCACAGCTTTTTAATCTATTCAGCTGTAAGTGGAAAGGTTGTTTGCATATCTTGGCTAGTAAATAATGCTGCTAATAACATGCAAGTACAGAAAAATTTTTGAGTTTGTGTTTTCATTTCCTTTGGATATAGTCCCAGAAGAGGAATTGCTGGGTCACCTGCTAATTTTATACTCTACATTCTGAGGATCATTCATAACATTTTTCATAGTAGCTGTTCCAGTTTACAAACCTACCAACAGTGCAGAAGGGTTCTACTTTTTTGTCACATCCTCATCAGCATTGGTTATCTCTTGTCTTTTTAATAATGGCTATTTAACAGGTGTGATGTGATATCTTATCATGATTGGATTTGCATTTCCCTAATGACTACTGATTTGAGTATATTTTCATTTACCTGTTGGCCTTTCATATACATTCTCTACAGAAATGTCTATATAGGACATCTGTTGTTTTTTAATTAAATTACTTGTCTTTTTGTTTTTGTTTGTTATTGAGATGTGTGAGTTTCTTTATGTAATTTGGACATTAACCCATTATCAGATATATGGTTTGCAAATGTTTTTCCCATTACATACATTATCTTTTCACCTTGTTGATTGTTTTTTTTTTTTTTTTTTTTTTGCTGTGAAGAAGCTTTTCAAGTTGATTTATTCTCAGTTGTTTATTTTTTATTTTATGGCTTGTGTTTTAAGTTATATTTAAAAATCATTGTCAAGACCCATGTCATAGAGCTTTATTCCTTTGATTTTTCCCCCCAGGAGTTTCATGATTTTGTGTCTTACATTTAAGTTTTAAGCCATTTTGACTTAAATTTGTGAGTGACATAAGACAGGGGTCTAGTTTCATTTTTTTCTCATTTAAAATCAAATATCCAATTTTCCCACCACCATTTATGGAAGGGACTGAATTTTTTCATTGAGTACTCTTAGCTCTATTGTAAATATTAGTTGATAATATATTCTTGGGTTTATTTCTGAGCTCTCAATTCTGTTCCATTGGTCTATGTGTCTGTTTTTTTATTCTAGTAGCATACTGTTTTGATGGCCATAATTTATAGTAGAGATTAAAACCAGGAAGTATGATGTCCCCCACTTCATCTTCTTTCTCAGACTTCCTTTGTATATTCAGTGTTTTCTATAGTTCCATATAAATTTTAAAAAATTTGTATTTCTATAAAAGATGCTATTGGAATGCTGATAGGGATTGCATCAAATCTATAATTATATTTTATTAATATAGGCATTTTAAGAATATTAGCTCTTTCAATCCATGAACAGAAGATAACTTTCCATGTGTTTGTATCATCAGTAATTTCTTTCATCAATGCCTTTTGATTTTCAGAGTAGAGATCTTTCACCTCCTAGGTTAAGTTCATTCTTAATTGTTTTATTATTTTTGATGCTACTGTAAATGGAATTGTTTTCTTTATTTCTTTTTTTATATAATTTGTTGTTAGTGTATAGAAATGCTACTGATATTTGTATGCTAATTTTGTATACTGCAAATTTACTGAATTTGTTGATAGGATCTAAGTTTCTTTGTTTAGTTTATATATATATATATATATATATATATATATACACATATATATATACACACACACATACATATACATACACATATACATACACACACACACACAATCATGTCATCAGGAAAGAAAGACAATTTTGCTTTTTCTTTTCCAATTCTGATTTCTTTCATTACCTTTTCTCAGATGAGTGTTGTAGCAAGGATTTTCAATACTATTTTGAATAAGAAAGGTGAGAGTGGAAACGCTTGTCTTATTCTTAATCTAAAAGGGAAATCTTTTAAACTTTCACAAGTAAGTATGATATAAGCTATGGTCTCACTATATGTGATAGTTATTGTATTGACATTTTATACTTAACTTATCAAGAATTTTAACATTAATGTAAGTCGAACTTTGCCAATTGTTTTTTCTGCATGAAGATGATAATAAGCTATTTACTCTCATCTTATTAATGTGACATGCCACATTGATTTATTTCCATATATTGAACCATCCTTGCATCTCAGATGTAAATCTCACTTGATAATGGTGAATGATCCTTTTAACATACTGCTGAATTTGTTTTTTTAGTATTTTATTATAATTTTTGCATCTAGGGGTGCCTGTGTAACACGAACGGTTAATCATCCAACTCTTGATTTCAGCTCAGGTCATGATCTCATGGTTTGTGAGTTTGAGCTCTGCATCATGCTTTGTGCTTATGGTGCAGAGCCTGCTTGGGAATCCCTCTTTCTCCTTCTCCTTCTGCCCCCCCACCAAATAAATAAATAAACTTTAAAAACATTTGCATCTATATTTTTCAGAGATTTTAGTGTGTAGTTTTCTTCACTGGTAGTTTTGTTTTCTGGCTTCAGTATCAGGGTGATGCTGGCTTCATAAAATGAAGTTTGGAGTATTTCCTTCTCTTTAATTTGGGGAAAGAGCTTGAGAAAGATTGGCATTGATGCTTTAAATGTTTGTTAAAACTCACCAATGAAACCCACTTATACTGGACTTTTCTTTAGGGGGAAAATTTTGGTTACTAATTCAATGTCATTACTAGTTTTGCTGGTTTTTACTTTTAAACGTTATTCTACTATTTTGCTGATATTATTTTAAAATAAAACTAGTCAATATTTTTCGTAAAAATGTCATTGATAGTAATTGGTGTATTTATATTTTCTGTATCTTCCTGATTCAGTCTTGGTAGTTTGTATGTTTCTAAGAAATTTTCTTAGAAACAAATTTTATTAGAAACAAAAATTCTTAGAAATTTCTTCTAAATTGTTCAGTTTCTTGGTGTACAGTTATTCATAGTAGCCTCTTATGATTCTTTGTATTTCTGTGGTATCAGTTGTAATGTCTCTTTTTTCATTTCTAATTTTATTAATTTGGTACTCTTCTTTTTTTCTTGGTTTATCTAAATAAAGCTTTCTGAATTTTGTTTGTTTTTTCAAAGAACCAACTCTTAGTTTAGTATTTTCTATTTCCTGTTCTCTATTTCATTTATGTCTGCTCAAACCTTTATATATTCTTCTTTCTGTTAGCTTTGAGCTCCATTTATTTTTTTCTTTCTAGTCCCTCAAGGTGTAGAATTAAATTATTTGTGATTTTTCTTGCTTCTTAAAGTAGGTTTTTATTACTATTAACATCCTTCTTTGTAATTCTTTTGGTGTGTGCCACATGTTTTGGTATATTGTGTTTTCATTTTCATTTGTCTAAAGATACTTTTTTTATTTTGTAATCAGAGAAGATACTTGATAAAATTTCAATCTTCTTGAAATTGTTTAGACTTGGACTAACATATGGTTTATCCTAGAAAACGTTCCCTGTGCATGTGGGAAGAATGTGCCTTCTGCTCTTGATGAACAAAATGTTCTGTATATGTCTGTTGGGTTCATATGGCATATAGCATTGTTCAAATCTACTGTTTCCTTATTGATTATCTGTCCGAATTACCTATCCATTGTTGAGAGTGGGGTATTAAAGTCCCCAACTATTATTTAATTAGTTATGTCTCCTTTTAGCTCTGTTATTTTTTGCTTTATGTCTTTAAATGCTCCTATGTTGGGCACATACATATTTATAATTACTATATAGTTTTTGTGTACTAACCCCTTTATTATTATATAATGGCCTTCTTTGTCTTTTCTTAAATATTTAGTTTAAAATTTATTTTGTCTAATAAAAGTATAGCTACTTTTGTGTTACCATTTGCTTGAATTTTTTTCATCTCTTCACTGCCAGTCTATGTATGTTTTTAAGGCTAAAGTGATTATCTTGTAGGCAGCATACCACTGAATTTTGTTTTTCTACCCATTCAAACATTCTGTCTTTTGATTGGAGAATTTAATTTATTTTTATTTGAAGTAATTATTATCTGTTAATGCTTATTGCCATTTGTGATTTGCTTTCTGTTTTTTCATATATCCATTGTTCTTTGTTTCTTATCCTGCTGTCTTTTGTGTGTGCGTTTTGATGTCTTATGGTACCAATACACTTTGACTTCTCTATCATGCTATTTTGTGTAATTACTACAAATTGTCTTGTAGTACAATTTGTCTTATCATGAAGCTTATATAAAGCATTTTAATATCACAACATCGTTTTTTAACTTAATAACAACTTAACTTCAATAGAATTCTTAAGTTTTATACTTTTATTTTTGTTCTTCCTCACATTTAAGCTTATTGGTGTTATAATTCATGTAATTTTATAATGTATAACTAATAACAGATTATTGTATTTATGGCTATTTTTACCACATTTGTTTTTTAACTTTGAAATTACAAAGTTGTAAATGCATTATGTACCACTATTACCATATTATGGAAACAAAATTTGACTATATTTTTGTCATTACCAGGGAGTCATACACTGCCTTCATTTGTTTTTATGCAGATGCAAAATAAGCACATTTTAAAATGTTTTACATCGACTATCTGCAGTTATTCCATGAGGTCATGTCCATGCTGACACCACTGCTGCTGAGTGTTCTGACAGGATTTACCCAGCAGCTCCCAATGCTGGGTGCCCAGATCCATTCCATGCTGCCACAGGAAGAGCTTGGGACCATGATTTATAGCCATTGGGCTCACCTCCCTGCTTTCTATGTTTCCTCTTACCATTGGGCTGGATACTGTCACATCTAGAGAAGTACAAGAAGTGGAATTGAAGGGGTTTGTCCTGTCCCTCACCCTGTGACTTGACCACCCCCAGCCTGTCTTGATCATGTCTGCTGCATTCTTGACCAGCTTTCCCTGGATCATGTCCTTCAATTACAGTGACCTCTGCAATCATGACCTCTCAATTTATCCGTGGTGACATCCTGGGACCACATATATTGGTCTATAAGGTTCTGCTCAGTAGGGCCCTCCTTGTAAAAATAAGTCTACTTAAACCTTAAAAATTTCTTTAAAAATGTCCTACATCAGTAACCATAAAAGGATGCCAATTAAAATCACAATGCCATATTACTATACACCTTTCAAATTGGATAAATAAAAAAATGTGGCAATATCAAATATTTCCATGGTTATTGAGAAATAGTACCATTCATAGAATGCTGGTGAGAAGGTAAAATGATACATTTTATTTTGAATCCACCACTTTGGAAACCAGTTGAGAAGTTCTATTAAAACTAAGCATAAAAATCTCAAATGAGGTAGCAACTGTACTCTTTAACATTTATCCCATAGAAATGAACAGATTCACACAAAAATCTGCACATGAATGTAAATGCGCAAAAGAGAGGATCTCTCTGTATTATTGATTACAGGGGCATGTTAATCTGCAATGATTATAAATTAAAAGATTTAAAAAAATTATGCCAGCAATATAAAATATATTTGTTCATTCCCTTTTAGCATAAACTTCTATTGGAGAATCCCTGTTTAATTTAAGATTGTATATTCTTTGATGGCTGGCATTTAGCCTCAGACTTTTTTTTTTTAATTAACCGTAGTAACTATAGCCATACTAGTCGTTGCTTGTTTAGTAGTTATTGGTGTATATAGCACAATAGAGAATTCATTAACATTAAATAATTAATTTGACATTGAATGATAACTCTGTGTCATATATTGCAGTTGCTTACGTAGATAACAGGATCCTTGCATCTCTTGACATCACAATCTAGTAGACAAGACAGTATTGCAAACAGATAAATAAACACTGTCATAGGTTTTAATGAATACACACAGAGACTACTGAGAGAGCCCTATCAGGAGAGAAAAGTGTAATGAGATTTAGAGAAATCATCATAGATTAGAAAGATAAAGTTGAATATTGTAAATTCTCCAGGTGAAGAAAAAGGTGAAGTGATCGCTGATGGGAGAAATAATATTGGTATATGAAAATATTATGAAAAAAGTTTGCTGCAGGATTTTACCAGAAGTAATATAGAAATATGGTATAGCTAGAGTGTAAATGTCAGAAACAACAACAACAACAACAACAACAACAACACTATTAGAAACAGAGACGCTAAGCATGGATCATATAGTGAAAGGTCTTGTATCCTGGGATAAAGCCAAGGGGCGCCTGGGTGGCGCAGTCGGTTAAGCGTCTGACTTCAGCCAGGTCACGATCTCGCGGTCCGTGAGTTCAAGCCCCGCGTCAGGCTCTGGGCTGATGGCTCAGAGCCTGGAGCCTGTTTCCGATTCTGTGTCTCCCTCTCTCTCTGCCCCTCCCCTGTTCATGCTCTGTCTCTCTCTGTCCCAAAAATAAATAAACGTTGAAAAAAAAAAAAAGCCGCCCAAGAATTGTGAGAAGACATAAACTAGGGTAAAAACAAACAAAAAAGATGGTCCTATTTGGCCAGCGACTATTCTGATTTTAGCACAGACAATCCCATATCCTGGGAAGCCCCTAGTCACAGACAAGCTGGGCAGGTCATTGCCCAGTAGTATGTTTCCTGAATTGTATTTAGAAAGATAACTCACTATAGCCTTAAATGAAGCCACAGTGTGGAAGAATGAAAAAGGGGATGGAGGCAGGAAATTCAGTTGGGAGAAAATTACAATTTCAATGTAAGATTTCTTCCTCATTATTAGTAATTTTTAATGTTTCTCTGCCACACAGATCAAAGTACTGGGGTCTTACAAACAACTCAATAATACAATTTTAAAATAAGTAATTCTAGTGTTAGAATCATGTGTAACATTCTTGATGAGAAGTCAGTACTTTGTTTCTTTCATTTCAGCCTTCCTGAAAAGCATATTAATAGAAGGCTGACCATTGCATGTCTAAAAATTGAGTAAAATGTACCATGTATATGTGGGCAATCTTCATGTGAAGCATATTTAATTAACATAGGAAGGTACTTTCATAGATAGAGTGCTCTTATATGCAAAGTTTTCACATGGAAAAGATTATGCGTTGTTTGATTTTTTTACTTTCAGATGGAGTAGTCAGTTTTTAACCCAAATCAGAATTATGTGTAAATTATTATAAAAATAAATTCAATGAAATTTAAAGTCAGAAAAAAATTTAGGCATATTTGGCTATAATTATGAGATGTGCTGAAACTTTAATCTCTAAGTAGTTCAAAGGCTTAGCAGAGATGCAAAGAAGAAAAATAATGTTTAAAAGCTTCATTCAAAGATGTAGATTTTATAGAGTCTATGGAGAGTGAAGCACAGCATACCCATTTCACAAGAACCGAAAGAGTCTCTCATATGGCACATATATTTTAGTAATATTGAAAACTATAATGTAAATTATGCCAATAATTTTTTAAAATCCCACGTTTTAGACGGATATAAAATTAAAATAAACTTTACCTTCATTATAGTCCCACACCCTTGAGGAAATTACAATAACCTTTATAAATTTACTAGGCTGCTACAAACACATCTATGTACATACTTATATTTGCACAAATGGAATCATATTATACATATTTTGCAAAAGAGCCTTTCTTTTATCCTTCTAGTTAAAGTTGAAACCTCATTTGACATTTGTTAGTTCTGCATTAAGTTTCATAGACTGAATATTTAGAAAGCTAGACTGTGAATAGACAGGGTCACCAAATCAGTTGTTTTTCAGTGGAAATTACTGTTTTCCTTTTTCTCAACTTACTGTTTGATCCCTAGGCAGTCAAAGAACCAGCTGTGCAATCAATCCACATTACTTAAAAAGACTGTCAAAAATATTATTTTGACTCTTTTTTGATCTTTTTTTAATACATAAAAAGACCACAATCAAAGCATTCATTCATTAATCAAATATTTATTAAGTATATACCATGTGTTGGGCACTTAGATGTGAAGAAAAACATGACAATCACTTTTATAATATACTACATAAATAATTATTATCACCATTATTTTTATTGTTACCTCTAAAAGTTTGTCAGCTTACATTTCCATCCTAAACAATGAAATTTACTTTTGTAACTTGGGAATTCACTTTAAATATATAATTCTTGTAAGCTTATACTTCCTCAAGAACTAATATATTGTTCATACAATATCAACTACCCTCCAGAGTTTTTATTATTAAATAAAATACATAGTTTATTTAGATTTCCTTAATTCTCACCTAATGTCCATTTTCAGTTTTAAGTCCCATCCAATTTATCATTTAGTTGATATATCTCTTTATGTTGCTCTCATGTATCATGTGTTATTTTATTAATATTTTAAGGTTTATTCATTTTATTATTTTTTTCTATTTGTTATTTATTATTTTATTTTTTAATTTACATCCAAGTTAGTTAGCATATACTGTAACAATGAATTCAAGAGTAGATTCCTTAATGACTCTTATCCATTTAGCCCATCACCCCTCCCAAAACCCCTCCAGCAAGCCTCTATTTGTTCTCCATATTTAAGAGTCTCTTATGTTTTGACCCTCTCTCTGTTTTTATATTATTTTTTCCCTTCCTTTATGTTCATCTGTTTTGGATCTTAAATTCCTCGTATGGGTGAAGTCATACAATATTTGTCTTTCTCTGACTGATTTCGCTCAGCATAATACCATGTAGCTCCATTCATGTAGTTGCAAATGGCAAGGTTTCATTCTTTTTGATTGCTGAGTAATACTTCATTGTATATATATACCACTTCTTCTTTTTTTTTTTATATTTAAGCTGTATATAGTTTATTTATTTATTTTTTTATTTATATATGAAATTTATTGTCAAATTGGTTTCCATACAACACCCAGTGCTCATCCCAAAAGGTGCCCTCCTCAATACCCATCACCCACCCTCTCCTCCCTCCCACCCCCCATCAACCCTTAGTTTGTTCTCAGTTCTCAACAGTCTCTTATGCTTTGGCTCTCTCCCACTCTAACCTCTTTTTTTCTTTTTTTTTCCTTCCCCTCCCCCATGGGTTTCTGTTAAGTTTCTCAGGATCCACATAAGAGTGAAACCATATGGTATCTGTCTTTCTCTGTATGGCTTATTTCACTTACATCACACTCTCCAGTTCTATCCACGTTGCTACAAAAGGCCATATTTCATTTTTTCTCATTGCCACGTAGTATTCCATTGTGTATATAAACCACAATTTCTTTATCCATTCATCAGTTGATGGACATTTAGGCTCTTTCCATAATTTGGCTATTGTTGAGAGTGCTGCTATGAACATTGGGGTACAAGTGCCCCTATGCATCAGTACTCCTGTGTCACTTGGATAAATTCCTAGCAGTGCTATTGCTGGGTCATAGGGTAGGTCTATTTTTAATTTTCTGAGGAACCTCCACACTGCTTTCCAGAGCGGCTGCACCAATTTGCATTCCCACCAACAGTGCAAGAGGGTTCCCGTTTCTCCACATCCTCTCCAGCATCGATAGTCTCCTGATTTGTTCATTTTGGCCACTCTGACTGGGGTGAGGTGATACCTGAGTGTGGTTTTGATTTGTATTTCCCTGATAAGGAGCGACGCTGAACATCTTTTCATGTGCCTGTTGGCCATCCGGATGTCTTCTTTAGAGAAGTGTCTATTCATGTTTTCTGCCCATTTCTTCACTGGGTTATTTGCTTTACGGGTGTGGAGTTTGGTGAGCTCTTTATAGATTTTGGATACTAGCCCTTTGTCTGATAGGTCATTTGCAAATATCTTTTCCCATTCCGTTGGATGCCTTTTAGTTTTGCTGGTTGTTTCCTTTGCTGTGCAGAAGCTTTTTATCTTCATAAGGTCCCAGTAATTCACTTTTGCTTTTAATTCCCTTGCCTTTGGGGATGTGTCGAGGAAGAGATTGCTACAGCTGAGGTCAGAGAGGTCTTTTCCTGCTTTCTCCTCTAAGGTTTTGATGGTTTCCTGTCTCACATTCAGGTCCTTTATCCATTTTGAGTTTATTTTTGTGAATGGTGTGAGAAAGTGGTCTAGTTTCAAGCTTCTGCATGTTGCTGTCCAGTACTCCCAGCACCATTTGTTAAAGAGACTGTCTTTTTTCCATTGGATGTTCTTTCCTGCTTTGTCAAAGATGAGTTGGCCATACGTTTGTGGGTCTAGTTCTGGGGTTTCTATTCTATTCCATTGGTCTATGTGTCTGTTTTTGTGCCAATACCATGCTGTCTTGATGATGACAGCTTTGTAGTAGAGGGTAAAGTGTGGGATTGTGATGCCTCCTGCTTTGGTCTTCTTCAAAATTACTTTGGCTATTCGGGGCCTTTTGTGGTTCCATATGAATTTTAGGATGGCTTGTTCTAGTTTCGAGAAGAATGCTGGTGCAATTTTGATTGGGATTGCATTGAATGTGTAGATAGCTTTGGGTAGTATTGACATTTTGACAATATTTATTCTTCCAATCCATGAGCAGGGAATGTCTTTCCATTTCTTTAAATCTTCTTCAATTACCTTCATAAGCTTTCTATATTTTTCAGCATACAGATCCTTTACATCTTTGGTTAGATTTATTCCTAGGTATATTATGCTTCTTGGTGCAATTGTGAATGGGATCAGCTTCTTTATTTGTCTTTCTGTTGCTTCATTGTTAGTGTATAAGAATGCAACTGATTTCTGTACATTGATTTTGTATCCTGCAACTTTGCTGAATTCATGTATCAGTACTAGCAGACTTTTGGTGGAGTCTATCGGATTTTCCATGTATAATATCATGTCATCTGCAAAAAGCGAAAGCTTGACTTCATCTTTGCCAATTTTGATGCCTTTGATTTCCTTTTGTTGTCTGATTGCTGATGCTAGCACTTCCAGCACTATGTTAAGCAACAGTGGTGAGAGTGGGCATCCCTGTCGTGTTCCTGATCTCAGGGAAAAAGCTCTCAGTTTTTCCCCGTTGAGGATGATGTTAGCTGTGGGCTTTTCATAAATGGCTTTTATGATCTTTAAGTATGTTCCTTCTATCCCGACTTTCTCAAGGGTTTTTATTAAGAAAGGGTGCTGGATTTTGTCAAAGGCCTTTTCTGCATCGATTGACAGGATCATATGGTTTTTCTCTTTTTTGTTGTTAATGTGATGTATCACGTTGATTGATTTGCGAATGTTGAATCAGCCCTGCATCCCAGGAATGAATCCCACTTGATCATGGTGAATAATTATTTTTATATGCCGTTGAATTCGATTTGCTAGTATCTTATTGAGAATTTTTGCATCCATATTCATCAGGGATATTGGCCTGTAGTTCTCTTTTTTTACTGGGTCACTGTCTGGTTTAGGAATCAAAGTAATACTTACTTCATAGAATGAGTCTGGAAGTTTTCCTTCCCTTTCTATTTCTTGGAATAGCTTGAGAAGGATAGGTGTTATCTCTACTTTAAACGTCTGGTAGAACTCCCCTGGGAAGCCATCTGGTCCTGGACTCTTATTTGTTGGGAGATTTTTGATAACCGATTCAATTTCTTCGCTGGTTATGGGTCTGTTCAAGCTTTCTATTTCCTCCTGATTGAGTTTTGGAAGAGTGTGGGTGTTCAGGAATTTTTCCATTTCTTCCAGGTTGTCCAATTTGTTGGCATATAATTTTTCATAGTATTCCCTGATAATTGTTTGTATCTCTGAGGGATTGGTTGTAATAATCCCATTTTCATTCATGATTTTATCTATTTGGGTCATCTCCCTTTTCTTTTTGAGAAGCCTGGCTAGAGGTTTGTCAATTTTGTTAGTTTTTTCAAAAAACCAACTCTTGGTTTCGTTGATCTGCTCTACAGTTTTTTTAGATTCTATGTTGTTTATTTCTGCTCTGATCTTTATCATTTCTCTTCTTCTGCTGGGTTTAGGCTGCCTTTGCTGTTCTGCTTCTATTTCCTTTAGGTGTGCTGTTAGATTTTGTATTTGGGATTTTTCTTGTTTCTTGAGATAGGCCTGGATTGCAATGTATTTTCCTCTCAGGACTGCCTTCGCTGTGTCCCAAAGCGTTTGGATTGTTGTATTTTCATTTTCGTTTGTTTCCATATATTTTTAAATTTCTTCTCTAATTGCCTGGTTGACCCACTCATTCGTTAGTAGGGTGTTCTTTAACCTCCATGCTTTTGGAGGTTTTCCAGACTTTTTTCTGTGGTTGATTTCAAGCTTCATAGCATTGTGGTCTGAAAGTATGCATGGTATGATTTCAATTCTTGTAAACTTATGAAGGGCTGTTTTGTGACCCAGTATATGATCTATCTTGGAGAATGTTCCATGTGCACTCGAGAAGAAAGTTTATTCTGTTGCTTTGGGATGCAGAGTTCTAAATATATCTGTCAAGTCCATCTGATCCAATGTCTCATTCAGGGCCCTTGTTTCTTTATTGACTGTGTGTCTAGATGATCTATCCATTTCTGTAAGTGGGGTGTTAGAGTCCCCTGCAATTACCACATTCTTGTCAATAAGGTTGCTTATGTTTATGAGTAATTGTTTTATATATTTGTGGGCTCCGGTATTCGGCGCATAGACATTTAGAATTGTTAGCTCTTCCTGATGGATAGACCCTGTAATTATTATATAATGCCCTTCTTCATCTCTTGTTACAGCCTTTAATTTAAAGTCTAGTTTGTCTGATATAAGTATGGCTACTCCAGCTTTCTTTTGGCTTCCAGTAGCATGATAAATAATTCTCCATCCCCTCACTCTCAATCTAAAGGTGTCCTCAGGACTAAAATGAGTCTCTTGTAGACAGCAAATAGATGGGTCTTGTTTTTTTATCCATTCTGATACCCTATGTCTTTTGGTTCGAGCATTTAATCCATTTACATTCAGTGTTATTATAGAAAGATATGGGTTTAGAGTCATTGTGATGTCTGTATGTTTTATGCTTGTAGTGATGTCTCTGGTACTTTGTCTCACAGGGTCCCCCTTAGGATCTCTTGTAGGGCTGGTTTAGTGGTGACAAATTCCTTCAGTTTTTGTTTGTTTGGGAAGACCTTTATCTCTCCTTCTATTCTAAATGACAGACTTGCTGGATAAAGGATTCTTGGCTGCATATTTTTTCTGTCTAGCACACTGAAAATCTCGTGCCAATTCTTTCTGGCCTGCCAAGTTTCAAAAGAGAGATCAGTCACGAGACTTATAGGTCTCCCTTTATATGTGAGGGCACGTTTACCCCTTTCTGCTTTCAGAATTTTCTCTTTATCCTTGTATTTTGCCAGTTTCACTATGATATGTCGTGCAGAAGATCGATTCAAGTTACGTCTGAAGGGAGTTCTCTGTGCCTCTTGGATTTCAATGCCTTTTTCCTTCCCCCGTTCAGGGAAGTTCTCAGCTATGATTTCTTCAAGTACCCCTTCAGCACCTTTCCCTCTCTCTTCCTCCTCTGGGATACCAATTATGTGTATATTATTTCTTTTTAGTGTATCACTTAGTTCTCTAATTTTCCCCTCATACTCCTGGATTTTTTTATGTCTCTTTCTCTCAGCTTCCTCTTTTTCCATAACTTTATCTTCTAGTTCACCTATTCTCTCCTCTGCCTCTTCAATCCGAGCAGTGGTGGTTTCCATTTTGTTATGCATTTCGTTTAAAGCGCTTCTCAGCTCCTCGTGACTGTTCCTTAGTCCCTTGATCTCTGTAGCAAGAGATTCTCTGCTGTCAGCTATACTGTTTTCAAGCCCAGCGATTAATTTTATGACTATTATTCTAAATTCACTTTCTGTTATATTATTTAAATCCTTTTTGATCAGTTCATTAGCTGTTGTTATTTCCTGGAGATTCTTCTGAGGGGAATTCTTCAGCTTGGTCATTTTGGATAGTCCCTGGCGTGGTGAGGACCTGCAGGGCACTTCCCCTGTGCTGTGGTGTATAGCTGGATTTGATGGGCGGAGCCGCAGTCAGACCTGATGTCTGCCCCCAGCCCACCGCTGGGGCCACAGTCAGACTGGTGTGTGCCTTCTCTTCCCTCTCCTAGGGGAGGGATTCACTGTGGGGTGGGGTGGCCTGTCTGGGCTACTTGCACACTGCCAGGCTTGTGATGCTGGGGATCTGGCATCTTAGCTGGGGTGGGTAGGCAAGGTGCACAGGGGCAGGAGGGGCAGGCTTAGCTTGCTTCTCCTTAGGTGATCCACTTCAGGAGGGGCCCTGTGGCAGCAGGAGGGAGTCAGATCCGCTGCTGGAGGTTTGGCTCCGCAGAAGGGCAGAGTTGGGTGTTTGAGGGGAGTGAGCAAGTTCCCTGGCAGGAACCAGTTCTCTTTGGGATTTTGGCAGGGGAATGGGCTGGGGAGTTGGCGCTGGCGAGTGCCTTTCTTCCCCACCAAACTGAGCTCTGTCGTCTGGGGGCTCAGCAGCTCTCCTTCCCTTTGTCCTCCAGCCTTCCCACTCTCTGAGCAGAGCTGTTAACTTATGACCTCCCAGACGCTAAGTCGCGCTTGCTGTCGGAACACAGTCCGTCAGGCCCCTCCGCTTTTTGCAAGCCAGACTCGGGGGCTCTGCTTGGCCGGCTAGCCGGCCCTCCGCCCCGGCTCCGTCAAGCCAGTCTGTGGAGCGCGCACCGCCTCGCAGCCCTTCCTACCCTCTTCCGTGGGACTCTCGTCTGCGCTTGGCTCTGGCGACTCAGTTCTGCTAATCCTCTGGCGGTTTTCTGGGTTATTTAGGCAGGTGTAGGTGGAATCTAAGTGATCAGCAGGACGCGCGGTGAGCCCAGCGTCCTCCTACGCCGCCATCTTCCCCAAGCTGTCCACATCTTCTTTATCCATTCATCCATCGATGGACATGTGGACTCTTTCCATACATTGGCTACTGTTGATAGTGCTGCTATAAATATTGGGGTGCATGTGCCCCTTCGAAACAACATACCTGTATCCCTTGGATAAATACCTAGTAGTGCAATTGCTCGTGGTAGGGTAGTTCTAGTTTCAGTTTTTTGAGGAACCTCCATACTGTTTTCCAGAGTGGCTGCACCAGTTTTCATTCCCACCAACAATGCAAAAGAGATCCTCTTTCTCCGCATCCTCACCAATATCTGTTGTTGCCTGTGTTGTTAATGTTAGCCATTCTAACAAGTGTGAGGTCGTACCTCATTGTGGTTTTCATTTGTATTTCCCTGATAATGAGTGATGTTGAGCATTTTTTCATGGGTCACTTGGCCATCTGGATGTCTTCTTTGGAGAAGTGTCTATTCATGTCTTTTGCCCATTTCTTCACTGGATTGTTTGTTTTTTGGGTGTTGAGTTTGACAAGGTCTTTATAGATTTTGGATACTAGCCCTTTATCTAATATGTCATTTGCAAATATATTCTCCCATTCTGTCACTTGACTTTTAGTTTTGCTGATTCTTTCCTTTGCTGCACAGACGGTTTTTATGTTGATGAGGTCCCAGTAGTTCATTTTTGCTTTTATTTCCCTTGCCTCCAGAGACATGTTGAGTAAGAAGTTGCTGCGGGTCAGGTCAAAGAGGTTTTTGCCTGCTTTCTTCTCGAGGATTTTGATGGCTTCCTGTCTTATGTTTAGGTCTTTCGTCCATTTTGAGTTTATTTTTGTGTGTGGTGTAGGAAAGTGGTCCAGGTTCATTCTTCTGCATGTCGCTGTCCAGTATTCCCAGCACAACTTGCTGAAGAGACTCTCTTTATTCCATTGGATATTCTTTCTTGCTTTGTCAAAGATTAGTTGGTCATACATTTATGGGTGTATTTTTGAGTTCTCTATTCTGTTCCATTTATCTGAGGGTCTGTTTTTGTGACAGTACCATACTGTCTTCATGATTATAGCTTTGTAATACAGCTTGAAGTCCGGGATTGTGACACCTCCAGCTCCAGTTTTCTTTTTCAAGATTGCTTTTGCTATTCAGGGTCTTTCCTGGTTCTATACAAATTTTAGGATTATTTGTTCTAGCTCTGTGATGAATTCTGGTGTTATTTTGATAGCGATTACATTGAATATGTAGATCGCTTTGGGTAGTATTGACAAAGTCGCAGGATATAATATCAATGCACAAGAATCAGTTGCATTCCTATACACCAATAATGAAGCAACAGAAAGAGAAATCAATCCATTTACAATTGCACCAAAAAACATAAAATACCTAGGAATAAATCTAACTGAAGAGGTGAAAATCTGTGCATTGAAAACTATAGAAAGCTTATGAAAGAAATTGAAGAAGACACAAAAAATGGAAAAATAACGTTTATTCATTTTAGAGAGACAGCACACAAATGGGGGAAGGGCAGAGGGAGAGGGATACACAGAATCCAAAGCAGTCTCCAGGCTTTGAGTTGTCAGCACAGAGCCTGATAGCAGGGCTTGAACCCACAAACTAAGAGATCATGACCTGAGCTGAATTCGGACACTTAACCGAATGAGCCACCCAGAAGCCCCATCTATCATGATGTTTAAAAAGTAATTTAACAGAAAATTCACATAAAATACACTTATCTGTTTAAAAAAACAGTGTATTAACATTTTTTTTAATTTGAGCATAGATGACACACAATAATATATTGGTATCAGCTATACAAACTGATTCAACAATTCTGTATGTTACATTATGCTCAACACAAGTGTAGGTACCATCTGTAACTATGTGATGTTATTATAATACCATTGTCTATATTCCTTCTGCTATACCCTTAATTCCTTGACTTATTTATTCCATAAATGGAAACCTGTAGCTCCCCCTCTCCTTTACCCATTTTGCCCATGCTTCTACTCTCACCTGTGGAAATCATCAGTTTGTTCTCTATATTTATAGGTCTGATTCTGCTTTTCAATAAGTTTATTCATTGTTTTGTTTTTTAAATTCCACATATGATGAAAGTTTAGATTCTACATATGACAGAAATTACATGGTATTTATCTTTTTTTCTGTATGACATATTTGGCTTAGCACAATGCCTGCTAGGTCCATTCATGTTGGCACAAATGGCTAGATTACATTATTTTTTTGTGGCTCAGTAATATTCGATTTTACATCTATCATCTATCTATCTATCTATCTATCATCTATCTTCTTTTTTTCATTCATTTATTAATGGACATTTGGACTGCTTTCATATCTTAACTATTATAAATAATGCTGCAAAGGGGCACATATATCTTTCCAAATTAGTGTTTTCATTTTCTTTGTGTAAATACCCAGTAGTAGAATTACTGGATCATATGGTATTTTTATTTTTCATTTCTTAGGAATGTCCATAATATTTTTCACAGTGGCTATACAAATTTACAATCCCAGCAACAGTGCATGAAAATTTCTTTTTTACCACGTCCTTGCCAACACTTATTCCTGATCTTTTTTATGCTAACCATTCTGCCAGGTATGAGATGATATCTCACTGTGGTTTAGATTTGCACTTCCCTGATGATTAGTGACACTGAGCATCTTTTTATGTGTCTTTTGTCCATCTGTATGGCCAAAAGTATCTATTCGGGTCCTCTGACAATTTTTAATTGGGTTATTTTTTTTTCGTGTTTGTTTTGAGTGGTATAAGTTCCTTACATATTTTAGATATTAACTCCTTATTGGATATATCATTTGCAAACATCTTCTCCCATTCAGTAGGTTGCCTTCTGTTTTGTTGGAGGCATTCTTTGTTGTGCAGAAACTTTTTATTTGGATGTAGTCTCAATAGTTTATTATTCTTTATTTGAGTACAGTTGACATATGGTGTTACATTAGTTTCAGGTGTCTGGCATAGTGATTTGGCAAGTGTTTAAATTATGCTATGTACACTACAAGTTTGCTTTTGTTCCTCGCCTTAGGAGACATATATAGAAAGCCAACCACAGCCAATGTCAGAGAAATTACTGACCATTTGTCTTCTAAGGGTTTTATGTTTTCAGGTCTCACATTTTGAGTATATTTTTGTGTTTGATATAAGAATGTGGTCCAGTTTCATCCTTTCACATGTAGCTATGCCACATTCTTGTACAAACACAACTTCTATTTAGTTTCAAAATATTTTCATCATTTTGAACTAAAACTCCTTACTAAGTAGTTTCTCTTTATTTCCTTTCCCCATATTGTACCACAAAGTAGTAAAAACACCTACCTGTAATACTTATCTGTGAACTTATCTATTCATTCTATTTCATTCAAGTGAAATCATAAAATATGTGACCTGGTATGCCAGACATTTTTCATTTAATACAATGTATTAGAGTTTGATCCACATTGTAGCATGCATTCCATTTTGTAGTAAAATGATATTCCCTTATATAAGATAATAAAACATAATATATATACATATATATCACCATGTTTATTCATTCACACATGATGTATAGTAGTAATTGCACATTTTGGATATTGAAAATAATGCTTATGTGTGTATGTGTATTTATGTACTTTTCAAAGTACCTGTTTTTAATTTTGGAAGTCATAAACCTTTGAGTGAAATTGCTATGTGATAACTCTGCTTAATTTTAAGGGTCACTTTATCAAAGCAAGTGAAGTATTTTACATTTCCACAAGTAGTAGAATTACAGTTGTTCAAATTTATCCACATACCTGCCAACACTTGTTTTATTTCCACTTTATATAACTGTCCGAAGGAGTGTGAAGTGGTATCACATTGTGGTTTTGATTTGCATGTAGCTAAAGACTAGTGACATTGAGTTTCATTTCATGTGTTTTTGGGACATTTGCATATTTTTTGTGAAGACATATCTATTCATGTTTATATTCACTTATTAAAGTTGCCTTACTGTAGATTTATAAAAGTTTTTTAAAATATATTATAGATACTAGATTCTTAATAGATATATGATTTGTAGATAGTTTCTCACATTATATAGGTTTTCATTTTACTTTCTTGATAATGTTTTTTGACATTTTAAATTTGAACTTAAATTTATCCATTTATTTTTGTTGCTCTTGCTTTGAGTGTCATATGTAAACTCTTACTGCCAAATTCAGGGCCATGAAGATTTTCCCCTATGTTTTCTCATCAGAGTTGTACATATTTACCTGCTGTGTTTAGGTCATTGATCCATTTATAATTAATTTTTGTATATGAAAAGAGGTAGAGGTCCTTTATTCTTTTTATGTGTATATGTTTGTTTACAAGTACCACTTATTGAAAAGACTACTTTTTTTCCTCACTGAATGTTCTGGCACCCTTATTAAAAATCAGTTGACTATAAGCCTGAACCAACCACAGAGACTCACTAATGGTTAATATTCAACAATAAAATTATAAGCACTATCTGACTGTGGATCCCAAAGATTTTGGAAGAATGTATTCACCCATGTACAACAGCAGAAAACCCCTTCCATTCACAGATGCCACCAACAGACCCTCCCAGAATTCCATACCAAGCTACCTGCTGAAGGCCTTCCCCTGCAGATGTCAGCCTGTGGAGACAACAAGAGGTGACTGTTACTGTAAAATGTAAATTCACTAGTGCAAAGATTTAAGAAGTATAAAAATTCAGGAAAACAACACCATGAATGGAAATTAATAAAGTTTCAGTAACTGACTTTAAATAAAAGATCAGTGAACTGCCTGACAAAGAATTCAAACTAATAATCTTAAAGAAACTCAGTAAGATAGAAAAGAACACAGACAACTAAACAAAATCAGGTAAACAATAGATGAACAAATGGAGAGGATCAACACAGAAATGGAAACCATAAAACAAAACCAAATCAATATCCTAGAGCTGAAGAATGACTGACTTAAAAAATTCAAAGGACAGTTTCAACAGCAGACTTGATTTATTAGCAGAAAGAATTATTGAACTCGAAGAGGTCATTTGAAATCATCCAGTTATAAGAGCAAAAACTAAGAAAAAAATAATGTAAAAATATTTAGAAAGCTTATGGAACTTGTGGGGTCCCATCAAAAGAAACAATGTATGTGTGATGAGAGTACCAGAAGGAGAGAAGAGTGATAAAAGGGAAGAAAACTTATTCAAAGAAATAATGCATAAAAAACTTCCCAAATTTTGGCAGGGGAATGGACATCCCAATTCATGAAGATTGAAATTACGTAAATAGGTTGCTACTAAAAAGCTCTTTACAAAGCAAATTGTAATTAAATTGTAAAATGAGAAACCCAAAGAGAGAATTTTGAAAACAACAGAAGAATGATTTGTCCCATATAACAGAACTTCCATAAGAAAATAAGCACATTTCTCAGCAGAAACCATGCAGATAAGAAGGGTATGGGATGATATACTTAAACTACTAAAAAATATCTTGCCAACCAAGAATATCATAACCATCAAAGCTACCCTTCAAAAATGAAGGAGAGATAAAAACATTCAAAGGTAAATAAAAGTTAAAGGAATGCATCACCTCTAGACCTATCTTAAGAGAAGTGCTAAAAGGTGTTGTTCAAGTGGAAACAAATAGGCAGTAAACAGAAACACGAAGATGTATGAAAGAACAAGTCTCACTGGTAAAGGTAAATATATAAATAAATACAGAACATTCTAATTTTGGAATGGCAGTAGATAAATGATTTTTAACCCAAATATAAAAGTTAAAGTGCAAAAGTTTTAAGACTATAATGACAAATATTTCATGATGAAAACAAAATATAAAAAGGGGTAAACATTGAGGGGCACCTGGGTGGTTCAATCTATTGAGCATCCAGCTTTGGTTCAATTCATGATCTCAGGGTTTGAGAGTTTGAGCCTTGTGTTGAGCTTCATGCTGCCCATGAAGAGTCTGCTTGGGATTCTTGCTTTCTCCTCTGTCTTTGCCACTCCCCCACTTGCACTTTCTCTCTCTCTGTCTCTGTCTAAAAATAAATACACTTTAAAAATGAAGAAACTGTTGATATCAATACCATAAACTGGGTGGGGATATTAAAAGTGTAGAGCTTCCATATTTGATAAAATTTAAATATCTATCATCATAAAATAGACTATAAGAGGTTCAATGGAAACACAGTAGTAATGATGAGGGGAAAAAAAAACTATGGTGGATACACAAAAGATAAAAAGAACCTAAGTCTATCACTTAAAAACACATC
This sequence comes from Acinonyx jubatus, assembly GCF_027475565.1. NCBI lineage: Eukaryota > Metazoa > Chordata > Mammalia > Carnivora > Felidae > Acinonyx > Acinonyx jubatus. The sequence goes on from NC_069389.1 coordinate 65,384,267, forward strand.
AGAGTGGCTCAGGTAGTTAAGTGTCTTTCGCTCGGGTCATGATCTGGTGATTCAGAAGTTCAAGCCCTGCATTGGGTTCTGTAGTGACAACTCAGAGCCTGGAGCCTGCTTCAGATTCTGTCTCCCTCTTTCTCTGACCTTCTGTTCATGCTATGTCTCTCTCTCAAAAATTAACACTCATCATCAGGGAAATACAATTCAAAACCACAATGAGATACCACCTTACACCTGTCAGAATGGCTAACATTAACAGCTCATGCAACAACAGGTGTTGTTGAGGATGCAGAGAAAGAGGATTTATTTTGCATTGTTGGTGGGAATGCAAGCTGGTGCAGCCACTCTGGAAAACAGTATGGAGGTTCCTCAAAAATTAAAAATAGTACTCCCCTACGACCCATCAATTGCACTACTAGGCATTTATCCAAGGGATATATGTGTGCTGTTTTGAAGGGACACAGGCACTCCCATGTTTATAGTAGCACTATCAACAATAGCCAAAGTATTGAAAGAGCCCAAATGTCCATCGATGGATGAATGGATAAAGAAGATGTGGTATATATATACACAATGAAGTATTACTCGGCAATCAAAAAGAATGAAATCTTGCCATTTGCAACTACGTGGTTGGAACTAGAGTGTATTAAGCTAAGTGAAATTAGTCAGTCAGAGAAAGACAAAAATCATATGACTTCACTCATATGAGGACTTTAAGAGACAAAACAGATGAAAATAAGGAAGGAAAAAAATAATATAAAAACAGGGAGGAGGACAAAACCTAAGAGACTCATAAATATGAAGAACAAACTGAGGGTTACTGGAGGGGTTGTGGGAGGGCGGATGGGCTAAATGGGTAAGGGGCACTAAGGAATCTACTCCCGAAATCATTGTTGCACTATATGCTAACTAATTTGGATGTAAATAAAAAAAATTAAATTAAATTAAAAATAAATAAATAAATAAATATTAAAAATAATTAAAAATACACATTAAACCACAAAGACTGCAAAAGAACAAGAAAAAATTAATACAATGACAATAACTTCTTATTTATCAATGATGACATTAAATGTAAATGAATGAAATTTACCAGTAGAAAAACAAAGTGATTGAATGGATTTTAAGACCCAATGAATAATCCAATTTACAAACAGACAGAAGACATGAATAGACATTTTTTCCAAAGAAGAAATACAGATGGCTAATAGATGTGAAAATGTGCTCAACATCACTGGTCATCAGGAAAATAGAAATCAGAACTACAATAAGATATCACCTCACACCTGTAAGATTAGCTAAAATCAACAACACAAGAAACAACATGTGTTGGTGAGGATGTGGAGAAAGGGAAACCATCTCTTAGTGTTGGGAATGCAAACTGGTACAGCCACTCTGGAAAACAGTATAGAAGTTCCTAAAAAAGTAATAAAAAATAAACTATCCCATGATCCACAATTGTACTACTAGGCATTTACCCAAGGATACAAGAATACTGATTTGAAGGGATGTATGCACCCTGATGCTTATAGTGGCATTACCTACAATAGCCAAATTGGCACAGCCGAGGTGTCTACTGATTGATAATGGATAAAAAAGAAGTGATATATATATATATATATATATATATATATATATATATATAATGAAATATTATTCAACCCTCAAAAAGAATGGAGTCTTGCCATTTACAACAACATGGATGGAGCTGGGGAGTGTTATGCTAAACAAAGTAAGTGAATCAGAGAAAGACAAATACCATATGAGTATACTGAATTTAAGAAATAATGTGGGAGGCCCTGGATGGCTCAGTCTGTTGAGCGTCCGACTTTGGCTCAGGTCATGATCTTGTGGATCATGGGTTCAAGCCCTGCATATGGCTCTGTGCTGACATCTCAGAGCCTGGACCCCACTTGGAATTCTCTCTCTCTCTCTCTCTCTCTCTCTCCCTGTTCCTTCCCTACTTGCACTCTGCCATTCTCTCTTTCAAAAATAAACATTAAAAAAATAAGAAATAATGTGGAATTTAAGAAATGAACAAAGGGGAAAAAAAAGAGAGTGAGTCAAACCAAGAAAAACAGACTATTAACCATTGAGGACAAACTGATGGCTACCAGAGGGGGTAGCTGGGGGGGTGGATAAAATAGTTGATAAGGACTAAAAAATTAACTTATTTGTGATGAGCACTGGGTGTTGTATGAAAGTGTTGAATTGCTATATTGTACACCTGAAAATGGTATTACACCATATATTAACAAAATATTACTTAAATAAAAGCTTTAAAAAGAAAGAATACCTAAATATATGCTGTGTACAAGAGACTCACATCAATTTAAGGACACACATATCCTGAATTTGAAGGAATGGATAAAGATATTCTATGCAAAAGGCAAACAAAAAGAGCAGGTGTGGCTATAATTCTATCAGGTAAATCATATTTTAAGTCAAAAATTCTCACAAAAGTCAAAGAAGGTTATTACATATTGATAAAGGAACCAATTATAGAGGAATATATAATAATTAGACATTGATTTTATCCAATAGAAAATCTCCTAAATATATAGAGCAACACTGACATTTAGGGAGGGATAAATAGATAGCAAAACAATAACAGTGGTAGACTTCAATACTCCACATTTAATAATGGATAGGTCATCCACTTAGAAAATCCATTATGAAATTGTAGTCTTTTTAAAAATTTTTAAAGATTTCATTTATTTATTTTGAGAGAGAGAAAATGGGGAATGGTCAGGGAGAGAAAGAGAGAGAGAGAGAGAGAGAGAGAAACCCAAGCAGTCTCCATGATGTCATTGCAGAGCCTGATGCATGGCTTGATCCCATGAACTGTGAGATTATCACCTGAGCTGAAATCAGGAGTGAGATGTTTAACCAACTGAACCATCTGGTGTCCCAGGAAATGCAGTCTTGAAAAATACTAAAGACCAAATGCACCTAACAGACATGTACAGAACATTCCATCAGACAGCAGCAGAATACACTTTCTTTTCAAAGGAGCATGGGTCATTCTCTAAGTTTGATTACATACTAGCTCACAAAACAAGTCTTGGAAAATTAGAGAAGTCAACAATCACTCCAAGTATTGTTTCCAAACACAATGGAATAAACATCATAACAAATGCCCTCATAATACCCATCATAGGCCAATATCCTTGATAAACTGAATGCAAAATCCCCAAATAAAATATTAGGAAACAGAATTCAGAGCCATATTAAAAATATTATATGCCATAAACAAATGTGACTAATCTTTGGGAATCAAGAAGTATTTAATATAGGCAAATCAATCAATGTGGTATGCCACATTAATGGAATAAAGAACAAAAGTCTTGATTAATTTAATAGATGTATGAAAAGCATTTGGCAAAACTCAACAAAGTTTCATTAAAAAACAAATTTGCAATAAGGTAGGTCTAGAATGAACTTACCAAACACTGAAAAGGCCATATATAAAAAGGCCACAAAAAAAACTTGATCAGTGGTGAAATACTAAAAGTCTGGAACTTGCTCATCTTTCACAACTATAACTGCTTACTCACTGAGCAACTACCCCTCATATGGCCTTTCCCCATCCCCTGATGATCACAATTATATTGTCTATTTCTATATATTTGACTATTTAGAGGCATTACATAAGATAAATCACACATTGTCTTTCTGTGTCTGGCATTCACTTAGCATAATATTCTCTTAGTTTATCCATGTTACTGCAAACAGTAGTATTTTCTTTGTTTAGGCTGCATACTATTCCATTTTATGTATAGACTACATTTTCTTTATTCATCTCTTGACAGATCTGCTGATCTGATTCTGAATCCTGCAATACGACATAATATTTCCATATCCAGGCTAATGTGAATAAGTGCTAAAATGTACACTGGATATCTATTCAAGATTCTAATTTCAATTCTTGATTTACATTTCCCTAATCATTAGCAATATTGAGCATCTTTCCATATACCTGTTGTCCTTTTGTATGTTTTCTTTGGAGAAAAGTAGTTCAATTCCTTTGCCTATATTTAATCAGGTTGTTGTTTGCATTTTTTTGCTATTGAGCTACAGGAGTTGTTTATATATATATATATATATATATATATATATATATATATATATATTTAAATTGCCTTTTACAAATATATGGATTATAATTATTTTCTTCCATTTTATAGACTGCCTGTTGTTTCCTTTGCTGTTTGGAGCTTTTAAATTTGATGCACTCCTACTTGCCTATTTTTACTTTTGTTGCCTGTGCTTTTGAGTTATATCCAAGAAATTTGGCAAGACCAATATCAAGAAGCTTCCTTCCCCCTTTGTTTTCTTGGGGATTTTTACAATTTCAGAAATTACATTTAAATCTTTAATTGAAGTTGAGTCAATGTTTAATGTATGGTGTAAGATAAAAGTCTAATTTTATTTTCTTGGTATAGATATCATGTTTGCATTATATCATTCGTTGAAGAGACTATCTCTTCTACAGTGTGCATTCTCAGCACCCTTCTTGAAGATTAATTGACCATAAGTTTATATCTTGCCTCTACTTTTTGTTCCATTGGTCCACATGTCTATTTTTAGTACAATACTGTTTTGACTACTGTAGCTTTTTACTATATTTTGAAATTAGGAAATGTGATATAGTCAGCTTTTGTTTTTTTTCCTATTTGCTTAACATTGCCTTGGCTATTCATGATCTTTTGGGATTTCATATAAATTTTAGAATTATTTCTTCTTTTGAATTATTTCTATGTCTGTAAAAGTTGCTTCTGGACTTGTGATGGAGATTTCACTGAATCTGTAGATCACTTCAGGTAGTAAGGATGTTTAACAATATTAATTATCCCAATGTATGCACATGAGATGTTTCTCCATTTATTGGCATCTGCTTTAATATTTTTTTCCTCAGTGTTTTATAGTTTTTAGTTTACAAGCCTTTTACTTCCTTGGTTAAATGTATTCCTAAGTAATTTATTCCTTTTGATAACCAAATGGGATTACATTATTAACTTCCTTTATGGATAGTTAATTGTTAATGTATAGAAATAAAACTAACTTTTACATGGTTCTTTTAAATCCTGCAACTACTGAATTTGCTTGTAGTTCTGACAGTTATTTTGTGCATTTAAAAAAATTTTAATGTTTATTTATTTTTGACAGAGAGACAGAGCATGAGTGGGGGAGGGGCAGAGAAAAAGGGAGACACAGCATCCGAAGCAGGCTCTAGGCTCTGAGCTGTCAGCACAGAGCCCGATGCGAGGCTCAAACCCACAAACCGTGAGATCATGACCTTAGTCAAAGTTAGACGCCCAACTGACTGAGCCACCCAGGCGCCCCTATTTTGTGCATTTTTAAGGTTATCTGCATATAGGAATATGTCATATATAAGCAAAGATAATTTAACTTTGTTCTTTCTCATCTGGATGTATTTTATTTATGTTTTTTGTCCAACTGCACTGACTAGGATTGCCAGTACTAAGTTGAATATAACTGGTTCGATTGGATATCCTGGTCTTGTTCCTGATCTTATAGGAAAATCTTTCAAATTTTCACCATTGAGCATGATGTAAGTTGTGGACTTGTCAAATACGGTCTTAATTTTTATTTCTTCTCTTCCTTCTTTACAAGTGTGTGTGTGTGTGTGTGTGTGTGTGTGTTTAACATGAAAGAGTGCTGAATTTTGCCTAATAGTTTTACTGTATCTACTGAGATATACATGTCATTTTTATCCTTCATTATGTTAATGTAATGAATCGTATCGATTGATTTACATAGTTTGAACCTACCTTACATTTTTAGGATAAATTGTATTGTTCATGGTGTAAGATTTTTTTAAATATTCTTTTGATTTTTTTTTTTTTTTGCTAGGAGGATGAAAGTGATTGCTGTTCTCTTTGGATAAATATTAAGAAGCACAACTGCTGGAAAATATGTAAGAGTAATATTTTGTTTAGTAAAAATAAAGCAAAATTAAACACCAAACTGTCCTCTAAATTGGCTGTACTATTTTGCATTTCTAACAGCAATGTATGAGAATTGCTGTTTTTTCTCTTGGCAGCACTTGGTATTTTGAGAATTCTCAATTATGGCCATTCGAATAGGTATATAGTCATATCACATTGTTGGTTTAGTGTTCATTCTCCTGAAAACATATGATTTAGATTACATATTCATGTGTTTATTTGTTATATGTATATCTTTTTGGTGAGGTGTCTGTTAATGTCTTGGCCCATTTTTACATCGACTTGTTTGTTTCCTTATTATCGAATTTTAAGAGGTTTTTATGTATATTTTGGATAACAGTCCTTTACAGATGTCTCTTTGCAAACATTTTCTCCAAATATATGGTTTGTCTTCTCATTCTCTTGCAATATCTATTGCAGAGCAGAAGTTTCTAATTTTAATGAAGTTACTTTATCAATTATTTGTTTCATGATTGTGACTTGGGAGTTATATCTGAAAGGCCATTTCAAACCCAAGGTCATATAGGTATACTCATGTTTTTTAAATTTAGATCTGTGGGGCACCTGGGTGTCTCAGTTGGTTGAGCATCCAACTATGGCTCAGGTCATGATCTCATGGTTCATGAGTTAGAGCCCTGTGTTGGGCTCTGTGCTGACAGCACAGAACCTGGACCCTATTTCGGGTTTTGTGCCTCCCTCTCTCTCTATCTCTCCCTCACTTACGCTCTCTCTCTCTCTCAAAAATAAATAAAAAATATTTTTGTAATAAATAAATAAAGAGATTTAGATTCTTGAGTTAATATTTGGGCAGTGTATAAGTTCTGTGTCTGGATTAAATTTTTGCATGTGATTGTACAGATGTGCTGACACCATTTGTTGAAGACATCATCTTTGCTTCATTGTATTATTTTTCTCCTCTGTAACGTATCAGTAAACTATATGTATGGTCTTCTATTTCTGGACTCTATTCTGTTCTAGCGATCTATTTGTCTATCCTTTAATGATTATCACACTATCTTGAATACTGAAGCTCTATAGTAAGATGTGAAGTTTTGCAATGTCCAGTTTCCAACTTTGCTCTTCTCTTTCAAAATTGTATTGGCTATACGAGGTATTTTGGGTCTCTATATAAACTTTAGAATTAGTTTGTCAAAACCCATAAAATACTTCGCTGGACTTTTGATTGGGATGGCATTGAATCTATAGATCATTTTGAAAATAACTAAAATTTTGGCAATATTGAATCTCTTACACACTAGCTTTCCAATTCTTCTTTGATTTCATGCACTGGAGTTTTGCAATTTCTTCACATAGATATTATATATAATTTGTTAGATTTATACAAATGGATTTCAGTTTCTGAAGCTATTGTAAATGTTATTTTTAAAATTTTAAACTCTATTTAATTATTGTTGATATATAAGAAAGCAATTCACTTTTGTATATCACCTTTGTATCTTACAACTTTGTTATAATCATTTATTAGTTCCAAGATTTTTATTGTTGTTCATTCTTTCATATTTTTGACATAGATAATTATTTAACCTACAAAGGTAGTTTTATGTCTTCCTTCCTAATATATATACTATTTAGTTCCTTTTTCTTGCTTTACTGCTTTAAGAAGGACTTTCAGAAATTGTTGAAATGAAGTGGTGAGAAAGGTTATCCTCATCTTGTACCTGATCTTCAAAGGAGAGCTTTGAGTATCTCACCATTATCTATGATGTTAACTGTAAGTTTTTAAGACACTGTATCATTTTGGTAAACGTTCGTCTCTATATCTAATTTACTGAGAGGTCTTACTCATGAATTGGTGTTGAATTTTGTCCAATGATTTTTCTGAATCTGCTGATATGATCATGTGTGTTTTTTCCTTTTACTTTATTTTCCTTTTGGATAGCATTAATTAATTTTAGAATGTTAAAATAGTTTTGCATACCTGGGGCAAATATTGGTCATGATACATAATTATTTTCATATGTGTTTTATTTTAATTTACTAATATTTTTTAAAGAAATTTTACTTCTTTGTTCCTGAAATACACTGGTCTGTAGATTTGTTTTCTTTTAATGCCTTTCTCTGAATTTAGTAATAGAGTAATTTTGGCCACATAAGTGAGATACAAAATATTTCTTCCCATTCCATCCTCTAAAGGAGACTGTAGAGAATTACTATAATTCGTCCATAAATATTTGGTAGAATTTGCCATCGAACAAAAATGGGCATGGTGCTTTCTGTTTTGAAATTTGAATAATTATTGATTCAATTTGTTTAAAAAGTATCATCCTATCTAGCTCATCTGTTTCTTATTGTGTGAGTTTTGGAAGATTATGTTATTCAAGGAATTAGTCTATTCCATCTAGATTATCAACTTTGTGGGGATATGGTTTTTACTAGTATTTTTTCATTATCCTTTTAACTTACCTGGGGTCTGCAGTTGTATAACCTATTTAATTTCACTTTTTTAAAGTTTTAATTAAATTCCTGTGAATTAACATTAATGTAATATTAGTTTCAGGTGTACAATTTAGTGATTATTCATTTACATACAACACTTGATGCCCATCACAACTGTTGCACTTGTTAATCCCCATCACAAAAATAAACCCATCCCCCCACTGACCTCCCCTCTATTAACCATCATTTTATTTTCTGTAGTTGAGTCTGTTTCTTGGCTTGCCTCTCTCTTATCCCCCCCTATGATCACTTGTTTTTTTCTTAAATTCCACATATGAGTAAAACCATATGGTATTTGTATTTCTCTGACTGATTTATGTCATTAACATAATAATCTGTAGCTCCATCCATGTCATTGGATATGGCAAGGCTTCATTATTTTGTATTGCAGAGTAGTATTCCATTATATATATATATATATATATATATATATATATATTCCATTATATATATATATTCCATTATATATATATTCCATTATATATATATATATATATATATATATATATAGGTATATATATACCATTCTTTATCCATTTGTCACTTGATAGACATTTTGTTTCTTTCCATAATTTGGTTACTGTACATAATACTGCTATAAACATTCGAGGTTCATGTATCCCTTCAAATTAGTCTTTTTTTTATTCCTTGGGTATATGTTAGTAGTATTATTAGAAGATCAAAAGGCAGTTTTATTTCTAACTTTTAGAGGAACCTCCATACTATTTTCTACAGTGACTGCACAAGTCTACATTCCCATCAACATTGTAAGAAGGTTCTTCTTTCTCCACATCCTCACTAACACATATTGTTTCTTGTGTTGTTGATTGTAGCCATTCTCGTGGGTGTGAAGTGATACCTCATTATAGCTTTGACTTGTATTTTCTTTTTTTTTAATTTTTATTTAATGTTTATTTATTTTTGACAGAGAGAGAGACAGAGCATGAGAGGGGGAGGGGCAGAGAGAGAAGGAGACACAGAATCCAAAACAGGCTCCACGCTCTAAGCTGTTAGCACAGAGCCTGACACGGGGCTCAAACTCACTGACCGCGAGATCATGACCTGAGCCAAAGTCGGACGCTCAACCGACTGAACCACCCAGGTGCCCCGACTTGTATTTTCTTGAGGATCATTGATGTCCAGCATCTTGTCATGTGACTGTTGGATATCTGTATGTCTTTTGTGGGGGGGGAATGTCTGTTCATGTCTTCTGCCCATTTTTAATTAGATTATTTGGTTTTGAAGTGAAGAATCTTATAAGTTCTTTATATTTTTTGTATACTAACCCTTTATTGGATATGTCAATTGCAACTATATTCTCCCATTACATAGGTTGCCTTTTACATATGCTGACTATTTCCTCCAGTTTGAAGTTTTTTTTTTTTTTTATGAAGTCCCAATAGTTTATTTTTGCCTTTGTTTCCCCTTTCCTAAAAAGACATACCTTGTAAGAACTTTCTATGGCTGGTATCAAAGGGATTACTGCCTGTGTTTTCCTCTGGGATTTCATGGTTTCCTGTCTCACATATAAGTCTTAAATCCATTTTGAATTAATTTTTGTGTATGGTGTAAGAAAGTGGTCCAGATTCATTATTTTGCATACTGTTGTCCCATTTTCCCAACACTATTTGTTGAAGAGCCTGTTTTTTTGATTAGATATTATTTCCTGCTTTGTTGAAGATTAATTGACCATATAGTTGTGGGACCATTTCAGGATTCTTAGTTCTGTTCTATTGATATGTGTGTCTATTTTTTTTGTGCCAGTACCATACTGTCTTGATCACTACAGCTTTGTAATAAAACTTGAAGTCTGGAATAGTGATGCTTCCAGCTTTGCTTTTCTTTTTAAAAATTGCTTTGGCTCTTTGGTGTCTTTTGTGGTTCCATTCAAATATTACAACTCTTTGCTCTAGTCCTGTGAGAAATGCATTAGTATTTTGATTGGGATTGCACTGAATAGGAGATTGCTTTGGGTAATATATACATTTATAGATATAGATATAGATATATAGATATTACAGATAGTTTTTCAATACACGAGCATGGGATGCTTTACATTTCTTTGTGTCATCTTCAATTTCTTTCATCAGTGATTTATACCCTTCAGAGTACAGGTTTTTACTCTCCTTGGTTAGGTTTATTCCTAAGTATCTTAGGGTTTTGGTGCAATTGTAAGTGAGATTTATTCCATGATTTCTCTTTCTGCAGATTCATTGTTGGTGTATAGAAATGCAGCATGTTTGTGTACGTTGATTTTGTAACCTATGACTGTACTGAATCGTGTATAAATTCTGGAAATTTTTTGTTGCAGTCTTTCAGGTTTTATATACATAGTACCATGTAATCTGGAAATACTAAAAGTTTGACTGTTTCCTTGCTGATTTGAATGCCTTTTATTTCTTTGTGTTGTCTGATTGCTGTGGATAGTACTTCCAAAACTATCTTAAATAACAGTGGTGAGAGCGGGCATTCCCATCTTGTTCCTGACCATAGAGAAAAAGCTCTAGATTTTTCTTCATTTGTTGATATTCTGGTTGGCCTGTTCATTATTTAGTGTCATGTTGTTTTACCTCTATGTGTTTGTGTTCTTTTCCATTTCTTTCTTGTTTTGAGCTCAAGTTTCATACTTCTGTGTTCAGAAAAATATGTATGGTATAATCTCAATCTCTTTGTACTTCTTGAGGCTTGAAATGTGACTTGTACTATGTGATCTATTCTGGAGAATATCCTATGTGCACTTGAAAAGAATGTGTATTCTGCTGTTTTACAATAAAATATTCTGGATATATCTGTTAAGTCTATCTGGTCCAGTTGACATTCAAAGCCATTGTTTCCTTGTTGATTTTCTGTGTAGATGGTCTGTCTATTAATGTAAGTGGGGTGTTAAAGTTCTCTATTATTATTGTATTATTATCAATGAATTATTTTATGTTATATATATATATATATATATATATATATATATACTCCCATGTTGGATGCATAAATATTTACAATTGCTAGATCTCCTTGTTGGAGTGTCCCCTTTATGATGGTATAGTCCCATTTTTCATCTCTCGTTATAGTCTATTTTTTTAAGTTTAGTTTTCTGATATATATATATTGCTACTCTGTCTTTTCATGTCCATTTGCATGTAAATGATTCTTCATACCCTCATTTTCAATCTGCAGGTGTCTTTAGGTCTAAAGTAAGTTTCTTGTAGGTAGCATATAGATGGGTCTTGACTTTTATCCGTTTGGATGTCCCGTGTGTTTTGACTTGAGTGCTTACTCCATTTACATTCAAAGTAATATTGATACATGGGTATTTAGTGTCATTTTATTTCTTGTTTATCATTGTACATGGAGATTTTCTCTGATCCTTTCTTGTCTTTGTCACTTTTGGTCTTTCCTTCCCACTCAAAGAGTCTTCTTTAATATTTCTTGCCAGGATAGTTTAGTGGTCATGGACTCCATTAGTTTTTGTTTGTCTGGGAAACTCTATCTCTTCTTCAATTTTGAACCATAGCCTTGCTGTAAAGAGCATTATTGGGATGCAATTTTTCCTATTGAGCACTTTGAATATATCATGCTACTCCCTTCTGGCTTGCTAAGTTTTTGTTGAGAAATCTTTTTATTTTTTTATTTAAACATTTTTAATGTTTTTTTTTATATTTGACAAAGAGAGAGAGACAGAGCATGAGCAGGGGAGGGGCAGAGAGAGAGGGAGACACAGAATCTGAGGCAGGCTCCAGGCCCCAACCTGTCAGAACAGAGCCCAACTTGAGCTCAAACTCACAGACCGGGAGATCATGACTTGAGGTGAAGTCGGATGCTCAACCAACTGAGCCATCCAGGTGCCCCTGTTGAGAAATCTTAAGCTAGTCTTATGGGTCTTCCCTTGTAAGTTAAGCACTTCTTTTGTTTTGCCACTTTTAAGATTTTTTTCATTACCACTTTATTCTGCAACTTTTTTTTTTATTTTTTTTTTCAACGTTTATTTATTTTGGGGACAGAGAGAGACAGAGCATGAATGGGGGAGGGGCAGAGAGAGAGGGAGACACAGAATCGGAAACAGGCTCCAGGCTCTGAGCCATCAGCCCAGAGCCCGATGCGGGGCTCGAACTCACGGACAGCGAGATCGTGACCTGGCTGAAGTCGGACGCTTAACCGACTGCGCCACCCAGGCGCCCCTATTCTGCAACTTTAATAGCAATATATCTTGAGGTGTGCCTGAGTGGCTCAGTTGGTTAAGCTTCTGACTCTTGATTTCAGCTCAGGTCATGATTTCCTGGTTTGTGGGATTGAGCCCTGCATCAGGCTCTGTGCTGACAGCGTGGAGCCTGCCTGAGATTCTCTCTCTGCCCTTTCCCTGTGCACATGCTCTCATTCTTTCTCTCTCTCAAAATAAAGAAACTTTAAAAACAAATTATTAAATTAAAAAGTCTTGATGTTTGCCTGATTTTGTTGATTTTGATGAGAATTCTATGTGCTTCCCGGATCTGGATGTATATTTCTTTCTGAAGATGAGGGATACTTTCAGCTATTATTTCTTCAACTAAACTTTCTGCCCCTTTTTTCCTGTGTCTTCTTCTGGGACTCCTATACTAAAAATGTTATTACATTTTATGGAGTCACTGATTTCTCTAAGTCTACTCTTTTTTATTTATTTATTTTATAAGGAGAGAGAGAGAAGAGAGGAGGGGCAGAGAGAAAGGGAGACAGAGAATCTGAAGCAGGCTCCAGGCTCTGAGCTGTCAGCACAGAGCCTGATGTGAGGCTCAAACCCACAAACTGTGAGATCATGACCTGAGCTGAAGTCAGACACTTAAGCAACTGAGCCACCCAGGCACCCCTAGTTCTTTACTTCTTTTGTTCAGCTTCATTATTGTCCATTATTTTATCTTCTAGATCACTAATACATTACTCTGCTTTTTCCAGTCTGGTGTTTATTGCAGCAAGCCAGTTTCCAATCTCATTTGTGGCATTTTTCATCTCTGATTCATTCTTTTTTTAAAACTCTTTTATACCTGTTGTGTTTCACTGATGTGTTCTTTTCTCAAGATCATTAAATATCATTATGATTTTTGCTTTAAATTTTTCCTTAGGTATTTTACGTCTATCTGTTTTTTTCTACATCTCTGTCTGGGGTTTTATATTGTTATTTCATTTGTTTTAAATTCCTCAGTTTTGGTATTTTGTTTACGTTTCTGCCTTCTCTGTGTTAGAAAACTCCATTATGTTTCCTGCTTCTCAGGGTAATGGGTTTAGAAAGAAGAGGTCACATAGTGCTCAGGGTCATGAGCTTCATGCAGTGCCTGTGGTGTGTGCTGTGTGTGCTCTGCTACTCTATTCTGACTTCTCTATCTTTCAGGCCAGTCATCTGCAGAGGCTCTCCTTGCCTGATGTGGGCAACGTTTGGTCCCTGGGCTGAATGTGGTGACTTTTAACTAGTTGTGCTCTGGTCTGATTGATATGCTTGTGAAATGAGACCTGACACCCAGTCTACCAGAACCATGGCCCTTCAGAACTCTCTAGTCTGGAAACGTGGTGTGGGCAGGGGTTTGTCCTGATCTTCTAAGGGGAGTGTCCTGCCATGCTGGGACTGAGTGAAGCTTGACTGATAAGGGCAGTCCTTCCAGATCACAGGTGGTGGAGCTTGATGTAAACAAGTTAGGCAGCCAGTGTCCAAGCTAAGCAGCTTCCTTCAGGTGGCTCTGTTTATGCCCAATTGTGGGGGGAATTGTCCCCAGACAGCTTCTTTTTTCCTGGAGAGGCACCTTGTAAATGCTGCCTCTCAGGGAAGCTCCTAGAATATAAAATATCTTCCCTGTGTGCCCCAAGCACTTTTCATATTGCTGTTTCTATGCTGTCTGCCCCCATGGTGTTTGCTTTCATTATTTCCAGGAGCAGCGCAGTAACCTCCAGACCCTATTCCCAGTCTTCTGACCTTTAAAACCCCAGGTTTTAAATACATGCATGCTGGGGATGACACAAGCTTGACCAAGAAGGGCAGTCTCACCAGAACACAGGGAGATGGGTCTTGGTGTAAGCAAGTTAAGCAACCAGTGGGGTCTTTTCTGAATTTCATGCAGGTTTTAAGATTTTTTTGTCTTTGAAAAATGCCACTTGAATTTTGACAGGAATTCATTGATTTTGTAATCACATTGAGGAGCATGAATACTTTAACAATATTTTGTCTTCAATCCATGAACTCAGAATGTCTCTATTTACTTGTGTCTTCTTCAATTTCTTTTATCAATGTTGTACAGTTTTAACTGCATAGGTATGTCAACTTCTTGGTTGTATATATTCATAAGTTTATTATTTATTTTCATTCTACTGTAAATGAAATAGTTTTCTCAATGGCTTTTACAAATATGTCATTGTTAGCATATAGAAACACAACTGAATGTGCATATTAATCATTTTATCCTGTAACTTAATTAAATTCACTTATTATAATAGTATTTTAGTAAAGTCTTTAGTTTTTCTATATGTATGATGATGTCTTCTGCAAACACAGTTATACTATATGTTTTACAGTTTGTGTGCCTTTGATTTTCTTTTATCGAATAGTTACCTGGATATTACTACCAGTAATACAATTGATTAGAATGAACATTCTTTTCTTGTTTCTGACCTTAGAAAAAAGGTTTTTAATTTTACACCATTGAATGTAACATTTACGGCCTTGTCATGGATAGCTTTTATTATGTTGGGATATATGTCATTCATTTTTTTTTTATTTTTTTAACGTTTTTTTATTTTATTTTTGAGACAGAGAGAGACAGAGCATGAACGGGGGAGGGGTAGAGAGAGAGGGAGACACAGAATCGGAAGCAGGCTCCAGGCTCTGAGCCATCAGTCCAGAGCCTGACGTGGGGCTCGAACTCACAGACTGCGAGATCGTGACCTGGGCTGAAGTCGGGCCCTCAACCGACTGAGCCACCCAGGCGCCCCTATTTCATTCATTTTTTTAATATTTTTTTCAGCTTTTTGAAACTGTTTATTTTCCACTAACCTTATTTCTTTTTTGTTTCTCTGTAGAAAAGCAGCTTCAGACAAGTCAGTGGTTGTTCCTACCTATTCAGTAGCCCGAGCAGTGGGAGCTGCAGACCAGTCTTCAGTGGCAGGACGAGTGCTCCAGTCCTCAGTAGGGAATTGCTGACTAGGCACAGAGGGCACCTGCATGCCTTCAGACCAGTTTGTGACTTCAAGTTGAGTAACAGTGAACTCAGGAACTGGAACAGTCCATTCACCCTGAAATTATTCCTTGGTCACAGCCTTTATGGCAGCAGCTTGCTCTTTCTTTTCAATCTCTTCAGGATCCCTATAGAAGGGATCCCATAGGTGTTCACAGGAAATGGTGCCACACATGCACAGAACTTCCTGGGCCAGCATCCACCACATCAAGCCCACCGAGTGAGCTCCCTTGTTTTTGCAAGGGATGGCAATGTCCACATAGCACAGAGAGTCTGTGCTACACAGACTGATGGCAGGCAGGTTAACATTAGAAGCTTCTGTGAGTGGTCAGCCCTGGGATCAGTAACCACCAGAAGTCTTGGCTCCCAGAAAGCTGCTTGGATGTTGTTAGTGAAGGTTCTAGGAGTGAAGCGGCCAGCAATAGGAGTGGCTCCAGTAGCAGCAGCAAACTTCAGCACAGCTTGCTGGCCAGTATTCCGGGATGATATGACACTGACATCAGCTGGATTTTCAATAGCAACAATGGCATGAGTTGCCAGCAGAATCTTCTCCTAAGGTTCTCTTCAGATTTATGATGTAAATACCATCACTTTTCCTTTTTTAGACGTGCTGTTCCCTTTGGAAGTCAAGGTTGGTGCCATCTAAGTGGGTTCCTGCTGCAAGAAATTTGAGGACATCGTCCTTCATTTGCAGGACATCAAGGGCTCTGGACATTGTGAAAGTTTCCCTTTAAGTTACAATGGGAATACAAAACAATACCCTATGGACCCCTCCCTGGGTAGCATGGAAAAGCGGATATATTTCATTTATACCCAATTTATGAGAGTATTTATCATTAAAAGATGTTGAATTTTGCCAAATGCGTTTGCTGTATCATTGAGAAAATTGTATGATATTTATCCTTTATTTTGTTAATGTGATGCATCAGCTTTATTGATTTGTGTATGTTGAAATATCCTTGAATCCAATGAATAAATCCCACCTGATCATGGTGTGTAATTTTTTTTATGTGCAGTGGAATTTGATTTGGTAATATTTTGTTAAGGATTTTTGCGATGGATTTTATCAGAGACAGGGGTCAATAATTTTATTTTCTTTTAATTTCCTTACATGGTTTTGATAACAGGATAATTTTGTCTCATAAAATACCTTTGTAAGTGTCCCTTTCTCTTCGAACTTTTAGAAAGATTTGAAAAGTTTGGCATTAATTCTTATTTAAATGGTAGAATTCAACAGTGACTTACTGGTCCTAGATATTTACTTGTTGAGAGGTGTTTCATTATTGTTGTAATATCCTTAGTAGCAATTTGTCCAGATTTTCTATTACTTTATAATTAAATATTGGTAGGTTTTCTGTCTCTAAGAGTTTCTGCATTTTTAGGTTATCCAATTATTTGACATATAATTGTTTATAGTATCATGTGATCCTTTGTGATTCTATGGTGTCATATACGATGCCCTTTCATTCATTTATAATTTGATATATTTGAGTTTTCTATTTTGTTTTCTTACTCTAATTAAAGATTTGCCAATTCCATTTACTTTGTAAAAAAGAAAAACAACAACGAAAAACAACCAAAATAATAGTTTTATTGATCTTTTCTATTGTCTTTCTAGTCTCTATTTTATTTTTTTTTATACTCTGACATTTGTTATTTTCCTGTATTTCATAACTTTGGGCTCAGTTTGATCTTTTTATTCCAGTTCATGGAGATATAAAGTTATATTGTTTAAGAGGTTTTATTTATTTATTTTTTTAATATTGTTGTTTCTCATTAAAAACTTCGCTCTTAGAACTGGAGTTTCTGAATCTCATGTTTTGGTATGTTGTAATTCAATCTTTTTTGTTTCAAAGTATCTTTTGATTTTCTTGTTGATTTCTTCATGGACCCATTGGCTATTCAGGCACATTTTGTTTAGCCCTCAAATGTTTGTGAATTTTCAAATTTTGTTATTTTTATTGTACTCTAGTTTTATATCTTTGTGGTAAGAAAAGATCCTTGATATGAGTTCAAACTTTTTTAATTTGTTAACACTTGTTTAGTTGCCTAAGAAGAATCTATCATGGGAATGTTTTGTATGCACTTAAGAAGAAAAAGCATTTTGATGCTGTTAGATAAAATGTTCTGTAAATGTGTTTTAGGTCGATTTCTTCTAATGTGTAATTCAAGTCCAATGTTTCCTTGTAGAATTTCTGTCTAGATGATCTATCTTTCATTGAAATTGATATGCTGAAGTCCCCCTACTAGTATGGTATTGCTGTCTACTTTTTCCTTCCAATCAGTAAATATTCGCTTTATATATTCAAGTACTCCAATGCTAGGTGCATACATATTTATAATTGTTATGTCCTCTTGATTAATTCAGCTCTTTATCATTTTATAACATTATTTTTTGTTAGAGTTTTTCACATAAAGTCTTTTTTACCTGAATATGTGTAGCTATCACTGGTTTCTTTTGATGTCAATTTGCATAGACTATATTTTTACATCCTTTTACCCTCATTCTTTGTGTCATTATAGCTGAAGTAAGACTCTTATAGGCAGCTTATAAACATTTATTATTTTTATTTATCCAGACACTGTATATTATTTGATTGAATAATTTAATTAATTTGTATAAAGTGATTATTGATGCATAAGTTTTTATAGTAGCCATTATGCTAATTGCTTTAGGTGTTTTATAAGGCTTTCCACCCCCCTCCTTTTCTTCTATTCCTGTCTTACCTTCTCATTTGTTGATTTTCTGCTTTGATTCTTTTCTCTTTATCTATTGTCTATCTACTGTAGGGTTTCACTTTATAGTTACCACGAGATTTACAACAAAATTTTATAATTATTGTAGTCTACTTTCAGCTGATAACACCTTCAATTACACACAGAATACCTACATTTTTCTCCTTCTCCAACAAAATTTATTTATTTATTTTTCCAAAATTGTGTTTAACTTTATTTATTTAGGGAGTGACAGAAAAGGGGAGGGGCATAGAGAGGAGAATTCAAAGCAGGCTCCACATTATTAGTGCAGAGCCCCATGCTCCATGAAACTGTGAGATCATGACCTGAGCCAAAATCAAGAGCTGGAAGATTAAATGTCTGAGCCACCCAGGCACCCTTCAAGGTTTTTTTTTTTTTTTTTAGTCTAGTTATTTAACATAGTGTTATATTAGTTTCATGTATACAGTATAGTGATTCAACAATTCCATACATGACCCAGTGCTCATCATGATAAGTACACTCCTTCATCCCCATCAACTATTTTCACTCATCATCCACTCACATCTCCTCTGGTAACCATAAGTTTCTTCTCTATAATTAAGACTCTGCTTCTTGGTTTGTCTCTCTCTTTCTCTTTTTTCCCTATGCTCATTTGTTTTGTTTCTTAAATACCACATATGAGTGAAATTATATGGTATTTGTGTTTCTCTGACAAATTTTACTTAGCACTATATTCTCCAGTTCCATCCATGCCCTTGCAAATTGCACGATAATATGCTTTTTTAATCCTGAATATATCCCACTGTGGATATATACCACTTCTTCTTTATTCATCTCTCAGTGGACACTTGGACTGGTTTTATAATTCGGATGTAAATATAAGGGTGCAGGTATTATTTTGAATTAGTGTTTTTGTGCTCTTTGTGTAAATATCCAGTAGTGCAATTGCTGGATCATAGAGTAATTATATTTTTAACTTTTAATAATCCTATACAAATAGATGAAAGATGTGTACTCTAAAAACTATAAAACATTGGCAAAAAAATTAAGATGACACATAAATGGAAATTCATTCCATGCTTATGGATTGGAAAAAATAAATATTTTTAAAATGTCTATACTACCCAAAGCAATCTACACAGTCAATGCAACCCAATCAAAATACCAATGCATTTTTCAGAAAACTGGAAGAAAGAAACCTATTATTTGTATGAAACTATAAAAAACCCCAAATATCCAGAGCAGTCTTGAAAAAGAAAAGCAAAGCTGGAGGCATCACAATTCCAGATACCGAGTTATATTACAAAACTGTAGTAATCAAAACAGTATGGTACTGGCACAAAAAATAGATAAATCAATTTAACAGAATAGAAAACCCAGAAATAAATCCATGACTATATGGTGAATTAATCTTTGACAAAGCAAGAAAGAGTGCCCAATGGGAAAAAGACCATCTCTTCAACAAATGGTGTTGGGAAAACTGACAACATCATGTTAAAGAATGAAAAGTGGACCACTCTCTTACACCATACACAAAGATAAATTCAAAATGGATTAAATATCTAAATGTGAGATTTGGAACCATAAAAATCGCAGAAGAGAATACAGGCAGTGATTTCCTTAACATTGGCTATAGCAACATTTTTCTATCTATGTTTTCTGAGACAAGAGAAACAAAAGCAAAAATAAACTTTTGGGACTTTATATCAAAATAAAAAGCTTCTGCACAGCGAGGGAAAATATCAACAAACTAAAAGGCAAACTATGGAAGGGAAGAAGATATTTGCAAATGTCATATCTAATAAAGGGTTAGTATTTAAAATATATAAAGAAATATAAAACTCAACACTGAACAAAAACAAATAATCCAATTAGAAATGGACAGAAGATATGAACAGACATTTCTCCAAGGAAGATATCCAGATGACCAACAGACACATGACAAGATGATCAATATCACTGATCAGCAAAATGATGATGACATATAACCTCATCATCATCAACAAAGTGACAATGAGGTATATCTGACACCTGTCAAAATGGTTAAAATCAACAACACAAGAAACAAAAAATGTGGAAGGATATGGAGAAAAAGCAGTCCTCTTGTGCTGTTTGTGGGAATTCAAACTGGTGTAACCAATGTACACAACAATATGGAGGTTCCTCAAAAAGTTAAAATATATATATTTTTAATTTTGATGTCACCATTCACATATTTTATTATGTATCCATTAGCAAATATTGTTGCTATAATTATTTATAGTAATTTGACTTAAACTTTATAATAGTATTATGATTTATTTATTCACTAGCATTGTTATATTAAAGTACACTGAATTTAACTATATATTATCTTTAGGGGAGTTTGGAAGAAGATGGCGGCGTAGGAGGACTTTGGGCTCACCCCGCATCCTGCTGATCACTTAGATTCCACCTACACCTGCCTAAATAACCCAGAAAACCGCCAGAGGATTAGCAGAACAGAGTTTCCAGAGCCAAGCGCAGACGAGAGGCCCAAGGAAGAGGGTAGGAAGGGCGGCGAGGCAGGGCGTGCTCCACGGACTGGCTGGAAGGAGCCGGGGCGGAGGCGTGGCTCTCCGGCCAAGCAGAGTCCCCGAGTCTGGCTGGCAAAAGCGGAGGGGCCTGACAGATGGAGTGTGTTCCCACAGCGAACGCAACTTAGCCTCTGGGAGGTCATAAGTTAACAGCTCTGCTCAGAAAGCGGGAAGGCTGGAGGACAAAGGGAGGGAGAGCTGCTGAGCCCCCGACGACAGAGCTCAGTTTGGTGGGGAACAAAGGCACTCGCCAGCGCCATCTCCCCCACCCATCCCCTAGCAAAAATCCCAAAGGGAACCAGTTCCTGCCAGGGAACTTGCTCGCTCTACCCAAACACCCAACTCTGTGCTTCTGCAGAGCCGAACCTCCGGCAGCGGATCTGACCCCCTCCCGCTGCCACAGGGCCCTTCCTGAAGTGGATCACCTAAGGAGAAGTGAGCTAAGCCTGCCCCTCCTGCCCCCGTGCACCTTGCCTACCCACCCCAGCTAAGACGCCAGATCCCCAGCACCACAAGCCTGGCAGTGTGCAAGTAGTCCAGATGGGCCACGCCACCCCACAGTGAATCCCGCCCCTAGGAGAGGGGAAGAGAAGGCACACACCAGTCTGGCTGTGGCCCCAGCGGTGGGCTGGGGGCAGACATCAGGTCGGACTGCGGCCCCGCCTACCAATTCCAGTTATACACCACAGCACAGGGGAAGTGCCCTGCAGGTCCGCACCATGCCAGGGACTATCCAAAATGACCAAGCAGAAGAATTCCCCTCAGAAGAATCTCCAGGAAATAACAACAGCTAATGAACTGATCAAAAAGGATTTAAATAATATAACAGAAAGTGAATTTAGAATAATAGTCATAAAATTAATCGCTGGGCTTGAAAACAGTATAGAGGACAGCAGAGAATCTTTTGTACAGAGATCAAGGGACTAAGGAACAGTCACGAGGAGCTGAGAAGCGCTTTAAACGAAATGCAAAACAAAATGGAAACGACGACAGCTCAGATTGAAGAGGCAGAGGAGAGAATAGGTGAACTAGAAGATAAAGTTATGGAAAAAGAGGAAGCTGAGAGAAAGAGAGATAAAAAAATCCAGGAGTATGAGGGGAAAATTAGAGAACTAAGTGATACACTAAAAAGAAATAATATACGCATAATTGGTATCCCAGAGGAGGAAGAGAGAAGGAAAGGTGCTGAAGGGGTACTTGAAGAAATTATAGCTGAGAACTTCCCTGAACGGGGGAAGGAAAAAGGCATTGAAATCCAAGAGGCACAGAGAACTCCCTTCAGACGTAACTTGAATCGATCTTCTGCACGACATATCATAGTGAAACTGGCAAAATACAAGGATAAAGAGAAAATTCTGAAAGCAGCAAGGGATAAACGTGCCCTCACATATAAAGGGAGACCTATAAGACTCGTGACTGATCTCTCTTTTGAAACTTGGCAGGCCAGAAAGAATTGGCACGAGATCTTCAGTGTGCTAAACAGAAAAAATATGCAGCCGAGAATCCTTTATCCAGCAAGTCTGTCATTTAGAATAGAAGGAGAGATAAAGGTCTTCCCTAACAAACAAAAACTGAAGGAATTTGTCACCACTAAACCAGCCCTACAAGAGATCCTAAGGGGATCCTGTGAAACAAAGTACCAGAGACATCACTAGAAGCATAAAACATACAGACATCACAATGATTCTGAACCCGTATCTTTCTATAATAACACTGAATGTAAATGTATTAAAGGCGCTAACCAAAATACATAGGGTATCAGAATGGATAAAAAAACAAGACTCATCTATTTGCTGTCTACAAGAGACTCATTTTAGTCCTGAGGACACCTTTAGATTGAGAGTGAGGGGATGGAGAACTATTTATCTTGCTACTGGAAGCCAAAAGAAAGCTGGAGTAGCCATACTTATATCAGACAAACTAGACTTTAAATTAAAGGCTGTAACAAGAGATGAAGAAGGGCATTATATAATAATTACAGGGTCTATCCATCAGGAAGAGCTAACAATTCTAAATGTCTATGCACCGAATACCGGAGCCCCCAAATATATAAAACAATTACTCATAAACATAAGCAACCTTATTGACAAGAATGTGGTAATTGCAGGGGACTCTAACACCCCACTTACAGAAATGGATAGATCATCTAGACACACAGTCAATAAAGAAACAAGGGCCCTGAATGAGACATTGGATCAGATGGACTTGACAGATATATTTAGAACTCTGCATCCCAAAGCAACAGAATATACTTTCTTCTCGAGTGCACATGGAACATTCTCCAAGATAGATCATATACTGGGTCACAAAACAGCCCTTCATAAGTTTACAAGAATTGAAATCATACCATGCATACTTTCAGACCACAATGCTATGAAGCTTGAAATCAACCACAGGAAAAAGTCTGGAAAACCTCCAAAAGCATGGAGGTTAAAGAACACCCTACTAACGAATGAGTGGGTCAACCAGGCAATTAGAGAAGAAATTTAAAAATATATGGAAACAAACGAAAATGAAAATACAACAATCCAAACGCTTTGGGACGCAGCGAAGGCAGCCCTGAGAGGAAAATACATTGCAATCCAGGCCTATCTCAAGAAACAAGAAAAATCCCAAATACAAAATCTAACAGCACACCTAAAGGAAATAGAAGCAGAACAGCAAAGGCAGCCTAAACCCAGCAGAAGAAGAGAAATGATAAAGATCAGAGCAGAAATAAACAATATAGAATCTAAAAAAACTGTAGAGCAGATCAACGAAACCAAGAGTTGGTTTTTTGAAAAAACTAACAAAATTGACAAACCTCTAGCCAGGCTTCTCAAAAAGAAAAGGGAGATGACCCAAATAGATAAAATCATGAATGAAAATGGGATTATTACAACCAATCCCTCAGAGATACAAACAATTATCAGGGAATACTATGAAAAATTATATGCCAACAAATTGGACAACCTGGAAGAAATGGAAAAATTCCTGAACACCCACACTCTTCCAAAACTCAATCAGGAGGAAATAGAAAGCTTGAACAGACCCATAACCAGCGAAGAAATTGAATCGGTTATCAAAAATCTCCCAACAAATAAGAGTCCAGGACCAGATGGCTTCCCAGGGGAGTTCTACCAGACGTTTAAAGCAGAGATAATACCTATCCTTCTCAAGCTATTCCAAGAAATAGAAGGGGAAGGAAAACTTCCAGACTCATTCTATGAAGCAAGTATTACTTTGATTCCTAAACCAGACAGAGACCCAGTAAAAAAAAGAGAACTACAGGCTAATATCCCTGATGAATATGGATGCAAAAATTCTCAATAAGATACTAGGAATTCGAATTCAACGGCATATAAAAAGAATTATTCACCATGACCAAGTGGGATTCATTCCTGGGATGCAGGGCTGGTTCAACATTCGCAAATCAATCAACGTGATACATCACATTAACAAAAAAGAAGAGAAGAACCATATGATCCTGTCAATCGATGCAGAAAAGGCCTTTGACAAAATCCAGCACCCTTTCTTAATAAAAACCCTTGAGAAAGTCGGGATAGAAGGAACATACTTAAAGATCATAAAAGCCATTTATGAAAAGCCCACAGCTAACATCATCCTCAACGGGGAAAAACTGAGAGCTTTTCCCCTGAGATCAGGAACACGACAGGGATGCCCACTCTCACTGCTGTTGTTTAACATAGTGCTGGAAGTGCTAGCATCAGCAATCAGACAACAAAAGGAAATCAAAGGCATCAAAATTGGCAAAGATGAAGTCAAGCTTTCGCTTTTTGCAGATGACATGATATTATACATGGAAAATCCGACAGACTCCACCAAAAGTCTGCTAGAACTGATACATGAATTCAGCAAAGTTGCAGGATACAAAATCAATGTACAGAAGTCAGTTGCATTCTTATACACTAACAATGAAGCAACAGAAAGACAAATAAAGAAACTGATCCCATTCACAATTGCACCAAGAAGCATAAAATAAGTAGGAACAATTCCAACAAAGATGTACAAGATCTGTATGCTGAAAACTATAGAAAACTTATGAAGGTAATTGAAGAAGATTTAAAGAAATGGAAAGACATTCCCTGCTCATGGATTGGAAGAATAAATATTGTCAAAATGTCAATACTACCCAAATCTATCTACACATTCAATGCAATCCCAATCAAAATTGCACCAGCATTCTTCTCGAAGTTAGAACAAGCAATCCTAAAATTCATATGGAACCACAAAAGGCCCCGAATAGCCAAAGGAATTTTGAAGAAGAAGACCAAAGCAGGAGGCATCATAATCCCAGACTTTAGCCTCTACTACAAAGCTGTCATCATCAAGACAGCATGGGATTGGCACAAAAACAGACACGTAGACCAATGGAATAGAATAGAAACCCCAGAACTAGACCCACAAACGTATGGCCAACTCATCTTTGACAAAGCAGGAAAGAACATCCAATGGAAAAAAGACAGTCTCTTTAACAAATGGTGCTGGGAGAACTGGACAGCAACATGCAGAAGGTTAAAACTAGACCACTTTCTCACACCATTCACAAAAATAAACTCAAAATGGATAAAGGACCTGAATGTGAGACAGGAAACCATCAAAACCTTAGAGGAGAAAGCAGGAAAAGGCCTCTCTGACCTCAGCCGTAGCAATCTCTTATTCCACACATCCCCAAAGGCAAGGGAATTGAAAGCAAAAGTGAATTACTGGGACCTTATGAAGATAAAAAGCTTCTGCACAGCAAAGGAAACAACCAACAAAACTAAAAGGCAACCAACGGAATGGGAAAAGATATTTGCAAATGACATATCGGACAAAGGGCTAGTATCCAAAATCTATAAAGAGCTCACCAAACTCCACACCTGAAAAACAAAGAACCCAGTGAAGAAATGGGCAGAAACCAAGAATAGACACTTCTCTAAAGAAGACATCCCGATGGCCAACAGGCACATGAAAAGATGCTCAACGTCGCTCCTCATCAGGGAAATACAAATCAAAACCACACTCAGATATCACCTCACGTGAGTCAGAGTGGCCAAAATGAACAAATCAGGAGACTATCGATGCTGGAGAGGATGTGGAGAAACGGGAACCCTCTTGCACTGTTGGTGGGAATGCAAATTGGTGCAGCCATTCTGGAAAACAGTGTGGAGGTTCCTCAGAAAATTAAAAATAGACCTACCGTATGACCTAGCAATAGCACTGCTAGGAATTTACCCAAGGGATACAGGAGTACTGATGCATAGGGGCACTTGTACCCCAATGTTTATAGCAGCACTCTCAACAATAGCCAAATTATGGAAAGAGCCTAAATGTCCATCAAGTGATTAATGGATAAAGAAAGTGTGGTTTATATACACAATGGAATACTACGTGGCAATGAGAAAGAATGAAATATGGCCTTTTTCTAGCAACGTGGATGGAACTGGAGAGTGTGATGCTAAGTGAAATAAGCCATACAGAGAAAGACAGATACCATATGGTTTCACTCTTATATGGATCTTGAGAAACTTAACAGAAACCCATGGGGGAGGGGAAGGAAAAAAAAAAAGAGGTTAGAGTGGGAGAGAGCCAAAGCATAAGAGACTGTTAAAATCTGAGAACAAACTGAGGGTTGATGGGGGGTGGGAGGGAGGGGAGGGTGGGTGATGGGTATTGAGGAGGGCACCTTTTGGGATGAGCACTGGGTGTTGTATGGAAACCAATTTGACAATGAAGTTCATATATCAAAAAAAATAAAATAAAATAAAATAAAATAAAATAAAATAAAATAAAATAAAATAAAATAAAATATCTTATTGTTTGCTTCCCTCTCTGTTTTCAATAATATTTTCCTTTCCTTTCCCCTAAGATTTTTGGTTTTGTTTCTTAAATTCTACATATAAGTGAAATTATATATTTATCTTTCTCTGACTTATTTCGCATAACATAATACACTCTAGTTCCATGCATGTTGTTGCAAATTGCAAGATTTCATTTTTTCTGATCTTTGAGTAAGAATCCATTTTATATATATATATATACACACCACATCTTCTTTATTCATTTGTCAGTTGATGGACATTTGGGCTCTTTCCATGATTTGGCTATTGTTGATAGAGCTACTATAAACACTGGGGTGCATTTGGCCCTTTGAATCAGTGTTTTTGTGTCTTTTGGATCAATTGCTGGGTCATAAGGTATTTTTATTTTTAACTTTTTGAGGAACCTTCATACTGTTTTTAAGACTGGCTGCAACAGTTTCCATTTCCACTGGCAGTACAAAAGTGTTCATCCATTTTCAGTTAATTTTTGTGTATGGTGTAAGAAAGTTATACAGGTTCATTTGTCTCCATGCCACTGTCCAGTTTCCCATCACCATTTGCTGAAAAGACCATCTTTTTCTTTCCATGGAATATTTTTTTCCTGCTTTGTCAATAATTAGTTGGCCATACAATTCTAGGTCAATTTCTGGGTTCTCTATTCTGTTCCATTGATCTATATGTCTGTTTTTGTGGCAGTACCATACTATCTTGATGATAACAGCTTTGTAATACAACTTGAAGTCCGGAATTGTGATGCCTCCAGTTTTGGTTTTCTTCTTCAAGATTACTTTGGATATTTGAGATCTTTTCTGATTCCATACAAATTTTAGGTGTGTTTGTTCTAGTTTTGTGAAGAATTCTCATGTTATTTTAATAGGTATAGCATTGAATATGTAGATTGCTTTGGCTAGTATCGACATTTTAACAAGAACATTTGTTATTCCTATCCATGAGCATGAAATGTTTTTCTACTTCTCTGTATCTTCTGCAATTTCTTTCATAACCTTTCTATAGTTTTCAACATACAGATATTTAACCTCTTTAGTCAGGTTTAGTCCTAGGTATTTTATGGTGTTTGGTGTTATTGTAAATGGGATTGATTCCTTGATTTCTATTTCTGCTGCTTCATTATTGATGTATAGAAATGCAACTGATTTCTGTACATTGATTTTATATCCTACAACTTTCCCGAATTCATGTATCAGTTCTAGCAGTTTTTTGTGGGGTTTTGGGTTTTCCTAGAGTATCATGTCATCTGGGAAGAGTGAACGTTTGACTTCTTTCTTGCCAATTTAAATGCCTTTTGTTTTGTTTTCTTGTCTGATTGCTGAGACTAGGACTTCCAGTATGATGTTGAACAACAGTGGTAAGTGTGGACATCCTTGTCGTATTCCTGACCTTAGGGGGAAGTTTTTCCCCTTTGAGGATGATACTAGGTGTAGTTCTTTCATATATAACCTTTATGATCTTAGGTATGCCCATTGTATACCTAATTTCTTGAGGTTTTTATCAGTAATGGATGCTGTATTTTGTCAAATGCTTTTTCTGCATCCGTTGAGAAGATCGTGTAGTTCTTATTGTTTCTTTTATTAATGTGATATATCCCGATTCTTGATTTGTGGATATTGAACCACCCCTGCAGCCCAGGAATAAATCCAACTTGATCATGGTGAATAATTATTTTAAAGTAATGTTGGTTTAGGTTTGCTAATATATTATTGAGATTTTTTTTAATTCATGTTCATCAGGGAAATTGTTCTGTATATCTCCTTTTTAGTGGGATCTTTGTCTGGTTTTGAAATCAAGCTAATGCTGGCTTCATAGAGTGAGTTCTGAGGTTTTCCTTCCATTTCTATTTTTTGGAAGAGCTTCAAAAAATAAAAGTGTTAACTTTTCTTTAATTCTTTGGTAGAATTCCCCTGGAAAGCCATTCAGCCCTGGACTCTTGTTTTTTGGGAAATTTTTTATTACTGATTTAATTTCCATACTGGCTATAGTTCTGTTCAATTTTTCTCTTTCTTTCTATTTCAGTTTTGGTAGTTTATATGTTTCTAGGAATTTGTCTGTTTCTTCCAGATTGCCCAATTTGTTGACATTTAATTGCTCATAACATTTTCTTATTATTGTTTGTATTTCTGTGGTGTTTGTTGCGATTTCTCCTCATTCATTTGTGAGTTTACTTATTTGGGTATTTTCTTTTTATTCTTTGGTAAATCTGGTGAAGGGTTAATTAATTTTGTTAATGCTTTCAAAGTACCCGCTCCTGGTTTCATTGTTTTACTACTTTTTGATTTCAATATTTTTTATTTCTACTTTAATCTTTATTATTTCCTTTTGCTGGTTTTGGGCTTTATTTTCTCTTCTTTTTCTAGCTCTTTCAGGTGTAAGTTTCAGTTGTGTATTTGAGACATTTCTACCTTCTTTAGGAAAGCCTGGAATACTATATACTTCCTTCTTATGACCACCTTTTCTACATCCCAGAGGTTTTGGACTGTCGTGTTTTCATTTACATTGACTTCCATGTACTTTTTCATTTCCTTTGTAATTCTTGGTTAAGACATTTATTCATCAATCAGCTGTTCCTTTATCTCCAAGTATTCATGGTCTTTCCAAATGTTTTCCTGTGGTTGATTTCAAGTTTTATAGAGTTGTGGTCTTAAAATATGTATGGTATGATATTAATGATTTTGTACTTGTTGAGGACTGATTTGTGACCCAGTATGTGATCTATTCTTGAAAAATGTTCCATGTGCACTCAAGAAGAATGTGCATTCTGATGCTTTAGGATGGAATGTTCTGAATATATCTGTTAAGTTCATCTGGTCCAGAGGGGCATTCAAAGTCATTATTTTCTTGTTGATTTTCTGCTTAGTCTGCTCATTGCTATAAGTGTAGTGTTAAAGTCCCTTACTATTATGATATTACTATCAGTTTGTTTCTTTATATTAGTGTTTAATTGATTTATATATTTATGTGCTTTCAATATGGGTGTATGAATATTTATAATTGTTATAATTTCTTGGTGGATAGACACCTTAATTATCATATAATGCCCTTCTTCATCTCTTGTTACAGTCTTTGCTTTAAAATATACTTTATCTGATATAAGTATGGATACTCTGGCTTTCTTTTGACATCCACTAACATTATAGATAGTTCTCCATCCCCTTACTTACAATCCACATGTGTCTTTAGGTCTTAAATGAGTCTCTTATGGGCAGCATATAGATGGCTCTTGTTTTTTATCCATTCTTATACCTTCTGTCTTTTAATTAGAGCACTAATCCATTTACATTTATTTATTTATGTATGTATTTATTTACTTTTATTTCATTTATTTTTTAAATTTACATCCAAGTTAGTTAGCATACAGTGCAACAATGATTTCAGGAGTAGATTCCTTAATGCCCCTTACCCATGTAGCCCATCCCACCACCTACAATCCTCCAGTAACCCTCTTTTTGTTCTCCATATTTCAGAGTCACTTATGTTTTTGTCCACCTCCGTTTTTATATTATTTTTGCTTCCCTTCACTTATGTTCATCTGCTTTGTATCTTAAAATTCCTCATATGAGTCAAGTCATATGATATTTTCTTTCTCTGACTAATTTTGCTTAGCGTAATACCCTCTAGTGCCATCATCATAGTTGCAAATGACAAGATTTCATTCTTTTTGATTGCCAAGTAATACTCCATTATACATAAATACCACTTCTTTATCCATTCATCCATTGATGGACATATGGGCTCTTCCCATGTGTTGGTTATTGTTGATAGTGCTGCAATAAACATTGGGGTGCAGGGGTGCCTGGGTGGCTCAGTCGTTTGGTCATCTGACTATAGCTCAGGTCATGTTCTCGTGGTTTATGAGTTTGAGCCCCACATCAGGCTCTGTGTTGCTGGAGCCTACTTCTGCTATCTCCCTCAATCTCTGCTCCTCCCCAGATCATGCTCTGTCTCTCTGTCTCTCAAAAATAATAATTAAAAAAATAAAAAATAAGCATTGGGTGCATGTGCCCTGTTGAAACAGCATACCTGTATCTCTTGGATAAATACCTGGTAGTGCAATTCCTGGGTCAAAGGGTAGTTCTATTTCCAATTTTTTGATGAACCTCCATACTGTTTTCCAGAGTGGCTGCACCAGCTGGCATTCCCACCAACAGTGCAAGAGGGTTCCCGTTTCTCCACATCTTCACCAACATCAGTTGTTGCCTGAGTTGTTAATGTTAGCCATTCTGACAGGTGTGAGGTGGTATCTCATTGTGGTTTTGATTTGTATTTCCCTGATGATGAGTGATGTTGAGCATTTTTTCATGTGTCGGTTGGCCATCTGGATGTCTTCTTTGGAGAAGTGTCTATTAATGTCTTTTGCCCATTTCTTCACTGGATTGTTTGTTTTTTGGGTGTTGAGTTTCATAAGGTCTTTATAGATTTTGGATACTAACCCTTTATCTGATATGTCATTTGCAAATATCTTCTCCCATTCCGTTGCTTGACTTTTAGCTTTGCTGATTGTTTCCTTTCCTGTGCACAAGCTTTTTATTTTGATTTG
Organism: Acinonyx jubatus; assembly: GCF_027475565.1. Taxonomy (NCBI): domain Eukaryota; kingdom Metazoa; phylum Chordata; class Mammalia; order Carnivora; family Felidae; genus Acinonyx; species Acinonyx jubatus. Next base: position 65,415,503 of record NC_069389.1, read on the forward strand.
GACCCAGTAGTTCATTTTTGCTTTTGTTTGCTTTGCCTCCAGAGACATGTTGCATAAGAAGTTGCTGCGGCTGAGGTCAAAGTGGTTTTTCCTGCTTTCTCCTCAAGGATTTTGATGGCTTCCTGTCTTACATTGAGGTCTTTCATCCACTTTGGGTTTCTTTTTGTGTATGGTGTAAGAAAGTGGTCCACGTTCATTCTTCTGCATGTCGCTGTCCAGTTTTCCCAGCACCACTTGCTGAAGAGACTGTCTTTATTCCATTGGATATTCTTTCTTGCTTTGTCAAAGATTAGCTGGCCATACATTTGTGGGTCCATTTCTGGGTGCTCTAATCTGTTCCATTGATCTGAGTGTCTGTTCTTGTGCCAATACCATACTGTCTTGATGATTATAACTTTGTAATACAGCGTGAAGTCTGGGATTGTGATGCCTCCTGCTTTGGTTTTCTTTATAAGATTTCTTTGGCTATATGGAGGCATTTCCAGTTCCATAAAAATTTAAGAAATGTTTGTTCTAGCTCTGTGAAAAATGCTGGTGTTATTTTGATTGGTATTGCATTGAATATGTAGATTGCCTTGGGTAGTATTGATATTTTAAAAATATTTGTTCTTCCTATCCATGGGCATGGAATCTTTTTCCATTTTTTTGTGTCTTCTTCAATTTCTTTCATAAGCTTTCTGTAGTTTTCAGTATATAGATTTTTCACCTCTTTGGTTAGATTTCTTCTTTGGTTTTTGCTTATGGTTTTTGGCGTGATTGTCAATGGGATTGATTCCTCGATTTCTATTTATGTTGCTTCATTATTCGTGTATAGGAATTCAATTGATTTCTGTGCATTGATTTTATATCCTGCCACATTGCTGAATTCATTGATCAATTCTAGCAGTTTTTGGTGGAATCTTTTGTGTTTTCCATATATAGTATCATGTTATCTGTGAAGAGAGAAAGTTGGACCTTCTACTGGCTGATTTGGTTGCCTTATATGTCTTTGTGTTGTTCTATTGCTGACACTAATACTTCCAATACTACGTTGAATAACAGTGGTGAGGTGGACATCCCTGTCTTGTTCCTGACCTTAGGGGGAAAACCCTCAGTTTTTCCCCATTGAGAATATTAGTGTTGGGCTTTTCATGTATCGCTTTTATGATCTCGAGGTATGATTGTTTTCTCCCTACTTTCTTCAGGATTTTTATAAAGAAAGGATGTGGTATTTTGTCAAATCTTTTCTCTCCATTGACTGAGAGGATCATGTGGCTCTTGTCCTTTATCTTATTTATGTGATGAAATACATTGATTATTTTGTGGTTATTGAAATAGCCCTACATCCCGGGTATAAATCCCATATGGTCGTGGTGAATAATTTTTTTAATGTATTCTTGGATCCAATTGACTTATACCTTGTTGAGGATTTTTGCATCCATGTTCATCAGGGAAATTTTTATCTAGTTCTCCTTTTTAGTGGGGTTTTTGTCTGGTTTTGGAACCAAGGTAATGTTGGCTTCATAGAGAGAGTTTGGAAGTTTTCCTTCCATTTCTATTTTTTGGAACAGCTTTATGAGAATAGGTGTTAACTCTTCCTTAAGCGTTTTGTAGAATTCCCCTGGAAAGCCATCTGACCCTGGACTCTTGTTTTTTGGCAGATTTTTTTATTACTAATTCAATTTCCTTACTGGTAATGGGTCTGTTCAAATTTTCTATCTCTTCCTGTTTCAGTTGTGGTAGTTTATATGTTTCTACAAATTTGTCCATTTCTTCCAGATTGCCCATTTTATTGGTGTATAATTGCACATAATATTCTCTTATTATTGTTTTTATTTCTGCTGTGTTGGCTGTGATCTCTCCTCTTTCATTCTTGATTTTATTTATATGGGTCCTTTCCTTTTTCTATTTGACTTGCTAGTGGTTTATCAATTTTGTTAATTCTTTCAAACAGCTTCTGGTTTCATTGATCTGTTCTACTTTTTTGTTTGTTTCAATAGCATTTATTTCTACTCTAATGTTTATTATTTCCTGTATTCTGGTGGTTTGGCATATTATTTGTTGTTCTTTTCCCAGCTATTTAAGGTGTAAGTTTATGCTGTGTATCTGTGACCTCTCTTCCTTCTTTAGGAAGGCCTGGATTGCTATATACTTAGCTCTTATGACTGCCTTTGCTGTGTCCCAGAGGTTTTGGGCTATGGTGTTATCATTTTCATTGGCTTCCATGTACTTTTTAATTCCCTCTTTAACTTCTTGGTTAGCCCATTCATTCTTCAGTAGGATGTTCTTTAGTCTCCAAGTATTTGTTATCTTTCCAAATTTTTTCTTGTGGTTGATTTCTAGTTTCATAGCATTTAGTTCTGAAAATATGCATGGTTTTACCTTGATATTTTTATACTTGTTGAGGGCTGATTTGTGTCCCAGTATGTGATCTACTCTGGAGAGCATTCCATGTGCACTGGAGAAGAATGTATATTTTGCTGTTTTAGGATGAAGTGTTCTGAATATATCTGTTAAGTCCAACTGGTCCAGTTTGTCATTAAAAGCCATTGTTTCCTTGGTTATTTTCTGTTTAGATGATCTATCCATTGCAGTAAGTGGGGTGTTGATATCCCCTACTATTATATTATTATTATCAATGAGTTTCTTTATGTTTGTGATTAATTGATTTATATATTTGGGTGTGTATGCACATGCACGGGAAGGATGACAATGGTGTCACCCAGCTACCCAGTCTCTAGTATTGGAACTCTGTGCTCTCCCCAACCAGCAATTATGCACTCGTCCTTTGTCTCCAGCTTCCATCCACTCCCAGCTTTTATACCTTCCATGACCAAGCCGTCAGGTTCCCAGGTGGCACATCCCTCCTGAGTTTTATCTCAAATGCAGCTGTTTCCCAACCCCTCACTTCTGAGGGGCTGCAGCTTTGACCTGCTCATATCCTCTGGGGGAGGTTCTCAACAAGCAATGGCCAGTGCCAGCTGCACCCAGGAATATTTTCAGGACTGTGCTGCTGTTGATGCCCAGAGACTGTGGCTGGGTGCCAGCCCACCACAGAAAAAGTTCATGCAATCGTGTAGCAGTAGCGTTTCAGGGATTATGAAAAATCACAACACACATCTGGCACCAGGCTTTACCCTTAAGGACTTTGTTCCAGCATCAGCGAATGTGGTTTTTCTCTGGTGTCTGCTGGGACTGGGTGGCCACACAGCCTCTACCAAATGTCCTTCCAGCAGTGGAACCGGTTCTCTCTGTGTGGCCCAAGGAATTCCTGAACCCCACTCTGCTCCTGAGATTCACCTTTCCCACCAGAGCACCACCAGGAATTGAGCTGCAGAGTTCCAGACTCTGCAATCCCCCTGTTTATGGAGTCTTAATGTAATTTAAACTCTCTCCTTTCTCTTTTCTCCCTTTTTAGTTCAGTCCCTGTGGCTGTTTCCACTTTTCCACTTTCTCTCTAGCTGCCTCTGGGGTGCTTTTCCCATACTCTCCCCCATCTCCAGCCTCTCTTTGCAAGCAAAAACAGCTCCCTTCCTTCCTCTACTTCTCTCTCCCCCAGTTCACCTCTTCACGCCAGGTATCTGCTGAGTTCCATGGTTGCAGTTGTGCAGAAGTTGTGTTAATCCTCAAACCAGTTTTCTAGGTGTGCAGGATGCTTCGGTATTGATTTGGTTGAATCCATTTATGTTTAGAGTGATTATTGAAAGATAGGAATTTAGTGCCATTGTGTTGCTTTAGAGTTGATGTTTCTGTTGATGTTCTCTGGTCCTTTCTAGTCTTTCTTGCTTTTGGTTTTTTGTTTTGTTTTTTTCTCATTCAAAGATTCCCCCTTAAAATTTCTTACAGGCTGGTTTAGTAGTCACAATTTCCTTTAGTATTTGTTTGTCCCAGAAGCTTTTTATCTCTCCTATTTTGAATGACATCCTTCCTGGATGAGGAATTCTTGTCTGCATATTTTTCTGATTCAGCACATTGAATATATCCTACCTCTCCTTTCTGTCCTGCCCAAGTGTCTACAGACAGATATGCTGCAAACCTGATCTGTGTTCCCTTGTAGGTTAGGAACTTTTTCCCCTTGCTGCTTTTATGATTCTTTCCTTGTCTGTGTATTTTGTGAATTTGACTATGATAAGCCTTGATGATGGTAAGTTTTGTTGAATCTAAATGGGAGTTCTCTATTCTTCTTTAAAATTGATGTTTGTGCCTTTCCCCAGTTTAGGAAAGTTTTCAACTATAATTTGTTCACCTAAACCTTCTGCACCTTTTCTTTCTTTATGTTCTGGTACTCCTATGATATGAATATTATTCCTCTTTAATAAGTCACTGACTTCTCTAAGTCTTGTATCGTTATCTTTTGCCTTTATTTACCCATTTTTTTTCTACTTCATTATTGTGCATAATTTTATCTTTATATCACTGATTCAATGCTCTGCTTCATCTATCTTTTTTGTCACAGCATCCAGTTTGAGATTGTCTCTTAATTACAGCATTTTTAATTTCAGCCTGACTAGATTTTAGTTCTTTTATCTTTGCAGAAAAGGATTGTGTGGTGTTTTCTATGTTTTTTTCAACCCCAGCTAGTATCCTTATAATCGTGGTTTTAAATTGTAGTGCAGACATGTTGATGAAGACATCTTGTGTCATGTTGATTAAATCCCTGGCCGACATTTCTCCTCATCTTTATTTTGGGGTGAATTCCTCTGTCTTGTCATTTTTGGAGAAAGAAAAAAATAAAATAAAAGTTAAAAAATTAAAAACAAAACAAAAAATCAAATAAATGAAGCTAGATCTTATGTGTGTTTTGGTCTGTTTGTTAAAAAAGCTTGGTAGAATAGATACAAAAGAGAAAAGAAAGGGAAAAAAGTTAGAAGAAAAATTAAAATAAGATAATTAAATTATAAAATATAATAAAGATAGTAAAATATTTTTAATTTAAAAAATTCTGTATGCAAGAATGAGAAAGAAAGAAAGAAAGAAAGAAGTAATTAAAGAAAGAAAAAAGAAAATTTAACAAAAATGAAAGCAAAGAAAATGAACAAACACATGAACCAGCAAACAGAATGAATCCCGAATGAAGTTACATGCAGTTTCCCCTAGAACTGAAATTATGAAGCATTCTCTAGTCTGTACACTAAGCAGGTGGAGGGATTTGTGCTGGTCTTGTGGGACATGTGCCTGGAGGGTGCTAGTGGGTGGGGCTTGATGTAAAAGCTTTGTTCTCCACTTGGTGGCACTGCTTAGTTTACTGAAATGGATTAGTGTGCATGTGTTCATGCTTGGGCACTCTAGGGGTGAAAATGATTTCACTCAGCTCCCTAGTCTTTGGCACAAGAATCTTATGCTCTCACCAACCCTCAATCCAGTACCCCTCCTTTTTCTCAGGCCTCTGTCCATCCCCCACCTCTATCCTGTCCGTGTCCAAGCTGTCTGCCTGCATGTGGCACTTCCTTCCAGAGTTTTATCTCAGATGGGGCCGTGTTTCAAAACCTCACACTTCAGAGACCCCCACGGTTTTGACCCGAGCTGACTCTCTGGGGGAAGGTCTTGTCGAACAATGGCTGGGTGCCAGCTTGTCCCAGAAAATGTTCACCCAATTGCACAGCAGCAGAGGTTCAGTGTTTATGGCAAATCAAAACACACAGCTGGCACTAGGTTTCCCCATACTCTGGTGTCTTTGTCTCAATACCAGCAAATGTGGCTGTTGTCTGGGTTTTGCCCAGTCTTTTCCCCTGTGGAGGCCATATGGTCTCTATCAAATGCACTCAAAGCCAGGAAACGCTTCTCCCCATGTGGCAAATGAACCCCTCAGACCATGCTGCCTGCTTCTGGGGATTAACCTTAAATCCTCACCAAAGCATCACTAAGGCACTGAGCTCTAAACCTTCATACTCTGTGCTCTACTCTTTGTAGAATCCTGGTGGTATTGAAACCATCTACTATCTCCTCATGAATGATTAGGAGGGAACAGATTTCTTGTCCAGTCCCCTGTGAGTGTTTTCACTCTTCCTCTGTCTCTTTCTCTCCAGCTACTTTTGGGAGGAGTGTTTTTCTTGCCAGAATCCAATGTGCTGCACTCTCCCCATTTCTCCTTTTCTCTCTGTCCTCTCTCTGTGAAAACAGCTCCCTGCCCTCCACGTGTCTGCAGCTTTTCTATCTCCCAATTCACCTCTTCATACCATATACCTGCCAAGTTCTGTGGATCATACTATGCACATTGTTATGTTAATCCTCAGATCAATTTACTAGAGGTTCAAAATGGTTTGATGCTGATCTAGCTGCATTTCAGGAATGAGACAAGCTTGGGGTCCCCAAACTACTCTGCCATCTTAACTCCTAGCTATTTCTTTAGTTTTTTTTTTTTGAGATATCACTAATAAGTAGAATTATGTGGTATTTGTCTTTCTCAGACTTAATTATTTAACTTAGCATAATATCCTCTAGACCCATTTATTGTGTCTCAAATGGCACAATCTCATCCTTTTCAATGGCTGTGCAGTATTTTATGATATTTAATTTTTATTATATAAATGTTTGAACTTCAAATTTTCCTTGACCATTAGGCTATTGATGGGCAAGTTTACTTCCATGTCTTAGTTATTGTAAACAATGCTGCAATAAAAATAGAAGTGAGGGGTGCCTGGGTGGCTCAGTCAGTTAAGTGTCTGACTTAATCTCAGGTCATGATCTCCTGGTTCCTAAATTCAGGCTCTGTGCCAGGCTCTGTGCTGACAGCTCAGAGCCTGGAGCCTTTTTCAGATTCTGTGTCTCTCTGGCCCTCTCTTGATCATTCTCTCTCTCTCTCTTTCTCAAAAATAAATAAACATCTAAAAAATTAATATATATATATAGATATATATATAGATATATATATATAGATATATATATATATATAGAGAGAGAGAGAGAGGTGAAAATATCTTTTCAAATTAGTATTTTCATTTTCTTTGGCTAAATACCGAATAGTGAAATTTTGGATCATCGTGTATTTCTATTTTCAATTTTTTGATATATGTCCTTACTCTTTTCACAATGGCTTTACCAATTTACATTCCCACTAACAGTGCATGAGGGTCCCTTTTTATCAAAATTCTTGCTCACACTTGTTATTTCTTGTGATTTTTATTTTAGCCATTCCTTCTGGTGTAAGGGAATATATCATTTTGGTTTTGATTTTTAATTCCCTAATAATTAGAGATGTTGAGTATCTTTTTATGTGTCTATTGTTTATTGGTATGTCTTCTTTGGAAAATTGTCTGTTTAGGCTTTCTGCTATTTTAAAAGCAGGTAATTTCTCTTTGGTGTTGAGTTACATAAATTATTTATATATTTTGGATATTAATCTCTTATTGGAGTTATAAATGTCATACACCACGTCAACAAAATATGGGATAAAAATCATTGGCCCATTGTGCAGTAGTGTGTTGTTTAATATTTACATATTAAACATTTAATGTTTACATTATAGATTTTCCGGATTTGTTTTATTGTTGATTTTTAGTTTTGTACCATTGTGGTTGCAAAATATAATTGGTATAATTTCAGTCATCTTAAATTTATATTTGTGATGCTTGTTTGTATGTGATTTAACCAGGGGATTCTTCAGTGTGTATTTGAAAAAAATGTGTACTCTATTTTTATTGAATTGAATGTTTTATATATACCTATTAGAGCCATGTATTCTGAAGTATGCTTCAAGTAAAAAATGTTCTTTTTGAAGAAAATAACTTTAACTGATGGTACTTATTTAAAATAAACCATATCAGAGGGGAGGTAAATTGGGTAGTAGGTGAAAAAGGTAAAAAGGATTAAGAGTACACTTATAATGAGCACTGAGTAATGATGTATAGATTGTTCAATCACCACATTGTACACCCAAAGCTAATGTAACACCATATGTTAACTATACTGGAATTAACCATAAAAAAAGCTTAATAAAAAATTAACTGGGAAGAATCATATTATCATCTCAATATATATGCAGAAAAAAACATTTGACAACATTCAGCACCCATTCATGTTAAAAACTCACAACAAATTGGGGATAGAGACGACAACCCTCAGTATGATAAAGGCCATATATGAAACGCCAACAGATAATTTCATACTCAATAGTGAAAAAGTGAGAGCTTTCATTCTAAGGTCAAGAACAGGATAGGATATCCATTCTCCTCACCACTTTTACTCAATGTAGTAGTAGAAATCCTAGCCACAGCAATCAGACAACAAAAAGAAATAAGAGGCACTCATATTGGTAAAGAAGTTAAACTGTTACTATTTGGAGATATCACAATACTATACATAGAAAACCCTAAGGACTCCATCAGTATACTACTAGAAGTAATAAATGAATTCAGTAAAGTGGCAGAATACAATATAAAATCAATACCAAGAAAACAGTAGCATTACTATACACTAATAACAAAATAAGTACAGGAAAAATAAAAAAACAAAGCAAAACAAAAGCAAAGCAAAACAAAACAAAACAAAAAAAACCAACTACATCTAAAATTGTAACAAAAAGAATAAAATACTTAGGAATAAAATTAACCAAAAAAGTGAAAGACTATACCCCAAAACTTTAAAACATGATGAAAGAAATTGAAGATGGCACAAATAAATGAAAACAATATTCCATGCTCATAGAATAGAAGAGTTAATTTTGTTAAAATGTCCATGTTAGCCAAAGCCATCTACAGATTCAGTGCAATTCCAATTAAAATACGAGCAGCATTTTACACACAACTAGAACAAACGATGCTAAAATTTGTATGGAATCACAGAGACCTTCAATAGCGAAAGCAATCTTGAGAAAGAAGAACTTAGCTGGAGGTATTACAATAACAGATTTTGGCATATATTACATAGTTGTAGTAAACAAAACAATATCATACTGATACAGAAAATAGACACATAGATTATTGAAACAGAATAGACACCTCAGAAATAAATCTATGACTATATGGTCAATTAATCAACTACAAAGGAAGAAGGAATATATGACAGGGAAAAGACAGTTTACTCAATAAATGGTGCAAGGAAAACTGGACAGCTACATGCAAATTAATAAAATTGGACCACTTTATTACACCATACACAAAAATAAACTCAAAATGAATTAAGGACCTAAATGTGAGACCTGGACTATAAATCCTAGAAAAGAGCACAGGCATTTTGCTTTGTGCATCCTTTGACATTGGCCACAACAACATTTTTCTAGATACATCTGCAGATGCAAAGGAAACAAAAGAAAAAAAAAGCTATTGGGACTACATCAAAATGAAAAGCTTTTCATAGCAAAGGTAACCATCAATAAACAAAAAGACAGTGTACTCAATGGAAGAAGGTGTTTGCAAATGTTTATTTTTTTCTTTCACATATAAGTGATATCATTTGGTATTTGTTTTTTTCTGATTTTTGAACTTAGCAAAATACCTTATAAATCCATCTATGTTGTCACAAATGGCAAGATACCATTATTTTTTATGGCTGAGTAGTATTCCATTGTTTATATATATGACATCTTCCTTATTAATCTATCAATGGACATATAGGTTGCTTTCATACCTTCGTTATTATAAATAATGCTTCAATAAATATAGTAATGCATATATCATTTCAAATTAGTGTTTTTGTATTCTTTGGGTAAATACCCAGTGGTGGAATTACTGTAGCATATGGATTCCTGTTTTGGATTTTCTGAGAAACATCTACAATGATTTCCATGGTGGCTTCACTGATTTACTCTCCCACCAACAGTACACACACACTTCCTCACTGACATTTGTTCTTTCTTTTTTATTCTAGTCATTCTAGCTATATCTCTTGACCCTCTATTCATTGATCTACGTGTCTATTTTAGTGCAAGTACCACATTATTTTGATTATTATAGCCTTGTAGAATTCCTTGAAATCTCAGATTGTGATACCTCCAGCTTTGTTTTGTTTTTTTTTCTTTTTCAAGAATGGTTTGGCTATTTAAGTTCTTCTGTGGTTCCATCCAAATTTTAGTATTTTTTCCCTAGCTCTGTGAAAAAATGCTACTGGTATTTTTATAGGGATTACACTGAATTTGTATATTTCATTGTGGAGTGTAGTCATTTTAAAAATGTTAATTCTTCAGGAAAAAGACAGGGGTGTCCACTCTGACCACTGTTATTCAACATAGTATTGGAAGTCTTAACCTCTTCAATCAGACAACACAAAGGAATAAAAGGCATCCACATTGGCCAGGAAGAGGTCAAATTTTCACTCTTTGCAGATGACGTGATACTCTATATGGAAAACCCTAACAATTGCACCAAAAACTGCTATAATTGATTCATGAATTCGGCGAAGTTCCAGGATATAAACTCAATGCACAGAAATCAGATGCATTCCTATACACCAACAATGAAGCAACAGAAGGAGAAATCAAGAAATCAATCCCATTTATAGTTGCACAAAAAAACATAAAATACCTAGGAATAAATCTAACCCAAAGGTGAAAAATCTATATACTGACTACTATAAAAAGCCTCTGAAAATATTGAAAAAGACACAAAAAAATGGAAAAAAGATTCCATGCTCCTAGAGAGGAAGAACAAATATTGTTAAAATGCCAATGCTACCCAAAACAATCTACATATTCAATGCAATACCTATCAAAATAACACCAGCATTCTTCAAAGAGCTAGAAAAAATAACCCTAAATTTTGTACAGAACCAGAAAAGACCCTGAATAGCCAAAGTGATTTTGAAAAAGAAAACAAAAGCAGGAGGCAACACAATACCAGACTTCAAGCTATACTACAAAGCTGTAATCGTCAAGACAGTATGGTACTGGCACAAGAACAGACACTCAGATCAATGGAACAGAATACGGAACCCAGAAATGGACCCACAAACGTATGGCCAACTAATCTTTGACAAAGCAGGAAAGAATATCCAATGGCACAAAGACAGTCTCTTCAGCAAGTGGTGCTGGGAAAACTGGACAGCGACATGCAGAAGAATGAACGTGGACCACTTTCTTACACCATACACAAAAAGAAACCCAAAGTGGATGAAAGACCTCAATGTAAGACAGGAAGCCATCAAAATCCTTGAGGAGAAAGCAGGCAAAAACCTCTTTGATCTTGGCCGCAGCAACTTCTTATTCAACACCTCTCTGGAGGCAAGGGAAACAAAAGCAAACATGAACTACTGGGACCTCATCAAAATAAAAATCTTCTGCACAGCAAAGGAAACAATCACTCAAACTAAAAGTCAGCTGACACAATGGGAGAAGATATTTGCAGATGACATATCAGATAAAGGGCTAGTATCCAAAATCTATAAAGACCTTATCAAATTCAACACCCAAAGAAACAGATAATCCAGTGAACAAATGGGTAAAAGACATGAATAGACACTTCTCCAAAGAAGACATCCAGATGGCCAACCAATACATGAAAAAATGTTCAACATCACTCATCATCAGGGAAATACAAATCAAAACCACAATGAGATACACCTTACAGCTGTCAGAATGGCTAACATTAACAATTAAGGCAACGACAGATGTTGGCAAGGATGCAGAGAAAGAGAATCTCCTTCGCATTGTTGGTGGGAATGCAAGCTGGTGCAACCACTCTGGAGAACAGTATGGAGGTTCCTCAAAAAACTAAAACCAGAACTACCCTACGACCCACCAATTCCACTACTAAGCATTTATCCACAGGATACAGGTGTGCTCTTTCGAAGGGACACATGCACCCTTCATGTTTATGGAATACTATCAACAATAGCCAAAGTATTGAAAGAGCCCAAATGTCCATTGATGGATGAATGGATAAAGAAGATGTAGTATATACATACAATGTAATATTACTTGGCAATAAAAAGTAATGAAATCTTGCTATTTGCAACTACATGGATGGAACTGGAGGGTATTATGCCAAGTGAAATTAGAGGAAGACAAAATCATATGACTTCACTCATACGAGGACTTTAAGAGACAAAACAGATGAACATAAGGGAAGGGAAACAAAAATAACATAAAAACAAGGAGGTGGACAATACATCAGAGACTCATTAACATGGAGAACCAACTGAGGGTTACTGGAGCAGTTGTAGGAGGGAGATGGCAAAATGGGTAAGAGGCACTAAGGAATCTATTTCTGAAGTCATTGTTGCACTATATGGTAACTAATTTGGATATAAATTTTAAAAAATAAAAAATAAAAAATAAAACGAGTTAATAAAATAATATTAATTCTTTTAATGCTTGAGCATGAGATATTTTTCCACTTGTTTCTGTCATTTTCAGTTCCTTCCATCAGTGTTTTATATTGTGCAGAGTATAGGTCTTTCACCTCTTTGTTTTCTTTGCTCCTAGATATTTTACTATTTTTGTAAATGGAAATGTTTTCTTAATATCTGTTTTTGCTACTTTATTATTATTTTATAGAAATGCAACCAATTTCTGATTACAACTTTTATATTCTCCAAATGTATTACATTCACTTATTGCTCCTAATAGTTTTAAGGTGAAATCTTTAGGATTTTCTGTTCATAGTGTCATGTCACCTGCAAATCGTAACAATGTTACTCCTTCCCTACCAATTTGGATGTCTTTTTTTCCTTCCGTGTGTGATTGCTGTCACTAGGATTCCAATCATATGGTAAATAAAAGTGACAAGAATAGACATTCTTGTCTTGTAACTGATCTTAGAAGAAAAGCTCTAAGTTTTTCACCATTGAGTATGATGTTAGCTGTGGGTTTCTTATACATGGCCTTTATTATGTTGAGGTATGTTCCCTCTAAACCCACTTTGTAGGGTGTTTACCATGATTGTATATTGAATCTTTTCAAATGTTTTTTCTGTATCTATTGAGATGATCACGAATTTTTATCCTTCATCTTGTTAATGTGGTGTATTATGTAGAATGCTGTGCAGATATAGAACCATTATTGGATCCCTGAAACTCACTCAATTGTGTTACATGATGATATTAATGTATTTTTGAATTCTGTTTGCTAATATTTTTTTGAGGATTTTTGCATCTAGGTTCAACAAGGATAGAGGCCTATAATTTCCTTTCTTTCTTTCTTTCTTTCTTTCTTTCTTTCTTTCTTTCTTTCTTTCTTTCTTTCTTCTTAAAATCTTTGGTTTTGGTATCAAGGTAATGCTGTCCTTATGGAATGTATTTGGAAACTTTCTTTTCTTTTGGAATACCTTGGGAAGTAAAGATATTAATTCTTTAAATATTTGGTAGAATTCACCTGTGAATGTGTCTGGTCATGGACTTTTCCTTTTTAAGAACACTTTGAATACCAATTCAATTCAATTACTAGTAATCAGTCTGATCAGATTTTATATATCTTCCTTGAATATGTTCCTATGAATTCACTGATTTTTTTCAGGTTGTCTAATTTGTTGGCATGTGATTTTCCATTGATGTCTCTTACAAACCTTTGTATTTTCTGTGGTATGAGTTGGTATTTCTCCCTTTTCATTTCTAATTTTATTTATTGGAGTCTTTTCTTTTTTCTTGAATAATCTGACTAAACATTTACACTTTCGTTCATCATTTCAAAGAGCTATCTCTTGGTTTTATTCACTTTTCAGTCTGTATTTCATTTATTTCTGCTTTAATTTTTATTATTTACTTTCTTCTGTGAATTTCGGGTTTTGTTCTTTTTCTAATTCCTTTATGTATAAGAATAGATTATTTATTTGAGATTGTTCTTGTTTGTGTGTATGTATGTTTGTAGGCCTGTATCACTATAAATTTATCTTAAAACTGCTTTTTCTGCAACCCAAAGATTTTATACCATTGTATTATTTTCCCTTATTTCCATGTATTTTTTTCTATTTTTTAAGCTTATTTATTTATTTTGAGAGAGAGAGAGAGAGAGAGAGAGAGAGAGAGAGCAGGGGAGGGGCAGAAAGAGAGGGAGTGAAAGAATTTCCAGCAAGGCTCTGCACTGTCAGTGCAAAGCCTGCTGTGGGCTTGAACCCATAAACTGCAAGATCATGACCTGAGCCAAAATCAACAGTCAGACGTCCAACCGACTGAAGCACCCAGGCACCCCTCCATGTATTTTTTAGTTTCAGTTTAAATCATCATTGACCCACTAGTTGTTTAGTAGCATGTTGTTTAACCTCTATGTGTTTGTGCTTTATCCATTTTTTGTGTGTATTTAATTTCTAGTTTTATACTTTTGTATCTAGAAAAAATTCTCAATATAATTTTTACCTTCTTAAATTTTCTTACTTGGTTATTTTATTTATTTTATTCAAGTTTTTATTTAAATTCCAGTTAGTTAGCATATGATGTAATATTAGTTTCAGGTGTAGAATTTAGTGATTCAACCCTTACATACAACACCCTGTGCTCACCACAAGTGCCCTTCTTAATCCCCATCACCTATTCAACTCATCCTCCCACCCACCTCCCCTCTGATAACCATCAATTTGTTCTCCATAGTTAAGAGTCTGTTTCTTGGTTTTCCTCCCCCTCATGTTTCTTTGTTTTGTTTCTAAAATTCCACATACGATTGAAATCATATGGCATTTGTCTTTCTGTGACTGACTTATTTCACTTAGCATAGTACTCTCTAGATACATGCATGTCCTTGCCAATGGCCAAAATTCATTATTTTTAATGGCTGAGTAATATTCTATTCTGCATGTATACCACATCTTTATGTATTCCATCAGTCAATGGACATTTGGGCTCTTTCCATAATTTACCTATCTTCGTAAATTTATTTAGACATGTTTTGTGGCCTAACATTTGATTTGTCAGGGATAACGTTCCATATGTACTTGAGTAGAATGTGTATTGTGTTGCATTTGGATGAAATGTCCTATATTTATCTGTTACCTCCATATGTTTATTTTTTTTTCCTTTAAAGACTATTTCATTATTGTTTTGTACTTGCTTGACCTATCCATTGATGTAAGTAAGGTGTTATAGTCCCACACTATTATTTTTTACTGTCAATTTTTATGTCTGTTAATATTATATATAATATAAAAGATTATATACCCATATATAATATAAAAGATTATATACCCATATATAATATGAAATATTATATACACATATATAATATGAAATATTATATACACATATATAATATGAAATATTATATACACATATATAATATGAAATATTATATACACATATATATGTATATACAAATATATATATAAATACAGATATAGATATAGATATAGATATAGATATAGATATAGATATGTTCCAATTTTGGGTGCATTGATGTTTATCACTCTTATATCCTCCTGTTGGGTCACTAAATTTACCATTATGTAGTTCCCCTTTTACTGTCCCTTGTTACAGCCTTTGTTTTAAAGTCTATTTTGTCTAATATAAGTAGTTCTACTTTAACTTTTTTTTCTTCCGTTTGTATGAAGTATCTTTTTCCATCTTTTCACTTTCATCTGTATGTGTCTTTAGGTCTGAAGTGATTTTCTTACAGCCAACATATATATGTGTCTTGTTATTTTATCCATTCTGTCCCCCTAAATCTTTTGCTTGGAGCAGTTAGATCATTTACACTTAAAGCAATTATGTACTTACTTCCATTTTAAAAATTTCCCCATTTTTTAGTTATTCTTTATTTCTTTCTTATTTTTTTTCCTTGTGATTGATGACTTTCTTCAGTGTTATGCTTGGCTCTCTTTCTCTTCATTTTTAAATACCTTTATTATAAGTTTTTGGTTTGTGGTTACCATAATGTTTATATATTATATCCTAAGTATGTAGCCATCTATATTAATTTGATGGTCACTTAAGTTTATTTATTTATTTATTTATTCAATATATGAAGTTTATTGTCAAATTGGTTTCCATACAACACCCAGTGCTCATCCCAAAAGGTGCCCTCCTCAATACCCATCACCCGCCCTCCCCTCCCTCCCACTCCCCATCAACCCTCAGTTTGTTCTCAGTTTTTAAGAGTCTCTTATGCTTTGGCTCTCTTCCACTCTAACCTCTTTTTTTTTTCCTTCCCCTCCCCCATGGGTTTCTGTTAAGTTTCTCAGGATCCACATAAGAGTGAAACCATATGGTATCTGTCTTTCTCTGTATGGCTTATTTCATTTAGCATAACACTCTCTATAGAGTTCCATCCATGTTGGTACAAAGGGTCATATTTCATTCTTTCTCATTGCTACATAGTACTCCATCGTGTATATAAACCACAATTTTTTTTTATCCATTTATCAGTTGATGGACATTTAGGCTCTTTCCATAATTTTGCTATTGTTGAGAGTGTTGCTATAAACGTTGGGGTACAAGTGCCCCTATGGTCACTTAAGATTAAACACATTCTAAAATAACTGTATTTTTACTCTCTCCCTCCATGTTTTACATTGTTATATTTTACATTTTTGTAAGTTTTGTGAGTTCCTTTCCTTTTGTAATTTTCTTACTTTTAATTATGACCTTTTCTTTTCCACTTAAAGAAGTCCCTTTGACATCTTTTCTAAGGTCAGTTTGGTGGTGATAAACTCGTTTAAAATTTCTTTGCCTGAGAAGCCCTCTTACCTTAAATTCTGAACGATAACATTGACAGGTAGAGTATTCTTGGTTTTAGTTTAGTTTTGCTTTGTTATTATTTCGAAACTTTGAATATAGCATGCCATTTCCTTCTTCCTTGTGTAGTTTCTGTTTACAAATCAACTGATAGCCTTATGACATTTTTCTTGTATTTGACTAGCTGCTTCTTCCAGCTTTTAAATTTATTTCTCTTTTTATCATTAAGCTTTGACATTTTAATTATTATGTGTCACAGTGTGGATCTCTTTTAATTCATCTTGTTTGGAATTCTATGTGCTTTCTGAACCTGAATGTCTGCCTCCTTTCCTGGCATAGGAAAGCTTTCAGCTATCATTGCTTCCAGTAAGTTTTCTGTTCCTTTCTCTCTTCTCCTTCTGAGATTACTTTAATGGAAATATTTGCTTGCTTGATGTTGTCCAAGGGTTCTCTTAAACTCTTCTCATTTGTTTTTATTATTATTATATTTTTAGTTGCTCATCTTGGCTGCTTTCTATTACACTGTTTCCAGAGTGCTGATTCATTATTCTGTAACTGATAATCTACTGTTGATTTCTGCTAGTGTATTTTTAATTTTACTTATTGTAGTTTTCAACTCAGACTGGTTCTTTTTTTTTCAGATTGGTTCTTTTAAAAATGTTTTTTATCTTTTTGCTGCAGACCTCACTGAGTTCATCTATTCCTCTCTGCAATATTTATAACCCTTACTTTGAACTATTTATAAGGAATTTTGCTTATCTCTATTTCATTTATTTTTCTGAAATAATGCCTTGTTCTTTCCTTTGGGGAATATTCCTTTCTGTACATTTTGCTTGACATTTCATGTTTGTTTATATGAATTAGGCTGAACAGCTATTCCTCCTAAACTAGAAGGAATAATCTTGCGTTTGGCCACTTTTGTGTATTTGTGTGTGTCTGATGACTGGCTGGCTGACTGGAACTGTGGCTGTTTTGGGCTTGGGGTTCTGGTGAAGTCATTTTTGGGGCTGTCTTATTGGGATGACCAGAGTTGAAGTGGGTGCAGGCTAAGGTAGTTTTGTGACTCTTCACACACAGGATTCCTGGCTGGACAGCTGAAGGTGAAGTGGGCATAAGCAAGGGTTTCATGGGGCTCTCCTATAGAAGAACTGTGGCAGGACAGCTGAAGCTAAAGCATGTTTGAGCTGGTGTGTTCCCCCTTCTATGTGCAGGGGGATTCATGACAGTGTGGCTGGAGCTGAGGTGGGTATAGGCCAGAATGTGCCAGGGTTTTTTGTACAGGAGACACCCTGGTGGAGTGGCTGGAGCTGTGGTGGGCATGGGCCATGGTGTTCTGGGATGATTCGCTCAGGTGCCAGCCTGGTGTAGTGGTTGGAATCAAGGCAGAGTATGGGTCTGGGAGTTTCAGGCTGCTCCACACTGAGTACACTATGGTCAGGTGGTTGGATCTAATGTGGACATGAACTGGAATGTCTCATGGTGCTCCATACAAGGGAACCCTGGTGGGGAAGCTGGAGACAAGGCAGGCATAAGGCAGTAGTTTTTGGAATGCATCCCAGTGAGTCAACTGTGGCCTAAGCAGGTACAGGCTAGGAGTTCTTGTGGTCCCTTGCATCTTTGTCACCTTGTTGATATGGCTACAAATGTAGTGAGCTCTGAGGACGATCGTCCTAGTTTGTGCCATGCTAAGGAGGCCTTGATAGGGCATCTGAGTCTGGTGTGAGCTAGAGGCATAGAGCTCGCTGCAGTGGTAGGCCATCTAGGGTGCCTGAACTCTGCTCCTATTCATGCTATCAAGGTTGAAGGTGAACATAAACCATGACACTCACCAGCCCCTTTAACCAGGAGACAGTTTCAGCAGCTCCCCCATTATTTGAAATAATTGTAGGCCTGGATTATTTATATTCTAGTGGTTCTGCTAAACCGTGTGTGTGTGTGTGAGTGGATCCATGTGTGTGCATGCCCCAGAGCATTTGAGGCCCAGGACTCAGTGTGGCAGTAGGCTATATATTACATCCTGATCCTGTTCCCATTTGTAATATCAAGGAGGAAGGGGAATTGTGGTTCTTGCCATCCCACTTAACCTCTGCAGTTTGGCAGTCTTCTGGGTTTGGTTCACTTATTTTCTAGCAACCCTTTTAAACCAGTTTTTTCTTGGTGCTGCAGAAAATGTTAATCTACTCATGGTCCCTCAGTACTATCCCTCCCACTGCATTTTGCATTCTGAGAAGGTGTGGGGGTTTCCTTTATCTTTTCTTAAACTCTCTTGTTATCTATCTTTTGTTGTGCTGAGGCTGTTCAGTCATCCCTCAGTTCTTCAGAAAGAATTACTGTATAGATACAAATTTCTTGTGTCTGTGAAGGAGGTGAGTTCAGAGTCTTCCTATGTCATCATCTTAACCTGTGGAATCCTCAGTGTTTTTTCTAATTTTCCTTATGATTTCCCCTGAAATTATTATTTATGGTTTTTGCTTGTACATTTACTTATCATACAGTTGTATACTTCCTAGGTTTCCTTCTCTTATTGTTTTCTAACATTATTCCATTGTATTTGAAGATATTTTGTACTATATTTTTAAATTTATTGAGATTTGATTTGTAGTTTAATATATTGTCTATCCTAAAGAATATTCCACGTGCATTTGAGAAGGATATGTATTCTGTTCTTCTTAAGTGACATGTTCTATGAATGTATCTTGGGTTTGGATTGTTTATAATGTTGCTTCTGTTTATTATATTTTATTGATCTTTTGTATAGATGCTCTGTCCATGACTGAAAGTGGAGTACTAATTTTCCAGCTATTATATTTAAACTTTTATTTCCTCTCTTCCAATTTGTCAATGATTTATTTAATTATTTTGGGAATGTATTTTTGGTGCACATATATTTATAACTGTTATATCCCTATAATGAATTGACCCTTTAATCAACACAAAATGTTTTTCTTTTCTAGTGTAACAGTTTTGACTTAAAATGTCTTTGGTCTGATATTAGTTGAGTCACTTCAGTTTACTTCAATTCTATTTTGAGTACTATTTTCATGGAATGTTTTTCCATTTTTTCCCTTTCAATCTATTTGTGTCTAGGTTAAAATATTCATCTTTTACAGCATATAGCAAATTTTTTATCGATTTTTCCAATCTCTCATTTGATTGGAAACTTTAATCCATTAGGATTTTTTTTTTAATATATGAAATTTATTGTCAAGTTGGTTTCCATACAACACCCAGTGCTCATCCCAAAAGGTGCCCTCCTCAATACCCATCACCCACCCTCCCCTCCCTCCCACTCCCCATCAACCCTCAGTTTGTTCTCAGTTTTTAACAGTCTCTTATGTTTTGGCTCTCTCCCACTCTAACCTGTTTTTTTTTTTCTTCCCCTCCCCCATGGGTTTCTGTTAAGTTTCTCAGGATCCACATAAGAGTGAAACCATATGGTATGTCTTTCTCTGTATGGCTTATTTCACTTAGCATCACACTCTCCAGTTCCATCCACGTTTCTAGAAAAAGGCCATATTTCATTTTTTCTCATTGCCACGTTGTATTCCATTGTGTATATAAACCACAATTTCTTTATCCATTCATCAGTTGATGGACATTTACTCTTTCCATAATTTGGCTATTGTTGAGAGTGCTGCTATAAACATTAGGGTACAAGTGCCCCTATGCATCAGTACTCCTGTATCCCTTGGGTAAATTCCTAGCAGTGCTATTGGTAGGTCATACGGTAGGTCTATTTTTAATTTTCTGAGGAACCTCCACACTGCTTTCCAGAGCGGCTGCACCAATTTGCATTCCCACCAACAGTGCAAGAGGGTTCCCGTTTCTCCACATCCTCTCCAGCATCGATAGTCTCCTGATTTGTTCATTTTGGCCACTCTGACTCACGTGAGGTGATATCTGAGTGTGGTTTTGATTTGTATTTCCCTGATGAGGAGCGACGTTGAGCATCTTTTCATGTGCCTGTTGGCCATCGGGATGTCTTCTTTAGAGAAGTGCCTATTCTTGGTTTCTGCCCATTTCTTCACTGGGTTCTTTGTTTTTCGGGTGTGGAGTTTGGTGAGCTCTTTATAGATTTTGGATACTAGCCCTTTGTCCGATATGTCATTTGCAAATATCTTTTCCCATTCCGTTGGTTGCCTTTTAGTTTTGTTGGTTGTTTCCTTTGCTGTGCAGAAGCTTTTTATCTCCATAAGGTCCCAGTAATTCACTTTTGCTTTCAATTCCCTTGCCTTTGGGGATGTGTGGAATAAGAGATTGCTACGGCTGAGGTCAGAGAGGCCTTTTCCTGCTTTCTCCTCTAAGGTTTTGATGGTTTCCTGTCTCACATTCAGGTCCTTTACCCATTTTGAGTTTATTTTTGTGAATGGTGTGAGAAAGTGGTCTAGTTTCAACCTTCTGCATGTTGCTGTCCAGTTCTCCCAGCACCATTTGTTAAAGAGACTGTCTTTTTTCCATTGGATGTTCTTTCCTGCTTTGTCAAAGATGAGTTGGCCATACGTTTGTGGGTCTAGTTCTGGGGTTTCTATTCTATTCCATTGGTCTATGTGTCTGTTTTTGTGCCAATACCATGCTGTCTTGATGATGACAGCTTTGAAGTAGAGGCTAAAGTCTGGGGTTGTGATGCCTCCTGCTTTGGTCTTCTTCTTCAAAATTCCTTTGGCTATTCGGGGCCTTTTGTGGTTCCATATGAATTTTAGGATTGCTTGTTCTAACTTCGAGAAGAATGCTGGTGCAATTTTGATTGGGATTGCATTGAATGTGTAGATAGATTTGGGTAGTATTGACATTTTGACAATATTTATTCTTCCAATCCATGAGCAGGGAATGTCTTTCCATTTCTTTAAATCTTCTTCAATTACCTTCATAAGTTTTCTATAGTTTTCAGCATACAGATCTTGTACATCTTTGTTGGAATTGTTCCTACTTATTTTATGCTTCTTGGTGCAATTGTGAATGGGATCAGTTTCTTTATTTGTCTTTCTGTTGCTTCATTGTTAGTGTATAAGAATGCAACTGACTTCTGTACATTGATTTTGTATCCTGCAACTTTGCTGAATTCATGTATCAGTTCTAGCAGACTTTTGGTGGAGTCTGTCGGATTTTCCATGTATAATATCATGTCATCTGCAAAAAGCGAAAGCTTGACTTCATCTTTGCCAATTTTGATGCCTTTGATTTCCTTTTGTTGTCTGATTGCTGATGCTAGCACTTCCAGCACTATGTTAAACAACAGCGGTGAGAGTGGGCATCCCTGTCGTGTTCCTGATCTCAGGGGAAAAGCTCTCAGTTTTTCCCCGTTGAGGATGATGTTAGCTGTGGGCTTTTCATAAATGGCTTTTATGATCTTTAAGTATGTTCCTTCTATCCCGACTTTCTCAAGGGTTTTTATTAAGAAAGGGTGCTGGATTTTGTCAAAGGCCTTTTCTGCATCGATTGACAGGATCATATGGTTCTTCTCTTCTTTTTTGTTAATGTGATGTATCACGTTGATTGATTTGCGAATGTTGAACCAGCCCTGCATCCCAGGAATGAATCCCACTTGGTCATGGTGAATAATTCTTTTTATATGCCGTTGAATTCGATTTGCTAGTATCTTATTGAGAATTTTTGCATCCATATTCATCAGGGATATTGGCCTGTAGTTCTCTTTTTTTTACTGGGTCTCTGTCTGGTTTAGGAATCAAAGTAATACTGGCTTCATAGAATGAGTCTGGAAGTTTTCCTTCCCCTTCTATTTCTTGGAATAGCTTGAGAAGGATAGGTATTATCTCTGCTTTAAACGTCTGGTAGAACTCCCCTGGGAAGCCATCTGGTCCTGGACTCTTATTTGTTGGGAGATTTTTGATAACCGATTCAATTTCTTCGCTGGTTATGGGTCTGTTCAAGCTTTCTATTTCCTCCTGATTGAGTTTTGGAAGAGTGTGGGTGTTCAGGAATTTTTCCATTTCTTCCAGGTTGTCCAATTTGTTGGCATATAATTTTTCATAGTATTCCCTGATAATTGTTTGTATCTCTGAGGGATTGGTTGTAATAATCCCATTTTCATTCATGATTTTATCTATTTGGGTCATCTCCCTTTTCTTTTTGAGAAGCCTGGCTAGAGGTTTGTCAATTTTGTTAGTTTTTTCAAAAAACCAACTCTTGGTTTCGTTGATCTGCTCTACAGTTTTTTTAGATTCTATATTGTTTATTTCTGCTCTGATCTTTATCATTTCTCTTCTTCTGCTGGGTTTAGGCTGCCTTTGCTGTTCTGCTTCTATTTCCTTTAGGTGTGCTGTTAGATTTTGTATTTGGGATTTTTCTTATTTCTTGAGATAGGCCTGGATTGCAATGTATTTTCCTCTCAGGACTGCCTTCGCTGCGTCCCAAAGCGTTTGGATTGTTGTAGTTTCATTTTCATTTGTGTCCATATATTTTTAAATTTCTTCTCTAATTGCCTGGTTGACCCACTCATTCGTTAGTAGGGTGTTCTTTAACCTCCATGCTTTTGGAGGTTTTCCAGACTTTTTCCTGTGGTTGATTTCAAGCTTTCCTGTGGTTGATTTCAGACCATAGCATTGTGGTCTGAAAGTATGCATGGTATGATTTCAATTCTTGTAAACTTATGAAGGGCTGTTTTGTGACCCAGTATATGATCTATCTTGGAGAATGTTCCATGTGCACTCGAGAAGAAAGTATATTCTGTTGCTTTGGGATGCAGAGTTCTAAATATATCTGTCAAGTCCATCTGATCCAATGTCTCATTCAGGGCCCTTGTTTCTTTATTGACCGTGTGTCTAGATGATCTATCCATTTCTGTAAGTGGGGTGTTAGAGTCCCCTGCAATTACCACATTCTTGTCAATAAGGTTGCTATGTTTATGAGTAATTGTTTTATATATTTGGGGGCTCCGGTATTCGGCGCATAGACATTTAGAATTGTTAGCTCTTCCTGATGGATAGACCCTGTAATTATTATATAATGCCCTTCTTCATCTCTTGTTACAGCCTTTAATTTAAAGTCTAGTTTGTCTGATATAAGTATGGCTACTCCAGCTTTCTTTTGGCTTCCAGTAGCAAGATAAATAGTTCTCCATCCCCTCACTCTCAATCTAAAGGTGTCCTCAGGACTAAAATGAGTCTCTTGTAGACAGCAAATAGATGAGTCTTGTTTTTTTATCCATTCTGATACCCTATGTATTTTGGTTAGCGCCTTTAATACATTTACATTCAGTGTTATTATAGAAAGATACGGGTTCAGAGTCATTGTGATGTCTGTATGTTTTATGCTTCTAGTGATGTCTCTGGTACTTTGTTTCACAGGATCCCCTTAGGATCTCTTGTAGGGCTGGTTTAGTGGTGACAAATTCCTTCAGTTTTTGTTTGTTAGGGAAGACCTTTATCTCTCCTTCTATTCTAAATGACAGACTTGCTGGATAAAGGATTCTCGGCTGCATATTTTTTCTGTTTAGCACACTGAAGATCTCGTGCCAATTCTTTCTGGCCTGCCAAGTTTCAAAAGAGAGATCAGTCACGAGTCTTATAGGTCTCCCTTTATATGTGAGGGCACGTTTATCCCTTGCTGCTTTCAGAATTTTCTCTTTATCCTTGTATTTTGCCAGTTTCACTATGATATGTCGTGCAGAAGATCGATTCAAGTTACGTCTGAAGGGAGTTCTCTGTGCCTCTTGGATTTCAATGCCTTTTTCCTTCCCCAGTTCAGGGAAGTTCTCAGCTATAATTTCTTCAAGTACCCCTTCAGCACCTTTCCTTCTCTCTTCCTCCTCTGGGATACCAATTATGCGTATATTATTTCTTTTTAGTGTATCACTTAGTTCTCTAATTTTCCCCTCATACTCCTGGATTTTTTTATCTCTCTTTCTCTCAGCTTCCTCTTTTTCCATAACTTTATCTTCTAGTTCACCTATTCTCTCCTCTGCCTCTTCAATCTGAGCTGTCGTCGTTTCCATTTTGTTTTGCATTTCGTTTAAAGCGCTTCTCAGCTCCTCGTGACTGTTCCTTAGTCCCTTGATCTCTGTACAAAAGATTCTCTGCTGTCCTCTATACTGTTTTCAAGCCCAGCGATTAATTTTATGACTATTATTCTAAATTCACTTTCTGTTATATTATTTAAATCCTTTTTGATCAGTTCATTAGCTGTTGTTATTTCCTGGAGATTCTTCTGAGGGGAATTCTTCTGCTTGGTCATTTTGGATAGTCCCTGGCGTGGTGCGGACCTGCAGGGCACTTCCCCTGTGCTGTGGTGTATAACTGGAATTGGTAGGCGGGGCCGCTGTCAGACCTGATGTCTGCCCCCAGCCCACCGCTGGGGCCACAGCCAGACTGGTGTGTGCCTTCTCTTCCCCTCTCCTAGGGGCGGGATTCACTGTGGGGTGGCGTGGCCCATCTGGGCTACTTGCACACTGCCAGGCTTGTGGTGCTGGGGATCTGGCGTCTTAGCTGGGGTGGGTAGGCAAGGTGCACGGGGGCAGGAGGGGCAGGCTTAGCTCACTTCTCCTTAGGTGATCCACTTCAGGAAGGGCCCTTTGGCAGCAGGAGGGAGTCAGTACCGCTGCCGGAGGTTCGGCTCTGCAGAAGCACAGAGTTGGGTGTTTGGGCAGAGCGAGCAAGTTCCCTGGCAGGAACTGGTTCCCTTTGGGATTTTTGCTAGGGGATGGGTGGGGGAGATGGCGCTGGCGAGTGCCTTTGTTCCCCACCAAACTGAGCTCTGTCGTCGGGGGCTCAGCAGCTCTCCCTCCCTTTGTCCTCCAGCCTTCCCGCTTTCTGAGCAGAGCTGTTAACTTATGACCTCCCAGAGGCTAAGTCGCGCTTGCTGTGGGAACACTGTCCGTCAGGCCCCTCCACTTTTGCCAGCCAGACTCGGGGGCTCTGCTTGGCCAGCGAGCCGCCCCTCTGCCCCGGCTCCCTCCTGCCAGTCCGTGGAGCGCACACTGCCTTGCCTTCCTTCCTACCCTCTTCCGTGGGCCTCTTGTCTTAGCTTGGCTCCAGAGACTCCGTTCTGCTAATCCTCTGGCGGTTTTCTGGGTTATTTAGGCAGGTCTAGGTGGAATTTAAGTGATCTGCAGGACACGCGGTGAGCCCAGCGTCCTGCTACGCCACCATCTTCCCTCTCTCCTCGCCAAAATAATTTCATTGTAAGGAGTATTATTTTCACTTCCCCATATAGGGCGATCTGGAGAGGAGAGCTTGATCCAGCGAGACCAGTTAGAATGTTCTAACAAAACCTCCAGAGTAATTAACAGGCATTATCTACCCACGGAATGGAACAAATAGGAAATTCAGGTTCTAAGGAGCTGCCTTGTTTGTGCCAGTGGCTAGCTCTTTATTAATTGCACCACCTGGAATGCTGATAGGGAGCTGAGCTTTGGAACATTTCAGGCCTGGCATGGAATGCAGTTTTTACACAAGTGTCTTGTGGTTCAGAAATCCAATTTCACGGCTTATCTTCCATTAGATGAAAGTGTTTACGGTGTGTCTGGAGCTGGAGTAAGTTCCTGTGGGTGCCCAAGAGCAGGGGCCTCCTCTCTCCTCTCATTAATTTGCTGATTCCTAACTGCACTGACGCAGTGGTGAGATACTGGGGAGAGAGCTAATCCATTAGCATTTAAAATAGTTACTGATAAAGAAAGTCTTTTATCTGCCATTTTGTTACTTCTTTTCTGTATGTTTTCATTTTCTCCATTGCTGCTTCATTTTCAGTTTCTTAATTTCACTGCCTTATGTTTTGATTCCCCTTCTCATATTCATTTCTGCGTACTTTAAAAATGTCTTTTCATTGCCTAATAGCACCCTTGTTTTTATTTGACAAATTGACTCAATATTATTCAGATTTTCTTGCATTTGACAAGTTGATTCTTTTTTGCTGTTCTCAAGATAAATTTATTTCCCTTTCTACCTTTGACATTTAGATTACAATGAATTTAAGTGTCTTCATATCTAAGTTTATCCTACTTAGAATTAGTTGTGCCATTCAGATTTGTATATTTCTATATTTATTAAATTTAGCAGTTTTAGAGACATTAATTTTTCAAGTATTATCTTTGATTCTTTTTCTCTCTTTAGTTCCATCTCGAAATTCCATAATGTCTATGTTGGTCCCCTTAATAGTGCCTCACACATCCTGATGATGTGGTCACTTTTCTTCAACTTTTTATATCTGTTCCTCAGAATGTATAGTTTCAATTTTTCTATCTTCTAGCTCACTGATTCTTGCTTCTGCCTGATGAAATCTCCTGTTGAATCCCTCTAGCAAGTTTTACAAATTTTAGTTATTAGTTTCCAGCTCCATAATTTTATGTTGTTCCTTTGTGTAATTTTTTAAAATTTTCATTAATATTAATATTTTGTTCATCATGTTCTTGGTTCCCTTTAGTTCTTTGTTTAAAGTTCTTTTTAATTTTATTTTCTATTTTTTTAATTTACATCCAAATTAGTTAGCATATAGTACAACAATGATTTCAGGAGTACATTTCTTAGTGCCCCTTACCAATTAGACCATCCCATCTCCCACAACCCCTCTAGTAACCCTCAGATTGCTCTCCATATTTATGAGTCTCTTATGTTTTGTCCCCCTCCCTGTTTTTATGTTATTTTTTCCTTTCCCTTATGTTCATCAGTTTTGTCTCTTAAAGTCCTCATACGAGTGAAGTCATATGATTTCTGTCTATCTCTGACTGACTAATTTCACGAATTTTCATCCACTAGTTGGAAATGCAAGATTTCATTCTCTTTGATTGCCGAGTAATACTCCATTGTGTATATATATACTGTATACTCTATATATACATGTATATATATACCACCTTTTCTTTATCCATTCATCCATCAATGGACATTTGGGCTCTTTCAATACTTTGGCTATTGTTGATAGTGCTGCTATAAACATGAGGGTGCATGTGTCCCTTCAAAACAGGACACCTGTATCCCGTGGATAAATGCCAAGTAGTGCAATTGCTGGGTCGTAGGGTAGTTCTGGTTTTAGTTTTTTGAGGAAGCTCCATACTGTTCTCCAGAGTGGCTGCAACAGCTGGCATTCCCACCAACAGTGCAAAAGAGATTCTCTTTCTCTGCATCCTTGCCAACATCTGTTGTTGCCTGAGTTGTTAATGTTAGTCATTCTGACAGGTGTAAGGTGGTATCTCATTGTGGTTTGGATTTGTATTTCCCTGATGATGAGTGATGTGGAGCATTTTTCACGTGTCAGTTGGCCTTCTGGATGTCTTCCTTGCAGAAGTGTCTATTCATGTCTTTTACCCATTTCTTCACTGGACTATTTGTTTTTTTGGTTGTTGAGTTTGATAAATTCTTTGTAGATTTTGGATACTAACCCTTTATCTCATATGTCATTTGCAAATATATTCTTTCATTCTGTCGGTTGCCTCTTAGTTAGAGTGTTTCCTTTGCTGTGCGGAAGCTTTTTATTTTGATGAGGTCCCAGTAGTTCATTTTTGCTTTTGTTTCCCTTGCCTCCAGAGACATATAGAGTAAGAAATTGCTGCAGGCAAGATCAAAGAGGTTTTTGCCTGCTTTCTCCTCAAGGATTTTGATGGCTTCCTGTCTTACATTGAGGTGTTTCATCCACTTTGAGTTTCTTTTTGTGTATGGTGTAAGAAAGTGGTCCAGGTTCATTCTTCTGCATGTCGCTGTTCAGTTTTCCCAGCACCACTTGTTGAAGAGACTGTCTTTATTGTATTGGATATTCTTTCCTGCTTTGCCAAAGATTAGTTGGCCATACGTTTGTGGGTCTATTTCTGGGTTCTGTATTCTGTTCCATTGATCTGAGTGTCTGTTCTTGTGCCAGTACCATACTGTCTTGATGATTACAGCTTTGTAGTATAGCTTGAAGTCTGGGATTGTGATGCCTCCTGCTTTGGTTTTCTTTTCCAAGATTGCTTTGGCTATTCAGAGTCTTTTCTGGTTCCATATAAATTTTAAGATTATTTTTTCTAGCTCTGTGAAGAATGCTGGTGTTACTTTGATAGGGATTGTGTTGAATATGTAGATTGCTTTGGGTAGTATCAACATTTTCACAATATTTGTTCTTCCTATTAGGGAGCATGGAACTTTTTCCATTTTTTTGTGTCTTCAATTTCTTTCATCAGCTTTCTATAGTTTTCATTTCATAGATTTTTCACCTCTTTGGTTAGATCTATCCCTAGGTATTTTATGCTTTTTGGTGTAACTGTAAACGGGATCGATTCCTTGATTTCTCTTTCTGTTGCTTCATTGTTGGTGTATAGGAATGCATCTGATTTCTGTGCATTGACATTATATCCTGCAACTTTGCTGAATTCATGAATCAGTTCTAGCAGTTTTTTGGTGGAATCCTTTGGTTTTTTCATATAGAGTATCATGTCATCTGCGAAGAGTGAAAGTTTGACCTCCTTCTGGCTGATGTGGATGCCTTTTATTTCTTTGTGTTGTCTGATTGCAGAGGCTAAGACTTCCAATACTATGTTTAATAACAATGGTGAGAGTGGACATCCTTGTCTTGTTCCTGACCTTAGGGGGAAAGCTCTTAGTTTTTCTCCATTGAGGATGATATTAGCATTGGGTCTCTCATATATGGCTTTTATCATCTCAAGGTATTATCCTTCTATCCCTACTTTCTTGAGGGTCTTTGTCCAGAAAGTGTGCTGTATTTTGTCAAATGTTTTCTGTGCATCTATTGAGAGGATCATATGGTTCTTGTCCTTTCTTTTATTAACGTGATGAATCATGTTAATTGTTTAACAGATATTGAGCCAGCCTTGCATCCCAGGTATAAATCCCACTTGGTAGTGGTGAATATTTTTTTTGATGTATTGTTGGATCCGATTGGCTAATATCTTGTTGAGGATTTTTGCATCCATGTTCATCAGAGCAATTGGTCTATAGTTCTCCTTTCAATTTGGTCTTTGTCTGGTTTTGGAATCAGGATAATGCTGGTTTCATAGAAAGAGTTTGGAAGTTTTCCTTCCATTGCTATTTTTCAGAACAGTTTCAAGAGACAAGTGTTAACTCTTCCTTAAATGTTTGGTAGAATTCCCCTGGAAAGCCATCTGGCCCTGGACTCTTGGTTTTTTTTGCAGATTTTTGGTTATTAATTTGATTTCCTTACTGGTTATGGGTCTGTTCAAATTTTCTATTTCTCCCTGTTTCAGTTTTGATAGTGTATATGTTTCTAGGAATTTGTCCATTTCTTCCAGATTGCCCATTTTATTGGCATATAATTCCTCATAATATTCTCATATTATTGTTTTTATTTATGTTGTGTTGGTTGTGATTTCTCCTCTTTCATTCTTGATTTTACTTATTTGGTTCCTTTGCTTTTTCTTCTTGATCAAATTGGCTAGTGGTTTATCAATTTTGTTAATTCTTTCAAAGAACCAGCTTCCGGTTTCATTGATCTGTTCTACTGTTTTTTTGGTTTTGATAGCATTGATTTCTTCTCTAATTTTTATTATTTCCTGTCTTCTGCTGATTTGGGGTTTTATTTGCTGTTCTTTTTCCAGCTCCTTAAAGCATAAGGTTAGGTTGTGTATCTGAGATCTTTCTTCCTTCTTTAGGATGGCCTGGATTGCTATGTACTTTCCTCTTATGACAGCCTTTGCTGCGTCCCAGAGGTTTTGGTTTGTGGTGCTATCATTTTCATTGACTTCCATATACTTTTTAATTTCTTCTTTAACTGCTTGGTTAGCCCATTCATTCTTTAGTAGGATGTTCTTCAGTCTCCAAGTGTTTGTTACCTTTCCAAATTTTTTCTTGTGGTTGGTTTCAAGTTTTGTAGAATTGTGGTCTGAAAATATGCATGGTATGATCTCAATCTTTTTGTACTTACTTAGGGCTGATTTGTGTCCCAGTATATGGTCTAATCTGGAGAATGTTCCATGTGCACTGGAGAAGAATGTATATTCTTCTGCTTTAGGATGAAATGTTCTGAGTATATCTGTTAAGTCCATCTGGTCCATTGTGTCATTAAAAGCCATTGTTGTGCTCACTTCAGCAGCACATATATTAAAAGCCATTGTTTCCTTGTTGATTTTTGGATTAGATGATCTGTCCATTGCTGTGAGTGGGGTGTTGAAATCTTCTACTATTATGGTATTACTATCCATGAGTTTCTTGATGTTTGTGATTAATTGATTTATATATTTGTGTGCTTCCACAATTGGTGAATAAATGTTTATGATTGTTAGGTCTTCAGGTGGATAAACCCCTTGATTATGATATAATGCCCTTCTGCATCTCTTTATATAGTTTTTATTTTAAAGTCTAGATTGTCTGATATAAGTATGGCTACTTCAGCTTTCTTTTGTTGACCATTAGCATGATAGATGGTTCTCATCCCCTTATTTTCAATTTGAAGGTGTCATTAGGTCTAAAGTGGGTCTCTTGTAAACAGCATAAATGGATCTTATTTTCTTATCCATTCTATTACCCTATGTGTTTTGATTGGAACATTGAGTCCGTGGATGTTTAGAGTTAGTACTGAAAGATATGAATTTATTGTCATTATGATGCTTGTAGAGTTGGAGTTTCTTTTGGTGTTCTCTGGTTCTTTCTAATCTTTTGTTGCTTTTGGTATATATATATTGTTTGTCTGGGAAACTTTTTATCTCTCCCTCTATTTTGAATGACAGCCTTGCTGGATAAAGAATTCTTGGCTGCATATTTTTCCTTATTCAGCACACTGAGTATATCCTGCCACTCCTTTCTGGCCTGCCAAGTTTCTGCGGATAGGTCTACTGCAAACCTGATCTGTCTTCCCTTGTAGGTTAGGGACTTTTTTTCCCTTGCTGCTTTCATGATTCTCTCCTTGCCTGAGTATTTTGTGAATTTGACTATGGTATGCCTTGTTGATGGTCGGTTTTTGTTGAATCTAATGGGAGTCCTCTGTGCTTCCTGGATTTTGATGTTTGTGTCTTTCCCCAAGTTAGGAAAGTATTCTGCTATGATTTGTTCACATAACCCTTCTACCCCTATTTCTCTTCCTCCTCCGGGACCCCTATGATTCTGATGTTGTTCCTTGTTAATGAGTCACTGATTTCTCTAATTCTTAAATCGTGCTCTTTGCCTTAATTTCCCTCTTTTTCTGTGCTTCGTTATTCTCTATAAGTTTGTCCACTACATCACTGATTCTCTTTTCTGTCTTGTCTATCCTTGCCACCATTGCATCCATCCTTGATTGCAACTCAGTTAAACCATTTTTAATTTCATTCTGGCTATTTTTTACTTCTTTTATGTCTGCAGAAAGGGATTCTAATCTATTTTCAACTCCAGCCACTATTCTTATTATCGTGATTCTAAATTCTGTTTCAGCCATCTTGCTTGTACCTTTGTTGGTTAAATCCCTGGCTGTCCTTTATTTGTGCTCTTTCTTTTGGGATGAGTTCCTTCATTTTGTCATTTTGAAGGGAGAAAATGAATTAATGAAGTAGAAAAATTAAAATTAAAAAATAAATTAAAATATTAAAATTAAAAATTAAACACACACACACAAAATAGAATAAGTGGTGCGAGATACTACTTGTGTTTTAGTCTGGGAGTTAAAAGTGGTTTGACAGATTAGAGAAAAAAAGGGGAAGGGGAGGGAAAAAAAAGAAACATTTGAGAATTTGAAAAAGTGAATACATTGAAGTAGACTAAAATGAGATGATGGCAGTAAAATAGTATTTGAAAAAATTAAACAAAAGTAAATAATACAGTAAAATGTAAAGAAAATATTTTTAATAAATTTACAAATAAAAATGATTATTTCTCTTTCTGCATTCAAGAAAAATAAAGGAATGCAAAGAGAAAAAATGGAAATTGTTTGAAAATTTGAAACAGTGAATACACTTTAGTATACTAAAATAAAATGATGGAAGTAAAATAAAATTTGAAAATAATTGCATACAAGCAAAAAATATAGTAAAAAATTAAAGAAAAATATTTTAATAGAAATTGAAAGTAAAAATGAAGTTTTTCTCTTTCTGCATTCATGGAAAAGAAAAGAAATGAGAAACAAAAAAGAACAAGAAAAAGAAGAGATCATTTGAAAATTTGAAAAATTGAATACACTTAAGTAGACCAGTATAAAATGATAGAAATAAAATATAATGCAAAAAAATTTACACAAAAGTAAAAAAATATAGTAAAGAAATTAAAGAATAATATTTTTAATAAAAATTGAAAATAAAAACGAATTGTTTTCTCTGTGTTCAAGAAAAAGAAAAGAAGTGAAAAAGAGAAAAAAGAAAGAAATAAAATTGAATAGATCGACCTGCTAAGAGATTGAAACACAACTGAAATTAATTTGTTTTCCCCTAGAAGTCAGACTATGAAGTACCTTATAGTCTATAAACTAAGTAGGTGGTGAGACTTGTGGTGTTCTTGAAGAGCGAGGTTGGCCCAATTGGGCAGGGCTCAGTGTAATGTCTCCATTCTCCACTACATGGTGCTGCTAGCCTGCTGGGGTGGAGTGTTGTGGTGCTAGTAGGTGTATATGCACAGGCGCGGGAGTGGTGAAAATGGCATCACCCAGCTACCCAGTCTCCAGTATCAGAACTCTGTTCTTCCCAATCAGCAATCGTGCACCCGTCCTCTGTCTTCAGCTTTTGTTCACTTCCCACTTTTTCACTCTCTGTGACCAGGCCCCAGACAGTACCTCTCTCCCAAGTTTTGTCTCACGATGCGGCTGTTTTCCCTGGCTCCTTACTTCTGAAGGACTGATGCTTTGACCTGTTCTACCCCTCTGTGGGAGGGTCTCACTGAGCTTCCATGCTGTTCTGCCATCTTGGCTCCTTCCTCTGTTTATAGTTTTCTTGAGCATATTATGACAGTTAATTCAAACTTTTTGTTTCTACTGTCCAGCTGTTAGGTTTCCTCAGGGATGGTTTTTTTTCAAATTACATTTTGTATTTTTTGTTAAAAATTGAATATTTGAATCTTATATTGTAATAGCTATGAAAATCATAAATCTTCACATGTTAAGGATTTGGTGCTTTGTTGCAAGTTGCAATGTTCTTTTAATGTAGAGATTCTCACACTGTTGTAAAGACTGTATTCTTTGTTGTGTGTAGTCACTTCATCTGCAAGATGAAGTGTAATACAACTACCTAGTGTTTTGACAAAGATTTTTTCGAATGTTGGGAGCCAAAGAAACAAACAACTCTCCCAGTCTTTGCAGGTTGGTTCTGTGCTTGGATACTCATTCTACATTTATTCAGGCCATTTACCTTGCTACTTTACCTTTCATTTCTTTCTTACACTGACCTTAAACACCTGACAAAAGTGAAAACATAAGATCTTCTTGGGTCTTTCTTAAACATACATTCTTCCCTGACATTCACATTGCTTTCAAAACTTTACATTATATATGGGTAATTTTGAATGTCCTAATTACTTGACAAGACTCTACCCAGCTTTCCTTCCATGATTTAAGGTATTTGATAAGTATGTATTTCATGGTCTCAAACATAATATTTTGTCCATGGAAGCTGTGGCTTTTTCCTTGATGTTACAGTGTTTTTAAGCAATACCTGCTGCTTTTCTGTCCTACATGAGTTGTGATTTAGGTGAGCCACAGTCAACTGCCTTGTGGTTGTCATTTGGGTAGCCTCCATATAGATTAGAGAAAAAACACAAAGCCCTTATAATAAAGTTTGATGTACTCCTTCTTAGGCCAGCAAACAGGTCTTATACCAGGAACACAGGCAGGCCACTGTCTTCAAAACCACAACTAAGCCAAGGTGGTTCGTTAAATTTTTAAAACTTTACATAGTTTTCCTTCCATTTTTAAGTTGCCTTTTTAAATTCAGTGTCTTCTTTGTAATTGTAAATGTTTTACTGTTTTCCAGATACTGGCTAATTTGGTTCTGACAGATTCTACTTGTGTTTGAATGTTTCTTATTGAAGGATAGGTGTTTGTAGCTGCCTACCATGGCATTTTATTGAATTGACAACTACTATTCAGTTTACAGAAGGGGAATTATGCCACATTGTAACAACAACAACAACAGCAATAGAAATATAACTCAAGACAAACATACATGTCACAATGAAATTTCAGAAAGTAAAATATGGCATTAGTTACTACTGAAGGTACCTGTATTTAATCTTTCCATATTATTTTGCTACATTTACCTTAACTAATAGTTTTAGTAATTATCATATACAACATGCCCCATATCTTCCCCAGCTTTATATTAACAACTTTATTAAAATGGTCCCAGTATTTGCAACATATTTGGTAGAAACTTCATAAAATTTCAGTTCAATGGCATGTGTCCAGGAAATAAATTTTAAGCACATTAAAGTTGAATGTCTGGGCTTTCTAAAATGAAATAACACTACTATTAATCTGATTCATTCTGTAGAGAAGCACATATAGAGGAGAGGAAAGTAGAGAGGTAGGGAATAAAGTAAGGAAAGTCATACATGTTAGTTATATGATATACTAGTGTTAGCTATATCAATGAGCTAAATATTTTAAGGTATAAACATTTATAATGAATATATATAATATATAATAAATATTTAACATATAATAACAATTATATATAATAAACATTTATGAAGCAACTATTATGTGCTAGTTTATGGGAATATAGAATTAATCTTTCATTGAAAACACAACATAGTAATACAACAGTTCTATAGATATAGTTAAAGTAACTTTGTCTCTACACAATGATATTATGGTATTTAATTGCCCCCTCCAAAAAATAAAGGCACTGTTAACACAGTAAGAATATTGCAACTTTAATTATAAAACACAATTTATATTGGAGTAGCAGTATCATCACATTTTCCATAAAGATAAATGTCATTCATATATAGCAGGATGAAATACTTTGCTATTTAAGTCTTCAAATGTTTTCATAATGCTTTAAAATCATTTAGCAATTAACAGATACATAAGCAGAAATAAAAAGTTCTTAGCATTAATTCTATGATACAATTGAAATGGAATACTAACAGAATTGTTGTTGTCCCTTAATGTCAATGTTTCTTAGTGGTGTGTGTCTCCACCAACTGACATAAGATGTTATGAAATATCATCATCATGTGACTGTACAGCTTTAGCAGACAGAATGCCACAGTGGGCTGTTGAAATATTCCCACCTGGAAGATAAATAAGGTTATTGTGGAATAAGTTATCATATGTTTCAGTTTATAAGGGGACAGGATTAACTGCAAGTATTAAGTTCAAAATAAACATTCAACCATGGCAAAGATGAAATAAAGGATATTTTCTTCTCCAAATCGGTGTTCTATGCACTGTTTATAGACACATCTTGGAAAAGTGGAAAGTAGGATAAGTTGAATACCACAGGAAAAAGTGCCACAGGGATTGCTTGTGTGTTTAGTTTTTAAATAACAGAAATTTCACTAAACTACTAGTTTTAGTGAACTCACACTTTATATGAACATAAAGAATTAAATATTAGCACATATAAGTTCAGAAATATCACAACTAGTCTGAATGATTTGTTGAGTGCACATGGTGAGCATTTATATAAAAATGAATCAATTAAAGATATATATATATATATATATATGTAGTACATTGTAACCAATCTTAGAACAGATAAATGTTTAAGAAGACTTAGAAAATACATTCAGATTTTTTAAATAGAAAAATTCAAGACATATGAAGTCACTGATGTCAAAGAGATTGACTCTCCCAAAGTTACACCATTATTGCTCATGGACAATCAAAGCTAACTTAGTGTTAGACTCCCACTCCAATTTTATTGATGCCACCTAATGCTGATTTGAGTGATTCAAGCAAAAAGATCTGAATAATAATTTTAAAAACCTATTATTTAAATATTCTGCACTTGCTAGAATTATTTGCCTTGCAAGAAAAATACTACCCAACTAAAAATTAAATAAACAATAGACATATATCATCTTATAATAACAAGAAGTCTAAAAATTATAGCTCAAGATTGATTATTATCAAGATCAAATATATCAGATCTTCTGATTGACTTCATTGTGATTGTCATGACTTTTATCTCATGGCCAAAGATCTCTTTATCACAAAAATATTATTTCTTTAAACAATAATGTCAAAAAAAAAAGGAGGAAGCAAAATCTTGCTTTGTATTTTCCTTAAAATCTAAGACACTTTTCCAGAGCATCCCTGATTCTTTTTTTATATCTGGCATGCCCATGCCTAAATCAATCACTGACCATGGAATTAATATAAATGGTTTAGACTAATGAAATATATTGCCTATGGAGATCTTTGTAAAACCCAAAGTATCAAATACCAGAACCAGATTTGGGTTGTCTTAATAAGAAAAATAAAAGATAAGAGTGTGGTAAGTAGCTATTGAATATGTAATCAAGAGTGGATATACCCATACAGAACAAAAAAGTAGGCTACCTTTTACAACACATTGATTTAAATATGGGTGCTGGAGTTTAGGCATATAATGCCTATTTAAGCATATCGTGAGGACATGGTCAAAATTGGGGCTCAGTGATGTTTTCAAGCTAAAGAAAGAAGTACCTTCTCAGGTGGACTATTTTGACACTGTGTAATAACTTTCTAGGGGTGCCTGGGTGGCTTAGTTGGTTAAGCGTCCGACCTAAGCTCAGGTCATGATTTCATAGTTCGTAGGTTAAAGCCCCATGTCAGGCTCTGTGCTGACACCTCAGAGCCTGGAACCTGCTTTGGATTCTGCATCTCCCTCTCTCTCTCGCTCACTCTCGCTCTCGCTCTCTCTCTGCCCCTCCCCTGCTGGTGCTCTCTGTCTCTCAAAAATAAATATTAAAAAGTTAAATAAATAATTTTTACATTTCAAAATAGATTATTTTTATAATTCAAAATAGAAAACTACATGTTAAATAGATACTGTTATATTTTCTCACTTATTCAGTGACTAGAGTAGACATTATAATATCAAATATCCATTTGACATACATGGTAGAAAATAACTACAATAGGCTAATTATAAATTGCTTATAAATAGCCCCTGAAATAAGTGATCAATTTGTTTTGCAACCATCAGGCAACCCATTGATTGGTGGAGTAAGAATATATAGCCAAATTGGTGAATGGTCAAAACGATTGTTGATGGATTGTAGTGATGAATTATATTTATCTGCTGGAGTAACATATTCTTCATATTTTACCATGTATGCTTTGGCAAGAGAAAACAAAGTAAAACAAAACACAGTAACTCAATAAAATAGCTAAAACCTAGATTATACATCTTTCTTTCATGATTTCACTTAGTTTTTCACAGGCTATTTATCCTTCTACTCTCCTTATATCCCAGCATCAATCATTTTATCATCATGTATGTTTAAATTTGACATATTTGTTACACAGAAACACATACACACACTTTGTGTGTCTGTTTATGTTCCCTAGGTGCTTTTCTAATAGCGCTTGACCCACAACATTGACTAAGTAAGTTAAATTGCTTATTGCTCATTTGGACTTTAACTACATTCTTGTAGAATCTTTAAATACTTATTCTCTCTATTTTTAATCCTACACTCCTCACTTATTGTCAAAAATCCATATCAAAAAGAAGCAAGACAAAGTTTTTGAAATTTAGTTCTAATTAACCAAGCTCTTGTTGAAGTCACATTTCAAGATACACAAGAATTTAACAGAAAATGAATTTCATTTTTCAGAGCATTAAAAAATGTGGAGCCTTATAAAATAAAATGATAATAGTATATTATGGATTCTGTTGCAATTTTTCAAATCATTTAAAGAATTCAGTACCTTTCTTAATTATTACACGATGGACAGTCAATGAATTAGTGTTTGCAAAAAAAAAATTTTTCTTTAAAGATAATTGAGTGTGATGAAGAAAAATTCCAACTTCATAATTAATGTTCCAACTTTTTCTTCAATAATTGTGGTGCAACTTGCAAAAATGTATACAGAATAAACACCTTTTCTGAAATGTTTATTTATTTTTAAGAGGGAGAGAGCATGAACCGAGGAGGGGCAGAGAGAGAGGAAGACAAAGGATCTGAAGCGAGGGCCGCACTAACAGCAGCCCAATGTAGAGCTCAAACTCATGAACCACGAGATTATAACCCAAGCCTAAGTCAGATGCTGAACTAACTGAAGCACCCAGGCACCTCCAGAATAAGCACTTTTAAACCTAGTTTATGTGTAATAAAGATCAGAAATTGTACTGCAAAAATTTAATTTTAAACAGCTGGTTATGTCAATCAGATAATTTTTAACTCCACATGATATCCTGGCTTACACCTATTCCAGTGAATTGGTGATTGGTTTTGATACTTTGTGGATGCAGCCTCTGAGAATATAAGATCTTGCTTCAATGTATTTTGATAGCCAAAGGTAACCAGATAAAATATAGAATTTGAGAACTGATATTTATTTAAATTTATAATCAAGACTAACACAGAATTGTACAACTGATACAGAACTGTTTCAATCACATCTTTTCATCAAACTTATCAAAAAAAATCTACATTCGTGTTCAGAAATTCCCTTTCTTCTAATTGATACGTCAAACAGAAGAATTTCTGAAATATAACCAGCATTGATATATATATATATACATATATATATATATATATATAAATTTTATGAATTAAGTAATTTGATGGATGTATAAGCACCTTAGAAAGTAAATAGAGATTTTAAAAGTATTGGTATAAGGGGAACCTGAGGGGCTCAGTTGGTTAAGCATCCAACTCTTGGTTTTGGCTCACATCATGATCTTATGGTTTATGAGTTCAAGCCTGGTGTCAGTCTCTGTGCTCACAGCATGTAGCCTGTTTGGGATTCTCTGTCTCCCTCTTTCTCTTTGTCCTTTTCAATCTCACTATCACTCTTTCTCAAAATAAATAAGCTTAAAAAAAGTATTGTTATGTTATTAGAATGTTGAGCTACTAAATTGTAAAACAACACGACTACTTATTGTTATCAAGAAAATAGGATGTTCTTTAAGCATGCACACTATTACAGACATACAGATGAAGCAGAATATAGGTGCATAGAGCACGTTGGATTTTTCTTTCCTCAAAGTCTGTATGCCTAAATAATAATACCTGAATGAACATGGCAGATTGTTTAATATCTGAACTTAAATATTCTTATGTGCAAAATGGTACTATAAGTTATGATCTATCAGCCTTACTGGGTTATAGTGAGAAAAGACATAATAAAATAAAGACACATTTTAATCTCTAAATGCTTTCAATTTTAAGATGGTGGAACCTAATATATGCATACATTGATGTTCATGGGTACAGGTAAATATGCAAAATTAGCCTAGTGATTTATTTACATAAAACCAAATTCACCTTATCAAATTATTTCTTGCTATCAAAGATTCAGAGTGGAAACAGAGAGATCAAAGTATGATACAAGCAAATGTATTATTTTAAAATAGGTAAACATATATCCAATTTTACATATTAGATAAAGTCTGGATTTTGGGAAAGCAATCAAATCTGTCTTAGTATACAATACACAATTACTTCCAAGTAGCTCCTTTTTTATACACCTAACTCATCAGTTAGTCTCAGTGAACCTTGTGTTTTTCTTTCAAATTCATTGTTTATTTTCATTGAAAGATGGTAATGTTTATTCCATTTATAAATTACCTGTTAAATTTGACAGTAATTTTTAAAAATGCATATAACTACGGAAAGAAATTTTGTCCCAAACTTACTTCTCAGAAGAGTATATGAAGGAAAAAGAGCAGTTCACTCTGAAGAGATATACAAACATATTTCCTGAGTATTTTGATTCCTACAGGTTTATGATTCAATGCCTGTCCACCTAGTTAAAAAAAAGTATACATTGGTACGTACTTGGCTGAGGCTTAAATAGTTTAACATGTTACTCAAGATTATTAGAAATTTGCACAGATGGGTATGGGACACAGATCTGCCTGACATTGAATATTTCACTATTATGAAATCTGAGAGAAGACAAAAAGAGACAAGGAGGGACTTCAAGTATCAGTTCCATCATATAAAAAGGTTGGAAATGGACATTTTCATGGTTAAAACAACAAAAAAAAGATAACCTGAAAAGCAAACACTTTTCATGAACCAATCAGAGAACTGAGTTTCCAGGACAAGTCACCACTCCAATATATGGAGATTTGGGCATACTCAGAGGAATATAGAAACTGAGATTTGTACAAATTCATTAAAAATTTGGGGGCCATAAAGTGGAATGAACACATAAATGGTATTTTTTGATGAAATGTTATATCCTGACTGTTGACTAAAAGGAGAGTGAGAATCACATAGAGAGTTACAGGTGTGGAGGTTGCCTCACAATTTCATGAATTTTACCTGTAGAAACTGTACTAGATTCTTACAGTAAAAATCCTAGAAATATCCTCTTAGGCTCTGCCATAGGAAGAAGAGAAACCTGGTAAAATATGCCTACTATCTTCTTCCAAGAACATTTTTGAAGCCATATTACAAGGGTAGAAGAGTTCCTTCCCACAGCAACTGCCTCCAGTCTTCCTGTCTCATCTAATGGGAAAAAATATGGTGTATAGCTTAAGCCTTCAGAGAAATAGATTGGGAATGCTGCAGTCAAGGAAGACAGTAGGAAGTGGATAAAACACAATACTACTGGAAAAACATTCATGAACATCACATCCTTAAGGCTGAAGCCTATTAAAAGACAGATATTTAATCAAATGTGGAACATTTCCTTTCTCCACATTATTACCACTGAATCAACAAGACTCTACTATCATAACAGTAGATTATTGAAAAAGACCTGTAAGACACATATTCTGAGAAAGACTAATTAGAGAATCCTAAACTTAAGAGAGGATACATAAATAAAACACAAGAAGAATTAAAACCTCTAGCACAAGCAGCTAATGTAAACATCAAATGAAGTCCAACTTCTAGCCAGATATCAAAAATCTTTATATTAAAGCTTATTTAACTCAGATTCTATTATGTGATACAACATGTCTAACTTTCAACACAAAATTACAAGGCATGGTAAGAAAAGACAAAGCTTGAAGAAAAAAATCGGTTTTAGAGCCAGATTCATAGAGGACAGATTTTTGAAATTTTATATAATAAATATAAAATTATCAGAGTTAATAAGGTAATGACTCTAATAGAATAAGTTGACAAAATTCAGCAGCAAATTGGTAATCTATACACTGACAAAGAATCTCTAAGAATAAAAAAAAATGCTAGAAATCAGAAACAATAACAGAAATGAAGAATGCATTTGATGGGCTCATTAGTACAATTTTGCCGGCTGAAGAAAGAATCAGTGAACTTGAAGACAAGTTAATAAAATCTTCTCAAAACACAAAAAGAATAAAAATGAAACTTTAAGAAAATAATATAACATTCAAGAACTGTGGGAAGTATCGAAGATATAACAAATGTAATTAGACTAACAGAAGAAGATGAAAGAAA
This sequence comes from Acinonyx jubatus, assembly GCF_027475565.1. Lineage (NCBI taxonomy): Eukaryota > Metazoa > Chordata > Mammalia > Carnivora > Felidae > Acinonyx > Acinonyx jubatus. Next base: position 65,457,397 of record NC_069389.1, read on the forward strand.
AATATTTGAGGTTTTGACCAAGAATGTTCCAAAATTAATGGCAGACACCAAACAACATATCCAAAAAGTTCAGAGAAGACCAAATAGGTTTCTTAAAGGCATACTATATTCAGGTTAGAGAGCTAAGATGTTGGTGGAGTAGGAGGACCCTAGGCTTGTCTTGTCCCTCAAACACAACTGTATCACTATCAAGTCATTCTAAATGCTCAATAAATCAACCTGAAGATTCACATAACATACTCCACAACTACAAGGAGAGAAGACACCATATCCAAAAGGTAGGAAGTGGGCAGATGTAGTTTGGGAGAGAAAGGTGAGAAAGAAAGTGGCACACAGGGGAATGCAGAAGGAGAATATTTCCCCAAAGTCATTGGCTGGGAAAACAAGAGTCAGGAATTCTTGAGTTCTTGCACCCAAAGTGGCTTAAAGACTGAAGTTTTCACATCAGTGGACTTGGCTAGGATAGAGCCTTGAGGGCACTGCTCTACTCCTTGAAAAAGGGCAAGCAAACAATCTGGGGGCCAAAAGACTGGAAATAGTGAAGTGAAGAATGCTTGGGAAACAGTGGGAAAATTATTCCCTCTTCTTACAGCATATCCTTGAGAGGCACAGTTCAGAGAGATCCATCTCCAGGGACAGAGGATCCATTCAGCTCCACTTCCTTCAGACCCCCCCCCCCATCAAAAAACATAGACTTACCTGTGGAAACCCCACACTGGCTGCCTAACTTGCTTATACCAAGAACCAAACCTTTGATCCCTGATGGGACTTCCTTTCTAGGTCAAGCTTGCTTCAGTCCCAGTATGGCAAAAGACCAGCACAGACTTCTACCCACACCATATTCTTAAACCTAACAAAGAGGAAAATGATCTGTGCTCTGAAAACTATAGAAAGCTTATGAAAGAAATTGAGGAAGAAATAAAGAAACAGAATAAACATTCCATGCTCATGGATTGGAAGACCAAATATTGTTAAAATGTCTATATTATCCAAAGCAATCTACACATTCAATGCAATCCCTATCAAAATAACATCAGCATTCTTCACAGAACTAGAAAAAACAATCACAAAAGTTATATGTAACCAGAAAAGACCCCAAATAGCCAAAGTAATCTTGAAAAACAAAACCAGCACTGAAGGCATCAAAATTCCAGACTTCAAGCTATATTGCAAAGTTGTAATTATCAAGACAGTATGGTGTTGACACAAAAACAGACACGTAGGTGAATGGAATAGAATAGAGAACCCAGAAATGGACCCACAAATCTATGACCAACTAATCTTCAACAAGGCAGGAAAGAGTATCTAATGGTAAAATATATTCTCTTCAGCAAATTGTGCTGGGAAAACTGGACAGGGACATGCAGAAGAATGAAACTGGACCACTTTCTCACAGCATACACAAAAATAAATTCAAAATGGATGAAAGACCTAAAGGTAATACAGGAAACCATCAAAATTTCAAGAAGAAAACAGGCTTCAACCTCTTTGACCTCGGGTGCAGCAACTTCTAATTAGAACATGTCTCCAGAGACAAGGGAAATAAAAACAAAAAAGAACTATTGGGACCTCATCAACATAGAATGCTTCTACACAGTGAAGGAAACAATCAACAAAACTACAAGGCAACTGATAGAATAGGAGAAGAAATTTGCAGATGACATATACAATAAAGGGTTAGTATCCAATATCTAAAGAACTTATCAAAATCGACACCCAAAAAACAAATAATCCAGTGAAGAAATGGGCAAAATACATGATCAGACACTTTTCCAAAGAGGACACTCAGATGACTAACAGACACATGAAAAGATGCTCTGTGGGGGGCCGGGCCCTGGTGCCAGGCTGAGACCGGGTCGAGCAATGCTCCCTGTTGACTCAGCCAACCCAGTGGTTCTTCCATTCATGTGGGAGGCTGGGCCCTGGCGCCAGGCTGAGACCGGGTGGAGCAACGTTCCCTGTTGACTTAGCCAACCTGGTGGTTCCCCCTCCCATTCCCCCACTTTCAAGGGCATACAAAAGCCTTGTCAAGGCTGAGAAAGTTAATTCCTGAAGCCTGTGGTCTGCAGGTGTTGGCAGTAATGCTACCTCCCTTTTTCTACCCCGAGTCAGATAGAAACAAACATGGGAATTGTGTTTTGCTAGCAATCTTATCAACAAGGTCTTGTTGTGACCCGTCTAGAAAATGCACAAGAAACACAGAACTAAATGTTTTGGTTGGCAGCAATTATGTGAAACCTGATTATTCTTAGAATGACCTGATCCATAAGAGTCTTATATTATAAAAGATTGTGTACAGCAACAATAAAGCCGTCACTTGGGCCATCAGCCCAGGGGACCCTCCTGTTCCCAAACTTTCTCTTTCTTTTTTTCTTGCATTCCCTTACCCTCAGGACCCTGACCTCGGTGTTTGTCGCCCCGGTCACAACAATGCTCAACATCAGTCATCATCAAGGAAATGCAAATCAAAACCATAATGAGATACCACCTCACACCTGTCAGAATGGCTAAAAATAACAACTCAGGAAACAACAGATTTGGGTGAGAATGTGGAGAAAGGGGAACACAATGCTAGTGGGAACACAAACTGTTGCAGCCACTCTGGAAAACAGTATGGAATTTCCTCAAAAAATTAAAATTGAATTACCCTACAACCAATAAATTGCACTATGAGCTATTTATCCACAGGATACAAAAATGTTGGTTCAAAGGGCCACATGCACCCCAATGTTGATAGCAACATTATCAACAATAGCCAAACTGTGGAAAGAACCCAAATGTCCATCAACTGGTGAATGGATAAAGAAGATGTGATACACACACACACACACACACGCACAATGGGATACTATTCAGCAATTAAAAAGAATGAAATCTTGCCATTTGCAACAACGTGAATGGAACTAGAGTGTATTATGCTAAGCAAAATGGCCAACCAGAGGACAAATATCATGTGATTTCACTCATATGAGGAATTTAAGAAACAAAACAGATGCACATAGGGGAAGGGAAAGAAAAATAAGGTAAAAACAGAGAGTGAGGCAAAGCATAAAAGACTTTTAACAAACTGAGGGTTGCTGGAGGAAAAGTGGGTGGGTGGGCTAAATGGGTGATGGGCATTAAGGAGGACACTTGATGGGATGAGCAATAGGTATTATATGTAAGTGATGAATCACTGACTTCTACTCTGGAAAACAAAAATAACACTGTATGTTAACTAAATTCAATTTAAATAAATTTAAAAAAAAATCTTGGAGTTTTAAATGTCAGTGGGTGTGGTTGGGATAGAGCCTAGAGGCCACTGTGCTGTTCCTGAAGAGAAGAGAAGAAAAGAGAAGAGAAGAGAAGAGAAGAGAAGAGAAGAGAAGAGAAGAGGCAATCAGCCCAGAAACAGACAGTGTGGAAACAGCAATATGAAAAATGACTGGGACACACAGGTGGGAAATTATTTACACTTCTCAGAGTGCTTCTCTGAGATGCAGTGTTAATGAAGTCTCCTCTCCAGGGCTAAAGGAGCTGGCTGGTGCAATTTCCTCCCCCACCCCTCAGCATAACCACCAAACTATCTGTGGTAAGCAGTACAACATATCCACTGGCTGCTTAACCTGCTTACACCAAGTCCCACACCCTTGTGCTTTGGTGGTACTGCCATTCTCAGTCAAGCTTGCCTCAGTCCCAGTGTGGCAATATCCTTCCCAAGAAGATAAGCAAAAACACTTGCCCACACCATGTTTTCCAACCATAGAATTCTGTAGGGCTTCCATTCAAGGGGAAGTAGTTTAAGTTCTGCTTTAACATGCAAACCAGAGCACACCTAGTTAAATTTTGCCACATTCTGGGCAAGAACAAAACACTGACCACTGAAGGCAAGAAGAGCCTCTGGAAAAAACTGGCCCGGAGGATAGAGCAGCCAAAATACAACAGCAGAGTGCTTGCAGCACATAAAATACACTCCCTGATGTGCCAGGCCCTGGACACTATATGACCACTTCTTCATAAAGCCAATATTATTAGTAACAGGAAATATAACAGGCTATTCTAAAAAAAACCACAGAAAATAAAGAAAGCAGAGACATAGACAAAATGACAAAATGGAGTAATTCATCCTACATGAAACAACAAGATAAGGTCACAGTCAGAGATCTAATTTAAACAGATATAAGTAATATGTCTGATGGAGAATTTAAAGAAAGAATCATAAAGATACTTGCTGGTGTTAATAAAAGAATGGAAGACTTCAGGATTCTCTTACCACAGAGATAAGAGAGTTAAAAAAAGAATCAGTCAGAAATGAAAAATGCAATAACTGAAATTGGAAACAGGCTTGATGCAATGTACACATGGTTGGAAGGAGCAGAGGAATAAATGGTATAGAAAACAAAATAATGGAATATAATTAAGCTAAACAAATGAGAGATAGAAGAGTTATGCAACACAAGACTGGGCTTAGGGAAATCAGTGACACCATCAAATGTAATATTATTCATATTATAGAAGTCCCAAGAGAAGAAGATAGATAAAGGTGATCAGAAAATGTATTTCAGGAGACAATAGTTGAAAACTTCCCTATTGGGGGAAGGAAACAGACATCTAAATCCAGGAGGCACAGAGAATTCCCCACAAAACCAACAAAAGCAGACCAACTCTAATACATAATATATTTAAATTTGTAAAAGGCAGTGATAAAGCAAAAATGTTAAAAACAGCAAAACAAAAGAAGTCCCTAACTTACAAGAGAAAACCAATAAGGCTGGCTGCAGTGATATCAACAGAAATGTGCCAAGCCCGAAAGAAAGTGGCATGATATATTCAAAGTGCTGAATAGGAAAAATCTGCAACCAAGAATACTTTATGCAGCAAAGCTATCATTAATAATAGGAGAGATACAATGTTTCCCAGACAAACAAAAATTAAGGAATTCATGTACACTAAACCAGTCTTGTAACAACTATTAAACTGGACTCTTTGAGTAGAAAGATCCAAAGAGACAAAGACAGCAAAGGGACATAGAAAATTTCCAGAAAAAAAATGACAAAAAGGTAATAAACTGGCACTAAATACATAACTGTCAATACTTACTCTGAATGTAAATGGACTTAAAGCTCCATCCAGAAGACGTAGGGTGTCAGAATGGATAAAAAAAAAAAAAACAAACAGGAGCACCTGGGTGGCTCAGACAGTTAAGTATATGACTTCAGCCTAGGTCATGATCTCACTGTTCCCGAGTTCAAGCACTGCATGGGGCTCTGTGCTTAACAGCTCAGAGCTTGGAGCCTGTTTGAGAGTCTGTGTCTCCCTTTCTCTCAGCCCATCCTCCCCTCACACTCTGTCTCTCTCAAAAATATACATAAAAATTAAAAAAATTTTTAAACAAACAAATTACCAACAAGAACAACAAAAAACAAGACCCATCTATATGCTACCTACAAGAAACTCATTTTAGATTTAAATACACCTGCAGATTGAAAGTGAGGGGATGGAGAAACACTTAACATGGATATGGACTTCAAAGAAAGCCAGAGTAGCAATATTTATATCAGAAAAATAACAGACTTTAATACAGGGACCGTAGCAAGAGACAAAGAATGGCAGTGTATGATAATAAAAGGGGCAGTCCAAGAAGAAGATCTAACAATTGTAAATATTTACCCATCCAACTTGGGAAGGCCAAAATATATACAACAATTAACAACAAACATAAACTAGATAACTGATAAAACACAATAATAGTAGGGGACTTTAACATCCCACTTTCATCAATGGACACATCATTTAAGCAGAAAATGAAAAAGGAAACAGTGGTTTTGAATGACACTTGGGACCAGATGTACATAAGAGATATATATCCAGTACATCCCATCCTAAAGCAAAACAATACACATTCTTTTCAAAGGCAAATATGGTATTCTCCAGAATGGATCATATATTATGTTACAAACCAGGCCTCAACAAATATAAAATATTGGGATCATATCATGCATATTTTCTGACCATAATGCTATGAAACTTTAAGTCAACCACAAGAAAAAACTTAGAAGGATGAGAAATACATGGAGGTTAAACCACATGCTATAAAGGGTGAATAGGTCAACCAGGAAATTAAAGAAATAAAAAAATACATAGAAAAAAATGAAAATGAAAACATGGCAGTCAAAAATATTTGGGATGCAGCTAAAAGCGGTCATAAAAGGAAGTATATACTAATACAGACCTACCACAGGGATCAAGAAAATTCTCAAATAAACAATATAACCTTACAACTAAAGAAACTAGAAAAAGAACAACAAATGAAGATTAAAGTGAGCAAAGAAGGGAAATACCAAAGATTAGAGCAGAAATAAATGATATATAAACTAGGGGCGCCTGGGTGGCTCAATAGGTTAAGCATCTGACTTCAGCTAAGGTCATGATCTCACAGTCTGTGAGTTCAAGCAAGTCTGTGTGTTTGAACCCCGCGTCAGGCTCTGTGCTGACAGCTGAAAGCCTGTAGCCTTCTTTAGATTCTGTGTCTCCCTCTCTCTCTGTCCCTCCCCTGCTCATGCTTTGTCTCTGTCTTTCTCAAAAATAAATAAAAACATGAACAAAATCTTAAAATGATATATAATCTAAAAACAAAGAAACAATAGAACAAATCAAGGAAAATAGGTGTTGGTTTTTTTAAAAACAAATAAAAATTATAAACCCCTAGCCATTTATCAAAAGGGACAAAAAGACCCAAATGAAATGAGAAATGGGAGTAGAAATAACAACCAACACCACAGAAATACAAGCAATTATAAGATAATATTATGAAAAATTATATGCAAGAGGTTGGACAATCTGGAAGGAATAGATAAATTCCTAGATCATATAAACTACCAAAACTGAAAGAGGAAGAAATCGAAAAAGTGAACACACAAATAACTGGGAAAGGAATTGAAGCAGTAATCAAATATCTCCCAACACAAAAGTCCAGGTACAAATGGCTTCACAGTAATTCTACCAAACATTTAAAAAAGAGTTAGTAAATATTTGCCTCAAAGTATTCCAGAAAAAAACAAAAGAAAGGAAAAATTTACAATTCATACTACGAGCCCAGTATTACCCTCATACCAAAACCAGTTAAAGACCCCCATAAAAATGAGTCACAGGTAAATACCCCTGATAAATATGTATGCAATAATTCTCAAGTAAATACTATCAAATGAATTCCACAGTACATTAAAAGACTCACTCACCAGGATCAAGTGGGATTTATTCCTGGGCTGAAAGATTGGTTCCATATTTGCAAATCAATCAAAATGATACACAATATTAATAAAAGAAAGTATAAAAATAATAAAAGAAAGTATATGAACCATGATTCTTTCAATAGATGCAGAAAAATCATTTGAGAAAGTACAGCATCCATTTGTGATGAAAACCCTCAAAAAAAGAGTGGCTAGAGGGACTATACCTCAATATAATAAAGGCCATGCATGAAAACACACAGCTGATTCCATTCTCAACAGGGATAAGCTGAGAGTTTTTCTCCTATGGTCAGGAATATGACAGGAATGTCAACTCTTCCTACTTTAAGTCAACATATTACTGGAAGGCCTAGCTACAGAAATCACAACAAAAAGAAAAAAATGCGTACACATTAGGAAGGAAGAAGTCAAACTGTCACTATTTGTAAATGACATGATATACTATACAGAAAACCTAAAGGACTGCACCAAAAAATTTCTAGAACTGATGAACGAATTCACTAGGGTTGCAGGATAAAAAAAAAATAATGAAATCTGTTATGTTTCTATACACCAGTAATGAAAAAGCAGATAGAGAAATCAAGGAATTGATCCCATTTGCAATTGCATCAAAACCCGTAAGATACCTAGGAATAAACCTCATCAAAGAGGTAAAATATCTGTACTCTGAAAATTATAAAACACTGTTAAAAGAATTGAAGAGGACATGAAGAAATGGAAAAATATTCCATGCTCATGGATTGGAAGAACAAATATTGCAAAATGTCTTTAGAGTGCAAAGCAATCATTTTATTTAGTTAATGTAGTATTTTTAAATTAATTAATTAATTTTTTAATATGAAATTAATTGTCAAATTGGTTTCCATACAACACCCAGTGCTCATCCCAAAAGGTGCCCTTCTCAATACCCATCACACACCCTTCACTCCCGCCCACCCCCCCATCAACCTTCAGTTTGTTCTCAGTTTTTTTTACTTTAACACAATAAAACTTTTTGTTTTTCTATAGATAAAACTTTTAGTATCTATTTTTTATTGAATAATAATTTTTTAATATGAAATTTATTGTCAAATTGGTTCCCATACAACACCGAGTGCTCATCCCAAAAGGTGCCCTACTCAATACACATAACCCACCCTCCTCTCCCTCCCACCCCCCATATACCCTCAGTTTGTTCTCAGTTTTTAAGAGTCTCTTATGCTTTGGCTCTCTCCCTAATATTTTTTTTCTTCCCCTCCCCCATGGACCTCTGTTAAGTTTCTCAGGATCCACATAAGACTGAAAACATATGGTATCTGTCTTTCTCTGACTGACTTATTTCATTTAGCATAACACTCTCCAGTTCCATCCATGTTGATACCAAAGGCCATATTTCATTCTTTCTCATTGCCATGTAGTATTCCATTGTGTATATAAACCACAATTTCTTTATCCATTCGTCAGTTGATGGACATTGAGGCTCTTTCCATAACTTGTCTATTGTTGAGAGTGCTGCTATAAACATTGGGGGTACAAGTGCCCCTAGGCATCAGCAATCTTGTATCCCTTGGGTAAATTCCTAGCAGTGATACTGCTGGGTCATAGGGTAGGGCTATTTTTAATTTTTTGAGGAACCTCCACACTGTTTTCCAGAGCAGCTGCACCAGTTTGCATTCCCACCAACAGTGCAGGAGGGTTCCGTTTCTCCACATCCTCTCCAGCATCGATAGTCTCCTGATTTGCTCATTTTAGCCACTCTGGCGTGAGGTGATATCCGAGTGTGTTTGTGATTTGTATTTCCCTGATGAGGAGCAATGTTGAACATCTTTGCATGTGCCTGTTGGCCATCTGGATGTCTTTGGAAAAGTGTCTATTCATGTCTTCAGCCCAATTCTTCACTGGATTATTCATTTTTTTGGTGTGGCGTTTGGTGAGGCCTTTATAGATTTTGGATACTAGCCCTTTGTCCGATATGTCATTTGCAAATATCTTTTACCATTCCGTCGGTTGCCTTTTAGTTTTGTTGATTGTTTCATTTGTTGTGCAGAAGGTTTTTATCTTCATGAGGTTCCAATAGTTCATTTTTGCTTTTAATTCCCTTGCCTTTGGGGATGTGTCAAGTAAGAAATTCCTGAGGCTGAGGTCAGAGAGGCTTTTCCTTGCTTTCTCCTCTAGGGTTTGGATGGTTTCCTGTCTCACATTCAGGTCCTTTATCCATTTTGAGTTTGTTTTTGTGAATGGTGTAAGAAAGTAGTCTAGTTTCATCCTTCTGCATGTTGCTGTCCAGTTCCCCCAGCAACATTTGTTAAAGAGACTGTCTTTTTTCCATTGGATATTCTTTCCTGCTTTGTCAAAAATGAGTTGGCCATACTTGTGTGGGTCTAGTTCTGGGGTTTCTATTCTATTCCATTGGTCTATGTGTCTGTTTTGGGGCCAATATCATACTGTATTGATGATTACAGCTTTGTAGTAGAGGCTAAAGTCTGGGATTGTGATGCCTCCTGCTTTGGTCTTCTTCTTCAAAATTACTTTGGCTATTCGGGACCTTTTGTGGTTCCATATGAATTTTAGGATTGCTTGTTCTAGTTTCGAGAAGAATGCTGGTGCAAATTTGATTGGGATTCCATGGAATGTTTAGATAGCTTTGGGTAGTATTGACATTTTAACAGTATTTATTCTTCCAATCCATGAGCACGAAATGTTTTTCCATTTCTTTATATCTTCTTCAATTTCCTTCATAAGCTTTCTATAGTTTTCAGCATACAGATCTTTTACATCTTTGGCCAGGTTTATCCCTAGGTATTTTATGCTTCTTGGTGCAATTGTGAATGGGATCAGTTTCTTTATTTGTCTTTCTGTTGCTTCATTATTAGTTTATAAGAATGCAACTGATTTCTGTACATTGATTTTGTAAACTGCGTCTTTGCTGAATTCATGTGTCATTCTAGCAGACTTTTGGTGGAGTCTGTTGGATTTTCCATGTACAATATCATGCCATCTGTAAAAAGTGAAAGCTTAAATTCATCTTTGCCAATTTTGATGCCTTTGATTTCCTTTTGTTGTCTGATTGCTGATGTTAGAACTTCCAACACTGTGTTAAACAACAGCGGTGAGAGTGGACATCCTTGTCGTGTTCCTGATCTCAGGGAAGAAGCTCTCAGTTTTTCCCCATTGAGGATGATGTTAGCTATGGGCTTTTCATAAATGGCTTTTATTATCTTTAAGTATTTTCCTTCTATCCCGACTTTCTCAAGGGTTTTTATTAAGAACTTACTGAATTTTGTCAAATGATTTTCTGCCTCGATTGACAGGATCATATGGTTCTTATCTTTTCTTTTATTAATGTGATGTATAACATTCATTGATTTGCGAATGTGGAACAAGCCCTGCAGCTGAGGAATGAATCCCACGTGATCATGGTGAATAATTCTTTTTATATGCTGTTGAATTCGATTTGCTAGTATCTTGCTGAGAATTTTTGCATCCATATTCATCAGGGATATTGGCTTGTAGTTCTCTTTTTATACTGGGTCCTTGTGTGGTTTACCAATCAAAGTAATGCCGGCTTCATAGAGAAGGATAGGTATCCTTGAGAATGATAGGTATGATTTCTGCTTTAAATGTCTGGTAGAATTCCCCTGGGAAGCCATCAGGTCCTGGACTCTTATTTGTTGGGAGATTTTTGATAACTGATTCAATTTCTTCACTGATTATTGGTTTGTTCAAGCCTTCTATTTCGTCCTGTTTCAGTTTTGGGAGTGTATGGGTGCTTAGGAATTTGTCCATTTCTTCCAGGTTGTCCAGTTTGTTGGAATATAATTTTTCATAGTATTCCCTGATAACTGCTTGTATTTCTGAGGTATTGGTAGCAATACTTCCATTTGCATTCATGATTTTATCTATTTGGGTCATCTCCCTTTTCTTTTTGAGAAGCCTGGCTAGAGGTTTATCAATTTCGTTTATTTTTTCAAAAAAACAACTCTTGGTTTCATTGATCTGCTTTACACTTTTTTTAGATTCTATGTTGTTTATTTCTTCTCTGATCTTTATTATTTATCTTCTTCTGCTGGGTTTGGGGTGTCTTTGATGTTCTGCTTTTATTTCCTTTAGGTATGCTGCTGGATTTTGTATTTGGGATTTTTCTTGTTTCTTGAGATAGGCATGGATGGCAATGTATTTTCCTCTCAGGACTGACTTTGCTTCATCCCTAAGAGTTTGGATTGCTGTGTTTTCATTTTCATTTGTTTCCATATATTTTTTAATTTCTTCTCTAATTGCCTGGTTGACCCATTCATTCTTTAGTAGGGTGTTCTTTGACCTCCATGCTTTTGGAGGTTTTCCAGACTTTTTCGTGTGGTTGATTTCAAGCTTCATCGCATTGTGGTCTGAAAGTATGCATGGTATGATCTCAGTTCTTGTATGCTTATGAAGGGCTGTTTTGTGAACCAGTATGTGATCTATCTTGGAGAATGTTCCATGTGCACTCGACAAGAAATTATATTCTGTTGCTTTGGGATGCAACGTTCTAAATATACCTGTCAAGTCCATTTGATCCAATGTATCATTCAGGGCCCTTGTTTCTATATTGATCCTGTGTATAGATGATCTATCCATTGTTGTAAGTGGGGTGTTAAAGACCCCTGCAATTACCATATTCTTATCAATAAGGTTGGTTATGTTTGTGAGTAATTGTTTTATATATTTGGGGGCTCCCATATTTGGTGCATAGACATTTATAATTGTTAGTTCATCCTGATGGATAGACCTTGTAAATTATTATATAATGCTCTTCTTCATCCCTTGTTACAGCCATTAATTTAAAGTCTAGTTTGTCTGATATAAGTATGGCTACTCCAGCTTTCTATTGACTTCCATTAGCATGATAGATAGTTCTCCATCCCCTCACTTTCAATCTGAAGGTGTCTTCAGGTGGAAAATTAGTCTCTTGTAGACAGCAAATAGATGGGTCTTTTTTTTGTTTTTATCCATTCTGATACCATATGTCTTTTGGTTGGAGCATTTTTTTAAAATTTTTTTAAACGTTTATTTATTTTTGAGACAGAGAGAGACACAGCATGAATGGGGGAGGGGCAGAGAGAGAGGGAAACACAGAATCGGAAGCAGGCTCCAGGCTCTGAGCCATCATCCCAGAGCCCGACGCGGGGCTCGAACTCACGGACCGCGAGATTGTGAACTGAGCCGAAGTCGGATGCCCAACCGACTGAGCCACCCAGGCGCCCCTTGGTTGGAGCATTTAATCCATTTACATTCAGTGTTATTATAGAAAGGTATGGGTTTAGATTCATTGTGATGTCTGTAGCTTTCACGCTTGTAGTGATGTCTCTGGTACTTTGTCTCACAGGATCCCCCTTAGGATCTCTTGTAGGGCTGGTTTAGTGGTGACGAATTCCTTCAGTTTTTGTTTGTTTGGGAAAACCTTTATCTCTCCTTCTATTCTAAATCACAGACTTGCTGGATAAAGGATTCTCGGCTGCATATTTTTTCTGTTCATCACATTGAAGATTTCCTGCCATTCCTTTCTGGCCTGCCAAATTTCAGCATATAGATCCATCACTAGTCTTATCGGTCTGCCTTTATATGTTAGAGCATGCTTATCCCTTGCTGCTTTCAGAATTTTCTCTTTATCCTTGTATTTTGCCAGTTTCACTATGATATGTCATGCAGAAGATCAATTCAAGTTACCTCTGAAGGGAGATCTCTGTGTCTCTTGGATTTCAATGCCTTTTTCCTTCCCCAGATCTGGGAAGTTCTCAGCTATGATTTCTTCAAGTACACCTTCAACACCTTTCCCTCTCTCTTCCTCCTCTGGAATCTCAATTATGCGTAAATTATTTCATTTAATTATGTCACTTAGTTCTCTATGTCTCTCCTCATACTCCTGGATTTTTTTTATCTCTCTTTTTCTCAGCTTCCTCTTTTTCCATAATTTTATCTTCTAATTTACATATTCTCTCCTCTGCCTCTTCAGTCGGAGCTGTGGTCACTTCCATTTTATTTTGCAGCTCATTTATAGCATTTTTAGCTCCTCCTGACTGTTTCTTAGTCCCTTAATCTCTGCAGCAATAGATTCTCTGCTGTCCTGTATACTTTTTTCAAGACCAGCGATTAATTATGACTATTATTCTGAATTCACTTTCTGTTATATTGCTTAAATCGTTTTTGATCAGTTTTTTGCTGTCGCTACGTCCTGGAGTTTCTTTTGAGGAAAATTCTTCCGTTTCGTCATTTTGGATAGTTCCTAGAGTGGCGGGGAACTGCAGGGCTCTTTCTCTGTGCTGTCTGGAGTCACTTGCATTGGTGGGAAGGGCCGCAGTCGGACCTGAGGTCTACCCCCAGCCCACTGCTGGGTCCACAGTCAGACTAGTGTGTACCTTATCTTCCCTTCTCCCAGGGGCAGGACTCACTCTGGAGTGGTGTGGCCCCTGTCTGGGCTACTTGCACACTGCCAGGTTTGTGGTGCTGCTTCTATTGGATCTGACATATTAGCAGGGGTACTTCTGCAAGGTGCACAAGGGAAGGAGGGGCTAACTCAGTTCACTTCACTTTCAGTGGTCTGCTTTGGGAGGGGCCCTGTGGCACTGGGAGTGTGGCAGACCCATCAGAGGGATGGATCCACAGAAGCACAGCGTTTGGTGTTTGTGGGGTGCAAGCAATTTCCATGAGGGGAGCTGGTTCCCTTTGGGATTTTGGCTGGGGGATGGGCGAGGAAGATGGCACTGGCGAGCACCTTTGTTCCCTGCCAAACTGAGCTCAGTCTTCCGGGGCTCAACATCTCTTCCTCCCAGTGTCCTCTAGCCCTCCCGGTCTCTCAGCAGAGCTGTTGAGTTATAACAGTCCAGATGTTAAGTCCCACTGGCTGTCAGAACACACTCCGCCCAGCCCCTCTGCTTTTGCAAGCCAGACTCGGGGGCTCTGCCTTGCCGGCTGGGCTGCCCTTCCACCACTCTGGCTCCCTCCGGCCAGTCCATGTAGTGTGCACAACTTCTCTGCCCTTCCTACCCTCTTCCATGGGCCTCTTGTCTACACTTGGCACTGGAGAGTCCATTCTGCTAATCTTCTTGCGGTTTTCTGGGTTATTAGGCATATGTGGGTGGAATCTAAGTGGTCAGCAGGATGGGGTGAGTCCAGCATCCTCTCACACTGCCATCTTCCACTGAGCTCAGTGTGCAAAACAATCCATACATTTAATGCAATCCCTATTAAAACAATACCAGCATTTTTCACAGAGCTATAGTAAACAATCCTAAAATTTGTATGGAGCCACAGAAGACCCTGAACAGCCAAAGTCATCTAGAAAAAGAAAAGAAAGCTGGAGGCATCACAATTATAGTCTTCAATTTATATTACAATGCTGTACTGATCATGACATTATGGTACTGGCACAGAAATAAAGACAAAGGTGAATTCAACAGATTACAATATTCAGAAATAAACCCACAGCTATATGGTCAATTAATTTTGGACAAAGCAGTATGAATATCCAATGTAACAAAGACAGTTTCTTTAACAAATGGTGTTTGGAAAACTGGAAAGTAGCATTCAAAAGATTGAAACTGAACCACTTTTTATACAATTCACTAACGTAAATTCAAACTAGATTAAAGACCAAATGTGAGACAGAAAACAATTAAAATCCTAGAGAAGAACACAGGAAGTAACCTTCTTGACATTGGTCATAGCAACTGCTTACTAGGTAGGTCTCCTGAGACACGGGAAACAAAAGCAAAAATAAACTATTGGGACATCATCAAAATAAAAAATTCTGGACACCAAAGGAAACAGTCAGCAAAATGAAAAGACAACCTACAAAATGAGAGAAGGTATTTGACATTGACATATTTGATAACACATTAGTATTAAAAATGTGTATAGTGCTTATATATACCAACACCCCAACACCAAATAATCCAGTTAAAAAATGGACAAAAGACATGAATAGACATTTTTTTTCCAGAGAAGACATACAAATGGCTAAGATATACATGAAAAGATGCACAACATCAGTGATCCTGAGGGAAATGCAAATCAAAACTACAATATGATATCACCTCACATAAGTCAGAATGGCTAAAATCAACAACACAATAGCAATAGGTGTTGAGGATTCAGGTAAAGGCTAACCCTCTTATAGTTTGGTTGGAAAGAAAACTGGTGTAGCCACTCTGGAACACAGTATGGAGGTTCCTCAGAAAATTAGAAATAGAATGACTCTACAATCAAGCAAGTGCACTACTAGGTATTTACCCAAATTTTATAAAAATACTAATTTGAAGGCATACATGCACCCCAATGTTTATAGAGAAATTAATAACAATAGGCCAATTATGGAAAGAGCCCAAATGTCTATGGACTGATAAGTGGATAAAGAAGATGTGGTATGTATCTATAATCAGATAGTACTCAGCCATAAAGAACAATAAAATCTTGACATTTACAACGATGTGGATGGAAATAGATAGTATTATGCTAAGCAAAATAAGTCAGAAATAAACAAATTCCATATGATTTCACTCATATGTGGAATTTATAAAAGAAATAGAAGGAACACATGGTGAAGAAAAGAGGGGAAAACCAGGAAACAGAGTCTTAACTATAAAGAACAAACTTATAGTTACCAGAAGAAAGGTGGCTGCGGGGATGGGTTTATTATGTGATGGGGTTTAAAGAGGGAATTTGTTGTGATGAGCACAGGGTGTTGTATGTAAGTGTTGAATCACTAAATTGTACACCTGAATCTAATATTGGACTGTATGGTATCTAACTGGAATTTACATTAAACTTGAAAAAAATAAATTG
Organism: Acinonyx jubatus; assembly: GCF_027475565.1. Taxonomy (NCBI): domain Eukaryota; kingdom Metazoa; phylum Chordata; class Mammalia; order Carnivora; family Felidae; genus Acinonyx; species Acinonyx jubatus. The sequence continues at coordinate 65,473,422 of NC_069389.1, forward strand.
AGTCTCTTATTGACAGCATACAGATGGGTGTTGTTTTTTACCTATCTGTCACCCTATTTCTTTTGGTATGAACATTTAGTCAACTTTCATTCAAAGTAATTATTGAAGATATGTATTTATTGCTATTTTATTTTTTTGTTTTGTGATTCTGAAGATTTTTCAGATCCTGTTTTGTCTTTTTTTCCATGTTTTATTAAATTTGTTTAGCAATATATGGATTTCTTTCTCTTTATAATTTAAATGTTTGTTACTGGCTTTTGATATGTGGTTACCATTAGGTTTTCATCTAAAGTCTTGGACATATTGAAGTTTATAAGTTGATGGTCATTTAAGTTGAACATTTTCTCTTCTCCGCTCCTCTCCACGTTTTAACTATATGTTATATTCTATTATTTATTCTTTTTTTCTGAGTTCTTTGACTTTTACATAAATATTTATTTTACTTCTTTGAGTTTCCTGCCTTTTAACTGTCACTTTGTGTCTGTCCTTTACACTCAAGAGGTCCCTTTTAATATTTGTTATAGTGCTGGTTTTGTGGTCACAAACTCTTTTTGTTGTATTTGGGAAACTCATTTTTCTAAAGTTTTTTAAAAATAAATTCCAGTTAGTTGTCATACAGTGTAATATTAGTTTTAGGTGTTCAACCCTTGCATAAAACACCCTGTGCTCATCACTACAAGTGCAGCTATTAATCCCCATCACCTATTCAACCCATTCTCCCACCTGCCACCCTTCTGGTAACCATTAGATGGTTCTCTATAGATAAGAGTCTTTCTTCATTTGCCTCTCTCTCTTTTTATTTCCTTCCTCATTTGTTTCTTAAATTCCACATATGAGTTAAATCATATGGTATTTGTTTATCTCTGACTGAGTTACTTTGTTTAGCATTAATACTCTAGGTCCATCCATGTCATTACAAATGGCAATTCTTTCTTTTTATGGCTAAGTAGTATTCCAAATTGTATATATCTCACCTCTTCTTTACCCATTCATCAGCTCGTGGACACATGGGCTGATTCCATAATTTGGCTATTGTAAATACTATAGCAATTAAACATCAAGATGTACGTATTCCTTTCTATTAGTATTTTTGTACTCTTTGGGTAAATACCTAGTAGTGCACTTGCTGGATCATACCACACTCCTATTTTTAAATTTTGGAGGACCTTCCATACTGTTTTCAAATTTGGCCACACATGTTTGCATTCCCACCAACAGTGCAAGATGGTTCCCTTTTTTCCACATGCATTACAACAACTGTTGTTTTCTTGTGTTGTTGATTTTAGCCACACTGACAGGTGTGATGTGATGTCTCATTGTAGCTTTTGTTTCTACTTACCTGATGATCAAAGATGTTGAACTTGTTGTTTTCATGTGTCTGTTGGCTATTTGTATGTATTCTTTTGTAAACAATATCTATTCATGTCTTGCCCATTTTTTAACTGGATTATATGCTTTTTTGCAGGGGTTTGAGTTTTATAATCTATTTATATATTTTTGGTACTAACTCTTATATGAGATATGTCATTTGCAAATATCTTTTCCCATTCTGTAGTTTGCCTTTTGGTTTTGTTGATTGTTTCCTTTGCTGTGAAGAAGCTTTTTATTCTGATCAGGTCCAAATAGTTGATTTTTGTTTTTATTCCCTTGCCTGAGTTCTCTAGAATTTTAAATGGCTTCCTGTCTCACATTTAGGTCTTTAATCCATTTTGAATTTATTTTACTGTATGGTGTAATAAAGTGGTCCAGTTTTATTCTTCTGCATGTTGCTATCCAGTTTTCTCAACACCATATTTTGAAGAGACTATCTTTTTCCCATTAGATATTTTTTTTCCTATTCTGTCAAAGATTAATCAACCATATAGTTGTGGGGATTTTTCTGGGTTTTGTAAAGTGTTGCATTGAGTATGTGTCAATTTTTGTGCCAGTACCATATTGTCTTGATCACTACAGTTTGTAATATAACTTGAAGTCCAGAATCGTGACACCTTCAGACTTGCCTTTCTTTTTCAACATTGCTTTGCCAATTCAGGATCTTCTGTGGTTCCATACAAATTTTAGGATTGTGTGTTTTCCAGCTCTGTGAAAAACGCTGTTGGTATTTTGATAGGGATGGCATAAATGTGTAGATTTTTTGGATATTAAAAACATTTTAACAATATCTGTTCTTACAATCCATGAGCATGGAATTTTTTTCCATTTCTTTGTTTAATCTTTGATTTATTTCATCAGTGTTTTACAGTTTTCAGAGTACAGATCTTTCAACTCGTTGTTTAGGTTTATTCCTAGTTATCTTATGGGTTTTTGTATAGCTGTAAATGTTATAAATTCCTTGATTTCTTTTTCTGTTGCTTCATTATTGGTATATAGAAATGAAATAGATTTATGTATGTTGATTTTGTATTCCATGACTTTATTGAATTTGTGTATCAGTTCTAGGATTTTATTGATGGATTCTTTTGTGTTTTCTATATACAGTATCATATCATATGCAAAGAGTGAAAATTTGACTTCTTCCTTGCGGATTTGAATGCCTTTTTTTTCTTTGTGTTATCTGATTGCTGTGGTTAGGACTGCTAGTACTATGTTTAATAGAAGTGGTGAGAGTGGATAACCCTGCCCTCTTCCTGACCATAGAGGAAAGGTTTTCAGTTTTCCCAATTGAGAATGATGTTACATGTTTGTTTTTCATACATGGCCTTTCTTATGTTGAATGTATGTTCCCTCTAAACCTACTTTGTTTAGGGTTTTATCATGAATGGATTTACTTTGCCAAATGCATATCCCCCATCTATTGAAATGTTTATATGACCTTATCCTTTATTTTGCAATGTGATGCCACACAGTGATTGATTTGCAAATATTAAACCATCCTATAATCCAGGAATTAATGTGTCTGAGAAACTCTATGTCTCCTCCTATGGTGAATTAAAACTTGCTAGATATATTATTCTTGGCTTCAGATTTTTCCCATTCTGCACTTTTTGACTTGCCCATTTCTGATAAAAACTCTCCTGCTAGACGTAAGTGTTTTACCTTCCATGTTAATGGCATCTAATGCTTTTGCTATATTTAAGATTTTTCCTTTATAACTGTATTTTGCAAATAATTACAGTATGTTTTGCTGCCCTATTTTTGTTGATTTTGTTGGGAGTTCTCTGTGCTTCTTGAATATGAATGTCTGTTTCCTTCCCTATATTAGGGAAGTTTTCAACTATTATTTCTTCAAATAAATTTTATACTTCCTTTTCTCTCTCTTATTCTTATGGGACTCTTATAATATGAATGTTATTACATATGATGGAATCAATGAGCACCCTACATCTGTTCTCACGTTGCATAATTCTTTCTTTTGTTAAGCTTCAATGCTTTCCATTACTTTGTCTTTTAAGTTAATTCATTCCTCTGCTTCTTCCATTTTGCTCTTCATTGCATCAACATGTTTCTAATCTCATTTTTCCCTCTTCATCTATGACCAATTCATTTCTCACTATTTTATATTTTGTAATGATTTCAATAATGTCTTTCATTATTTTCTCAAGTCCTGTGAGTTTCCTCAAGATCATTGCTTTCAATTTTCCATCAGGCATATTCCTTTTATCTGTTTTGCTTAGATCTCTGGCTGTGGCCTTTTCTTGTTCTTTATCCTGGATAAAGTCCTCTGTATTCTCATTTTGTCTACATCTCTGCCTGCTTCTCTGCATTAGAAAATCTAGTAATGTCTCCTGTTCCTGAAAGTAGTGGCCTTATGAAGAAGAAGTCATGTAGTGCTCAAAGCCTGGTGTGTAAGTTAGTGTTTCCAGTGTGTGCTGCATGCACTCTCCTGTTGTGTTCTGGATGCTCTATCCTTCAGGGCAATTGTTTGCAGAGGCTCTCCTTGCCTGCTGTAGGCAATGTTTGGTCCTCTGCCTGAATGTGGCAAGTTTTAATTAGGTGCACTCTGGTCTGTTTTTTTCCTCCACCAGAATTGAGGCCCTGCAGAACTCCAGGTTAGGGAGAGTTAATTTGGGCAGCAGTTTGTGCTAGTCTTCTGGTGGAGGGGCCCACCACACTGGGACTCAGGCAAGTGTGATGAAAAGGCAGTTCCACAAGAGTATAGAAGTGTGAGGTTTAGTGTAAGTATGTTAGGCAACCAGTGTCCTGTTGTGCTGCTTCCCACAGATGGCTCTGTGTTTATGGTGAGAGGTGGTGAAAAGAAATATCACTGGACAATTCTTTTGTTCCAGGAGAGGTGTCTCAGTAAATGATGGCTCTCTGGGACATGCTCTCAGAAGCGCAAACAATCTTCCCACTGTGTGTCACAGGTACTCTTCAGATTGCAGCCTCCAAGCTTTATGCCCTAGGACTATTTGTCTGCCTCCTCTCCAAGAGCAGCACAGCGCCCTCTAGTCTCTATCCCAGTCATGCTCATTGACCTTTAGAACTCTAGGCTTTATATCTGGCTGATTGACAAAACTCACAAAATTCTAAATTCTCAATTTCCAAGACAATATCTATGGGGAAACATTCTCCTTGCCATTCTCCAGTGTGCTCCTCTCTTTCCTGTCCTTCTCTATGACCATGGCTCCCTCCCCTTTATAGCAGACAGTATCTATTTCTCCCCTAAACTACATCTCCTCACTTCTTACCTTCTTTGATGAAGCCTCTTCTTTCCCTTTAGGTGTAGAGTTTTTCTCTCAGTTCCCAGGTTGATTTCTGGAATATTTAGGATGTTTTGATAGTTATCTAGTTGCTATTGTGGGCCGAGGTGAGCCTAGAGTCCTCCTACACTGTTTTATCATCCTCAATCCCTGATCTTCAATTTTCGCTTACTGTTTTATCATGAGAATTTCAAATATTATAAAACATGATGTTCAATGGCCACATGGTGTTCTATCTTCATTGTTTCTAAGTAATTTTAAAAACCATGCTACAAGGGCTCCTGGGTGGCTCAGTCAGCCATGTGTCTGACTTCAGCTCAGGTCATGATCTCACAGTTTGTGGGTTTGAGCCCCACGCCAGGCTCTGTGCTGACAGCTCAGAGCCTGGAGCCTATTTTGGCTTCTGTGTCTCCCTCTCGCTCTGCTCCTCCCCCACTCATGCTCTGTCTCTCTCTCTCTCTCTCAAAAATAAATCAAAACATTAAAAAATTAAAAAAATAAATAAAAACCATGCTACATATTACCAAATGCTGTTTATAAAAGTTGTACCAACTTATACTCCAGTAAGGAACATATATTTTTTATTACATCATTTTCACACTGGATGCTATGTTTTTTTTTATGTTGATTCATTTATTTTGAGAGAGACAGAGAAAGTATGAGTAGGGGAAGGGTAGAGAGAGAGAGAGAGAGGGGGGGGGACAGAGAATCCCAAGCAAGGTCCATGCTGTCAGTACAGAGCCGGATGTGGGGCTCAAACTCATGAACCATGAGATCATGATCTGAAGCAAAATCAAGAGTTGGGCACTGAACCTCGTGAGCCACCCAGGTGCCTTTGGATGCTATTTTTTTTTAATTTAAGTTTATATTCATTAGTAAAATGTGTGTTAATATTTTTGAAGTAACTCTCCTTACTGCTTGTCCTCAATGGTGGTTTTACTTAAAATAGTATAAGATTACTAAGTGCTACAATGATGATTTTTCGGACACTCACAAATTTTCCGTTATTTTTGTCATGGTGAAACATGTATATGCAGAGTTATGTTAAACAAGATATTTCATAAATGAGGACTCCTTAATATTTATATAATTTTCAACAAGCAAGTGGTTTAATTTATAAAGTTGTAATGTGGCACATCACTTATTGACTTTAAAGTAAAGCAAAATATAAGTAGTCTATGGAAAATAAATATTTGAGCAGAGTACCTTTTGATTGTATAAACCTTCTATGTAGGAAAGTATAAAAACGTGTTAGAAAATAATGAAAAATATTAAAAATATTATTTTATCCAATATTAAAGACTGGTAAATATATTACATGTCAATTAATAAGTGTTGATATTAAAACAGAAGAACTTGAGAAAAATTATATTATGTGGTAAACATTTTGATTTTATTTTAAGTTCTTATTCTCTATGTTTTGTGCTTATGAAACTTTTGATGATTCAGGAAAGATTATTTTATTTTTATTTATTACTAAATAATACTGACCCACATTAATCAACTATTGATTATTTTATATAGAGCTTACAATAAAAATGGATTGAATTAATATATGTTGAAGTGTCTACAATATTTATATATCAAAATAAATCATAATTAGTTTCATATGTTTGGCTAAGTAAAATAAAATCTATTAACTTATATTAGTAGCAATAATATTACTTAATTTTAAGTAATAAATAAAAAAATAATCAGTATTGCAATATTTTTGAAGTTTGTCACATCAGATTACCCCAAATTCCCACAATCTGAATATCCAATGTTTATAAGTATTGCTGCTTCTCAAAATTACTCTCAGAATCTTTTTTTGAATTTGAAATATGAACATATAAATGGTAGTGCCTTAGAAAATAAGACAAAAGGAGATTATGGATTCACAATTCTATTTATTTACTTTCATTACTGACATTTTAAAATAACTATTTTAATGTGTTTTTATTAGTTAATAAAATATATGGTATATATTATATAATTTATCTTTGCTTGAAATCATGAAAATGACTTAGTTATCTGCCCATCATTTAGTTATCTACCCATGCCCATGTAACTCTTTATTGATAATGAGTTAGATTTTCCTGGATGCTCAACTTCTCTTGGCTATAACTGTATCAACAACCACTTGAATACCATATGCCAGGTCTTGTACTGTGTACTTTAAATGCATTGTTTTATTTAATCTTCATAACACTTTGGAGTAAATATCATTGCCTACATTTTGTAGAATAAAAAACACTTATGGAGTATAAATGGATTCCTTGAAGGCATAAAAAACAGATCCCACTTTTTAACCCACATTTCTCTGCTGTCAAATCCCATGTTGTTTGCCACCATATTATACCATCTTCTATTCTCAGAATATCTTTGCTTTATTTTTCTTGACATGGTACTGGCCTGCCGGTTCATTTGCAGTACATATTCTAGGATGAATAAATAAAAATGGAATTCAAAATAGAAATATATGTTTTAATGCAAATAACACTGAGTGTAATTGTAATTCCAAAACTTATAAAAAAAGAAACCTTGAGAACTTGGGCATGTTATTTAAGCCTTCTGAAACTTAGTTATCCTACATGTATAATGGAAATAACATCTAACATCATGTACACCAAAGCTATGAAAATTACTTGAAATAATATGCACAAAGTACCTCACACAGTGTCTGGTGCAGTGTTAAGAGTACAGTAAATATTAATTCCCTTGCTCCTAGTAAGTTCTTAGTCTACAGGACTTTTCTTTGCTCATTTCTTTTGTTTCTTAATTCCACATGAGTGAAATCATATGCTATTTGTCTTTCTCTGACTGATTTATTTCTCTTAGTTTAATAGTCTCTAGCTCCATCCATGCCATTGCAAATGGAAAGATTTAATTCTTTTTCTAATAGGTTAGTAATATCCCATTGTCTGTGTGTGTTTGTGTGTGTGTGCGCACGTGTGTCTGTGTGTCTTTGTGTGTGTGGGGGGGTGTATACCACATCTTTTTTATCCATTCATCTGTTCAATGGACACAGGCTACTTCCATTATTTGCTTACTGTAGATAATGTTGCTATAAACATAGGAGTGCATGTATCCCTTTCAATTAGTATTTTTTATTCTTTGGGTAAATACCTAGTAGTGCAATTGTTGGATCATATGGTACTTCCATTTTTAAATTTTTGAGGACCCCCCATACTGTTTTCAAGAGTGGCTGCACCAGTTTGCATTCCCACCAACAGTGCAAGAGGGTTCCCCTTTTTCCACATTACCAGCAACACCTGTTGATTCTTATGTTATTTTATCCATTCTGAATGTGAGGTGATGTCTCCTTATAGTTTGAGTTCTATTTACCTGGTGGTCAGTGATGCTGAACATCATTTCACGTGTCTGGTGGCCATCTTTATGTCTTCTTTGAAAAAATGTCTATCATGTCTTCTGCCTATTTTTAATAAGATTATTCATTTTTGTGTGTGTTGAGTGAGTTTTATAAGTACTTTATATATTTTGGATACAAAGGGTCAATTTTAAAGACCGTTGTGGGGTGCCTGGGTGGTTGAATTGGTTAAGCATCCAACTCTTGATAAATCAGCTCAAGTCATGATCTCACTGTGCATGGCATTGAGCCCTCCATCGAGCTCTGCACTGACAGCGGGGAGCCTGCTTGGGTTTCTCTCTCTCCCTCTCTTTCTGCCCCTCCCCAACTCATTCTCTCTCTCTCTCTCTTTCTCTTTAAAAGAACAAAAAATAAATATAAATATAAACAAAAATGTAAATAAATATATAACACAAATTTTTATAGTGGATTTATGTTTCTAACGTTTACTTATTTTGAGAGATCCCACTGCAGGGCTCAGTCTCATGACTGTGAGATCATGACCTGAGCCAAAATCAAGAGTCTAATATTTAACCAACAGAACCACCCAGATGCCCCCCAAATATGTGTTTTTAACTACTCTATTTAGACTATTATTTTTAAAGTGACTTATTTATATTCTTAGGTTAATATATAACATTTTTATAACAATTTTATACTAATTGCTACTATCCTTATTTCATTTTTCTTTTTTCTTTGACTTTTATAGAGAGCTTTATAGGATTCCATTTTTTCTCTTATTCTCCTTTAAAAATAGTATTTTTCTGAAGTTTATAATATGCTTATTTAAAATAATCTAAGTACTGCTTCTAATGACATTATACCACTTTACATGAAATACAAGTGCCTTATCACAGAGAATTCCCAATTCTTTTCTCCCATTCCTAATGATGTTGCTGTCATTGATTCCACTTATCCAAACGTCATAGTTACTTAATAACTTGTTAGTAGTATTGCTTTTAAAAAACAGAAATCTTTATTTCAATTAAGAATAAAAAATAAAATAACTTATTTTACTTTAAATTATTGCTTCCTAGTCCTTTCTTTTCTTTATGTAGATTCAATTTTATAGACTGTATGTTTTATTTCTTCTACAAGAATTATTACTTAATTTTTGTTTACATTTTTTTATTTATTTTTGAGAGAGAGAACACCTGTGGGGCAGGAGCAGAGAGAGATGGAGACACAGAATCCGAAGCAGGCTCCAGGCTCTGAGCTGTCAGCACAGAGCCTGACTCATGGCTGGAACTCACAAACCGTGAGATCATGACCTGAGCTGAAGTTGGAAGCTTAACCGAGGCACCCAGGCGCCCTTAGAAGAATTATTACTTATATTGCAGGTGTGTTGGAAATTAATTCCCCCTTTTTTGTTGATCTGTTAGTCTTAATTTCTCCATTACTTTTGGAGAATAATTTTTCCACACATATGCAGTTTTTTTTCTTTTTAGTGCACTCTTTTGTTTCTCTGATGATATATCTATTGTAATTCTTTTGTTCCTCTACAAATAAGATATGAGATGAATTTTGTCTCTTGTTTTTCTTGAGGCATAACTTTTGTCTGTTTTTTTTTCATTCTGTTATAATATACCTTTATTTTTAAAGGTTTTATTTAAATTCAAGTTAGTTAACATACAGGGCAATATTAGTTTCAAGTCTACAATTTAGTGATTCAAAATTTACATACAATATCTAATGTTCATCACAAGTGTTCTCCTTAATCCCCATCACCTATTTAACCCATTCTCCCACCCACCAACCCTTTGGTAACCATCAGTTTATTATCTATAGTTAAGAGTCTGTTTCTTGGTTTTCTTCTGTATGTTTTTTTCTTTATGTTCTTTGGATTTGCTTCACAAATTCCACATGTGACTTAAACCGTATGGTATTTTTCCTTCTCTGCCTGACTTATTTTGCTTAGCATAATACTCTCTAGCTCTATCCACATAATTGCAAATGGCAAGATTTCATTCTGTTTTATATGTAAAGTTTATTTCTTTATTTTGGGAGAGAAAGAGAGAGACACAGAGAGAGAGAGAGAGAGAGAGAGAGTGAGCAGGGGAAGGGCAGAGATGGAGAGAGAGAAAAAATCCCAAGCAGGCTCTATACTTCCAGAGCAGAGCACAATGCAGGACTCAAGCCCATGAAATGTGAGGTCATGACCTGAGCCCAAACCAAGAGTTGGACACTTAACCAACTGAACCCCCTAGGTGTCCCATGATTTTATTATTTTTTATGGCTGAGAAATATTGCATTGTATATGCACACAACATTTTTATTATTCATCAGTTGATGAACATTTGGGCTGTTCCCATAAATTTGTCTATTGTATATAATGTTTCCATAAACGTTGAGGTGCACGTAACCCTTTGAATTAGTATTTTTGCATTCTTTGGGTAAATTCCTAGTAGTGCAATTGCTGGGTTGTATGGTAGTTCTATTTTTAACTTTTGAGGAACTCCAATACTCTTTTCCAGAGTAGCTGCACCAGTTTGCATACCCACCAAAAGTGTAAGAGAATTCCCCAATCTCCACACCCCCCCCCCAGACACTTGTTTTTCCTTGTGTTGTTAATTTTAGCCATTCTGACAGGTATCAGGTGATATCTCATTGTAGTTTGATTTGTATTTCCCTGATGGTCAGGGATGTTGGGCATGTTAGGCATTTTTTCATGTTTCTTTTGTCCATTTGTATGTCTTCTTTGGAAAAATATCTATTCATGTATTCTGCCTATTTTGTATTTGGATTATTTGTTTTTACACTGCTGCATTTAATAAGTTCTTTATATATTTTGGATACTAATCCCTTATCAGGTATTTCATTTGCAAATATCTTCTTACATTCTATAGGTTTCCCCTTAATTTGTTGATTTTTTCTTTCACTATGCAGAAGTTTTTATTTTGATGAATTCCCGATAGTTTATTTTTGCTTTTGTTTCCCTTGCCTGTGGAGATATATCTAGTAAGAGGTTGCTATGGCCCATGTCAAAACAGTTACCTCCTCTATTCTCCTTTAGGATTTAATGGTTTCATGTCTCACATTAGGTCTTTAATCCATTTTGAATTTATTTTTGTGTTTGTTATAAGAAAGTGGTCTAGGCTAATTCTTTTGCAGGCTGCTGTCCAGTGTTCCCAAAACTATTTTTTGAAGAAACTTGTTTCCATTGGATATTTTAACCTTCTTTGTCAAAGATTAATTGACCACATAATTATGCATTCATTTCTGGGTTTTCTATTTTGTTGTATTGATCTATGGGTATAGTTTTGTGCCATGACCATACTGTTTTGATCACCATAGCTTTGTAATATAACTTGAAGTCCAGAATTGTGATCCTTCCAGCTTTGTTTTCCTTTCTAATCCTACTTTGTTGAGGGTTTTAATCATGAATAGATGTTTTACTTTGTCAAATGCTTTTTCTGCATCTATTGAGATGATCATGAATTTCTTATCCTCTTATTAATGGGGTGTATCAGGTTGATTGATTTGCAAATCTTGAAATACTCTTGCAGCACAGGAATAAATCCCACTTGATCATGGTGAATGATTCTTTTAATGTACTGCTGGATTCAATTTGCTCATATATTTGAGAATTTTTGCATCCATGTTTTTTCGGGAATATTCAGTGGTAGTTCTCTTTTTTAGTGGAGTTCTTGTTTGGTTTTGGAATCAGAGTAATACTGGTCTTCTAGAATGAATTTGGAAGTTTTCCTTCCATTTCTATGTTTTGGAATAATTTGAGAAGAATAGGTATTAACTCTTCTTTAAATGTTTGGTAAATTTCTTTGAATACATGGAGGTTAAACAACATAGTAATAAACAATGATTGAGTCAAGAGTGAAATGAAAGAAGAAATTTAAAAATACATGGAAACTAATTAAAAATGAAAACACAATGATCCAAAACCTTTGAGACACAGGAAAAGCAGTACAAATTGGGAAGTATATAGCAATATAAGCCTACTTCAAGAAGCAAGAAATATCTCCAATAAACAACCTAACTTTACACCTAAAGGATCTAAAAATTAAACCAAAAAGTTTGCATAAGGAAGGAAATAATAAAGATTAGAGAAGAAATAAATGATATGGAAACTAAACACCAATAGAACAGGTAGAAGTGTTTTCAGGGGAGCTAAGATGGCAGAGTAGTAGGAGGACCCTAGGCTTGCCTCGTCCCTCAAACAGAGCTATATAAATATCAAATCATTCTGAATATCCATGAAATCTATCTGAGAACTGACAGAAAAAAGTGCACACTACAAGAAGACAAGAGGCCACATCATGGAATTTAGGAAGTGTGGAAACATGGATTGGGGGAGAAAAGATTCACAGGTGCTGTGGAGGGGAGGGAGCCCTGTTTGCAGAGAAATGCAAGAGTGAGAAGAGCACACAGGGGATTGCAAAAGGACAAAACTTCCCCAAAGCCATTGACTGGGAAAATGAGAGGAGGTGAATGCTGCTATTTTTTTCAACCAGTGAGGCTCAAAGACTGGATTTTTAGAGGTCCCTTGCATGGCTGGTCTAGAGTGCTGAGGACATGGAACTGCTCCCATAGAGAAAGTAGACAGGTAACCCATGGGGAGACAGTACAATCTGAAGATTGCCTAAGAGCATTGGGAGAGAATGTTCAATCTTCTTGGAGTACATTTGAGACAGGTGGCATTGTCTCTCCAGGGACAAAAGAGCCAGTGAATGCCATTTACCTCCTCTGTCCCTCAGCATAGGTGAAGAGACATCTGTTCAGGGTAGCTAACCTGCACACTGGTTGTTTAGCTTACTTTGCCTCAAATCCCAAACTCCAGTGCTCTGGTGTGATTTCCCTTCTAGGTTATACCTGCATCAATCCTAGAGTGGCTAGACCCAAATCAAGAATACCAGCATGGTTCCCTGCCGCAGCAGGTCCGTAAAATTTGGAATTTTAAAACTCAGACAGCCTGGCTGGGTTGGAGCACAAAGTACACCATACTCCTCAAGGAAGGTAAGCAACTCAGAGATTATGAAAACAGAAATCTGAAAAATGCTTAGGAGGTATGAGGGGAAATATTCACAATTATGAGAGAGCTTCCCTAACAGCTATAATCACAAACTACCCTCTTCAAGGACAAAGTAGCTGGAAAGTGCCACTTCCCTCTCCCTTCATTCAGCACAAACCAACATCAGTAAACAACGCAGCAAAAAAACTGCTTAACCTGCTTACATCAAGACACTCTCCTGACCTGCACTCTGTTGGGGCTGTGTATTTTGGTATGTGTACATAAAGACCAGAAAGGCTAGCTCTTCCCTCAGGAGACCAGCAGAAACCACTGCATGCACTACCTCTACTGAACGTAGAGTCCTACAAAGTTTCAGTTCTAGTGAAAATAGCATTGGGTCTCTTTTCACAAGCAGACCAGAGCACATCTAGTTAAAACTTGACACATTCTGGCTAGGTTAAAATACTCCCCATTGAAGGCAAGGAGAACTTTGGTACAGGGCTTACTTGAGGGATAGAGCAGCCAGAACACATCAGCAGAGTGCATACAGCACACACCGGAAACATTTCCTGAAGCACCAGTCCCAGGGCATTATATTACCTCTTCTTCATAAAGCCATTACTCTCAGGAGCAGGGAACATAACATTCTTTTCTAACACAGAGAAAAAGAGAGACCTACCCAAAATGCCATGATGGAGGAATTCATCCAGAAACAAACAAAAAAGCAAAAAAAGAAAAGAGAAAAAAGAAAAAAAGAAAAAGGTCACAACCAAAGATTTAATTGAAAGAATTATAAGTGATATGCCTCATCCAGAATTTAAAGCAACAATCATAAGGATACCAGCAGAGCTTGAGAAAAGCATAGAAGACATTTAAGATCCTTACCACAGTGACAATAGAGCTTAAAACAAACCAGACTGAAATGAAAAATGCAGTAATAGATTTGAAACTGAGTGGATGTAATGACCACAAAGATGGAAGGAGCAGAGGAGTGAGTAAGTAATATAAAAGATAGAATTATGGAAAATAATGAAGCTGAACAAAAGAGGTAAAGAAACATCTTGGAGCGAGAAAATAGACTTAGGTAACACAGTGATGCCATCAACCTCAATAACATTCATATCATATGAGTCCCAGAAGAACAAGAGAGGGGAAAAAGGGGCAGAAAGTTTATTTCAGTGAATCATACATGTAAACTTTCCTCATCTAGGGAAGGAAACAGACATCCAAATCCAGGAGGCATGGATGTTCCTACCAAAATCAACAAAAGTAGGCCAACACCAAGACATATTGTAGTTAAATTTGGAAAATATAGATAGAAATAAAGAAAAAGATCCTAAAAGTAGTAAGAAAAAAGAAGTCCCTAAATTACAAAGGAAGAACTATAAGAGGAGAAGCAAATCTCTCCACAGAAACTTGGCAGGCCAGAAGGAAATGTCAAGACATATTCATTGTACTGAATGGGAAAGATTTGCAACCAGGAATACTCTATCCAGCAAGGTAATCATTCAGAATAGAAGGCTAGATAAAGAATTTCCCATAAAAAAAGCAACAACAACAAAACAAAACAAACAAACAAACAAACAAAAACTAAAGGAATTTGTTACCATTAAAAACAGCCCTGCCTGCAGGAAATATTAAAAGAAACTCTTTGGGAAGTTAAGACCAAAAGTGACAAAGAAAAAAAAGGAACAGAGAAAATCTCCAGAAACAACAACAAAACAAGTAATACAATGACACTAAATTCATACCTATTGATAATTCCTTTGAATGTAAATGGACTAAAAGCTTGAATCTAAAGGCATAGTGTGTTAGAATGGACAAAAAATAAGACCCAGTTCCATGATGCCTACAAGAGACACATTTTAGACCTAAAGACACCTGCAGATTGAGAGTGAGGAGATGGAGAAACATTACAATCAAATGGACTTCAAAAGAATGCAGTTGTAGCAATACTTGTATCATACTAACTAATTTGTAAAACAAGCACTATAACAAGAGAAGAAAAAAGGAACTCTATCATAATAAATTTGTCTATCCAACAAGAGGATCTAACAGTTGCCAATATTTATGCCATCAACTTGGGAGCATCTAAAAATATAAAACACTAATGAACACACAGGAATTCACTGATACTAATACAATAATAATAGAAGACTTTCACAGCCCACTCACATCTACTGAAGGTTATCTAAGCAGAAAGTCAAGAAAAAAAACTGGCTTTTATTGGCACACAGGACCAGATGGACTTAACAAATATATTCAGAACATTTCATCCTAAAGAAGCAGCATACACATTATTTTCAAGTCCATATGAGACATTCTCCAGAATAGATCATATACTAGATAACAAATCAGGCCTCAAAAAGTAAAAAAAGATTGAGATCATCCCATGCATATTTTCTGACCACAGTGCTATGAAGTTTGAAATCAACCACAAGAAAAATTTTGAAAACCACAAATATATGGAAGCTAAAGTAGATCCTAGTAAACAATAAATGGGTCAATTAGAAGATTTAAGGGTAAAAGAAATATATAGACACAAATGAAAATGAAAAAACAATGGTCCAAAACCTTTGGACTGCAAAACGAGTCATAACAGGGAAGTATATAGCAATACAGGCTTAACTCAAGAAGCCATAAAACTCTCAAGTAAGCAACCTAACATTACACTTAACAAGCTTAAAAATAAGAACAAAATAAGCCTAAGAGAGCAGAAGGGAAATAATGAAGACTAGAACATAAATAAATAATAAAAAAAAAACTAAAAAACAGAACTCTACGACCCAGCAATTGCACTACTAGGTATTTATCCAAGAGATACATGTGTGCTGTTTTGAAGGGACATATGCACCCCAATACTTATAGCAGCACTATCAACAATAGCTAAAGTATGTAAAGAGCCCAAATGTACATCGATGGATGAATGGATAAAGAAGATGTGGTATATATATATATATATATATATATATATATATATATATATATATACTCGGCAATCAAATAGAATGAAATCTTGCCATTTGCAGCTACGTGGATGGAACTGGAGGGTATTATGCTAAGCAAAATTAGTCAGTCAGAGAAAGACAAATATCATATGACTTCACTCATATGAGGACTTTAAGAGACAAAACAGATGAACATAAGGGAAGGGAAAAATAATATAAAAACAGGGAAGGGGACAAAACATAAGAGACTCTTAAATATGGCCAACAAACAGGGGGTTACTGGAAGGGTTGTGGGAGGGGGATGGGCTAAATGGATAAGGGGCATTAAGGAATCTACTCCTGAAATCATTGTTGCACTATATGCTAACTAATTTGGATGTAAATAAAAAAAATAAAATTAAAAAAAAATTAAACTATTTAAACCTACCAATGAGTACATTATAATAAAAACAAAGGTAATAAATACTCAAAACCAATCATTTGCTAATTTAAAAAAACAGAAGAACTAATCAATGAAACAAATAGGTGGTTCTTTGAAAAAATTAATGAAATTGATAAACCCTTAGCCAGACTTATCAGAAAGAAAATAGAGAAGATCCAAAGAAATGAAATCACAAATGAGAAAAGAGAAATAATATCCAAACCACAGAAAGACAAACAATTACTTGAGAATATTGTGAAAAATTATATGTCAAGAAATTGGACAACCTTGAGGAAATAGATAAATTCCTAGAAACATATAAATTGCAAACACTGTAAGAGCAAGAAAAGGAAAATGTGAGTAGACCAATAACCAGCAAGGGAAGTGAATCATTAATCACAAATCTCGCAACAAACAAGTCTAGGGACAGATGGCTTCACAGGGGAATTCTACCAAACATTTAAGTAAGAATTAATACCTATTGTTCTCAAACTATTCCAAAAATTACAAATGGAAGGAAAATTTCCAAAATCATTCTTTGAGACCAGCATTACCTTGAATCCAAAACCAGACAAATATCCTACTAAACAGGGTATTACATGTCAATATCCCTGATGAACATGGATACTAAAATTCTCAACAAGGTACTAGGAAATCGAATCCAGCAGTATATTAAGAGCATCATTCAACACGATTAATTGGGATTTATTTCTGGATGGCAAGGGTGGCTCAATATTTGCTAATCAATCAATTTGATACACCACATTAATAAAAGAAAGAAGAACCATATGATCCTCTCAATAGATGCAAAAAAAGCATTTGACAAATACAACATTCTTCTTAAAAAATATACTTCAACAAAATATGGATAACAAAAGGCCATATATGAAAAACCCACAGCAAATCTCATCCTAAATGAGGAAAAATTGAGAGCTTTTCCTCTATGGTCAGGAACAAGACTGGGATGTTCACTCTCACTACTTGTATGTAACACAATACTGGTAGCCCTAGCCTTAGTGATTAGACAACAGAAAGAAATAAATGTCATCCACTTCTGCAAGGAAGAAGTCAAACTTTTACTATTTACAAATAACATGATAGTCTTTGTAGAAAATATGAAAGACTCCACCAAAAGAATCATTAGAACTGATACATCAATTCAGTAAAGTTGCTGGATATAAAATTCAGGTATAGATATCAGTTACCTTTCTATATACCAACAATGAAGCAGTAGAAAGGGAAATCAAAGAATCAATCCTATTGGGAAGCCTGGGTGGCTCAGTTATTTAAGTGCCTGACTCTTGATTTTGGCTTAGTTCATGATCTCATGGTTCATGAGATCAAGCTCCACCTCAGGCTCCATTCTGAGAATGCAGTGTCTTTTGGGATTCTCTCTCACCCTCTCTTTCTGCCTGTCCCCCACTCCTGCTATAAATAAATAAATAAATAAATAAATAAATAAATAAATAAATAAATTTAAAAAAGAAATCAATCCCAATTACAATTGCATCCAAAAAAATAGGAATAAAGCTAACCAAACAGGTACAATTTCTGTACTCTGAAAACTATAAAACAGTGATGAACAAAATTGTAGAAGACAGAAGAGAAATGGAAAAACACTTCATTGCACGTTCATAGATTAGAACAACAAATACTGTTAAAATGTCTATACTTTCCAAAGCAATCTACACATTTAATGCCATGTCTATCAAAATACCACCGACATTTTTCACAAAGCTAGAGGAAAGAATCCTAAATTTGTATGGAACCACAAAAAGACCTCAAATAGCCAAAGAAATATTGAAAAAGCAAAGCAAAGCTAGAAGCATCTCAATCCAGAATTCAAGTAATATTACAAAGGTGTAATGAGACAGTATTGTGCTGGCACACACACACACACACACACACACACACACACACACACACACAACAGACACATGGATCATTGGAACAGAATAGAAAACCCAGAAATTGACTCATAACTGTATGGTCAAATAATCTTCAACAAAGCATGAATGAATATCCAGTGACAAAGTATCTTCAATACATGGTGTTTGGAAAACTGGACACCAACTTGCAAAAGAATGAAACGGGACCACTTTCTTACATTATACACAAAAACAAATTTGAAATGGGTGAAAGACCTAAACGTGAGACAGGAAGCTATCGAAATCATAGATGATAACACAGGTGCAGACCTCTTTGACCTCAACCATAGCAACTTATTGCTAGATATGTCTCCTGTGGCAAGGCAAAGGAAAGAAAAAATAAACTATTGGGACTTCATGAAGATAAAAAACTTCTGCACATCAAAATAAACAATCAACAAAACTAAAAGGCAGCTTTTGGAATGGGAGAAGATATTTGCAAATTACATATGTGATAAAGGGTTAGTATGCAAAAAATATAAAGATCTTATAAAACTCAATCACTGAAAAACAAATTATCCAGTTGATAAATGGGCATAAGTGGGGTGCATGGGTGGCTCAGTTGGTTAACTGCCGAACTCTTGATTTTGGCTCAGGTTCCTGAGTTCAAGCCCCATGTCAGGCTGTGTGCTGATAGTGTGGAGTCTGCTTGGGATTCTCTTTCTCTCTCCGTTTGCCCCTCTCCCATTCATGTTGTGTCTCTCCCTCTCGATAGATTAGATGATAGGTAGATAGATAGATAGAGATAGACCTTAAATGGGAGAAGACATGAAAATATATTTGTCCAAAGAACACATACAGATGCCCAACAGACACATGAAATGATGTTCAACATCACTGATCATCAGGGAAATATAACTCAAAAGTAAAATGAGATACCACCTCACATCTCATGAGAATACTCAGAGAATACTCAGAATACCTCAGAATACTCATGAGAATTTGGAGAAAAAGGGACCCTCTTGTTCCGTTGATTGGATTGCAAACTAGTGTAGCCATTCTGGAAAATAATATGGATGCTCCTCTCAAAGTTAAAAAGATAGAACTACCCTATGACCCAGCAATTGCACTACTAGGCATTTACCCAAGTGATACAAAAAATGCTGATTTTACGTGATACATGCACGCTGATGATTTTAGCAGTATTATCAACAATAGCCAAATTATGGAAATAGTCCAAATGTCCATCAACCAATGAATTGGTAAAGAAGATGTGTGATATATATATATATATATATATATATATATAATCTATATCTATATATATCATCTATATATATATATATATATAAAATCTATATCTAATCTATAGAGAGAGAGGGAGAGATAGAGGAATATTGTGCAGCCATCAAAAATAAATATATTTTTTTTTATTTGTTTATTTCGAGAGAGAGAGTGTGTGTGCATGAGAAGGGGAGGGGCAGAGAGAGAGGGAGAGAGAGAGAGAATCCCAAGCAGGCTCCATCTTGTCAGTACAGAGCCTGATGCGGGGCTTGTATTTGTGAACCATGAGATCATGACCTGAGCCAAAACGAATAGACAGATGCTTAAACTACTGAGCCACCAAGGCACCCTCGAAAAAATGAAATCTTCCCATTTGCAGCAACGTGGATGGAGTTAGAGAGTATTATGCTAAGTGAAATAAATCAGTCAGGGAAAGATAACTACCATTGTATTTCATTCATATGTGGAATATAAGAAACAAAACTGACGAACATAAGAGGAAAAAAGAAAGGGTCTATACATAAAACAGACTCAACTGTAGAGAATAAACTGTTGCTGGAGGGGTTTTGGGTGTTGAGTTTTATAAATTCTTTATATATTTTGAATACAAACCCCTTATCGGATATGTCATTTGCAAATATCTTCTCTCACTCTCTACATTGCCTTTCTGTTTGGTTGATCATTTATTTTACTGTGCAGAAACTCTTATTTTTATGTATTCCCAAAACTTTATTTTTGCTTTTGTTTCCCTTGAGCATATAGTTGTGAGTCTATTTCTGGGTATTCTATTCTGCTCCACTGATCTATGTGTCTGTTCTTTGCTCCAGTATCATACTGTGTTGATTACTACAGCTTTGTAATATAACTTTAAGTCCAGAATTGTGATACTTTTATCTTTGGTTTTCAAGTTGCCTTTTGCTATTCAAAGCCTCCAATGGTCTCATACAAATTTTAGGATTGTTTGTTCCATGTCTATGAAAAATGTTGGTGGTATTTTGATAGAGATTTCTCAAATGTGTATATTGCTTTTGGTAGTATAGACATTTTAACAATATTTATTCTCGCAATCCATGAGCATGGAATGTCTCTCCATTTCCTTGTGTTATCTTCAATTTCTTTTGTCAGTGTTTTATTGTTTTAAGGGTACAGGTTTTTCACATCTTTTGTGTAGGTTTTTCTGATGTGTATTATTGTTTTTGGTGTAATTGTAATTGAAGTTCATTCCTTAATTTTACTTTCTGCTATGTCATTATTGGTGTTTAGAAACACGACATATTTACATATGTTGATTTTGTATCTTGCAAGTTTACTGAGTTCATTTAGGAGTTTCGACAGTGTGTTGGTGGCGTCTGTCAGATTTTCTATATAGAGTATCATATCATCTGCAAATACTGAAAGTTTGACTTCTTCACGATTTAGATGCCATTTATTTATTTATTTATTTATTTATTTATTTATTTATTTAAACCCTTTTATTTCTTTTGGCTGTCTTATTGTTATGGCTGGGGCTTCTCATACTATGGTGAATAAAATTGGTGAGAGTGGACATCCTTCCCTTGTTCTTGACCATAGAGTAAGACTGCTTGATTTTTCCCCAATGAGGATGATATTAGCTGTGGGTTTTTCATATATTGCCTTAATTATGTTGAGGTATGTTCCCTCTAAACCTACTTTGTTGAATGTTTTTTATCATGAATATGTGTTCTACTTTTCAATGCTATTTTTGCATTTATTGAGGTTTTCATAGGGTTCTATCCTTTATTTTATTAACTTGATGCATAGCATTAATTGATTTATGAATATTGAACCATAATTGAAAGACAGGAATAAATCCCATTTCAACGTGATGAATGATATTTTTAAGGTTTTTTTAATTTTGTTTATGAGTATTTTGTTGAGGATTTTTTAATTTATCTTCAGAAATATTGGCCTATACTACTCTTTCATTACAGAATCTTTATCAGGGCAATTATGTCCTCATAGAATGAATTTCGACGTTTTCCTTTCATTTCTACTTTTTGGAATAGTTTGAAAATAAAGTAATAACTCTTCTTAATATGTTTGGTAGAATTCATCCATGAAGCCTTCTATTCCTGGACTTTTTTCTGTTTGGAATTTATTGATTACTAATTCCATTTCTTTGCTGATTGTCAGTCTTTTCATGTTTTCCATTTCTTGCTTTTATAGTTTTGGTATGTTATATGTTTTTAGGAATTTATCCATTTCTTGAAGGTTTTCCTTTTTGTTGCTATATAATTTTTTATAATGTTGTTTTATAATTGCTTGCACTTCTGTGTTGTTATTTTTTATTTATCCTCTGTAATTTTTGATTTTATTTATTTGGGTCTTTTCCTTTATTAAATGTGGCTAGAAGTTTATCAATTTTATTGATTATTCCAAGAACCAGCTCCTGGTCTCATTGATCTATTCTATTGTGTTCCCCACAAGTGTTTATTTAGATTTCAGTTAGTTAACATACAGTGCAATATTAGTTTCAGGTGTAGTATTTAGTTATTCATCACTTACATACAACACCCAGTGCTCATCACAAGATGTGCCCTCCTTAATTCTTGACACTGCTTTAATCAATTTAGGTTACTTTAACATGATTAAAAATGAGAGGAAGGTATGAACAGATATATTTCCAAAGAGGACATAAAGATTGACATCGGGCACATGAAGATTTGATCTACATAATTCATCTATAGGGAAATGTAATCAAAACTACAATGACTAACTTCTGTCAGAATGGCTAAACTCAATAACAAGACATGGTAGGTGTTGTCAAGAATGTGGAGAAAAGGAAACCCTCTTGCACATTTGGTGGAAATGCAAACTGGTGAAACCACTCTAGAAAACAGTACGGAGGTTCCTCAAAAAAGTTAAAAATAAAACTACCCTGCAATCTAGCAATTGCACCACTAGGTATTTACCCAAATAATACAAAAATATTAATTCAAAGGGATAAATGTGCCCTGAGGTTTATAGCTGCATTATCTACAATAGCCAATTCATGGACATAACCCAAATGTCCTTCAGATGATGAATAGATAAGGATGAGGTGGTATATACATAAAATGGAATATTACTCAGCCATAAAAATGAAATCTTATCATTTGCAATAACATGGATGGAGCTAGAGAATATTATGCTGTGTGAAATAAGTCAGTCAGAGAAAGACAAATCCCATATGATTTCACTAATATGTGGAATTTAAGAAACAAAACAAATGAGTAAAGACAAAAAAAGAGAGAAAGAGAAACAAAGAACCATAGCCTTAAGTATGGAATTCAAACTGATGGTTACCAGAAGGGAGGTACGTAGGTGGACAGGTTAATTAGGTGATGTGGATTAAGGGGTGCACTTTTGATGAGCACTGGGTGATGCATGGAAATGTTGAATCACTATATTGTACACCTGAAACTGTTTTTTTTTATTTTTTTAATGTTTATTTATTTTTGAGACACAGAGAGACAGAGCATGAATGTGGGAGGGTCAGAGAGAGAGGGAGACACAGCTCAGAGTCTGTCAGCACAGAGCCTGATGCGGGGCTTGAACTAATGGACTGCGAGATCATGACCTGAGCTGAAGTTGGTCGTTTAACCGACTGAGCCACCCAGGCGCTCCCTGAAAATGTTTTAACACTGCATTAAACTAAGTGGAATTTAAATAAAAAGATTAAAAAAAGAAAAATTAAGATCAAACCTTACATATATGAAATAATCCCATTTCATACATAGTGGGAGAGACATCATTCAACTCATAACATTGCCATAGTAAAAAATGGAGAATTATAGAAATGGAGATATCAAGGATTAAATTTTGGCTCCACTTTGGGTCCTGGATCAGTCAGTTATTTTTTCTGAGCCTTGTTTCTTTATGTGTAAAATGGAGATAAGGATATTGACTTCATTCTGATTGGGGAAGATCAATGATGGTGAATGTAAAAAGCATGGATCATAATAGGAGGTTAAAAATAATATTGTTATTAATATTAGTACAAGATTCTTTTGTCAATAAATAGTAGGCTAGGTTTCATTTAGTAGAATTTAATATCATCCAGGTTTAAGTTACACATATAATTTCTGAATCGTTTTATATGTTGTGTCTCATGCTTGCTGACATGATTTCTGCTCAGATGTCTCTATATAATTATATTAGTTATCATATCACAGTTGAAAATACTTCCACTTATATTTTGATATTACAGACCCCCTAATCTGAAAAACATTCAAGAATTCCAGTGAGAATGCCAAAATTCTATAATGGTTCCTCGGATACAAATTTGTAGCTTTATTTGTGATTTAGCAGGAATTAAAGTAAAACTTTGTTTTCAGAAACCTTCTTTGGCTGAAATTAAGGGTATACATACCCTTTTGAATCTCCTTTTCATATCATGTATATCTTATGCAAAAATTGACTCAAAATTTATTTGGTCTAGATAAGAACACATGAACGATTTAAGTTTGTGGCTGACCAAGGCTATTACCATGGAGTGGAAGGGCAGGATCTGCCATTGCAAACGTGGAGGGAATGCAGAATGAAGAACTGCACTTGATGGCAAACGACATGCAGCCTGTGCCTGGAGCATAAAGGCTGTTGTCAGCTCTTTAAAAGCTCAACTTACTACAATTTTCAGAGACTCATAGTGCAGATGTGTCAGGCAAAATTTGACTCACCGTGTTTGGATTAGCAGTAAATCTACTAATCCAACCTAATATCCAGAGGGCTATTGCTAGATCCAGGGGCTCATACATTTGCACCAGTCTTTTATCATACTGAGTCCCAGATGGCCTTAAATGGACACAAGGCATAATGAGATCTAGGAAGACATTATTATATTCCTAGGTCAAAATTCACTGCCCAACCTCTTCTTTTTTTTTTTTTTTTCTTCAGGCTGAAAGGGATGATTTCCTTGAAGTGCTAATATTCACTGTTGATTGACTCTGTTGATAGCTTTCAAAGTTCATAGCACTTATTTTAGATATAATAGCATTATTGATAATGTCTACAACAAAGACACCCATTCGTATGCAAATTCAAGCCAACTATTACAGTAAAGATAATGCCAGGTTGACCCTTAGTTTATAGTTATAGCTTTAAAAAAAGTATTTTAGCAATGGAAAGACAGAATATGTACTATATCATAATGGCCACTGAGTGTTGTCAATGCATCCTTAAACTGCCAGTTTTATAAATGGCTCTTTTGAAACCAGAGAGTTGTAAAAATGCAAAATAGAATGAAGTTTGAAATGTGTGCTTATTTAATACCCCTTCCACCATCTCTAGCTGAGAATACAGGTGTCAGAGCACAAGAGTTCCTGTCAATTTCTAAAGTTACACTTTTATCCACTAAACAAGCATCCTGATCTGGGTTACCAAACAGAGAACTCAACAGGAGCCCCTAAGTGTGTATATTAAATGTCATTTGTGCCTCTGCCTGGGCCATCCACTTTTAGGAATGCTTGCTCTCGGTCTGTTTCACCCTTTTCCTGTGCTCCCTGGCTTTTGGTAATGAAATTTCCCCAGAGACATTTCACAGAAAGGATCTTCATGCAAAACAGTTGATGCACATGCTTCTATTTTGAAAACCACATGTTCAGCACATTTTGCTTTTGTGAAATGGAATATGGTTTAAGTTTGTTTCAATCAAAAAAACACCATGGCTGGAAGGACTTATGTCAAAGTGAACAAGGTTTTATATACAATGAAGGTTTTTTTTTCCTTCTCCTTCCTCTTATGATTGAAGAGGATAAAATATAAAACATACTTTTTTTCTTTTGCCACAGCAGCAGTTGATTTGTTACATATGAATTAATTTACAAGGCAGCTTGTTATGAAAACACCATCTTCTCTATTTATTTTGGATTCAGCTTATTTATTAAGATTCACATCAAGAAAAGCATCCCTTGCTTCTACTATGAAACTTAATATGTATTCACAGTATACAGTCTCAGTGTCTGAATTTAATGGGTTGTATTATAGGCCAATTCTTGGAGTTAACTGTGCTAGAATATCAGCATGGTACACAGGAGTTAGTTCTACTTTAAAAAAATACTTTCCCTAAATCAGTATTTATATTCAGTGAAATGTGTAACTGAGTACGGAAAAACCTTGACCCAGACAATGAATGATAAAGTTAAGATTAATAGATTATTTCCAAATTGTATTATTAAATCACAGGCAATCACAAAATTAAAAAAAAAACTTGACTTTGACATTTTTTTGTAACATCTGTGTTACTCAATGCCAGTTTAAGAGTAAAAATTTTAGAGAATGACTTTTTATAGAAAGGAAATAATTATGACTTTTTAGTATCAAGAATCTGAATAATAATCATTCATAAATGTACTTGTTGAATTTTTGGTTTTAGTTTTCCAAGTTTTAACTCATCATATTTAAAACCACATTAAAGTAGATTGTCTGCATAGCCTGGCTTAAACAAAATAAACTAAGATTTATTGAGTATTCACCCTATTCAAGGCATAATAGTGGATTCTGCAGGTACAAAAGAATAAGACAGTATCTTTAGTCTCATGGAGTTTGGAAGATAAGACAAACTTTCATAAGAAGTTCAAAATAAGTAGAAAATGATAGCTTGTAAAACATCCTTGTGCAAGGACTCAACTGTTATGAGCTCTAGTAGCAGTATTTCTGTGTACTGGTTATTAATTTGTCAAACACTCATTGAGTACTTTTTAATATCTTCTAGACACTGTGCCAAGAGCTGACATTGGGGAAACATAATCTTTGCTCTGCCTCCTTTACAGTCTACTTGGAGAGAATGAATGAAATGATATGCTTAGTTACACAAATACATATAGATGTAATGAATGGGTGCCAAAGCAATGAAGGGGCATATTTAGGTCAGACTTACATTTCACTGTCCACAACTGATTTGCATGTGAAAATTATACTTCACAGACCTCTCAGAAGGTGTCACTATAATTTGCACATAATATTTTGTTGCTGTTTTTGTGTTGTTTTGTTGATTGCTGTATTAGTTAGAGCTGCTGTAAGAAACATACCTTAGACTGGGTGCTTAAACAATAAACATTAATTTTCCCAGTTCTGGGGTCTGGAAAGTCAAGGTGTCAGCAGATCTGGTGTTTGTAGAGGGCTTGCTTCCTGGCTTGTAGACAGCTGCCTTCTTGCTGTATCCTCACATGCCCCAAAGAGAGAGCGGGAAAGAGAGACTGAGAAAGTTCTCTCCTGTCTGTTTTTAATAGTGTACTAATCCCATCAGCAGAGTTCCACCCTCCTGAAAGAGATACCTCCCAAAGGCCCCATTCTCTAAATACTCTCACATTGGTGATTAGAGTGTCTATACAAGAGTTTGGGAAAGACACAAACATGTAGTCCTTAACAATTCTCAATTAACTCACCTGAATGAATCACCCAAATTTAATAGTTATGTTTTGTTGGATTCATGTGAATTCAATTATGGTAAATTGAAAAATCAAGTGAGAGAAGAATGGCTGTGATTATTATTACCTTTTGGAGAAGAGGCTGAAAAATAACTCACCAAGAGTTACATTATAAAATACTTGGTAATTTCAGCCCCGCGTCAGGCTTTGTGCTAACAGCTCAGAGCGTGGAGCCTGCTTCAGATCCTGTGTCTCCCTCTCTCTCTGCCCCTTCCCCACTCACACCTGTCTCTCTCAAAAATAAAAAAAAAATTAAAACATAAAAAAAAATAAAAAAAATAAAGAAGGGGCGCCTGGGTGGCTCAGCTGGTTAAGCGTCTGACTTCGGCTCAGGTCATGACCTCATGGTCTGTGAGTTCGAGCCCCACGTCAGGCTCTGTGCCAGTGGCTCAGAGACTGGAGCCTGCTTCAGATCCTGTGGCCTCCCAGTCTCTCTGCCCCACTACCCCACTCACATCTGTCTCTTTCTCAAAAAAAAAAGTTAAAAACATAAAATAAAAAAATAAAACACTTGGTAACTTCAATAGATATAAAGGTACAGGTACTTAAATGAGAACAAAAATATTCTAGTCAACATTTTTCTTCCTAAATCATCCACCAAATTATATGAAGACATTACAAAGTAACTTGTTTGAGACAAAACTTGAAACTCTAGTAACAGGTTCAGTTAAAGCAGTAGAAACATGCAGTCTGTAGTTGGAATAGATCAGAGAGGTACCAGGGATGCTGTTTCCAGGACTGATTAAGTATCCCTAGTATAGTCAGTTGGCAGGGATAAAAAGTTGCCTTTATATAGGAAGAAGGACCAGTTTCTCCCAGGATATGGTTGTGTTAGACAGCTGGGGCTGCTAAATTAAATTACCATAGACTGGGTGACTTAAACAACAAACATTTACTTCTCACAGTTCTGGAGTCTTAGAAGTCCAAAGTCATTGTGCCTGGTCTTGATCAGAGACCTCTTCTTGCCTTGTGGGTGGTCGGCTTCTCCTTAAGTCCTCAAATGGTAGAATCAGAAAAGACTAGCTCTCTTCTTCCTATGGAGGGATCTTATGAGGCTCATCAGGTAGGCTTTACTCTTATGACATAATTACCTTCCAATGTCATATTAGGGCTTCCATATATAAATTTTGGGGGGATATTCATGCTATAACAATGAGTAATATCTTTCACTCTGATTGCAAGGATTGATTGAATCAGTGTAGTTTTTGAAGTGGGTGTCCCATTTATCCTGGTTATATCAATGTATCTGGTAACTTAGATTACTTCCTTGTAAATAAAATATAGCATGATACTTTCCAGACCTTCATCCCTTTGGATGCTCTCTCTCCTCACTCTTTGTTGAAGAATTTGCAGGAGCCATTGCTATTCCTATAGCAATAGTTAAAATTGTCTTATTTTTGTCCATAATAGTTCCCAAACAGATAAGTGTAACATAAAACTTATGCCCACTTAGACAAAAAGTGCGGCACATTGGCAAGAGGAACAAAATTCAAATTCAATCTTTATAACTTAAGATTACATTGGGATCTGAAAGCACTGTATGGTAGTTTTCTTGCATTACTTGAACTACTATATTTTCTGCTTATCAAAATGGTACCAGGGGCGCCTGGGTGGCTTGGTCGGTTAAGCGTCCGACTTCGGCTCAGTTCATGATCTCACGCTCCGTGAGTTCGAGCTCCGTGTCGGGCTCTGTGCTGACAGCTCAGAGCCTGGAGCCTGTTTCAGATTCTATGTCTCCCTCTCTCTCTGCCCCTCCCCTGTTCATGCTCTGTCTCTGTCTCAAAAATAAATAAACGTTAAAAAAATGATATCATATAATATGGCCAAAAAATCTTAATAATGCCATACATTATCAAAAACATTTCTTAAAAATGCACGTCCACAATTTGAAAATGGACTCATAACTAAGAGTACACTAATTATGCACATCAAATCTATTGTTTTCCTAAACCATCAATCCTTGCTACCATATGATGTTTGTGGTCCAGAGAGTTTGTGTACTAAACATCAACTGGCCAGTAACTGGTAATTTCCAGTATGTTTAGAGTAATTGTTCTTTTGAACTTTTTGTGAGGGAGAGGGCAAGATATCATCTACCTATTTAATATTCTTATAAAGTCCATGTGCTTTTCTCCAGAAGAAGTGTAAATACACACATATGAACAAAATTTAGGATACCATTGAGAAACTTCATAGAAATATTGAAGTGTCTTGTTGAACCCAGACTTTAATAACCAGTTTTTTGAGTCATTTTCTATACACACCCCTGAGATTCCCAGAGAGTTGAAACAGGAAGAATAAGTACTCCGGATTTTCAGAGAACATTTGGCATAGTTGACAAAACAAATCTTTAATAGAAGCCCAAAACCTCACTTTGGATAAAATTTAAGATTTGGTGTAATGTTGTATAGTTTTGTAGGCTTTCATTGTCATTCCTAAGCTAATCACTTCAATTTAAATTAAGCAAGTGAAATTCTGACACAGAGATAACTTGCACTCATGTAACTATTATTTTATTCAAACTTCCTAAAATGTCAGTTTTTATATTTTGTCTGTTTTTATTTCCAGGACAATTTATTTACTTCTCCTTATGATTAGTCTGAAGAGGAAAATAGATTCTTTTGTCAAATCCCATAGCTTAGAAAATACTTACAAAATATTTTCTAACAATATCTTATGCAGTTAGTTCCAAAGATAGAAACGCTGCATTCTGTTTGTTTTATAGAACACACTTCTCATATATAGGTCTGCAAGCAGAAATGGGATAAAATAGAAGTAGAGGACTCGACTGAATGAGTTGACAACGGTGCATGATAACAGAAACAGTGGAGGCAAAGTGTAGAAATGAATAGTAATGTGTTGAACTTTCTCCAAGATTGTGCAATGAAATCATTGGGATTTTATGTACCCCATCATGGCATCTATATATTTTTCTGGACTGTTTTTTTATCAACCTTATCACATACACCTACATGTATTTGATCAAAATAACAGATTAAATTCATTCTCCTTAGATGTGCTCATTAATGTAATTAAGAGTGATATATATATATTTATATATGATATATATAGTATGTATATTATGTATAATATATATATATTTAATCAGGTTGAATATATATATATATATATATATATATATATATATATATCAGGTTGAATCTATTAACAGACATGACTCTTAGAAGAACACTTAGGACCCTTTAGCTTCCTGTTACTGTCAGATTTATTTGTCTCAAAATCTTTAAGAAGAATGTTAAATACTACAGAAATGATGACACCAGAACCCTGTGACACAACTTTAGAATTCTCTTTAAGTCATAGCTCAAATGCTACCTGTTATCTCCCAAATAGTATATGCATAATCTACATTCAAATATCTATTTACTAACAGTGCCTACTAACATTATCCATGTGCTACCTCTTCTCTCCCTTTGAAGTATGAAAATGGGCTTCTAAGATCGATAATACCATTCCAACACTCTGGAATCTAAGTTTTAAAAAATTTTCTCCTTTCAAAAATCTTTTCTTTCACTTTCTATACAACCATACATTACCCTGATCCTACATATTTTTATTCAATTTCAATTTTTTCACCTTACCCATTTATGTCCTCTGTACAATTCTTTAATCCCACAAGAACATCTACTCCTATTTATCTTACCTCCTTTTAACTGCTTCTACCCTCTCAGTTGTTTATTATCATTATTTAAAAAAATTTTATTATGGTATCATAAAAAACACATAACACAGAACTTACCCTCTTAACAAATTTGTGAGAGTAAAGTGTTATTAACAATTTGCACATTGTTTTACAGAAGTTTTTCATCTTTCATAACTGAAACACTATATTTATTGAAAAGCAACTCCCTATTTACCTCTCCTCCCAGCCATTGGCAACCACAACTCTACTTTCTGCTTCATCGAGTTTCACTAGTTACTTTATATATGTGAAATCATGCAGTATTTGTCCTTCTGTGACTGACTAATATAAAATAGCATAAGGTCTTAGTGTTCCATCCATGTTGTGGAATAACAGGTTTCCCTTATTTTTTATGGCTGAATAATTTGATTTTATGTATATAACACATTTTTATTAATTATTTTTTTATGTTTTATTTATTTTTGAGAGAGAGAGAAACAGCACAAGCAGGGGAGGGACAGAGAGAGAGGGAGACACAGAATCCAAAGCAGGCTCCATGCTCTGAGCTAGCGGTCAGCACAGAGCCCAAAGTGGGGCTTGAACCCATAAACAGTGATATCATGACCTGGGCCGAAGTCGGATGATTGTGCCACCCAGGTGCCCCATGTTTTACTAATTAATTTCTTAGTGAACACTAGGTTGTTTCTACCTTTCAGATATTATAAATACTGTTTCAATGAACATGAGACTGCAAATATATATTCAAGATTTTATTGTTAATTCTTTTGCATAAATGCCCAGAAGTGAAATAGTTACATCATATAGTATTTCTATTTCTAATTTTTTGAGGGATATCTATCTTCCATAGTGCCTGCACCATTTTAAATTATAAACAATAGAGCCCAAGACTTCCAATTACTCCACATACTTACCAGCACCTGTTATTTTCTTATTCTTTTTAATAGTGACTATCTTAACATGGGTAACATGATAGCTCATTGTGGCTCTGATTTGCATTTTGGGGATGATTAGTGATGTTAACTTTCTTTGTATATATCTGTTGGCCATTTGTGTATCTTCTTTGGATAAATGTTGCATATGGTTAATTGGGTTATTTATTTATTTATTTAGCAAGGTAGGCATTTCTTATAGATTTTGAATATTTACCCCTCATGAAATATATGATCTGCAAATATTTTATCCAATTCTATCAGTTACCTATTCACCTTTGTCATATACAATGTCCTGTTCTGTCTCTAGTAACAGTATGTATGTAGGTAGGTAGGTATGTGTGTATGTAACTATATATGTATGTATGTATGTATTTACTTAAGGCCTATTTGCCTAACATAGGTATGACAAATCTTGCTTTATTTTAAGCATTTGCATGAAATATCTTTTTCTGATTTGTCACTTTTACTTGTGTCTTTAAATCTAAAATGTGCCTTGTAGAAAAATATAGTCAACTCTTGTTTTTTATCTGTTCAGCCTCTCTGTCTTTTGATTAGGAAATATAATCCATATACATTAAAGTCATTACTTACTTGAAGGTCTTACTTTTGACATTTTGCTAAATTTTTCTGTGTTTTGCTGTATTTTGTCTCTTCATTCCACTTTCTACCTTCTTCTGTGTTTCTTTGAGTTTTTGTGGTGGCATGGTTTGACTCCTCTGTCATTATTTTTTAATCTATTTTGCATAGGAATTTTCTTGTGATTACAATATGGCTTATATAAAATATATTTATAACAATCTATTTTAGGCTGATAAAAACCTTACCTGCAATTTCATACAAAAACTCTACTATTTATATCCCTTAATCTTAACAAAGGTCACAAATTACATATTTTAAATTTTGTATTTATTTATTTTATTTTAATTTGTGATTTTTTTCTATGTTTTATTTATTTACTTATTTTTAATATATGAAATTTATTGTCAAACTGATTTCCATACAACACACAGTGCTCATCCCAAAAGATGCCCTCTTCAATACACATCACCTACCCTCCCCCCCCTCCCACCCCCCATCAACCCTTAGTTTCTTCTCAGTTTTCAAGAGTCTCTTATGCTTTGTCTCTCTCTCACTCTAACCTTTTTTTTTTCCTTCCCCTCCCTCATGGGTTTCTGTTAAGTTTCTCAGGATCCACATAAGAATGAAAACATATAGTATCTGTTTTTCTCTGTATGGCTTATTTCACTTAGCATCACACTCTCCAGTCCCATCCACGTTGCTACAAAGGGCCATATTTCATTCTTTCTCATTGCCACGTAGTACTCCATTGTGCATATAAACCACAATTTCTTTATCCATTCGTCAGTTGATGGACATTAAGGCTCTTTCCACAATTTGGGTATTGTTGAGAGTGCTGCTATAAATATTGGGGTACAAGTGCCGCTATGCATCAGTACTCCTGTATCCCTTGGGTAAATTCCTAGCAGTGTTACTGCTGGGTCATAGGGTAGGGCTATTTTTTAATTTTTTGAGGCACCTCCACACTGTTTTCCAGAGCGGCTGCGCCAGTTTGCATTCCCACCAACAGTGCAAGAGGGTTCCCGTTTCTCCACATCCTCTCCAGCAACGATAGTCTCCTGATTTGTTCATTTTGGCCACTCTGACTGGTGTGAGGTGATATCTGAGTGTGGTTTTGATTTGTGTTTCCCTGATGAGGAACGACGTTGAGCATCTTTTCATGGGCCTGTTGGCCATCTGGATGTCTTCTTTAGAGAAGTGTCTATTCATGTTTTCTGCCCATTTCTTCACTGGATTATTTGTTTCTTGGGTGTGGAGTTTGGTGAGCTCTTTATAGATTTTGGATACTAGCCCTTTGTCCGATATGTCATTTGCAAATATCTTTTCCCATTCCGTTGGTTGCCTTTTAGTTTTGTTGATTATTTCCTTTGCTATGCAGAAGCTTTTCATGTTCATGAGGTCCCAACACTTCATTTTTGCTTTCAATTCCCTTGCCTTTGGGGATGTGTCAAGTAAGAAATTGCTGTGGCTGAGGTCAGAGAGGTCTTTTCCTGCTTTCTACTCTAGGGTTTTGATGGTTTCCTGTCTCACATTCAGGTCCTTTGTGCATGTTGAGTTTATTTTTGTGAATGGTGTAAGGGTGGTCTAATTTCATTCTTCTGCATGTTGCTGTCCCGTTCTCCCAACCCCATTTGTTAAAGAGACTGTCTTTTTTCCATTGGATATTCTTTCCTGCTTTGTCAAAGATTAGTTGGCCATACTTTTGTGGGTCTAGTTCTGGGGTTTCTATTCTATTCCATTGGTCTATGTGTCTGTTTCTTGGCCAATACCATGTTGTCTTGATGATTACAGCTTTGTAGTAGAGGCTAAAGCCTGGGATTGTGATGCCTCCTGCTTTGGTCTTCTTCTTCAAAATTACTTTGGCTATTCAGGGCCTTTTGTGGTTCCATATGAATTTTAAGATTGCTTGCTCTAGCTTCGAAAAGAATGCTGGTGCAATTTTGATTGGGATTGCATTGAATGTGTAGATAGCTTTGGGTAGTATTGACATTTTAATAATATTTATTCTTCCAACCCATGAGCACGGAATATTTTTTTCCATTTCTTTATATCTTCTTCAATTTCCTTCATAAGCTTTCTATAGTTTTCAGTATACATATCTTTTACATCTTTGGTTAGATTTATTCCTAGGTATTTTATGCTTCTTGGTGCAATTGTGAATGGGATCAGTTTCTTTATTTGTCTTTCTGTTACTTCATTATTAGTGTATAGAAATGCAACTGATTTCTATACATTGATTTTGTTAACTGCATCTTTGCTGAATTCATGGATCAGATCTAGCAGACTTTTGGTGGAGTCTATCGGATTTTCCATTTATAATATGTCATCTGCAAAAAGCGAAAGCTTGACTTCATCTTTGCCAATTTTGATGACTTTGATTTCCTTTTGTTGTCTGGTTGCGGATGCTAGTTCTTCCAACACTATCTTAAACAACAGCGGTGAGAGTGGACATCCCTATCGTGTTCCTGATCTCAGGGAGAAAGCTCTCAGTTTTTCCCCATTGAGGATGATATTAGCTGTGGTTTTCTTAAATGGCTTTTATGATCTTTAAGTATATTCCTTCTATCCCTACTTTCTCGAAGGTTTTTATTAAGAAAGGGTGCTGAGTTTTGTCAAATGCTTTTTCTGCATCGATTGACAGGATCATATGGTTATCATTTCTTTTATTAATGTGATGTATCACATTCATTCATTTGTGAATGTTGAACCAGCCCTCAGCCCAGGAATGAATCCCACTTGACCATGGTGAATAATTATTTTTATATTCTGTTGGATTCGATTTGCTATTATCTTATTGAGAATTTTTGCATCCATATTCATCAGGGATATTGGCCTGTAGTTCTCTTTTTTTACTGGATCTCTGTCTGGTATAGGAATCAAAGTAATACTGGCTTCATAGAATGAGTCTGGAAGTTTTCCTTCCCTTTCTATTTCTTGGAATAGCTTGAGAAGGACAGGTATTATCTTTGCTTTAAATGTCTGGTAGAATTCCCCTGGGAAGCCATCTGGTTCTGGACTCTTATTTGTTGGGAGATTTTTGATAACCGATTCAATTTCTTTGCTCGTTATGGGTCTGTTCAAGCTTTCTATTTCCTCCAGTTTGAGTTTTGGAAGTGTGTGGGTGTTTAGGAATTTGTCCATTTCTTCCAAGTTGTCCAGTTTGTTGGCATATAATTTTTCATAGTATTCCCTGATAATTGCTTGTATCTCTGAGGGATTGGTTGTAATAATTCCATTTTCATTTGTGATTTTATCTATTTGGGTCTTCTCCCTTTTCTTTTTTGAGAAGCCTGGCTAGAGGTTTAACAATTTGTATTATTTTTTCAAAAAACCAACTCTTGGTTTCATTGATCTGCTCTGCAGTTTTTTTAGATTCTCTATTGTTTTTTTCTGCTCTTATCTTTATTATTTCTCTTTTATTGCTGGGTTTGGGTGTCTTTGATGTTCTGCTTCTATTTCCTTTAAGTGTGCTGTTAGATTTTGTATTTGGGATTTTTCTTGTTTCTTGAGAGGGGCCTGGATTGCAATGTATTTTCCTCTCTGGACTGCCTTCGCTGCATCCCAAAGCATTTGGATTGTTGTATTTTCATTTTCATTTGTTTCCATATATTTTTTAATTTCTTCTCTAATTGCGTGGTTGACCCATTAATTCTTTACTAGGGTGTTCTTTAACCCCCATACTTTTGAAGGTTTTCCAGACTTTTTCCTTTGGTTGATTTTAAGGTTCATTGCATTGTGGTCCGACAGTATGCACAGTATGATCTCAATTCTTGTATACTTATGAAGGGCTGTTTTGTGACCCAATATGTAATCTATCTTGGAGAAGATTCCATATGCACTCGAGAAGAAAGTATATTCTGTTGCTTTGGGATACAGAGTTCGAAATATATCTGTGAAGTCCATCTGATCCAATGTATCATTCAGGATCCTTGTTTCTTTATTGACCATGTGTCTAGATGATCTATCCATTGTTGTAAGTGGGATATTAAAGTCCCCTGCAATTACTCCATTCTTGTCAATAAGGTTGCTCATGTTTGTGAGTAATTGTTTTATATATTTGGGGGCTCCGGTATTCGGCGCATAGACATTTAGAATTGTTAGCTCTTCCTGATGGATAGACCCTGTAATGATTATATAATGCCCTTCTTCATCTCTTGTTACAGCCTTTAATTTAAAGTCTAGTTTGTCTGATATAAGTATGGCTACTCCAGCTTTCTTTTGGCTTCCAGTAGCAAGATAAATAGTTCTCCATCCCCTCACTCTCAATCTAAAGGTGTCCTCAGGACTAAAATGAGTCTCTTGTAGACAGCAAATAGATGGGTCTTGTTTTTTTATCCATTCTGATACCCTATGTATTTTGGTTAGCGCCTTTAATACATTTACATTCAGTGTTATTATAGAAAGATACGGGTTCAGAGTCATTGTGATGTCTGTATGTTTTATGCTTCTAGTGATGTCTCTGGTACTTTGTCTCACAGGATCCCCCTTAGGATCTCTTGTAGGGCTGGTTTAGTGGTGACAAATTCCTTCAGTTTTTGTTTGTTAGGGAAGACCTTTATCTCTCCTTCTATTCTAAATGACAGATTTGCTGGATAGAGAATTCTCGGCTGCATATTTTTTCTGTTCATCACATTGAAGATTTCCTGCCATTCCTTTCTGGCCTGGCACGTTTCAGTAGAGAGATCCATCATGAGTCTTATCTGTCTCCCTTTATATGATAGAGCACATTTATACCTAGCTGTTTTCAGAATTTTCTCTTTATCCTTGTATTTTGCCAGTTTCACTATGATATGTCATGCAGAATATCGATTCAAGTTACGTCTGAAGGGAGTTCTCTGTGCCCTTTGGATTTCAGTGCCTTTTTCCTTCCTCAGATCAGGGAAGTTCTCAGCTATTATTTCTTCAAGTACACCTTCAGCACTTTTCCCTCACTCTTCCTCTTCTGGAATACCAATTATGCATAGATTATTTCTCTTAAGTGCATCACTTAGTTCTTTAATTTTCCCCTCATACTCCTGGATTTTTTTATCTCTCTTTTTCTCAGCTTCTTCTTTTTCCATAATTTTAACTTCTACTTCACCTATTCTCTCCTCTGCCTCTTCAATCTGAGCTGTGGTCATCTCCATTTTATTTTGCAGCTCATTAATAGCATTTTTTAGCTCCTCCTGGCTGTTCCTCAGTCCCTTGATCTCTGTAGCAATAGATTCTCTGCTGTACTTTATACTGTTTTCAAGCCCAGCGATTAATTTTATGACTATTATTCTGAATTCACTTTCTGTTATATTGTTTATTTTTTTTTAATTTTTTTAACGTTTTATTTATTTTTGAGACAGAGACAGAGCATGAACAGGGGAGGGGCAGAGAGAGAGGGAGACACAGAATCGGAAGCAGGCTCCAGGCTCTGAACCTTCAGCCCAGAGCCCGACGCAGGGCTCGAACTCACAGACCGCGAGATCGTGACCTGAGCTGAAGTCGGCCGCTTAACCGACTGAGCCACCCAGGCGCCCCACTGTTATATTTTTTAAATCGTTTTTGATCAGTTCGTTAGCTGCCGTTATTTCCTGGAGGGTTTTTTGAGGGGAATTCTTCCGTTTCATCATTTTGGATAGTCCCTGGAGTGGTGCGGAACTGCAGGGCACTTCCCCTGTGCTGTCTTGAATAACTTGAGGTGGTGGGTGGGGTCGCAGTCAGACCTGATGTCTGCCCCCAGCCCACCACTGGGGCCACAATCAGACTGGTGTGTACCTTCTCTTCCCATCTCCTAGGAGACGGATTCACTGTGGGGGGGGGGTGGCATGGCCTGTCTGGGCTACTTGCACATTGCCAGGCTTGTGGTGCTGGGGATCTGCTGTATTAGCTGGGGTGGATCAGCAAGGTGCACAGGGACGGGAGGGGTAGGCTCAGCTCGCTTTTCCTTTGGAGATCCACTTCGGGAAGGGCCCTGTGGCACTGGGTGGGAGTCAGACCTGCCTGAGGGATGGATCTGCAGAAGCACAGCATTGGGTGTTTGCGGGGTGCAAGTAAGTTCCCTGATAGGAAATGGTTCCCTTTGGGATTTTGGCTGGGGGATGGGCAAGGGAGATGGCGCTGGCGAGGGCCTTTGTTCCCCACCATGCTGCGCTCTTTCATCTGGGGCTCAACAACTCTCCCTCCCGTTGTCCTCCAGCCCTCCTGCTCTCCAAGCAGAGCTGTTAACTTACAACCTTCCAGATTTAAGTCCCGCTTTCTGTCTCAACTCACTCCATCTGGCCCCTCCACTTTTGAAAGCCAGACTCGGGGGCTCTGCTTTGCTGGCAGGCTGCACCTCCACCCCGGCTCCCTCCCGCCAGTCCGTGTAGCATGCACCCCTCTCTGCCTTTCCTACCCTCTTCCGTGGGCCTCTCCTCTATGCTTGGCTCCAGAGAATCCGTTCTGCTAGTCTTCTGGTGGTTTTCTGGGTTATTTAGGCAGTTGTGGGTGGAATCTATGTGATCTGCAGGACGTGGTGAGCCCAGTGTCTTCCTATGCCACCATCTTCCCTCCGAAGTCTACTTTTTGTATTTATTAATTTATTTTATATAGTTTTCCAAAAGACTTTTTTTTTCAGACCTTAAGTCAAATTTTAGTTAGCTAACATGTAGTCTAATATTGACTTCAGGAGTAGATGTTGTGACTCGTTACTTACATATATCACCCAGGGCTCAACACAATGAATGTCCTCCTTATACCTCTCACCCATTTAGTCCATTCCTGAACCATCTCCACTCCATCAATACTCAGTGTGTTCTCAGTGTGTACTCTGTTTCATATGGTTCACTTCCCTCTTTTTTTTCTCGCACCCCATATTCATCTGTTTTTTTTTCATAAATTTCACATATCAGTGAAATATGGTATTTGTCTTCCTCTGACTGACTTATTTCACTGAGCATAATACACCCTAACTCCATCCACATCCTTGCAAAAGGCAATATTTTATTCTTGCCTTTTCATGGCTGAGAAATATTCCATTGTGTATATTTTATGTTGTGTAATTTTATATATTTTACATTGTATAGTTATATATATAGTTTTTTTATAATTTTAAATTATATATACATAGAAATAAATATACATATATACACATATATATCTATCACATATACATAAACATACACACACACATATCTATCACATCTTTATCCATTCATTAGTTGATCAATTGGTGGACATTTGGGCTCTTTCCATAATTTTGCTGTTGTTGACAATGCTGCTATAAACATCAGGATGCATGTACCCTGTCAAATCAGTATTTTTTTTATCCTTTCGGTAAATACCTATTAGTGCAATTTCTAGGTCGTAGGGTAGTTCTTCTTTTAACTTTGTGAGGAACTTCTATACTATTATCCTGAATGGCTACACAAATTTGCATTCCCACAAACAGTGTAGAAAGGTTCCTCTTTCTCCACATCCTCACCAACATCTGTTGTTTTCTGGGTTGTTAATTTTAGCCACTCTGACAAGTGTGAGGTGGTATCTCATCATGATTTTGCATTGTATTTCCCTGGGCATCTCATCATGGTCTTGATTTGTGTTTCTGTGATGATCAGTGACATTGAGCATGTTTTCATGTGTCTGTTGCCAATCTGGATTTCTTCTTTGGAAAACTGTTTATTCAAGTCTTTTGCCCATTTATTAACTGGATTATTTGTTTTTTGGGGGGGTTTGAGTTTGATAAATTCATTATAGACTACATTTGTTGTTCTTTTTCTGCCTTCTTTAACTGAGGTTCTGATGCTTACTAGAGATTTTTCTTGCCTTTTGAGGTAGACCTGGATGCTATATACTTCTCTCCTAACAGTACTGTTGCTTTATAATGAATGTTTTGGACCATAATGTTTTCATTTTCATTTGTTTCCATGTATTTTTTAAAATTTCTTCTTTAATTCTTGGTTGACACATTCACTCTTTTGTAGCATGTTATTTAATTGCCATGCATTTGTGGCATTTGCAGTTTTCTTGTGTTTGACCTCAAGTTCCATAGCATTGTGGTTAGAACATATGCATAGTAGGATTTCCTTATTTTTGTACTTGTAGAGGTCTGCCCTGTAACCTAGTATATTATCTATCCTGCAGAGTGTCCCATGTGCACTTGAAATAATGTTTTCTGCTGCTTTAGAATGAAATGTTCTGAATATATCTGTTAAGTCCATCTGGTTGAGTTTGTCAATCAAAGCCATTGTTCCCTTATTGATTTTCTCCTGAGATGATCCGTCTAATGATATAAGTGGGGTGTTAAAGTTTCCTACTATTACTGGATTATTGCCAATGAGTTCCTTTATGTTTATTATTAATTTTTTTATACATGTTGTTGCTTCCATGTTGGGTACATCAATATATATAACTGTTGATCTTGTTGAATTGTCCCCCTTATTATGATATAGTGCCTTTCTTCATCTCTTGTTACAGTCTTTGGTTTAAAATCTAGTTTATCTGATATAAGTATTGCGACTCCAGGTTTCCTTTGATGTCCATTTGCATGATAGATATTTCTCCATCCCCTAATTTATAATCTGCAGGTGTCTAGTTCTAAAATGAGTTTCTTGTAGGCAGCATAGAGATAGATCTTGTTTTTTGTATCCATTCTAACACCCTATATCTTTTGATTGGAGCTTTTGTCCATTTTCATTTGCATTTTTTCAGATTTATGTTTTCACATTATCTGTCTCTGGGTTGCCTGCCTGTCTGGAACAGCACATTTCACTTTGGGCTCTATCCCAGCCATGCCTGCTGAGTTTAATTTTTTTTTATTTTTATTTTTATGTTATTTATTTTTGAGATAGAGAGTGTGAACATGGGAGGGGCAGAGAGAGAGGAAGTCACAGAATCTGAGCTGTCAACACCAGCCCAACGCAGCACTCGAACTTGCAGACCATAATATCATGACCTGAGCTGAAGTCGGATGCTTAACTGACTGAGCCACCCAAGCACCCCAAGCCTGCTGACTTTTAAAAGTCCAAACCTTAAAGACATGGTGTGGAAACGACCAGCACTGGTCTTCTGGAGGAAAGTATCATTGCACCAAGACTGATGGAGATTTGATCGAGAAGGGCCATTGTGCCAGAGCACAGGGGCCTGGGATTTGGAGAAAAGCAGGCTTTACAATGTCTGGGTTAGCTGTCCTCAGCGGGTTTCTCTGCACTTATGCCAAGAGACAGAGGAAGACAGTGACACCTGCTGGCTCTTTTGTCCCTGGAGAGGCAATGCTACTTCTCACAAATGTGGTCCAAGAACAGTCTCTCTCCATGTGCCTTAGGTGATCCTCACATCACGCTGTGTGCCTCAGCGTTGCTTGCCTGCCTTTTCTCAAAGAGTAGGGCAGTGCCCTCAGGACTCTATACCAGCCAAGGCCACAGATCTCTGCACCTCCAAACTTTGAGCCTGGCTCGTTGCAAAAAAAAAAAAAACCCATGAAAATCAGCACTTCTTATTTTCCTAGTCAATGGCTTTGGGGAAGTGTTTTTCTTATGCTTTATCCCTCTGTGCTGCAGTCTCTCTTGCAGTTCTCCTTGGCCAAGATTCCCTCCCCTCATGAACACCTGCAATCCATTTCTTCCCCAAACCACATCTCCATACTTCCTACCTTCTTGGATGTGACCTATTCTCTCTATCTAGTTGTGCTTTTTTTTTCTGTCAGTCTTCAGGTCAATTTTTTGGGTATTTAGAGTGGTTTGATTGTTATCTAGTTGTGTTCAAAGGACAAGGCAAGCCTAAGATCTTCTCCCTATGCTACCATTTTAGTATTTATACTTCTTTAATCTACATGTCTATTTCCTTGCCCAGATTTGGAAACTTTTAGGTCATTAATTCTTCAAATAATTGTTTTCCTTCTTTCTCTTTCTTTTCCTTCCTAGATGCCCATATGCATACATTTGCCCAATTAATGGTTTCCTATAAATCCTCTAGGTTTTCTTCATACTTTTTCCTTTTCCTTATCATATTGAACAATTTCAAAATAACTGTCTTCAACTAGATGAGTCTTTCTTTGGCTTAAGTCTGATGTTAAAAAATTCTATTGAGGGACACGTGGGTGGTTCAGTCTGTTGAGGTTCCAACTTCAGCTCAGGTCATAATCTCATGGTTCATGAGTTCCAGCTCCACAGAGGGCTTTGTGCTGACAGTGTAAAGACTGCTTGGGATTCTCTCTCTCTCCCTCTATCTCTACTTCTCTCTCACTCTGTCTAAAAAATAAATAAATAAACTTTATAAAAAATTCTATTCAAATTTGCAATTCATTTATTGTATACTTCAACTCAAAACTTTCTGGTTTTTCTATATCATTTGTATCTGTTTATATTCTCATTTATACAAATGTTATCTTCCTGAAATCATTGAGGATTTTTATGGTGGTTATTTTGAAATATTTTTTTTTCAGGTAATTAATGTATCTCCCTTTTTAAGGTTGTTTTCTGGAGAGTAATATTATTCCTTTCTTTGAGCATGCTTTTCTGTTTCATTGTATGGTTTATAATATTTTCTTGGGATCCACACATTTGAAAAAAAAAAAGTCACCACTTCCAGTCTATTTGGACTAGTTTTGCACAGAAAAAAAAAACTTCACTAATCAATACTATTAGAGATTCTCAGGGTTTCTCAAGTTCTTTCTATGCATGTGTCTTCTCTGGAATTATTCAAGTAAAATCCCAAGTACAAGGATGTGCTGGTTTATATTTTAAGAGTGTCATAAT
The DNA here is from genome assembly GCF_027475565.1 of Acinonyx jubatus. Classification (NCBI taxonomy): domain Eukaryota; kingdom Metazoa; phylum Chordata; class Mammalia; order Carnivora; family Felidae; genus Acinonyx; species Acinonyx jubatus. The sequence continues at coordinate 65,516,203 of NC_069389.1, forward strand.
CTCCTGTTCCTTCATTGTCTGTCCATGGTACAAGTTCTCTGGAAATTAAATAAGATTACCAGATATATTTTATACTTAGTAGCTACCAGATTTCTAGATTGTGTCAAGTCCCACCAGTGCTTCAAGTTTGGCAAGACAGAAACAATTCCATTGGTCAGCTCTCTGAAAATCCATAATGTTGGATGCATTATTCAATCTTCTCTTTCCCTTCCAGTTCTCATTGTATTGGTCTTGACTACTTATCAAAAGTCCTGTAGTCCTGCAGTAAGCCCACCTAGCTATTTTTTGTTCTATATGTCCCCATAGGCTTCTAAAGTATACTGAATCCCACTAATTTTCTAAGACAGGGAAACCAAATACCATTACCTCAGGCAGCTTCCTGAAGAGCTAGTATGTTAGGTACATGCTTCAACTTTTTCCCTCTCCTGGAAGAAAGGCAATTGAGGGATTTCTCACCTGAACTGGGAGAGTAACTATGGTGAGTGAGTGGGTTCTTGTTCAAGCCATTGTCTTTGTTCTCAGTTCTTCCCAATATGGTACACTCTCCTGTAAGCCTCTAGATCCAGACAAAACAAAAATAAGACCCTAAAAAGTCTGAACACTGGATGTATGTTTCAGTGTTCTCTTTCTCTCTCTGGGGAGAAGGTTGCAGGTTGATTTCCTCTTGATCATGCTGTGCTGAACCAGAAGTAGGAATTATGGCATGTGAGTTCCCACCAGGTTTGATATACCTGTTTTGTGCTTGCTTGAGGTACAAGAGGTTGTTAACTGGTTTCTGCATTTCTCACAAAGAGAATTGTTCTGTGTACTGTTGTTGAATCGGTATCTTTGTGACAGGAAGGGGCTTTTGAGCTTCCAATTCTGACATCTCGCTGACATCAACCTTCCAGAATCATTTTATTCACACTTTCTTCATTACCTTGATTAGATTCCATGATCTATCATAAGAGCCACAACTCCTAACTTCTTAGACTCTCTCTCCTTCAAAATTGCCTGGCAAAATGCAACGCTGATTAAATTTGACCTTTGCCTATTGTAACTTCTCCTGAGCAACTCAATGAGAATGGACAAAAATATACAACTATGTTGATTAGTCACACAATTTATGTCAAAAAACCTGAAGTGGATCTTCTACACTGTTAAATGATCATAGTACAAATCTCTAGTCCAGGAGTTGGCAAATATTTTTCAAGCTTCAAGTAGTAAATATTATAGGGTTTGTGTGCCATGAGGACTCCACTGAAACAATTCAACTCTGCTATTATAAAGCAGCTATAGATAATATGTGAAAAAAATGAGGAGGTGTGTGTTCCAAACAATTTATTTGTAAAAACAGTCAATAATCAGATTTGGCCCACAGGCCATAATTTTCTGCCCCTTGCCCTAGTCAATTTACTCTCTTTATTGCCATGATGACTATTTCATTTTTTTCTATCTTAAATCCTCCAACTCCTCATTCTCCCTTCCCCACTTGAGCTAATAAACTTAAAAAAATCATTGAAGAAAGAGAGAAACAAGTTACAAGAGACTCTTAATGGTAGAGAGAAACCTGAGGGTTGACACAGAAATGTCGGTAAGAGATGGGATAGATGGGTAATGGGTATTAAAGAGTGCACTTGTGATGAGCACTGGAAGTTGTATGTAGGTGATTAATCACCAAATTCTACTCCAGAAAACAATATTGCACTGTATGTTGGCTAACTAAAATTTAAATTAATTTCTTTTTCTTTGAGATGATAGAAAGCATCAGAAATGCAGAGATGTGGTTTTAGGGAGAAATAGTTCTCAGGTGCTGCAGAGGGAAAAGAGCCATGGTCACAGATGTGGACAAGAGAGAGGATCACACAGGGAACACACAAGAGGAAAGATTCCCCAAAGCCACTGAGGCTACAAAAACGAGAGGGGTTGAATTTTGTGAGTTTTTGCAACCAGCAGGGCTAAAAGCCTAGAGATTTGGAATCAGTTTGACTGATATAGTGTGGCAGGCATTGGGGCTGTTCCTGGAGAAAAGACAAACAACTTAGGGACATACAGCTCGGAAACAGTGATCTGAAGAATGCCTGGGACACATAGCTCTCTGTGTATTTGCTCTTCTCAGAGTGCATTCCTGAGAGTCACTATTCGCAGAGACACCTCTCCAGGAACAAAGAAGCTGGCCAGCACCATTTCCCTCTGAATCTCAGCTAAACACAGAGCCACCAGCAGGAAGCAATGCAGTGCCAAAACTTTCTGCCTAACTTGCTTACACAACGTCCCACCCCACTGAGCTGTGATGGGATTGCCCATATCAGTCACACTTGCCTGAGTCCCAGTGCAATGGGCCTCTTACCCAAAAGACGAGAACAAACACCCACACAATGTTTCCTGATCAGAGAGTTCTGCAGGTATTCAGTTCTGGTGGAGCTGGAGTCAGGTATCATTTCACAAACATACCAGAGCATACCTAGATAAAACTCATTACATTGAGGTGAGGGACAAAACACTGCCCACAACAGGCAAGGATAGCTTACACAGATGAATGGCTTGAAGGACAGAGTGGCCAAAACACAACCACAGAACACACACAGCACATACAGGAGATATTCCCTGAAGTACCAGGTCATGTGCACTGTAAGACCCCTTCTTCATTAGGCCATTACTTTCAGGAGCAGGAGACATAACTGGTTTTTCTGGAACATAGAAGTAGGCAGAAACTTAGGGAAAAATGCCAAAACAGAGAAATTTATCCCAAATGAAAGAACAAGATAAGGCCACAGCCATAAATCTAGCTGTTAATTATATAAATAACATGCATGATGGAAAACTTAAGCAACAATCATAAGGATATTCACTGGGGTGAAAAAAGAATAGAGGAAATCAGTGAGCCCCTTACCACTGAGAAAAAGGGGTTAAAAAAGAATCAATCAGAGATGAAGAGTATAATAAATGAGATGAGAAACAAGCTTGATGAAATTAACCCCAGTCTGGAAGAAAAAGAGGAATTAATTGACCTAACAGACAAAATAATGAAAAATAATAAAGCTGAACTATAAAGATAAAGAAGAATTATACACTATAAGAATAGACTTAGAGAACTCAGAGGTATCATAAAATGTAATAAAGTTCTTTAATTTTTTAATGTATATTTATTTTTGAGACAGAGATAGACAGAGCATGAGTGGGGGAAGGGCAGAGAGAATCCGAAGCAGGCTCTAGGCTCTGAGCCATCAGCACAGAGACTGATGTGGGGCTTGAACCCACAAGCTGTGAGATCATGACCTGACCCAAAATTGGATGCTCAACCAACTGAGCCAGCCAGGTGCCTCGTTTTAAATTTTTTTAATGTTTATTTATTTTTGAGACAGAGACAGAAAAATGTAATAAAATTCTAATTAGAGGAGTTCCAGATGAAGAAGAGAGAAAAAGGAGCAGAAAATTTAATTGAAGAAATAATAACTGAAAACTTCCTCATCTGAAAAAATAAGGAGACATCCAGATCCAGAAGGCACATAAAACTTGCATTAAAATAAATAAACAAATAAATAAAAGATTCATACCAAGACAGCAGCATTAAATTTGCAAAGTATAGTGATGAGGAACAACCTTAAAATCAGCAAGACAAAAGAAGTCCTTAACTTACAAGGGAAAATTCATAAGGCTAGCTGGAGGTTTTTCAACAGAAAATTGGCAAGCCAGAAGGGAGTGGCATGAAATACTCAAAATGCTGAATGGGAAAAGTCTGCAGCCCCAAATACTCTATCCAGCAAAGTTATCATTGGAAGGAGAGATAAAGAGTTTCCCAGATAAGCAAAAACTAAAGTAAATCATGACCACTAAACCAGCACTGCAAGAAATATTAAAGGGGACACTTGGGGTTCAAAGAAGCGATCAAAAGTGACAGAGACAAGAATGGATAAGAGAAAATCTCCAAAGACATGACAAAACAAGTAACAAAATGGCAGTAAATACATATATATCAGTAACTACTTTGAATGTAAATGGACTAAATGCTCATATCAAAAGACAAAAGGTATCAGAGTGGATAAAAAACAAAAACCCTCTATAAGCTGCCTTCCAGAGATTCATTCAAGATCTAAGGACACCTGAAGATTGAAAGTGAGATGATGGGGAAACATTTTTCACAAAAATAGATGTCAAAAGAAAGACAGCTTAGCAATACTTACATCAGACAAACTGGACGTTAAAACAGAGTGTAACAAGAGGCAAAGAAGAGCACTATATCATAATAGTGGGGACAATCCAACAAGAATATATAACAATTGTAAATGTTTATGCACCTAACATGAAAGCACACAAATACATAAAAAAAAATAATAGCAAACATAAAGAAAAAAATTGATAATAATACAATAATTTTAGGAAGTTTTTGCACTCCATTTTCATCGATGAAGAGATCATGTAAACAGAAATAAAGAAGAAAACTGTGGCTTTGAAAGGCACACTGGAACAAATGGACTGAACAGATATACTCAGAGCATTGTATCCTAAAATAGCAGAATACACATTCATTTCTAGTGCATATGGAACATTCTCCAGAATGGAATCTATATTAGGTCACAAAGCAGGCCTCAACAAATACCAAAATATTTAAGCCATCCAGGCAACTTTCTGACCAAAACTCTATGAGACTAGAAGTCAAACACAAGAAACAATGTGGAAAGGTCACAAATACATGGAGGTTAAAAAATATGGTACTAAACAATGAATGGGTCAACCAGGAAATAAAGGAAAGAATTAAAAAATATATATATGGAAACAAATGCAAACTAAAATACAACAGAACAGAAGCTTTCAGTTGCAGCAAATGAGTCCTAAGAGTGAATTACATAGCAATACAGGCATACCTCAAGAAGCAAGAAAAATATCAAATAAACAACCTACCCCTACACCTATAGGAGCTAGAAAAATAACCACAAATGAAGCCAAAAGCTCGCAAAAGAAGGTAATTATTAAAAGTTAGAGAAGAAATAAATGATACAGAAACTAAAAAGACAATAAAACATATCAAAGAAACCAGAAGCTCATTCTCTGAAAAAATTAATAAAACTGAAAACTTCTAGCCAGAATCATCAAAAAAATGAGAAAGGAACCAAATGAATAAAACCACAGATGAGAGAGGAGAAATTATAACCAACATCACAGCAATACAAACAATAAAGACAAAGTATTATGAAAATCTACATGCAAAATTGAAGAAACATAATAATTTAGTAACAAACTATAAGAACTGAGACATGAAGATAAAAAACTTGAACAGACTGATAACCAGCAAAAAATTCAATCAGTAATCCAAAAACTCCCAACAAACAAAAGTCCAGGACTATATGTCTTCATGATTAAATTCTACAAAACATTCAAAAAACAGTTAATACCTATTCTTCTAAAACTATTCCAAAAAGTAGAAATTGGAGGAAACTTCCAAATTCATTTCTCAGGCCAGCATTACCCTGACACCAAAACCAGATAAAGTTACCACTATAAAAGGGATCTACAGGCCAATATCACTGATAAACATACAGGCAAAAATTCTAAATAAAATACTAACAAACCATATCCAACAATACGTTTTAAAAAATCATTCATCATGATCAAGTGGATTTATTCTTGGGCTGCAATAGTGGTTTAATATTCACACATCAATCAATGCAATACATCACATTAATAAAAGGAAGGAGAAGGATGTGATCATTTCAATAGATGCAGAAAGAACATTTGACACAGTGCAACATCCTTTCATGTTAAAAACCATGAACAAAGTAAGTTTAGGGGAACATACCTCAACATAATAAAGGCCATAAATGAATAAAACAGCTAATATCATCCTCAATGGGGAAAAACTGAGAACTTTTTCTGTAAGGTCAGGAACAAGACAGGGATGCCCAGTGTCACCATTTCCATGCAACATAGTACACAAACTCCTACCTACAGCAATCAAACAAGAAAAATAAATAAAAGCATTCAAATTGTCAAAGAGATACTTTCACTATTTCCAGATGATATGATTATAGAACACCTGAAAGTTTCCACAAAAAACTGCTAGAATTGATAAATTCAGTAAATTCATGGAATATAAAATCAAAATAAAGACATTTGTTGCATTTCTATACAACAATAATGAAATATCAGAGAGAGAAATTAGAAAGAGAAATTAAGGAATCCCCTTTAAAACTGAATCAACATAACCTAGAAATAAACCTCACCAACCAAAGGGATAAAAGAACTATATTCTGAAAACTATAAAACACTGATAAAAGAAATTTCCCAAAATAGGCAAAGAGAGCATCTACAAACAGCTGGACAGAAGGATGAAGGAGCAGAGACTCCAAAGCAGAGCACACAGAACACACATATAAGAAACACCCTGAAGTGCCAGTGACAGTGCAGAGCACTACAGGATCTTTTCTTCATAATTCTATTATCAGTAATATCAAGAGAAGTAGCTGACTTCCTTTATACACAAATATACACACAGAAAGTCAGACAAAATTAGGACAGAGAAACATCACCCGAATGAAGGTACAGGATGAAACCATAGCAAGGGACCAAAGTGAATTGGTTATAAGTAATAGGCCTGATAGAAAATTTAAAGTAATGAAGGGAGGAAAGTTAACATGGCAAAGGAGTAGGGAGACCATAAGCTTCTCTAATCACTCCAACACAGCTAGATAATTATCGAATCATTCTGAACACCCAAGAAATCAATGGGAAGTCTGACAGAGGAAAAACTCCAAGTCTACAAGTACAAAAGTGACCACCTTCTTGAAGGTAGGAGAAGTGGAGAGTTGACTTGGGAGAGACATAGCTGTGGGTAGGGCAGCATGGAGGGAGCTTGCTTACAGAGAATACTGCAAAGTATAAGCAGCAGAGCACAATATCTGAACTTATGGAAATGTGCTACAGTTGGGGATGTGCCTGACTTAAAGGTGCTCAGGTGGCGAAGCAGGGTAGAATCCCAAGAGTAACAGCATAGTCTGAAGATTCTCTAGGTCACAAGAAGGACGGGTGGTGCCAATGTACTGCATTGTTTCCAGGTATAGGAGTGGGGACTCAACTGAGGGCAGCAAGCAGGGATGCAGGGTTTTTGTTCTGTTTTAACATAAACTCTAAATTGCTTCACAGTCCTGTGACCACTTTCCTCATACAGACTAGCAAAAGCCTAGAGAGACCCTCCCCCAGAGGAACACAGCTGGTCAGTGCTTAAGGAGTCCTTAAATTTTGAGTTTTGAGATTAAAATTAAAAAAAAAAAGCTCAGGCACAGGCAGGGTGAATGCAGGGTTCTGATGGAAACTGGGGGCAGAAGAGGGTTGATTGCTCTTTTGTGAGGGTTCCCTGAAGTGTATGGGCACGATCTCTCAGCTCTGGGGCTAGAAAGCATAGTGGATCCATATTCATCCTGCCTATCAGCACTGAAAACATTCAGGAAGCAAACCAGTGCCCCCACGTGGAAGCCAGAGCCACTTACACCAAGACCCACCCCCTGTACCCAGGAGGCACATTTCCCCTGAAACAAGTCAGCCTGAGAATCAGCACAGCAGGCCTTTAAAAAAAAGACCAGCACACCTACTTGCTTGCACCAAGTCTACTGATCAAAGTTTCAGCTATAAGAGAACAGAAAACAAAAAGAAATAGAAACCATTCAAACTGGAAAGGATGAAGTCAAACTTTCACTATTTGCAGACCACATGATACTCTAGGACTCCACAAAAAAAATGCTAGAATAAGTACTTGAATTCATCAGAGTTACAGGATATAAAATCAACATGTAGAAAACAATTGCATTTCTATAAACCAATAATGAAGCAGCAGGAAATCAAGAAATCAATCCCATATACAATTGCACCAAACACAGTAAGATACCTCAGAGTAAACCTAACTAAAGAAGTAAACGATGTGTACTCTGAAAAGTATAGAACACTCATGAAAAAATTGGAGAGGACACAGAGAAATGTAAAAGCATTCCATGCTCATGGATTGGAAAACCAAACATTGTTAAACTTTGTATTATACCCAAAGCAATTTGCACTTTTAATGCAATTCCTATCAAAATACCATGAGCGTTTGCCTCAGAGCTAGAACAAAGAATCCTAAAATTTGTATGGAATGAAAAAGATCCTGAATAAGCAAAGCAATTCTGAAAGCAAAACTAGAGGCATCAGGATTCTAGATTTCAAGCTACATTACAAAGCTATATTCATTGTAACAGTATGGTACTGAAAGAAAAACATGTATCAGTGGAACATAATAGAAAAACCAGAAATGGACCCACAAATATATGGGCAACTAATCTTTGAGAAAGCAAGAAAGAATATCCAATGAATCAATTTGTTGACAGTCTTTTCAACAGATGGTGTTTGGAAACTGGACAGTGACATCCAGAAGCATAAAACTGGACCACTTTCTTACCATATACAAAAATAAATTCAAAATGTATGAAAGACTTAAATGTCAGACAAGAAACCATCAAAATCCTAGAGGACAACACAAGCAGCAACTTCTTTGGCCACAGCCATACAATTTCTTACTAGACATGTCACTGAAGGCAAAGAAAACAAAAGCAAACATGATATATTAGAACTTCATCAAGATAAAAATTTCTGCACAGCTAAGTAAATCTTCAACAAAATTAAAAGGTAACCTATGGAATAAGAGCATATATTTGCAAACTACATATATGATAAAAGGTGAGTATCCAAAATCTATAAAGAACTTATTAACCTCAACTTCCAAAAAAAAAATACATGGGAAGAAGACATGAAAAGACACATTTCCAAATAAGACATCCAGATGGCAAACAAACACATGAAAAGATGCTCCACATCACTTATAATTTGAGAAATAAAAATCAAAACCATAATGAGAAATGGCTAAAATTAACGATACAAGAAACTAAAGGTGTTAGTGAGGATGCAGAAATTGGGAACACTCTTTCACTGTTGGTGGGAATGCAAACTGGTGCATCCACTCTGTAGACAGTATGGAGGTCCCTCAAAATACTAAAAGTAGAAATACCCTACAATCTAGCAACTGCAACTAGGTATTTACCCAAAGAATACAAAAATACAGATTCAAAGGGGTACATGCACCCTAATATTTATAGCAACATTGTTAACAATGAACTGTGCAGAGAACCCAAATGTCCATTGACTGATGAATGGATAAAAAAGATGTGGTATGTGTGTGTGTGTGTGTGTGTGTGTGTGTGTGTATAATGGAATATTACTCAAAAATCAAAAAGAATGAAATCTTGCCACTTGCAACGAAGTGGATGTAGCTAGAAAGTATTATGCTAACTGAAATTAGTCAATCTGAGAAATACAAATATCACATGATTTCACTCATATGTGGAATTTATAAAACAAAACAGATAAACATAAGGGAAGGGTGGGAAAAAGAGGAGAGAGAAACAAACCACAAGAGGCTCTTGATGGTAAAGAACAAACAGGGTTGATGGAGGGAGGTGGGTGGGAAATGGACTAGATAGGTGATGGGCATAAGGAGAGTACTTGTGATGAGCACTGGGTGTTGTGTGCAAGTGACGAATCTCAGAATTCTACTCCTGAAACCAATATTGCACTGTACGTTAACTAAAATTTAAATTTTAAAAAAAGATAAATTTACTTCTTCCTTTATAATGTTTATGCCTTTTGTTTCTTTTTCTTGCCTTATTGTACTGACTAGGACAATAAAGTTTATAGATAACGTTTATAGAATCTGTGAGGATAGAAGTACTTTCCTTTTTTCCTATACCAGAGGGAAATCATTCAGCTTTTTCCCATTGGGAAAGATGTTGGTTGTGTGTTTTATGTAGATGACCTTTACTACATTGAGGAAGGTTACTTCTGTTTCTCTTTGCTCAATGTCCTTACCATAACCAGTGTTAAATTTTGCTAAAATATTTTTTACATCAACTGTAATGTTCTTATAATTTGTCTCCTTTATTCTGTTAATGTGAATTACATTAATTGATATTTGAATGTTGAATCAACGCCACACTCCTAGAATTAAATTCCACTTGATCTTTTTTATGTTTTCTATTGGATTTAACTGGTTAATATTTTTTGAGGATTTGGTACTTATGTTAATGAGAGATTTTAGTCCCTTTTTTAACTTATAAGTCTTCGTTTGGTTTTGTTAGAAGTGTTATGCTTCTTTCTAAATGAGTTGGGAAGTGTTCCCTCTTCCTCTGTTTTCTGAAAGAATTTGTGTAGGACTGATTTCATTTTCTCCTTAAATGTTTGTTAGAAATCACCAGTGAAGCCAAAAAGCCTGGAATTGTCTTTGTGGAAATATTTCAATATATAAATTAAATTTACTTAAGTTTATTTAATAAATATAGAGATATATACAAAAAATAAAGTAACAACCATAAAGATACACACCAGACTGGAGACAAAACTGGAGGACATCAGTCCTCTCTTAACACAGCTCTCTTAACACAGAGATAAAAAAGAATCAGTCAGATATCAAGAACAGAATAAGTGAAACTAAAAATACACTTGATAGAATAAATATCAGTCTACATAAACAATAGAAATGCATTAATGACCTATAAGGCAGAATAATGGAAAGTGTACAAGCTGAGCAAAGAAAGGGAAGAAAATTATGAAAATTGAGGAAAGCGTTAGGGGACCCAATGAGTCCACAAAGTATAACATTTGTATTATAGGAATCTCATAAGATGAAGAGGAGAAAAGTGATAAGAAAAAATATTTGAAGAAATAATAGCTGGAAACTTCCCTATATGGGGAAGGAAACAGACATCATACAGGGAGCACATAAACCCCCCCCAAAAAATCAACCCCAAAAGTCCACACCAAGACACATAGTAATTAAAATGGTAACAATCATAACTTTTTTTTAAAGCATAAAGAGAAAAGAAGACAGTTACATACATGTGGAAACCCCATAAGGCTAACAGCTGATTTTTCAGTAGAAATTTTTCAGGCCAGAATGGAATGACATGACATATTCAAAGTGCTGAAGGTAAAAAAGAGGTAGCCAAGAATACTCTATCCAGCAATTCTATCATTCAGAATAGAGAGATAAAGTATTTCTCAGACAGGGGCACCTTAGTGCCTCTGTCAGTTGAGCACTCAACTCTTAATTTTGGCTCAGGTCATAATCCTAAGGTCATGGGATTGAACCCAGTGTAAATATCTGTGCTAAGTATGGAGATTGCTTAAGATTCTTTCTTTCTCTCTCTCTCTCTCTTTCTCTCTCTCTATCCCTCTCCCTATGACCTCTTCCCTCCCTAAAATAAAACAAAACAAAACAAAACAAAACAAAATAAAAGAGTTTTTCAGACAAACTCACAGAGATAATGACCACAAAACTAACCTTACAAGGAATATTAAAAGAAGCTTTTGAGTGTAAAGGAAGACTGTAAGTGACAGTATGAAAAGTAACAAAAACACAGAAATTGCAAAAATTTTAAAAAAATGTAAAAATCAGTCAAAGGATCCAGAAAAGTATGTAAAATATGACACTACATACCTAAATGTTGGTGGGAGAGAAGTAAAGAATGTGTTTAAACATAAGCAAGCATCAACTTGACATAGATTGCCATATACAGAAGATACTATATACAAACCAAATGGTAATAACAAATCAAATACCAGCAACAGGTATGTAAAAAAGTAAAGAGAAAAGAATCCAACTATATCACTATAGAAAGCCAATAAATCATGAGAGAGAGGAAGGTAAAAAAATCAGAGTATCTATCACAAAACAAGTAACAAAAAGGCAATAAATACATACCTATCAATAATTACTTTGTATGAAAATGGACCAAACACTTCAATCAGAGATATATGGTAACATAGTAGAAATAAACAAGACACATACAGAAGCTGCCTACAAGAAACTCATTTAATACCAAAAAAAAAAAAAAAATACCTGCAGATTGAAAGTGAGGGGACAGAGGAATATTTATCATACAAATGGATGCCAAAAGAAAGCTGGAGAAGCCATACTTATATCAGAAAAAATACACATTAAATGTTTATTTATTTAATTTTGAGAGAGAGAAAGAGAGAGAGAGAGAGAGAATGAGTGGAGGAGGGGCAGAAAGAGAGAGAGAGAGACAATCCCAAGCAGGCTCCACAATGTCAGCACATGCCTGACACGGAGCTCAAATTCACAAACCATGAGATTGTGGCCTGAGTGGAAAACAAGAGTCAGATGTTTCACCAACTGAGCCACCCAGGCACCCTAACAAAATAGACTTTAAAACAGAGACTGTAACAGAAGACAAGAAGTACACTATGTAACAATAAGGGGGACAATCCACCAATAGGATATAACAAATGTAAATATTTATGCACCCACCATGGAACATGCAAATATATGAGTTAGGAACAAACATAAAAAAATAATCAATAGTAATACAATAGAAATAGGGAACCATAAGTCTCACTTACATAGACGGAAAAAGCATCCAAACAGAAAATCAGCAAATAAATGGCTTCTGGGTGGTTCAGTTGGTTAAGTGTCTAACTTTGGCTCAGGTTATGATCTTGTGGTTTGTGATTTCATGACCCACATCAGGCTCAGCGCTGTCAGCACAGAACCCACTTGGCATCCTCTGTCCCCCTCTCTCTTTGCCCCCACACTGCTCACACTCTCTATCTCTCAAAAATACACACACATTAAAAAAAGAAAAAAGAAAAGAAACAGTGACTTTGAATGACACATTGAGCCAGATGGATTTAACCATTATATTCAGATCATTTCCCCTTAAAACAGCAGAATACACATTATTTTCATGTCCACATGGAACATTCTCCAGAGTAGATCATATATTAGTGGACAAAACAAGTCTCAATATATACAAAAAAATCAAAGTCATATCATGCATGCTTTCTAATGACAATGGTACGAAACTAGAAATAAACTAGAAATGAAAAATACTGATAGGAGCACTAATACATGGAACTTCAATAACATGCTATAAACTGTGAATGTGTCAAACAAGAAATCAAAGTATAAATCAAAAATTACATGAAAACAAATGAAAATGAAAACACAACTGTCCAAAATCCTTGAGCTGCAGCAAATATTATAAGAGGGAATTTTATAGCAATACAGGTCTACCTCAAAAAGCAAGGAAAATCTCAAATAATCTAAACTTACACCTAAAGAAGCTAGAAAAAGAGCAACAAACAAAACTCAAACCCAGAAAAATGAAGGAAACTGTAAAAATTAGAGCAGAAGGAAATGGCATAGAAAGTGACCACAAACAAACAAATAAACAACAAACAATAGAACAGATGAATAAAACCAGGAGCTGGTTCTTTGAAAACATCAAGACAACTGAAAAACTTCAAGCAAGACTCATTTTAAAAAGACAACGGGAGGGAAGGGAAGATGGCAGCTTAGGAGGACGCTGGGCTCACCGCTTCCTGCTGATTGCTTAGATTCCACCCACATCTGCCTAACTTACCCCAACAACCACTGGAAGACTAGCAAAATGGACTCTCCGGAGCCAAGCATAGATGAGAGGCCCATGGAAGAGGGTAAGAAGGGCAGAGAGGCTGTGCATGCTACATTGACTGGCAGGAGCCAGGGCAGTGGAGGGGCAGCCAACCCACCCTGCAAGGCAGAGCCCCCGTCTGGCTTGCAAAAGTGGAGGGGCCAGACGGAGTGTGTTCTGACAGCCAGTGGGACTTAACATCTGGAATGTTATAAGTCAACAGCTCTGTTCTGAGAGCGGGAGGGAGAGTTGTTGATCCTCTGAGGACAGAGCTCAGCTTGGCGGGGAACAAAGATGCTGGGAAGTGCCTTCTCCCTCGCCCATCCCAAAGGGAACCAAAGGGAACCAGTTCCCATCATGGAACTTGCTGGCACCACGTAAACACCCAATGCTGTGCTTCTGAGGATCCATCCCTCTGGCGGGTTTGCCTCCCTCCCGATGCCACAGGGCCCCTCCCAAAGCAGACCACCGAAGGCAAAGCGAGCTGAGCCTGCCCCTCCCACCCCTTTGCACCTTGCGGATGCACCCCAGCTAATACACCAGGTCCTATCGAAGCAGTACCAGAAGACTGGCAGTGTGCAAGTAGCCCAGACAGAGACCACACCACTCCACAGTGGGTCCTGCCCCTGGGAGAGGGGATGATCATGTACACACCAGTCTGACTGTGGCCCCAGGGGTGGGCTGAGGGCAAACATAAGGTCTGACTGCGGCCCCACCCACAATGCAAGTTACTCCAGAGAGCACAGAGGAAGAGCCCTGCAGTACCCCGCCACTCCAGGGACTATCCAAAATGACAAAACAGAGGAATTATCCTCAAAAGAAACTCCAGGAAGCAGTAAAAGTTAATGAACTGATCAAAAACGATTTAAGCAATATAGCAGAAAATGAATTTAAAATAATACTCATAAAATTAATTGCTGGGCTTGAAAAAAGTATAAAGGACAGCAGAGAATCTATTACTACAGAGATCAAGGGGCTAAGAAACAGTCAGGAGGAGCTAAAAAATGCTATAAATGAGCTGCAAAATAAAATGGAGATGACCACAGCTCGGATTGAAGAGGCAGAGGAGAGAATAGGTGAATTAGAAGTTAAAATTATGGAAAAAGAAGAAGTTGAGAAAAAGAGAGATAAAAAAAATCCAGGAGTATGAGGGGACACTTAGAGAATTAAATGATATAATTAAGCAATATAATGTATGCATAATTGGGATTCCAGAAGAGGAAGAGAGAGGGAAAGCTGCTGAAGGTGTACTTGAAGAAATCATAGCTGAGAACTTCCCTGAACTGGGGAAGGAAAAAGTCATTGAAATCCAAGAGGCACAGAGAACTCCCTTCAGACATAATTTGAATCAAACTCCTGTATGACATATCCTAGTGAAACTGGCAAAATACAAAGATAAAGAGAGAATTCTGAAAGCAGCTAGGGATAAGCATGCTCTAACATATAAAGGCAGACTGATAAGACTCGTGATGGATCTGTCTACTGAAACTTGGCAGACCACAAAGGAATGGCAGGAAATCTTCAATGTGATGAACAGAAAAAATATGCAGCCAAGAATCCTTTACCCAGCAAGTCTGTCATTTAGAATTGGAGAGATAAAGGTCTTCCCAAACAAACAAAAACTGAAGGAATTCATCACCACTAAATCAGCCCTACAAGAGATCCTAAGGGGCATCCTGTGAGACAAAGTACCAGAGGCATCACTGCAAGCATAAAAACTACAGAATCACAATGAATCTAAACCCATATCTGTCAATAATAACACTGAATGTAAATGGATTAAATGCTCCAACGAAAAGACATAGGGTATCAGAATGGATAAAAAAAACAAGACCCATCTATTTGCTGTCTACAAGAGACTGATTTTAGACCTGAGGACACTTTCAGATTGAAAGTGAAGGGATGGAGAACTATCTATCATGCTACTGGAAGTCAAAAGAAAGCTGGATTGGAATTGCATTGAATGTGTAGATAGCTTTGGGTAGTATTGACATTTTAACAATATTTATTCTTCCAACCCATGAGCACGGAATGTTTTTCCATTTCTTTATAGCTTCTTCAATTTCCTTCATAAGCTTTCTATAGTTTTCAGCATACAGATCTTTTACATCTTTGGTTAGGTTTATTCCTAGGTATTTTATGCTTCTTGGTGCAATTGTGAATGGGATCAGTTTCTTTATTTGTCTTTCTGTTGCTTCATTATTAGTGTATAAGAATGCAACTAATGTGGATCCTGGGAAACTTAACTGAAACCCATGGGGGAGGGGAAGGGAAAAAAAAAAGAGGTTAGAGTGGGAGAGAGAGCCAAAGCATAAGAGACTCTTAAAAACCGAGAACAAACTGAGGGTTGATGGGGGTGGAGGGAGGGGAGGTTAGGTGATGGGCATTGAAGAGGGCATTTTTGGGATGAGCACTGAGTGTTGTATGGAAACTAATTTGACAATAAATTTCATATAATAAAAAAAAAGAAAGAAAGCTGGAGTAGCCATACTTATATCAGACAAACTAGACTTCAAATTAAAGGCTGTAACAAGAGAAGAAGAAGGGCATTATATAATAATCACAGGGTCTATCCATCAGGAA
The DNA here is from genome assembly GCF_027475565.1 of Acinonyx jubatus. Lineage (NCBI taxonomy): Eukaryota > Metazoa > Chordata > Mammalia > Carnivora > Felidae > Acinonyx > Acinonyx jubatus. Next base: position 65,532,258 of record NC_069389.1, read on the forward strand.
GAGCTAACAAGTATAAATGTCTATGCACCGAATACGGAAGCCCCCAAATATATAAAACAATTCATCACAAACATAAGCAACCTTATTGATAAGAATGTGGTAATTGCAGGGGATTTTAATATTCCACCTACAACATTGGATAGATCATCTAGACACAGGATCAATAAAGAAACAAGGGCCCTGAATGATACACTGGATCAGATGGACTTGATAGATATATTTAGAACTCTGCATCCCAAAGCAATGGAATATACTTTCTTCTCAAGGGTACATGGAACCTTCTCCAAGATAGATCACATACTGGGTCACAAAACAGCCCTGAATAAGTATACAAGAATTGAGATCATACCATGCATACTTTCAGAACACAATGCTATGAAGCTTGAAATCAACAACAGGAAAAAGTCTGGAAAACCTCCAAAAGTATAGAGGTTAAAGGACACTCTACTAAAGAATGAATGCGTCAACCAAGCAATTAGACAAGAAATTAAAAAAATATATGCGAACAAATGAAAATGAAAATACAATAATCCAAACGCTAAGGGATGCAGCAAAGGCAGTCCAGAGAGGAAAATACATTGCAATCCAGGCCTATCTCAAGCAAGAAGAAAAATCCCAATACAAAATCTAACAGCACACCTAAAAGAACTAGAAGCAGAACATCAAAGACACCTGAAACCCAGAAGAAGAAGAGAGATAATAAAGGTCAGAGCAGAAATAAACAATATAGAATATAAAAAAAAAAACACTGTAGAGCAGATCAATGAAACCAAGAGTTGGTATTTTTGAAAAAATAAACCAAATGGATAAACCCCTGGCCAGGCTTCTCAAAAAGAAAAGGGAGATGACCCAAATAGATAAAATCATGAATGAAAATGGAATTATTACAAACAATCCCTCAGAAATACAAGCAATTATCATGGAATACTATGAAAAATTATATGCCAACAAACTGGACAACCTGGAAGAAATGGACAAATTTGTAAACATGCACACACTACCAAAACTCAAACAGGAAGAAATAGAAGGCTTGAAGAGACCCATAACCAGTGAAGAAATTGAATCAGTTATCAAAAATCTCCCTACAAATAAGAGTCCAGAGCCAGATGGCTTCCTTGGGGAATTCTACCAGACGTTTAAAGCAGAGATAATACCTATCCTTCTCAAGCTATTCCAAAAAGTAGAAAGGGAAGGAAAACTTCCAGACTCATTCTATGAAGCCAGTACTACTTTGATTCCTAAACAAGATAGAGACCCAGTAAAAAAAGAGAACTACAGGCCAATATTCCTGATGAATATGGATGCAAAAATTCTCAATAAGATAATAGCAAATCGAATCCAACAGCATATAAAAAGAATTATTCACCATGATCAAGTGGGATTCATTCCTGGACTGCAGGGCTGGTGCAACATTCGCAAATCAATCAGTGTGATACATCACATTAATAAAAGACAAGATAAGAACCATATGATCCTGTCAATCAATGCAGAAAAGGCCTTTGACAAAATTCAGCATCCTTTCTTAATAAAAACCTTCGAGAAAGTCGGGATAGAAGGAACATACTTAAACATCATAAAAGCCATTTATGAAAAGCCCACAGCTAATATCATCCTCAATGGGGAAAAACTGAGAGCTTTCTCCCTGACATCAGGAACACAACAGGGATGTCCACTCTCACCGCTGTTGTTTAACATAGTGTTGGAGGTTCTAGCATCAGCAATCACACAACAAAAGGAAATCAAATGCATCAAAATTGTTAAAGATTAAGTTAAGCTTTCACTTTTTGCAGATGACATGATAGTATACATGGAAAACCCGATAGACTCCACCAAAAGTCTGCTAGAACTGATACATGAATTCAGCAAAGTTGCAGGATTCAAAATCAATGTACAGAAATCAGTTGCATTCTTATACATTAATAATGAAAAAAAACCAGAAAGTCAAATAAAGAAACTGATCCCATTCACAATTGCACCAGAAAGCATAAAATACCTAGGGATAAACCTGACCAAAGATGTAAAGATCTGTATGTTGAAAACTATAGAAAACTTATGAAGGAAATTGAAGAAGCTATAAAGAAATGGAAAAACATTCCGTGCTCATGGGTTGGAAGAATAAATATTGTTAAAATGTCAATACTACCCAAAGCTCTCTATGCATTCAATGTAATCCCAATCAAAATTGCACCAGCCTTCTTCTCGAAGCTAGAACAAGCAATCCTGAAATTTGTATGCAACCACAAAAGGCCGCAAATAGCCAAAGTAATTTTGAAGCAGAAGACCAAAACAGGAGGCATCACAATCCCAGACTTTAGCCTGTACTACAAAGCTGTAATCATCAAGACAGCGTGGTATTTACACAAAAACAGGCACATACACCAATGGAATAGAATAGAAACCCCAGAACTAGACCCACAAGATGGCCAACTCATCTTTGACAAAGCAGGAAAGAACATCCAATGGAAAAAAGTCTCTTTAACAAATGGTGCTGGGAGAACTGGACAGCAACATGCAGAAGGATGAAACTAGACCATTTTCTTACACCATTCACAAAAACAAACTCAAAATGGATAAAGGACTTAAATGTGAGTCAGGAAACCATCAAAACCCTAGAGGAAAAAGTAGGAAAAAACCTCTCTGACCTCAGCCACAGCAATTTCTTACTTGACACATCCCCAAGGGCAAGGGAATTAAAAGCAAAAATGAACTATTGGGACCTCATGAAGATAAAAGCTTCTGCACAGCAAAGGAAACTATCAACAAATTAAAAGGCAGCCAACGGAATGGGAAAAGATATTTGCAAATGACATATCGGACAAAGGGCTAGTATCCAAAATCTATAAACACATCAAACTCCACACCCAAACAACAAATAATCCAGTGAAGAAATGGGCAGAAAACATGAATAGACTCTTCTCTACAGAAGGCATCCAGATGGCCAACAGGCACATGAAAAGGTGCTCAACATCGCTATTCATCAGGGAAATACAAGTCAAAACACACTCAGAAATCACCTCACGCCAGTCAGAGTGGCCAAAATGAACAAATCAGGAGACTATAGATGCTGGAGAGGATGTGGAGAAACAGGAACCTTCTTGCACTGTTGGTGGGAATGCAAACTGGTGCAGTCGCTCTGGAAAAGAGTGTGGAGGTTCCTCAACAAATTAAAAATAGACCTACCCTATGACCCAGCAGTAGCACTGCTAGGAATTTACCCAAGGGATACAAGAGCACTGATGCATAGGGACACTTGTACCCCAATGTGTATAGCAGCACTCTCAACAATAGCTAAATTATGGAAAGAGCCTAAATGTCCATCAACTGATGAATGGATAAAGAAATTGTGGTTTATATACACAATGGAATACTACGTGACAATGAGAAAGAATGAAATATGGCCTTTTGTAGTAACATGGATTCAACTGGATAGTGTTATGTTAAGTGAAATAATTCATACAGAGAAGGACAGATTCCATGCATTTTCATTCCTATGTGGATCCTGAGGAACTTAACAGAAGACCATGGGGGGGGGGGACGAAAGAAAATGGTTAGAGAGGGAAGGAGCCAAAACATAAGAGCCTCTTAAAAAATGAGAACAAACTGAGGGTTTATGGGGGGTTGGAGGGAGGAGTGGGTGGGTGATGGGTATTGAGGGCACCTGTTGGCATGAGCACTCGGTGTTGTATGGGAACCAATTGGACAATAAATTTCATAATAAAAAAAAGAGAGAGAACAATTGCAAATATACAACGTGAAATGAAAGAGGAGAAATCATAACCAAACACCACAGAAATACAAACAATTGTAATAGAATATTATGAAAAACTATATACAGATAAATAGGACAAGAAAGAAGAAATGGATAAATTTCTAGAAACATAATCAGAACTAAAGGAGGAAGGACCAGAAATTTGAAACAGCCCAAATACCAGCAATGAAATTGAATCAGTAAAGAAAAACAACCAAAAAACAGAAGAGCAGGCCCATACTTCTTTACAGAGACATTCTTTTTTTTCAATATTTTAAAGTTTATTTTATTTTTGAGAGAGAGAGAGAGAGAGAGATTGAGCAAGAAAGGGACAGAGAGGGAAACATAGAATATGAACCAGGCTCCAGGCTCTGAGGTGTCAGCACAAAGCCTGAAGTGAGGCTCAACCCACAAACCATGAGATCATGACTTGAGCTAAAGTCAGACACTTAACCGACTGTGCCACCCAAACACCCCATCTCAGGCAAATTTTAACAAACATTTAAAGAAGAGTGAATACCCATTCTTCTCATACTATTCAAAAAAATACAAGAGTAAAGGTAAAGTTTACATTTATTCTATGAGGCCAGTATCAACCTGACACCAAAACCAGATAAAGACAATCACAAAAAAAAGAGAACTACATGAACATAAATGCAAAAGTCCTCAACAAAATATTAGCAAATCAAATCCAACAATATATTTAAAAAATAATTCACCAGGATTAAGTACGATTTATTCCTGGGTTGTAAGGGTGGATCAGTATTTGAAAACAATAAACATGATACATCACATCCACAAGTAATCAGATAAAAACCATATTATGATTTTAGTAGATGCAGAAAAAGCATCTTACAAAGAATATCATCCATTTGAGATTTTAAAAAAAAACTCTGCAAAGTAGGTCTAGAGGGGACGTATCTCAATATAATAAAGTCTTCATATGAAAAAATCCACATACAACCTCATATGCATGGAGAAATCTGAGAGATTTTCCTCTAGGATCAGGAAGAAGATACAAATTCCCACTTACCACTTATTCAATGTAGTATTGGAACACCTAGCCACAACAATTAGCATAAAAAAATAAAAGGCATCCAAAGTGGCTAGGAAGATGTCAAACTATCACTATATGCAGATGACATGATACTATATATAGAAAACCCTAAAGATTCCACAAAAAAATTATGTGATAAATGAACAATATACTCATAGTATACAGTAAGCAGCAAACTCATAGCATACAAAATGAATGTTCAGAAATCTCTTACATTTCTATACGCTAAAAATGAGGCAGCAGAAAGTGAAATTAAGAAAACAATCCCATTTACAATTGCACCAAAAACAATAAAATATCTAGTAATAGACTTAACCAAAGAGGTGAAAGACCTGTACTCTGAAAACAATAAAACATTGATAAAAGATATTCAAGATGACTCAAACAAATGGAAAGGCATTCCATGCTCCTTAGTTGGAAGAAAAAAAATATTGCTAAATGTCTACACTACCCAACGCAATCTAAACATTTAATGTAAAGACTATCAAGGAACCAACAACATTTTTCACAGATCTAGAAAAAAACATTCTACAATTTGTATGGAATAAAAAAAGACCTTTAGGGGGCACCTGGTTGGCTCAGTCGGTTAAACATCTAACTTTGGCACAGGTCATAATCTCACCATTTGTGAGTTTGAGCCCTACATCAGGCTCTGTGCTGGCAATTCAGAGCCTGGAGCCTACTTCAGATTCTGTGTCTCCCTCTCTCTCTGCCTTTCCCCCACTCACACTCTGTCTCTAAACAAACAAACAAACAAACAAACAACCATTAAAAAAAACACCTTGAATAGCCAAAGAAATTTTGAAAAAGAAAACTGGAGGTATCACAATTCCAGATGTCATTTATATTGCAAAGCAGTATTTAAAACAGTGTGGTGCTGGCATAAAAATATACACATAAATCAATGGAATAGAACAGAATACCCAGAAATAAACCCATAATTATATGGTCAATTGATCTTCCAGAAAGGAAGAGTGAATATATAAAAGGAAAAAGACAGTCTTTTCAACAAATGGTGTTGGGAAAACTGAATAGTCACATGCTAAAGAATGAAACTGTTACACTTTATTACACCATACATAAAAATAAACTTAAAATAGATTAGAGACCTAAATGTGAGATAGGAAACCATTAAAATCCTTGAAAAGAGCACAAGCAGCAATCTCCAAAATCAGTCATAGTAACATTTTTCTAGATATGTCTCTTGAGGCAAGGGAAAGAAGTAGAAATAAACTCTCTGACTACATCAAAATAAAAAAAAAATCTGCATAGCAATGGAAACAATCAACAAACCTGAAAGGCAACCTCTGAGTGGGAAAAGATATTTCCAAATGACACATCCAATAAGTGGGTTGGTATCCAAAATATATAAAGAACTGATACAACTCAATACCTGAAAAACAAATAATCCAATTAAAACATGGACAGAAGACATAAACAGACATTTCTCCAGAGAAGACAGACAGATGGCTAAGAGACACATGAAAAGATGCTCAACTTCCACATCATAAGGGAAATGCAAACCCAGGTACAATGAGATATCACACCTGTCAAAATGGTTAAAATGAACAACACATGAAACAAAAAGTGTTGGTGAGGATGTGGAGTAAAATGAATCCTCTAGAACTGTTGTTGAAAATGCAATTTGGTGCAGCCAGTACGGAAAACAGTATGGAAGTTTCTCAAAAGTATAAAACTATATCTACTATATGATATAGGTTTGACACTACTGGGTATTTCCCCCAAAACACAAAAAGACTAATTAAAAGGGATAGACGCAAACTTATGTTTAAGGCAGCATTATTTACAGTGGCCAAACTATGGAAGCAGCCCCAGTGTCCATCAATAGATCTTTGGATAAAGATGTGATATGTAGATATAGATAGATATAGATATAGGTATAAATAGAATATTACTCAGCCATACAAAAGAGTGAAATCCTGCTATTTGCAATGACGTAGATGGAGCTAGAATATATTATGCTAGGTGACATAAGTCAATCAGAGAAAGACAGGTATCATATGGTTTTACTCACATGTAGCATTTTAGCATTTTAGAAACAAAACAAATGAGAAAATAAAATAAAAAGAGACAAACCAAGAAATATTTTTAAAAAATATTTATTTAATTTTGAGAGGGGGAGAGAGAGAGAGAGAGAGAGAGAAGGGAAGGGGTTAGAGAGGGAGAAAGAAAATCCCAAACAGGATCTGTGCTGCCAGGGTGGAGAATGACTCGGGGCTCAATCTCATGAATTGTGAGATCATGACCTGAGCTGAAATTAAGTCAGCTGTGTAATTGACTGAGCCACCCAGTCACTCACAAGAAACAGACTCTTAACTATAGATAACAAACTGATGGCTACTAGAAGGGAGGTGGAGGTGAATGAAGGACATACAGGATAAGGATTAAAGGGAATACTTATCATGATAATAAAATAAAATAAAATAAAATAAAATAAAATAAAATAAAATGGAATGAAATAAAACAAAACAAAATAATTAAAACAGAGGGGGAGGAGTTAAGATGGAAGACAAGTAGGGGGACCCTGGTATTTTCTCATCCCTCAAACACAGCTGTATTGAGGTCATATCTCTTTGAACACTCAGGAAATCAATCTGCCAACTGGCAGAAGGATCTCCACAGTTGGAAGGAGAATGCTTGGCAGGTGTGAGGTTCATGGAAGTGAACTCAGGGAGAGAAAAAGTGGCAGTGCTTTGCAAGGGTGGGAACCCTTTCTGTGGAGAGACAAAAGGGAGAGAAAGAGAGAGGGGTTTAGAAAGTATGGCATTGAGTTAGCACAAGAGGAGAACCTCTCTGGACCACAGACTGGAGAGTGAGAAGTGCTGAGTGTCTTAGTTCTTTTTTGAAAACAGCCTTTGGAGCTCTCACTTTGAGATTTTGGAAATGCATGAATTTCTCTAGAGCAGAGCTGTGGCACATGCCTCTGAGGAGGAGGGAGCTGGCCCTGGTGTGCATAGGGTGGTATAGAGATCTCCAGGGCACACTGGGAGAGAGCATTATTGGTGTACTCTTGGAAGGTTTATTGCCTTCCCCAGGACAAAAGGCCCTGCAGGTGCCAGCCAAAAGACATTCATCAGCAGGGTGGAGAGTCTCTATTGCATAAAAGGGGAACAAATCCCTGTAGTGCTGGGTCCTTTAAGACTTTGGGTTTTAAATCCCAGTTGCATGCCAAAGGAAAAAGGCAGGAGAGTCATGGCACAGGGTGAGCTGGATGCCATTGCTATTCTGGGAGGCCTGCCTGAACAGTGAATGTTGTGAGAACCCCAGGATGGGAATGAGAGATTGGGGTGGTGCCATTTTCTTCCCAACACCAACACAGTGGGACTTCAGACAGCAACACAGCAGCCCCCAGTGGAGGCAGGACCTGCTAACACCAAACCCCACCCCCCTGTGCCTGGTAACTGCTTATGTACTGGAGCAAGACTGACTCTGAGCCAATGCAGGGTGTCTCTCCTTCAGAAGACCAGCATTTGCAGCACCCCTATGCACCAAGTCCCCTGAAAATCATGCCTGAAAATGACACTGAAGGTTTTTGTTTCTTTTTTTCTTCCTTCTTTTTTTTTTCCTTTTGGAGCAGCTTTTTTAATTCTTTTCTTTTTCCTTTTTTTCCCTTATTTTTTCCCCTTTTCTTTGGAATCAGCCTTATAGTCTTTTGATTCTCTGTTTTTTATTGTTGTTGTTGTTCCCTTTCTTTTTCTCTTATTTTGGGATCAGGATTCTCCTTCCCCTTTTTATCCAAGGTTACTTCAACAAATAAATCAAAGCACACCTAGTTAAAGGTCCAAACATTCCCCACTACCAGCAAAGAAGAGCACGTCACAGGACTGACCAGTGGCAAAGAGCAGCCAAAACACAACAGTAGAGTGCACAAAGCATACACAGCAACACTTCCTGAAGTGCCAGGCCCTGGACAGTGTTTGACCCCTTTTTAATGTAGCATTATTCTCAGGTACAGGAAACTTAACACACTTTAAAAACACACAAAGGACAGAAGCATAACCAAAATAACAAGACGGAGGAATGCCTCTCAAAGAAAGGTCAAGAAGAAATTTTAGCCAGGAACATGCTCAAAACAGATATAAGCAATATATCTGAACCAGAATTTAGAACAAAAATCATAAGACTAGTAGCTGGGCTTGAAAAAAGCATAGAAGACACCAGAGAAACCCTTGCTGCACTGATCAAACACCCAAGAACTAGTCAGAATGAATTAAAAAAATGCTATAACTGAGATGCAATATAAACTAGATACAGTGAGAGTGAGGAAGGAAGAAGCAGAAGAAACAATAGGTGAAAAAAAGATAAAATTATGGAAAATAATGAAGCTGAATAAAAGAGGAAAATGAAATTACTAGATTACAAGGGAGAATTAGAGAACCAAGTGATTCCATGAAATGAAACAATACCCGTATCATAGGAGCTGCAGAAGGAGATGAGCAGGGGAAAAGGGCAGAAGTTTTCTTTGAACACATTATAGCTGAGAACTTCCCTAATCTGGGGAAATATACAGGCATCCAAGTCCAAAAGGCACAGAGAACTCCCCTAAAAATAAGCAAAAACAGGTCACCACCATGATATATCATACTGAAACGTGTAAAATACAAAGATAAAGAGAGAATTCTGAAAAGATCTAGGAGCAAAAATTCCTTAACCTACCTGTCCACTGAAACTTGGCAGGCCAGAAAAGAGTGGTTGGATATATTCAATGTGCTGTATGAGAAAAATATGGAGTCAATAATTCTTTATCCATCAAGGCTGTCATTCAAAATAGAAGAAGAGATAAAGAGTTTCCCAGACAAACAAAAACTAAATGAGTTCATGACCACTAAATCAGCCCTGCAAGAAATTTTAAGGGAGCCCTCTGAGTGGAGGAAAAAAAACAGATGACCAAAGCAACAAAGACTACAAATGATCAGAGACCATCACCAGAAACATTAACTCTACAGGTAACCTAGTGGTACTAAATTCTTATCTTATAATAATCACTCTGGATGTAAATGGACTAAATGCTCCCATCAAAAGGCATAGCATATCAGAAGAGATGAAAAACAAGATCCATCTATATGTTGCCTGCAAGACACTCATTTTAGACCTAAAGACATCTGCAGGTTGAAATGAGAGGATAAAAAGCCATCTATCATGCATTCCATGCTCATGGATTGTAAGAACAAATATTGTTAAAATGTCGATACTACCCAAAGCAAACTAGATGTTCAATGCAATCCCTATCAAAATAACACCAGCATTCTTCACAGAGCAGAATAATTCTAAAATCTCTATGGAACCAGAAAAGACCCTGAAAAGCCAAAGGAATGTTGAAAAAGAAAAACAAATCTGGAGCCATCACAATTCTGGACTTTAAGCTATATGACAGAGGTGTAATCATTACGACAGTATAGTGCTAGCACAGAAACAAAAACATAATCAGTGGAGCTTATGACAGTTTGGTGCTAACACAAAAACAAAAACATAATCAATGGAGCTGAATAGAGAACCCAGAAATGGACCTACAAATGTATGACTGACTGTCTAATCTTTGACAAAGCTGGAAAGAATAGCCAATGGGAAAAATACAGTCTGTTCAGCAAATGTTGGGAGGGGGTGGGAAACTGGACAGTAACATGTAGAAGAATGAAACTGGATAACTTTCTTATACCACAATGAAAAATAAATTTAAAATGGTTGAAATACCTACATGTGAGCTAGGAAACCATCACAATTCTAGAGGAGAGGGGCGCCTGGGTTGTTCAGTCAGTTAAGGATAAGGATCTGCATCTTGGTTTCAGCTCAGGTCATGATCTCACAACTTATGAGCTCATGCCCTGCATCATGCTCTGCACTGACAGTGAGGAGCCTGCTTGGGATTCTTTGTATCCCTCTCTCTGCCACTCCCCAGCTTGTGCTTTCTCTATGTATCTCTCTCTCAAAAATAAATAAAAAATAAATATTAAAAATATTTTTAAAATATCCCTGAGGAGAAAACAGACAGCAACCTCTTTGACTTTGGCTGCAGCAACTTCTTACTAGACATGTCTCCAGAGGCAAAGGACACAAAGCAAAAATGATCTATTGGGACATCATCAAGATAAAAAGCTCTGCACAGCGAAGGAAACAATCAACAAAACTAAAAGGCAACCAATGGAATGGGAGAAGATATTTGCAAACGACATATCAGATAAAATGTTAGTATCCAAAATCTATACAGAACTTATAAAACTCAACACCCAAAAAACAAATGATCAAATGAAGAAATGGGCAGAAGTCATGAGTAGACACTTTTCCAAAGAAGACATCCAGAAGGCTAACAGACACATGAAGATATACTCAAAATCACTCATCATCAGAGAGATACAAATCAAAACCACAAAGGGATACCACCTCACACCTTTAAGAATGGCTAAAATGAACAACTTAGGAAACAACAGATGTTGGCAAGGATGTAGAGAAAGTGGAACACTTTTGCACTGTTGGTGGTAATGCAAACTGATGCAGCCACTCTGTAGAACAGTGTGGAGGTTCCTCAAAAAAATTAAAGGTAGAATTACCCTACAATCCAGCAATTGCACTAGTAGGCATTTATCCAAAGGCTACAAAAATGCTGTTTCAAAGGACCTCATGCACCCCAATGTTTATAGCAGTGCTATCACCAGTAGCCAAATTATGGAAAGAGCCCAAATGTTCATGGACTGATGAATAGCTAAAAAAGATGTGGTATATATATATATATATATATATATATATACACGGTATATAGGTATATATATATATATATATATATATATATATATATGGTATATAGGTATATATATATATATATATATATATATACCACCATTATATATATATATATGGTATATAGATATATATACCACCATTATATATATATATGCATATATATATGTATATATATATGCATATATATGTGTGTGTATATATATATATATATATATATATATATATATATATATATATATAATGGAGTACTACTCGGCGATCCAAAAGAATGAAATTTTGCCATTTGCAACAACGTGAATGGAACTAGACTATATTATGCTAAGTGAAATAAGGCAGAGAAAGACAAATATATTATTTCACTCATATGTGTAATTTAAGAAACAAAACAGATGAACATAGGACAAAGAAAGGAAAAATAAATAAAAATAGTGAAGGAGACAAACCATGAGAGACTCTTAAATACAGAGAACAAACTGATGGTTCTGGACAGGAGGTGGGCAATGGGGTGGGCTAAATGGGTGATGGGCATTAAGGAGGGTGATTGTTAGGATTAGTACTCAGTATTATATGTAAGGGATGAATTTCTGGGTTCTACTCTTGAAACCAATACTACACTGTATGTTAACTAACTTGTATTTTAAAATTTTTTAATGTTTATTTATTTTTGAGAGAAAGAGAGAGAGAGAGAGAGAGAGAGAGAGAGAATGTGAGCAGGGGAGGGGCAGAGAGAGATGGAGACAGAGAATCTGAAGCAGGCTCCAGGCTCTGAGCTGTCAGCACAGAGGGCGACGTGGGGCTTGAGCTCAGGAGCTGTGAGATCATGACCTGAGCCGAAGTTGGATGCTTAACTGACTGAACCACCCAGGTGCCCCAACTGACTTGTATTTTTTTAGAAAGTTAAAACAGAGCTGTTCATAACTGAATGAAGCTGCACTATGTGTAATACATCTTTCAAGTAACATCCTCCATCAGTAAGATATGAGTTTCTACACATATGTATAGAAGCGTATGGGAATAGATGTATGCTTAACCAGTTGTAACCACACTGTATATAAATGATCTTTAAGTAGTATCTTCTTTCATTAATATATGTGTTTGTAAACTTATGTGTAGAAGCATTTTGGAAGAGCCCTGTCCTTAACTTGAAACTACACTGTGTATAATGCATCTTTCAAGTAACATTTGCTTTCTTTAAGAGTGTTTGTATACCTATATGTGGAAGCTTGTGGGGATAACTTTATGCTTAATTCTTTAAAAAATCAGGTATATTTAAAGAAAATTAAAAAAAATAAAAAAACACATTTCTCTCAGTAACTGATAAAACACCAAAAATCAATAAGTGTATCTAAGATTTTAATTACATGATAAAAAGTAAGTCATATGTAAGTAAATTATGTACTCATCAATTGCAAAATTTCATCATATTTTCAGTATTTTCTTAATTTTTTAAAAAAAATTTTATCTATTTTGAAGAGAGAGAGAGAGAGCAGAGAAGGGGCAGAGAGAGAGAGACAGAGTGAATCCCAAACAGGTCTCACACTGCCAGCGCAGAGCCCAATTTGGGGCTTGAACCCACAAACTGTGAGATCATGACCTGACCCAAAACCAAGAGTTGGACACTTAACCAACTGAGCCACCCAGATGCCCCCATATTCTTGGTATTAAAGAAAATACAATTTCAAAGTACAAAACTCATGGGGCGCCTGGGTGGCTCAATCGGTTAGGTGTCCGACTTCAGCTCAGGTCATGATCTCACAGCTCGTGAGTTCGAGCCCTGCGTTGGGCTCTGTGCTGATGGCTTGGAGCCTGGAGCTTGCTTCAGATTCTGTGTCTCCCTCTCTCTCTGCCCCTCCCCTCCCCCGCTTGTGCTCTGTCTCTCTCTGTCTCTCAAAAATGAATAAATGTAAAAAAAAATTTAAAAATCATACAACATATGTCTTTTAACAACAGAATAATTACACTAGGAATCATTAAGAAAAGAATTAGAAAATACCTGTGTCTTTGTACACGATACAGTATACTTCTAAATAGTCCATAGGTCAGAGGATAATTTACATTGGAAATTAGAAAATATTTTTTAATGTTTATTTACTTTTGAGAGAGAGAAAGACAGACTGTGAGTGGGGGAGGGACAGAGAGAGCAGGAGACACAGAATCTGAAACAGGCTCCAGGCTTTGAGCCTTTAGTATAGAGCCTGACGTGGGGCTCTAACTCATGGACTGCGAGATCATGACCTGAGCTGAAGTCAGATGCTTAGCTGACCGACCCACCCAGGTGCCCATGGAAATCAGAAAATATTTTGAGATGATAAGAACTAATAAGTTCCTAGCAAAACTAATCAAGTAAAATGTAAATAAAATAAAAACAACACTAATAAAATAAATGATAGCTCCTAAAATATTAATGTCATCTAGCACATTAAACATTTAGTATGTATAAGGTTCTGTACTAAGATATTTGCGTGCATTACCCAGGGTTTCTCAATACTAGCTTTCCATTAAAATCACATGGAAAGCTTTTATAAAGTGATGTTCAGACTCCACCTACTCTAATTAAATAAAAATCTCTGCAAATTTGTAGCACTGTTGGTGACTTAAAACATTTATTCATTTAAATTCAAGTTACTTAACATACAGTGTAGTATTGGTTTCAGGAGCAGAACCCAGTGATTCATCAGTTACATGTGGATGATTTTTTATGCAGCCTGGAAGAAGAATTATTGCATTTTAAGGTTTAATCACTACAGCAGTCTTATGAGGTATTCCTAATATTAGGGCTTCCATTTTCATAAGATAAAACTGAGATACAAAGAAGTTAAATATACTATGTTCACAAGCTAGATAAGGTAATTAGTTAGCCAATTATTTCTTCCACAACTATTGGGAAACACTATGGTCCCTCCATCCTTTGAAAGCCACATTGTACTGGAATGGTGGTTTTGAGCTGTCCTACTCCTCAGTCACCCTGGAATTCCTGAATGCCACCTAAACTTCTCTAGAGTTTAGGACAAAATCTAGAATTTTAATCAAATCAAGCAGTAGCATACACCTAACCCACCTCTCACCAATTCTGTTTCTGTGTGTATTTTTTCTAGAATAAAAATTTCCACAAGCTCAATTAAATTTTCCTGGCCATGAACTCAGGTGCCCACATTTGCTGCATATTCAGTTTTAAGATGTTTATGATATGAGCTCCTTGAGGGCAAAGACTACATGTTATTTGTTTCAGTATCTCCAGAAGTTAGCTCAGAGTTTGCCACATAGTAGTGCTTAGCGTAGTGAATGATTGAATGAATTAATAGCTGGATGAAGAGGGAGCTTGTACAATTATCAATGGCATCAGTCTGGACACTTCCAAAGTATTTCCTTCCTTATCATTGATAAAGGCCAAATAAATCAGTTGCATTATTTTTCTCAAGCTGAGAGTAAAGGAATATTGTGTTGAAGGGCAACATTGATACACGTCTCTAAACTTCTTCAGTTGGTTGCAGGTCTCCAATAATGCCTAACATTTATTTGGTACTTACTATGTGCCATGATACTTTTATCTAAATCCAGCCTCAAAACAACCCCTATAAATTAGGTAGCATTAATATCCTTATTTATTGATGAGAAAACTGAGTTCATAAGAGGTTAAATTATTTGTCTCACAATCCAAGGGTAGAGCCAGATTCATTTCCATTTGGGCATGATTTAAGATGTAACTATTAGGCTGCCTTGCTTCTCAAGGAATAATAATAGCTAAAGCTAACATATCTTGAGCACTCCTTTAGCAGATATTCTAACAAGTGCTTCACATACATGATTTCATTTATTTCTTAAAAACAATTGTGAGTGGTAAATACTGTTATTATCCCCAGTTTTTACTAATGAAAAGACTTGAGTTTTGAAGTGATTAAGTAACTTACCCAAATTAAAACAGATTATTTCTGCATCCTTCTGTCATTTTAATTCCCCACTCTGCCCCTTCATTAACTTCAAGTAATAGTGGCCTTCTTTTAAGTCCACCAAAAAATCAGCTTATTTTTCACCTTGCGATTTTACACACATTTTCCTATGCCTACAGTGGCTTCATTGCCTACTCTGCTTAAATTGCTTCTACCCATTTTTCAGGTATCAGCTTAAACGTTATTTTCTCAGAGAGGCCTTTTTCTTTTTAACTCATCCTGAACCCTCAAATCTAACTCATCACTGCGATTTTACTCTCTCATAAACATAAACATCCATACCTTTTCTTCAATAGGCTTAAAACTATTTATTTTTTTTAATTTACATTAACTGGGTGACTCTTGGTTAACTGTCCGACCCCTCTATTGCAGAATAAGTTCCATGAAGGTAAGTACCAGATATTTTAATTATTGTCCTATATCTAGTGCCTAATACATAGAAAGCAGCCAGAAAATACATGTTGAAGTAGTCAATAAGACCAGGCCCTGAAACATAGATTCTTGATTACTGGACATCATTAGTTACCTAAACTTCTTTGTAAATTATTTTCTCAGCCTATGGCTACCTCTCAAGAAAATAGGTCTCATAAAGTTTATTATATGATGTAAAAATGATATTTATTTTCTTTTCCCCTAGAAACCCGTTTTCATACAGCAAAGAAAGCCCTTTTATTCTATTTTAGCCGAATTTGTCTGGGAGACATAATTTGTTTTTTTGTCCCCTCTGCCTTTGTGGGTTTGTGGATTTTGATCACTTCCTTTATCATCACCCATCTTTTCAGACTGAAGAATCCCAATCTATTTTATTTGGCCTCTCTGTTTAAAGTCAAATTAAAACCCCTCAATTTCTCTGTTTTCTTGATATTTTTATAGTGGTTTGTATGGTCATAATAAATGAACAGAATAACTACATTGACATTTCAATAGATCATATCAATAGTAGAATCCTTAGACAATAGTGAAAAATAAAAACAAAACTAAACAGAATAAAAACACTTTGACCAGAAAATACACATTGATTTGTGGGATATGTATGGCTTTGGTTAGAGTAACTTTCAGAATGATGCTATGTCAATTATCAAAATATCTTTAAAGGCTTACTTTTAACCCAATTGTTAGGCCATACCTCTGCAATCCATCATTTTCAGCATTTAATATAGTTTGGAATTTATCAATAAACTCTTAATTGATTCCAGTTTACTTCTTTCACTTTCCAAAAAGATGTTTAATAATAATTTTTAAAGGGCATGTATGCATTCTCTATAAGAACAAGAAGATTTGGGTCATCACATTCTAAAATAAAAAAGGTCAGTTTAGTTGGAATTACTGTTTCCTGGTGTTTCAAGGGATATGTTTAAGCTAAGATGACATTGACAAATTGCTACTATTTATTTAAATGGTGTAATGCAATCTACCAGTGGTTCTACAATTTGCATTTTTTAAGCAGTTGACCTGACCAACTAATGCAAGTAAATTAGCCTCTTGGGTGCTAGCTGTATTCTATAGACAATTAAATATCATAATCTAGCATTATTTGATGCATAAATTATAGTACCTAACACATTTTATTGAATATGAATTATAAAATTATAATACATATCATTGTTAAGCTCAGTGGCAATCATTTCTATAAATTACATGGTTAAAACACATTTAAAGTTCAAACCAGAAAAAAGTGTAAGCAGCACAATAACTTCCCTAGATAATTATCAAAACCCTTTTCACTACTTTAAAAGAGTTTTCCTTTGAGGCTCAAATTTGAGTCCTTGGTCTCCATTGTGCTATTTTTGTTTGTTTTCCCAGTTATTATCTTGTAAGTTAGGTAAATTTAATTCTAAGAAGCAAATAAGTAAGCTAAAAAGAGGCCAAGAGTGATAACCATCCTTTACTCAAGTATTACCTAAAACTAGGACAAAGGCTATTTCTATATAGCATACTAACATGACCCAAATCAATCTACATGTATATATTTTTCATTGCTAAATGTCAAAAGGTCAATTACCAAGAGTAACTTGTGTACTGAAAAGTCAGTTATATTTAGTCATTAGGTTGTATAACAATCAGTAGTATAACAATTGGTCCCAGATATACCTGGCTGTTCTGTGATCAACCTACATGTGATTGATCAAAATGATAATAATAGTGATGAAAGCCTGAAAATCAATTTTTCAATGGCTCAGATTTGAAAATCCTTTACATACCCATGGCTCATCTACAGAATATGTGTTTAACAGGGCTGTTAAGGCCTCTAGAGAAATAGCTTATATATATATATACATATATATATACACACATATATATGTATGTATATATATGTATATATGTATATATATGTGTGTATATATGTATGTATATATGTATACATATATATAATGTATATATATATATATGTGTGTGTGTATATATATATATATATATATAATGTATGTGTGGAACTTTAATTTATAGCTATCTTAAAATATTGAACAAATAGCCAAAATGCTTTATTAATTGATGATAGCTTACTATGTACCTAACACATTGCTAAACTTTTTAGATGTGTTTCCTCATTTTGTCTTGACAATACTCTATAAGTCAGATTCTAATTTTAAGAAGAAACTAACACAGAAAAGTTATATCCAAGTTTCAGTTATGCCCTGTGATTATAAAAGCAAAGGAAGAATGTGATATCATTCAAATATATAAAAATTGTCAATGTTGGGATGACCCCCAAAGAAACAATTTGATTTCTTTACAGGAGGATATTATTAGTATGGGCATTCAAAGAAAATAAAATAGTTTTTGCAATTTCCTAAACCAATAAAGTTCATAGTTTTTTTTTTTTTTTTGAAAACGTCAAATGTAAGTAGACTATATTGACTAAGAGTGTGGGCTCTGGAATAAAAATACCTGGATTCAAAATCCTCTTATTAACTGCATGACCTTGGGCAAGTTATTTTTCTGGGTGCTATTTGACTCATCTGTAAATGGAACTTGCAGTTGTACCTTCCATTTATAGTTTTTTTTTTTTAGAATTCAATGAGATAATTAATATAAAATGATTATGACTTCACTCCTATGAGTACTTTAACAGACAAAACAGATGAATATAAGGGAAGGGAAACAAAAATAATATAAAAACAGGGAGGGGGACAAAACAGAAGAGACTCTTAAATATGGAGAACAAAAAGAGGGTTACTGGAGGGGTTGTGGGAAGGGGGGTGGGTTAAATGGGTAAGGGGCATTAAGGAATCTACTCCTGAAATCATTTTTTCACTATATGCTAATTTGGATGTAAATAAAAAAAATAATAAAACTAAAAAAATAAAAGAAAAAAGAAATAAAGAGAAAATGAAACGTATAAAATATTTGATGTAAAAATAAATAAATAAAATGATTAAACTAGGCCTGTCATACAATAATAAATTAATGCATTATTTTATTATTATCAATACTACTGAGCAGCCTAAGGGGGCTGGTACAGTAATATAGCACAATTATACTAAACCTAAAAAACATACTTTCTTTTGTACTTCAAAAGCCTAGCAAAGAGCTGACAAAGCCCTCACTGACCTTTTTCCCTTTGAACCCCTATTACTTCAGTTTTCTACATAAGATACCAAATAGTTTATTTTTCCATGTCCACTTTATTTAACAGTGTTGTATCTTCTTTGAACTTCTGTTCTAGGCATTAGCGGTGCCATTTTTTAAGGCTTGTCATATTTTAGTAACTTTTTTTAAAATTTGTACATGGCTTATTATTCCAAAAATACTTCAAACTCCTAGAGAATAGAGAATATACATATTATTACATAATATATTTAAATTTTATGTATATGTATATTACATAATATATGTATTACATAATATATGTAATACAATTACATAACTGTGTAGTCCCTCTAGCACCCAAATGTTTTATATAATCACCACGATTTCTTAAGAAAGCTAATATAGCCACCCACCCAAAAAGAAAGCTAGCTTCTCATAGATAAGCTATAAAGTTTACTTATAATGGTTTATTGGTTGATAATAATGATAATTCCTGTGGATTACATACCTATTATATACATGTAAGGCACTATGCTTTTTTCATATATCACCAATTTTGACAATTCTGCCAACAATAATAAAGATCTACAACGGTGGTAATGAATAAATAAATTGGAATACACTTATAAATGAAAAAGGTATGTAATGGAATCAGAATTATCTGAAATCATTCTATGCTCATATATTTAAATATGAAGAAAGGAAACATCTTAGTTCAAATAATTTACATTACTGCTTCCTTTACAAAGTTGATAATTCCATCCAATTATTTTCATTTTGTTCCTTTAAACATCTTTGACAATGTCCTTTTTATACTGTACAGTGTCGAATCTCCTAGAAGTTTCTGAATCTCCATTAACCCATATTACTTAACCAATCATTACAATATTAGTGCTTCCTAGTATTATATATTAAGCAAAGATTCTTTGACAATATTGATCTTTTATGCATTACCTATCTTTTCTCTTCCTAATTCTTCCCCCAACACCAAATAGGGTATAGTCTTCTTAGAATTTTATTACTTGTTTTAATAGCAGTTAACTGATCCCACTAAGATTTTAGTTCTAGTATTTAACTAAAATCTTTTTATCTTACTTATATAACCCTATACATGAGCACTTCCCTTTTTTCTATAGAGGTCTTCGTATCTTAATAAAGGAATCTGAATCATTTTAAAAGAATTATACAATCAAGTCTCCTAACTGGTGATGTGTTGGGTTGTTTGGACTTGATCCTTGTGAGTAGGAGACAAGTATACCATGCCTAGAACACAATAAACCCCAAATTGTATTGTATAAGCAGCCACTTTTCCACTAATTTGAAAAGTCAATTCTGTTTCACTTCCCATCTTGTCCATCATTTCCTTCCTTTGATAAGGTTTTCATGTTCTTCATTGATACCCTCCAACACTGCCTAGTTAACTCCTGGACCTCCTCCATATTTGTCCTTCTTTACTTTTGTTTTCATTACCAATCACTCTTTTCCACTTATTTATCAAATAACATTTCCTCCTGTACATTTGCCATGATTGATACAATCTATTTTACTATTACTATTTTTTTTTTTATTTTGAACTGCAGCCCTTAGATTAGTACCATAGTTTAGCTATTGGGTTTTATTTCACTAATGTTCCACAATCTGCATCAAAATTTACCGTTGATGATTGATTATTTAATATGCAAGTTCAAAGAGTTATGAGGTCTTAGTAAATTAGATAGTTAAGACTCCTTTAATTGCACTGTAAGAAACTGTGAAAATTCACTCCCCTATTAGAGTAATGAGAACACTGAAAAAGAGTTAGATTAACTGTTTCATAACTTGGGTTATTAATGAAAGGCTTGGAACAATCCAAAGACTATTTGCTCAAGAAAAACTACCCAATATCAACAATAAGCACACTCTCTTCAGCGCAAAGTCAGTCATGAATACCAGCAGCCTCTCAACCATGGTAATGGGTTGGCCAAAATAATAACTAGTAAATTAGCTATCTAGCAACCATCAAAGAGGGAAAGACCAAAATTGGAGCTCCTTAAAAATGTACCATCCCCAGAGTATTGCCGCTAGTTAACTTATCTGTCAGTTCCTTACAAAAGATCCACTCACATGGCTTGTAATTATTTGACATGAATTAGGGCCCACTCAGCAAGCAAAACTCTATGTCCAGATTATTTATTAAACAGAATTAGTGGTAATTATTTAACATTGCAGCTTCCAAAAACAGCAACATAAGTTGAGACAAACAAGTGCCTACCAGGAAGCTTAAATTAGTTACATATAGGAAATAAGAGGTTCTTGAGAGGTTTCACGAAGGTCTGCCATAGTTTTGAGAATCTAGAAGGTAATGAGCATGTGAAGGGCTATGCACATGCCCAGGGTAGACATGAGAAAGCCCTAATGTCTCACCCCTGGTTGACTTTGATATCCTGTGCAAACACTAAGTAAAGGTTATCTACTCTCTGAGCATTGAAGTAATGACCAATTCACAAAAGTTTTTGTTAAAAGATTTTTTTTTTTAGTTCAAGACATTATAAAAATTTCTGAACTTTCATTAGCTGACCACTAAACAAGCACAAAGCAACAACAATGGCACAATAAAACACCAATTATAGCTACTTCTGGGTGGGGGAAAACTCATTCCCAAAGTTGTTAATATTATATTATTTTAAATGTCCAGTTTTCAAAATAAGTTATAAGGCACACACACACACACACACACAAGCACAACTGGGAAAAAAACCTCCCTGAAGAAGATCATATGTTGGATTTACTTAACACATATTTTAAATCTACTATGGTTAATATGTGTAAAAAAAAAAAAACTACAGAAGACTATCTCCAGAGAATTAAAGAAAAGTATGAATGTGATGTCTCCCCAGATATATAATACCACAAAAATGTAGAAATTATATTTTAAAAAGAACTAAATATGAATTTCTAGAGTTTAAAAGTACAGCAGAGATGAAAAATTCTCTGGAGGGGATTATCAATAGATTTGTATTATTATCAAAAAAGAAACTTTGAAGTTGGAGATAAGTCAATTGAGATGATCCAATCTATCTCCAGTCCAAAAAATAAAATAAAGAAGAAAAATAAACAGGTTATCAACGATCTGTTGGATATCATGAAGAATAGTAACACATGCAGAATGTGAGTGCCAGGCAGAGAGGAAAGAAGTGGAAAAAATATTTGAAAAAAAATTTTTTAAACTTCAAATTTGATGAAAAACCTTAATCCACATATTTAAGAAGTTCATTGAGCTCCATGTAGAATAAACTCAAAAGCCATTCATACCTAAACACATCATAATCTAGCTGTCTAAAGCCAAAAACAGAGAATCCAGAAAGTAAGAAAACAGAAGTGATTCATCACAAATAAGCAATCCTGAAAAAGATTAACTGTTGATATCTCATCAGAAACCATGGAAGCCAGAAGTAGGTGGGCTGACACATTTAAAGCTATGAAAGGCAAAGGCTGCCAACCCACAAAATTATCTTTCATAAATGAAGGAGAAATTAAGACAACACTAGGTAAACACAAAAGAATGCAGCAACACAGGAATAAAAGAACAAAAAGGACATAAGACATATGGAAAACAACTAACAAAATGACAGAGATAATCTCTAATTTATCCATAATTGGATCAAATGTAAATGGATTAAACCCTTTCATAAAATAGCATAGATTAACAGAGTATATTAAAATATTATCTAATGTTATGCTTTCTACAAGATACACGTTAGAGTCAAAGGCACAAATAAGTTGAAGGTAAAAGTATGGAAAATTATACAATGAATACAGTAACCAAAAGAAAGCTGAAATGGCTATATTAATTTCAGAGAAACTATACTTTAAGACAAAAAATATTATTAGAAAAAAGAAAGACATTTTATAATGACAAAAGGGTCAATCCATTAGGCAGACATTCAATTGTAAACATGTGCCAGAATACATAAAACAAAAACTGTTGTAATTAAGGGAAGAAATATATAATTTAACAATAATAGTATAAGACTTCAATACCATACTTTCACTAATAGATGATACAACAAGGTAGAAAATTAACAAGCAAATAGAAGATTTGGAATAGCAAATGATCTTAATGTACTACATCCTACATAAAATTTTGAGGTTTTGCAAGGATTTAAGCAAACTAAATTGACTTGAAATATGGGTATTTCAGGAACTAAAACAAGTTACTGATATAAGAGATATGTTTCACTCAATTAGACTTGCCAGATTTTTAGGCTATTTTTTAGTCTTTTCTTCTACTATTCCTCTATAATTCTCTATTATAGGCAAATTTGACAGCTTTCTTTTCTTTTGTTTTTCTTTTTTTATTTACTTTTTTTGAGAGAAAGAGTGTGTGTGTGTGTGTGTGTGTGTGTGTGCACTCGTGGGGGAGGGGCAGAGAGAGAGAGTGTGTGTCCCAACATTCTGTGCTGTCAGTGAGGAGCCCAATGTAGGGCTCAATCTAGTGAACTATGAGATCATGACCCAAGCCAAAATCAGGAGTTAGACGTTTAGCTGACTGAGCCATGAGGCACCCCATAACTTGGCAGATTTCTATACCTCAGACCAACTTCTAACTTTTCTACTAAATATTTTGGTTTATAGTCTATAGGATATGGAAATGACTAGGGCACATTTCAAACTTTTAGGACTATATTATCTAGTGTTTGAAATGTGCCCTAGTCACAAGCAGGCTCTGCAGTACCAGAAAGAGCCCAATGTGGGACTCCAACTCGTGAACCATGAGACCATGACCTAAGCAAAAATCAAAAGTCAGATGCTTAACTGACTGAGCTACCCTGGCGACCCTGATTATATTTTTTTATACATCTATGAAACTGTATTTTATGGCAAAATTTCACATGATATATAAAATTTAAAATGATGCTATTACATCATCATCATCATCATCATTCTCATCATCAGTGATCACTCAATACCTCACAACCTATTGTAATGTACATTTTTATGCTAAGCCTTAATGAATCTGTATTTCACTGTTAAACAGGGGAGCATAGAGTTAAAGTAGATTTATAAAGAAGCAAATCCACACTAACTTGAATGAGAACTTTTGATGATTTTTAAATGAGTATTTCATTAAAATTTAGTCAAGTGATAATATGTTAATTAAATATTCATTGTTTGCACTAGACCACTTATTGAGTTTAATAAGCACGTCACAGATAGAAGTCTGGTTATCATGAACTTTCCACACTGAGAATCAGGCTATTTAAGAAATACAGTTGATTTAGGGGCATGTGGGTGGCTCAGTCAGTTGAGCGTCCGGCTACGGCTCAGGTCATGATCTCACAGCTCTTGAGTTCAAGCCCCGCATCAAGCTCTGTGCAGACAGCTCAGAGCCTGGAGCCTGCTTCAGATTCTGTGTGTGTCTCTCTCTCTCTCTGCCCCTCCACCGCTCATGCTCTGTCTCTCTCTCAAAAATAAACATTAAAAATTTTTTTAAAAAAGAAATACAGCTTATTTAAAAAGCAACACTAAGGACACTTACAAGGAAGGTGGTGAAATAGAAGGATCCTAGGCTCACCTTATTCCATGGATACATTTATATAACACACACATTGTTATAAATAACCCAGAAAGTGACCCAAAGACTGGCAAAACAGACTCTCCACAGCTAAATGTAGAGTAAAGGCCACATCAAAGAGGGTAGGGAGGGTAGAAATGCAATAAGGACCTAAACTGACCCTCAGGACTGTCTGAAGTAGGAAAGAAGAGCATACCTCACACCATGAACTCCTGGCATGATGGACCCCCACCAGGAAGATGAATCCTCATAATATCTGGCTTTGAAAATGAAAGGGGACTAATTTGTGAATTCTTATAATCAGTTGGTTTAACACCTAGAATGTTAATAATCAGCAGATGGGGCCCTGGAAGAACCATAGGGCAATAGAGAACAGAGTCCCCACCATTAAAGATACAGCACAACAAATAGCTTCGTTGAGATAAAGCATAGTAGCAGCAGTTTGAAAAACATCTGGGATTATATGACAGGAATATTTGTTTACAAATCTCAGGCTGTGTTTTGGAAGTGCAGGGATCATTGGGAGTCTTCTCCAAGAACAAAAGAGCAGGCAGTCACCATTTCCCTGCCCTGCCTGCCCCCAGCCTACATACATGGACACCTGTAGGAACCAGCTTAGCACTAATGTTCTCCACATAGCTTGCTAAATAACCCTGCCCTGAGCTTTTCTGTGGGCCCACCCACTTTGGGTAGGCCTAGGCAGGATTTGCTGGGGCAGCTGCAGGTCTGCCCTCAGTGGACTAACATGATCTATTTTCCACACCCTGTGTTTTCCTGTGAACCCATTCCCTCCAACATGCCATTAGCAGGAGTCCATCCAAAGCAGTGTCACAAACCCAGAAGTGTGCAAGCAGCCACCACAAGAGTCAGCACTACTGCAAAGTGACTCCTACCTCAAGGAGAGAGAAAAAACGATACACCCAGTTTTGCTGTGGCCCCCAATAGTGGATGGAGGCAGACAGCTGTTCGGACTGCAGGCCATACTCACCAACAAAAGCTTCTCAGGGGACTACATACAGAGAACTCCCTATAGTTCTGTGTTACTGAAGCAGTGGCAAAAGTCTAGTCTGACTCAACTCGAGGCCAAGGTGGCCACTGACTGGCCAAAAACAAACCCTGTCCAAAACAGGCAAAAAGAACCATTGCAGACCACTGGACTGAAGACAAATGTGGCTTAGCCACAATAGTAGGTTGCACACAAAATACATAAGAGACACCCATGAAGCACCAGCTTATGCCAAACAGGAAACACTTCACTGCAGGGCTCTACAGGACCTCTTCTTCATAAGGCCACGACCTTCAAAGGCAGAAGATTTAGCTGACTTTCCTAGAAACGGTCAGAGAAATAGACAAATAAAGAGACAGAGGAATATGTGCCAAATGAAAGAACCGGACAAAATCACACCAAGAGAACTAAATTAAACGGAGATAAGTAATAGGCCTGATAGAGATTTTATTTTTTTAAATGTTTATTTATTTTTGAGGGAGAGAGAGACAGAGCATGAGCAGGGGAAAGGCAGAGAGAAAGGGAGACACAGAATCCGAAGCAGGCTTCAGGCTCTAAGCTGTCAGCACAGAGCCTAATGTGGGGCTCAAACTCACAAGCTGTGAGATCATGACCTGAGCCAAAGTCAGATGTTCAACTGACTGAGCCACACAGGTGTCCTTTCCTGATAGAGATTTTAAAGTAATAGTCATAAAGATATTCAGTGGACATTAGGAAAAAAATGTAGAGATTCAGAGACCATCACAAAAAGAAAGAAAACATAAAAATGAAATCACCCAGAGATTAATGCAATGATAGAACTTAAAAATACACTTCAGGGAATAAATAGTTGACTAGAGGAAGCAGAAGAACAGATCAGCAGCATGGAGATAAGAGTAATGGAAAACAATCAAGTAGAATAGGAGAAAGAAAAATAATAATAATAAATGAAAATAGATTAAGATAACTCAGTTAACATCATCAAATGCAATAATATTCACATTATAGGAATACCATAAGAACTAAGATAAATGGGGGCATAAAATTTGTTTCATAAAAGATAGCTGAAAAGTTCCCAAATGTGGGAGAGAAAACAGAAATCCAGATCCAAGAGGCACAGAGAGCCCCCAACAAAATCAACCCAAGGGGGTCCACACCATGATACATAGTAATTAAATTGGCAAAAAAAAAGTAGTGATAAAGAATTGTAAAAGCAGCAAGAGAAAACAGTTATATACAAAGGAAACTCATAAGGCTATCAGCTTGTGATATTTCAGCAGAAACTTTGTATGCCAGAAGGGAATGGCATGATATATTCAAAGTTCTGAAAAGAAAAACAAAAACAAAAACAAAAAAACCTGCAACCAAGAATATTTTATCCAGAAAGGATATCCTTTGGAATAGGGGAAATAGCTTCCAAGCAAACAAAAATTAGAGTTAATGACCACTAGACCATACCAACAGGAAATGTTAAAGGGGACTCTTTGAGGGGCACCTGAGTGACTCAGTTGGTTAAATGTGCAACTGCTAATTACAACTCAGGTCATGATCTCACAGTTCATGAGATCAAGCCCCATGTCAGGCTCTGCCCTCACAATGCAGAGCCTGCTTGAGGTTCTCTCTCTCTACCCTTCCCTTGCTCTCTGTCTCTCTAAATAAATAAATAAATAAATAAATAAATAAATAAATGAATAAAACTTTACATAAGGGGACTCGAGTCGAAAGAAAAGACTAAGTTGGAATAAGAAAAGTAGGAAGCACAAAAGCAGTAAATTCAAGTATGTCTATAAAGATTAGTCAAAGGATTTGCACAAGAATGTAAAGTATGATATCATATGCCTAAAATGGGAGAAGGAATAAAAATTTAGTGCTTTTAGAATGGGTTCAAACTGAAGTGACCATCAACTTAATATAGACTGCTATCTGCATAAGATGTTATATACAAACCTAATGGTAACCACAAATCAAAAATAAGTAATAGATTTGCAAATATACAGAGAGAGAAAGGAATCCAAATATATCACTAAAGAAAGACAGCAAACAGTGAGAGAAAACATCAAGAGAAGAAATGAACAGAAAACTACAAAAACAACCATAAACCAGTAACAAAATGTCAGTAATTACATACCTATCAATAATTAGTTTGAATGTAAATGGACTAAATGCTTCAATCAAGAGACCCAGAATGAAGAAATAGGTGAAAAATGAACATGCAACTACATGCTGCTTACTAAAAGCTCACTTCAGACACAAAGACACATGTAGACTGAAAGTACAGGTATCAAAAAGATTTTATCATGCATATGGAAGTGAAATCAAATTCAAGGTAACAATACATATATCAAATAAAATGGAGTGTAAAGCAAACATTGTAACAAGAGAGAAGGAAGGAGACTGCATAATCATAAAGGGAACAATCAAATAAGAAGATATAATAATTGCAAATATTTATGTACCCAATATAGAAACACCCAAATACATAAATCATTAAAGAAGTAATTAATAGTAATAAAATAATAGTAGTGGACTTTAACGTCCCATTTACATCAATAGATAGGTCACCAAAAAGGAAAATAAACAAGAAAACAGTGGCTTTGAATGAAGCATTGTACCCAATGGATCTAACAGATATATTCAGAACCTTCCACCCTAAAACAGTGGAATACACATTCTTTACAAGTACACATGAAGCATTCTCCAGAATAGAGTACATGATAGGCCACAAAGCAAGTCTCAAGAAGTTAAAAAAATTGAAGTCACACCATGCATCTTTCCTGACCACAATGCTATGAAACCAGAAATCAATCACAAGAAAAAATTTGGAAAGAGGACAAATGCATGCAGGTTAAATGACATTTACTAAACAGATATTTACTAAACAGCTAGTAAACAGTGAATGGGTCAAGCGAGAGTTCAAAAAGAAAATAAGAAAAAAATACTTGGGGACAAATGAAAATGAAAACACAATGGTCCAAAATCTTTAGGATACAGTAAAAGTGGTTCTAAGAGGGAAGTTTATAGCAATACAGGCCTACATCATGAAACAAGAAAAATCTCAAATAAAGATTACATTAATCTTACACCTAAAGGAGCTAGAAAAAGAACAACAAACAAAACCCAAAACCAGCAGAAGTAAAGATACAATAAATATTGGAGCAAAAATAAATGATATAGAAACTAAAAACCAAAACAAAGGAAAAATAGAACAGATCAATGAAACCAGTAGCTGATTCTTTGAAAAGAACAACAGAATGGAGAAATCTCTAGCCAGACTCACTCACACACACACACACACACACACACACACACACACAAAGAGAGACAGAGACAGAGAACTCAAACAAAATAACAAAAGAGGGGAAATAGCAGCAGACATTACATAAATGAAAACGATAATAAGAGATTATAAAAATATTATATGCCCACACATTGGAAAACTAAGAATAACTGGTAAATTCTTAGAAAAATATAACCTCCTAGAACTGAATCAGTAAGAAATAGAAAATTTTAAGACCAATTGAAAGCAATGAAATTGAATCAGTAATCAAAAAACTGCCAAAAAACCAAAGTCCAGCACCGGAAGTCGTCACAGTTGTATTATACCAAACATTTAAAGAAGAGTTAATTCCTATTCATCTCAACCTATTCCAAAAAAAAAAAAAAAAAAAAAAGTAGAAGAGGAAGGAAAGCTTCCAAATTGATTCTATGAGGCAAGCATTATCCTGATACCAAAAATAAAGACACTACAAAAAAAAAACTGAATGAAAGGCCAATATATTTGATAAAAAAACATGCAAAACCCCTCAACAAAATGTTAGTAAACCAAATCCAGCAACACATTTTTTTTCCACCAAGTTCATGTGGAATTTATTCCTTGGATGCAAGTGTGATTCAGTATTTGCAAATCAATCAACTTGACATATCACATGAATAAAGAAACAATAAAAATCATATAATCATTTAATTAGATGCAGAAAAAACATTTCACAAAGCACAATATCTATTCACGATAAGAGCTCTCAACAAAGTAGGTTTAGAGAAAATACACCTCAACATACTGGAGGCCATATATGAAAAACCCACAGCTAATATACTCAATTGTGAAAAACTGAGAGCTTTTTCCTAAGATCAGGAACACACCAAGAATGTCCACTCTCACCAGTTTTATTCAACATAGTACTGGAAGTCCTAGCCAAAACAATCAGAGAAGAAACAAATTAAATGCATTCAAATTCTTGGGGCACCTGGGTGGGTCAGTAGGTTAAACATGACATGGGCTCAGGTCATGATCTCACGGCTAGTGACTTCAAGCCTCTGTTGGGCTCTGTGCTGGCAGCTCAGAGCCTGGAACCTACTTCTGATTCTGTGTCTCCCTCTCTCTCTGCCCCTTCCCCCATCTCTCTCAAAAATAAATAAACATTAAAAAAATTAAATATGAATAAATGCATTCATAAGGAAGAAGTAAAATTTTCACTATTTGCAGATGACATGATACTATTATTTATAGAAAACCCTAAAAAAATCTGCTAACAATGACTAGAATTGTTCAACACTTTCAGTAAGGTTACAGGATTCAAAGTCAATATACAGAAATCCATTGCATTTCTAGATACAAATAACGAAGTAGCAAAAAGGGAAATTAAGAAAATAGCTCCATTTACAATTGCACCAAAAATAATAAAAAACCTAGGAATAACCTTAACAAAAGTAAAAGACCTGTATGCTGAAAACTATAAAATATTGATGAAAGAAATAGAATATGACATGAACAAATGAAAAGACTTTCCATGCTCACAGATTGGGAGAACAAATATTATTAAAATGTCCATTTTACCAAAGCTATGTACAGAATTAATGCAATGACTGTCAAAATACTCATAGCATTTTTAAAAATATAACTTACTGTCAAATTGGTTTTGATACAATACCCAGTGCTCATCCTAACAAGTGCCCTCCTTCCTGCCCATAATCCACTTTCCCCTCTCCCCCACCCACCATACACCTTTAGTTTGTTCTCAGTCCTTGAGAGTCTCTTATATTTGGCCTCCCTCCCTCTCTGTAACTTTTCCCCCCTTCCCCTACCCAATGGTCTTCTGTTAAGTTTCTCAAGATTCACATATGAGTGTAAATATATGGTATCTGCCTTTCTCTGCCAGGCTTATCTCACTTAGCATAAAACCCTACAGTTCCATCCATGTTGCTGAAAATGACCAGATTTCATTCTTTCTCATTGCCAAGTAGCATTCCATTGTATATATAAGCCATATCTTCTTTACCCATTCGTCAGTTGATGGACATTTAGGCTCTTTCCATAATTTGGCTATTGTTGAAAGTGCTGCTATAAACATTGGGCTACAAGTTCCCCTATGCGTCAGCACTCCTGTATCCTTTGGATAAATTCCTATCAGTGCTGTTGCTGGGTCATAGGGTAGATCTATTTTTACTTTTTTGAGGAAGTTCCACACTGTTCCCAGAGTGACTGGACCACTTTGCATTCCCACCAGTAGTGCAAGAGGTTTCCCATTTCTCCACATCCTCGCCAGCATCTATTGTCTCTGGATTTGTCTATTTTACCCACTTTGACCAGCATGAGGTGATATCTCATTGTAGTTTTTATTTGTATTTCCCTAATAATGACTGACGTTGAGCATCTTTTCATGTGTCTGTTGGCCATCTGGATGTCTTCTTTGGAAAAGTGTCCATTCATGTCTTCTGCCCATTTCTTCACTGGATTATTTGTTTTTCGGGTGTGGAGTTTGGTAAGTTCCTTATAGATTTTAGATATTAGCCCTTTATCCGATATTTCATTTGCAAATATCTTTTCCCATTCTGTCGGTTGCCTTTTAGTTTTGTTGATTGTTTCCTTTGCAGTGCAGAAGCTTTTTATCTTCATGAGGTCCCAATAGTTCATTTTTGCTTTTAATTCCCTTGCCTTTGGAGATGTATTGACTAAGAAATTACTGCGACTGAGGTCAAAGAGGGTTTTTCCTAGTTTCTCCTTCTAGGGTTTTGATGGTTTCCTGTCTCACATTCAGGCACTTCATCGATTTTGAGGTTATTTTTGTGTGGTGTAAGAAAGAGGTCTAGTTTCATTCTTCTGCATGTTGCTGTCCAGTTCTTTTTGCACCATTTGTTAGAGACTGTCTTTTGTCCATTGGGTGTTCTTTCCTGCTTTGTCAAAGATTAGTTGGCCATACATTTGTGGGTCCAAATTGTGGGTTCTTTATTCTATTACATTGGTCTATGTGTCTGTTTTTGTGCCAATATCATACTGTCTTGATGATTACAGCTTTGTAGTAGAGGCTAAAGTCTGGATTATGATGCCTCCTGCTTTGGTTTTCTTCTTCAATATTATTTTGGCTATTCGGGGTCTTTCGTGGTTCCATACAAATGTTAGGATTGTTTGTTCTAGCTTTGAGAGGAATGCTGGTGCAATTTCGATTGGGATTGCATGGTATGTGTAGATTGCTTTGGGTAATATTGACATTTCAACAATATTAATTCTTCCAATCCACGGGCATGGAATATTTTTCCATTTCTTTGTATCTTCCTCAATTTCCTTCATAAGCTTTCTACAGTTTTCAGCATACAGATGTTTTATATCTTTGGTTAGGTTTATTCCTAAGTATTTTATGGATCTTGGTGCAACTGTGAATGGGATCGGTTTCTTTATTTCTCTTTCTGCTGCTTCATTTTTGGTGTGTAAAAATGAAACTAATTTCTGTACATTAATTGTGTACCCTGCGATTTTGCTGAATTCATGTATCAGTTCCAGCAGACTTTTGGTGGAGTCTATGGGGTTAACCATGTAGAGTATCATGTTGTCTGCGAAAGTGAAAGTTTGACTTCATCTTTGCCAATTTTGATGCCTTTGATTTCATTTTGTTGTCTGATTGCTGATGCTAGGACTTACAATACTATGTTAAACAACAGTCGTGAGAGTGTAAATCCCTTTCATATTCCTGATCTCAGGGGAAAAGCTCTCAGTTTTTCCCCATTGAGGATGATATTAGATGTAGGCTTTTCACAAATGGCTTTTATGATGTTTATTTATGTTCCTTCTATCCCAACTTTCTTGAGGATTTTCATCAAGAAAGGATGCTGTATTTTGTCAACTGCTTTTTCTGCATCTATTAACAGGACCATATGGTTTTTATCTTTTATTTTATTAACATGATGTATCACATTGATTGATTTGCGAATATTGAACCAGGCATGTAGCGCTGGGAATGAATCCCACTTGATCATGGTGAATAATAGTTTTTATATGCTATTTAATTTGATTCGCTAGTATCTTGCATTCATATTCATCAGGGGTATTGGCCTGTAGTTCTCTTTTTTACTGGTTCTCTGTCTGGCTTGGGGATCAAAGTATTGTTGGCTTCATAGAGTGAGTCCAGAAGTTTTCCTTCCATTTCCAATTTTTGGAACAGCTTGAGAAGGATAGGTATTAACTCTGCTTTAAATGTATGGTAGAATTCCCCAGGGAAGCCATTTGGTCCAGGACTCATTTTTTGGGAGATTTTTGATAACTGACTCAATTTCTTCAGTAGTTACGGGCCTGTTCAAATTTTGTATTTTTTCCTGTTTGAGTTTTGGTAGTGTGTTTTTAGGAATTTGTCCATTTCTTCCACATAGGCCAGTTTGTTGGCATATAATTTTTAATAGTATTCCCTCATAATTGCTTGTACTTCTGAGGGATTGGTTGTAATAAATCCATTGTCATTTGTGATTTTATCTATTTGGGTTCCCTCTTTTCTTTTTGAGAAGCTTGGCCAGAGGTTTATCAATTTTGTTTATTTTTTAAAAAAAACCCACTTTGTTTCATTTATCTGTTCTATTGTTTCTTTTTTTTATTCTATG
Source organism: Acinonyx jubatus (assembly GCF_027475565.1). Lineage (NCBI taxonomy): Eukaryota > Metazoa > Chordata > Mammalia > Carnivora > Felidae > Acinonyx > Acinonyx jubatus. The sequence goes on from NC_069389.1 coordinate 65,565,699, forward strand.
TTGTTTATTTCTGCTATGATGTTTATCATTTCTCTTCTGCTGGGTTTGGGGTATCTTTGCTGTTCTGCTTCTAGTTCCTTTATGTATGCTGTTAGACTTTGTGTTTGGGATTTTTTTTGTTTCTTGAGTTAGGCCTGGATTGCAGTGTATTTTCCTCTTAGGACTGCCTTTGCTGCTTCCCAAAGGTTTGGATTGTTGTATTTTCATTTTTATTTGTTTCCATATATCTTTTAATTTTTTCTCTAATTGCCTGTTTGACTCTTTCATTCTTTAGTAGGATGTTCTTAAATCTCCATGGTTTTGGAAGTTTTCCAAACATTTTCCTGTGGTTGATTTCAAGTTTCATAGCATTGTGATCTGAAAGTGTGCACGGTATGGTGTCAATTCTTTTATATTTATTGAGGGCTGTTTTGTGACCTAGTATAAGATACATCTTGGAGAATGTTCTATGTGCACTTGAGAAGAAAATATATTCTACTTCTTTGGGATGTAGAGTTCTAAATATATTTGTCAAGTCCATCTGGTCCAATGTATCATTCAGGGCCCTTGTTTCTTTACTGATTCTGTGTGTAGATGATCTGTCCATTGTTGTAAGTGGAGTATTCTGGTGCCCTGCAAATTCCACATTCCTATCAATAAGATTGCTTATGTTTGTGATAATTGTTTTAAATATTTGCGTGCTTCTGAGTTCTGTGCATAGACATTTATAATTGTTAACTCTTAGGGATGGATAGACCCTGTAATTATTATATAATGCCCTTCTTCATCTCTTGCTACAGCCTTTAATTTAAAGTATAGTTTGTCTGATATAAGTATGGCTATTCCAGCTTTCTTTTGACTTCCAGTAGCATGATAGATATTTCTCCATCCCCTCACTTTCAATCTGAAAGTGTCCTAAGGTCTGAAATGAGTCTCTTTTAGAGAACAAATAGATGGGTCCTTTTTTTAAAATGCATTCTGATACCCTATGTGTTTTAACTGGAGCATTTAGTCC